>NC_137979.1:32616137-33216137 GCF_963924665.1 Micromys minutus | reverse complement strand
AAATTAGGGAAGGAAGACTCTTTAGAGATAAGAACCTCAACCCTGAAGAGACCCCTTCTAGTCTGCAGCCCATCCTTTCCTCTGCATTTGAATGTTTCCTTAATCCCCACTTCCTCTTCCACTCCCCAACCCCCCACCTCCACCCCAACTCCCCAGTAATCATTGGTTCTGTCTGCCTTTGTTTGCCCTGTTTGAGATTGCTACCTGTTCCATTCAAGTTTTTTCCTGCCTTATATCCCTTAACCGGCAGAGGAAACACCCAATCATGACTCCTGGACAGTTAACAGAACCCCAGTGTTCGATGGAGAATGGATTGGGTTGTAGAAAAGACATGAGTGTTAGGTCTCAGACCCTGGATGCCCATTTAACATATCAAAGTGGACCTGGCCACCATGTTCTCCCAGAATCTCTCAGTTCCTACTAGCTCCCTACCCCAAACTTCTACAGGCTAGGAGCTGCCCTTCCTCCAGAGGCTCTTCCCTATGTAACCCAGTCATTTTGGTTACTGCCCTTTTGTACCTTTGGCTTCCTGGCTGCAGTACCTGCTGTTCCCTCTCCCTTCCCCTACCCACCTCTTCTCACACGGCTCAGGGTCATGTCCACTCTGGACTCTACCAGGTGTCTCTGCCTCTGACTATGCTCTCCCTCTTATCTACAATAAACCTTCTCCTCCACCGTCCCTAGGGACAGCCGTGTGCTCTTCTCCTTCTTTCTTGCTTTTTTTTCCCAAAGAGCACAACTCCGACCTGAACTGAAGGAGATTGTCCCTTACTTAAAATAATGGAGGCTCACAGCCTTGCAGCAGGAATGGAGGCTGCGCTCAGCTGGCCTTTGGGGCAGGCTGACATCACAGTTTGAGGAGAGGGGAGTTGCAGGTGTTGACTCTGGACCATTGAGGGTTTTCTTAGAATGTAAAGGGGCAGGGAGTTCAGTAGGTCCCAGACAAGGACTGGGGATGCAGAGTAGAGCCTCCATGGGTCAAACTAACTTAGCCCAACACTAGGTCTGCAACCTTGCTGGTGGTAGTCTTGCTCAGGTCAGGGACTTGTGTTGGGTAGAAACTGCTCCATTACAGTAGTCCTGCCAGGTTCTAGCACCTATCATTGCTAAACTCTCACAGTGATCCTTTGAAGAGAGCACTACTATTGCCCCCATTTCATAGATGGGAAACCCAAGGTACTGGCCTGAGATCACATGGGAAGCTGGTGTAGGGACCCAAACCTCTCAACTGTCCCAGATGTGTTCCCAAGTCTAGTTTGGGAAGTTGGCTCAGGATCACTCCTTGAAGGTCAGGAGTGAGTGGAAATGCCTTGGAAGCTGGGGTGTTGAGTCGGGGAGGACCCAGGGGCCCATTGACTCATCTTGAGGAGGGTGTGTCTTCTGCAGCAGCTAAGCAATGAGAGTTTTCTTGGTATTGGAGGCACCCCAGGTATGCAGGCCTGTGTGAACCTGTGACAGGAAGCTAGCATGGGGTGTTCAGGAAGAGGGGACTAGGGTATCAAAGCAATTAAAGAAACTTATTTGTGGAAAAACAGGAGATGAGTGTTCGTTCATCCATGTGCCAGGATCTCTGCTCCAGAGAGCCAGGGTCTTAGCGCCTTATGGTAGGAGTGGGCTGATACCTGAGCCTCAGACCACAAAATGCAAAGTGAAGGCGGAAGTGGAAGGTAGGTGGGAAGGTGGCCAGCCTATGCCCTGCTCCAGGCAGGTGCATTCTGTGTACCATGGCCATGTGTGTGTTAGGCTCTCTGTTAAGGCCTTCTAGGAAGCTTTGTCTCCTGGCTGTAGGGTCACAGTGTGCTGGGAGTTGGCCAGATCTAGGAAGCTGCTGCAGTTTGCTCCCAGACTGTGGGCTGAGGGCTTATCTCCCCAGGCCTCAGAGTCCTGAAAACTGTATGGGTTTTTAGACTATGGTGGTTCAGACTCAACACCTGTTTCCTCTTCTCCCTTTTTCTCTCTTTTGCTTTGCCTATCCCCAATGCTTCCTAAATTTTGGGTTTTTTTATTTTTTACAGCTGCATTTTTTTGAACAAGGTCTTATATGGCTCTGGATCCTGCCTGAGTGGCTCTGGCTGTGACATCCTTCTATATTCTTGTTCTGTCTATTCTGGGACAATTGCTCTGGTCTCCACATGGAATATTCCAGAACCTTGTCATCAAGGCTCCCAGCAAGACTCCTATGAGTCTTTAGGCCTGAGAGCCCACCCTAGATATGTGAAATATGGGGGGAGGATGTGAAATATGGGGGGAGGGTGGCTGAATTACAGAAGAGGAGGCAGTGGGCAATTTAGGAAGGATTTGGGAGAGATGCTTGTTGCTAGGTGACCAGCAGGGGCTGTTAGGAGAGGTGGTGCCAGACTGTGGTGAGCCTGGTCTCTATCTTTTTAACTCTAGGGTGAACCCTGTTCCCCCCCCCAGAGGATCCTAGTCTGCCTTTTCTCTTCCTCTTCCTGTGTCCTTTCATCTAGTGTCATTAAGACTACGTGTGTGCAGAGATGTGACAAGGTCTCAGGCTATCGGCAGATTTTCATTCTCCTTTATAGATAGTTTCAGTTTGTATGTGAGTGGATGAGTTTCTGTGTGTGAAGTACCTGCATGCGAGGACACATGAGAGTTTCCACATACATGCATGTGAAGACAGTGGTGGCTTACCTGTTGCATGCTTTTCACAGACCAAGTACACCCTGCATCCTTAACATTGCTCATGGACATCATTTTCCTGAATCTTTACAGCTACCCTGGGAAATAAGCAATTATAACCCCCCTCCCCTGTTTCTGACAGACTCTTACTAGGTAACCCAGGCTAGAGTAAGACTAGTGTGCCTTATGTTTCAGTACCCAAGAACTGGGATTGTAGGTATGTGGCACCATGCCTGCCTCTATACATTCATGTTGCAGATTTAAAACCAAACCAAAACAAACCAAAAAACCAGGCTCAGAGAGGTCGGATGTCTGAGGTGTTTACGTAGGAAGTGTAAGAGCTGGGATTTGAATTCAGGTCTTCCTATATACTTAAGCACTGGGTACTATTCTGGAGGGAGGGTTCTTGGGTTGATGAAGTTGTCTCTGGCCTCGGGAGAAAGGTGGGTACAGGGACTGGGCATTGGTCTTGTCTCAGCAAGTTGCATGTGACTCATTCCTTGATCTTAGGCCGACCTTACCTTCTCTGGGCTTCATGGCTCTGACCTGCTAACCTGTGACTGTCCCTGCTGAGCAGATACCCCATAGCTCTTCCTATGAAGGGGTGATGTCCATAGCCATAGCCCTACTACCATGGATATGGGGGCTCAGGTAAGGGAAGAACCCTGCCTCAGCTAAGGGAAGAACAGCTCTGGGGACTCCTCCAGGACAGAGCCAGGAGAAAGTTCACAAATTCTGCCGTTTTTGTGATTCCCAGACTGAAGGAGTCAGATCCACACTTTGGCTGGTGCCAGGAATCCCAGAGTCAGAATAAAAGGGGAGTGCCTAAGTCCATATGGAGAGAGCCTCTTACTAGGGAAGGAATCTGAGGTGCAGACAAGAAAACTGATTTGCCTGCCCTGTCATCAGAGCCACCCTCATTGCAAGTTCCAGGCCAGCCTGGACTACATGAGACCCTGCCTCAAAAATATAAAACACAGCCATGCAAGATGGCTCTGTGGGTCTGAGTGTGGGCCACGTAAGCCTGATTATCTGAGTTCCACATTTAGAACTCACATTAAAAAAAAACACATGTAGTGGCAAGTGTTCGTAATTCTAGCATACATCTAGAGAGATGAGAGCTGGAGTCAGGAGAATCTCCCCAAACCCGAGTACCAGTTAACCTGGCCTATACCCCCATGTAACAGAAATACCAAGACACCTTGATTCAGTAAGGTGGAAGGAGAGAACCGACTCCCAGAAGTTCTATTCTTAACCTCCACACATGACATGAGCAGGCCCACCATGTTAACAATGATAAATAAATACATAAATCGTATACACGACCAACAAAAAGACCCTGGCTGGCCTCACTGGGAGGGATAGCCATCTCCACACTAGAGCTGGCTCTGAAGCAGGAGCTAGAGGTTTTACTGTTGATCGGGTCCAGGCTCCTTGCTGCAGATTATGTTCCGATGGTGCAAAAGAGCAGCTGGCTTGTGCTTGAGGAAACCGGACTCCGGGCCAACAGAAGCACAGGCATTTGTCTTGCAGAGATGCACCCTGTGCTGCGCGCTGCGTTGTGCTTCCCTGGCTTGCAGCTTCCAGTGCCTGTCACCCGAAGACTCCTTTTCCACACTTGCTCTGTCCTATTTTCTCCCATGCCGGTGCCCTGCATGGATCTCTTTCTGGACGACTAGGCCTCCAGCCAGGCTTTGGGACTCAGCTTCAGCTGCAGCAGAAGAGATCTTGGTTGGATCTCTGAAAGTACTTCTAGACAACTGGAGGCTATGAGACCTAAGGAGATGGATGGGCCCACAGGACAGCAGTCCAGGACAGGGAAAGGATATGCTGTCCCTGGCAGTGCCCCAACACAGTGCTGCCTGAGGGATCTGACTCTGTCCAAGTCCCGAATTCTAACTCAGGGCTTAGAAACCCTCAGCTCCACCCTAAGTCTGAGTTCTCTCCTGACATCATTTAAATGGATTTCTTTCTGCCTCAGGGTGAGGTTGAGGATCATGGAGATAATCCAGCAAAGAAATTCTACACAGCCCGCACCCTTTCCTGGTGCTGAAGAGATTTCAGCCGCTTGAGTCCAGAGACCTCCTCCTCCTCTGGCTGCCTGTTGGGGGCAGCCTTGTCCCACGCACCCTCTGCAGATCCTCTGGTGGAGACCACTGGCTCCCAGGGTTAGGTGGGGGCTCTAGCAGGTGGAGGGCAAAAAGCAGGGTCCCTTGTTCCCTTCCCAAGTCACAACGGATGGAAGAAGATCTTGGCTTGTAAGAATCAGGGTGGTCTGGATGGATGTTGGGCATGTGACTAAGTATCTGGGAATTCCGAGATCCAGCTTTGTGCCCCAGGGAAAGGCTCTTTTCCAGACCTTGGAGCTTCCGGGGCCTGCTTCCAGCCACATTAGGCCTCTCCCAGGTATGGCCTTGGAAGCAGATGGCAGTAGCAGATGGCTGCCCGGGTGGGGAGAGAGGGAAGTGCCACCCTAGGATACACAGGGCAGGGTGTCAGCTCATTGCCCATGCCCAGTTTACTAATGCAAGAGGGGTGTGGGATCTGGGGAGGCAAGGCAGGTGGCAGCTGGAGAGTAAGGTATAAAGGGTGGGGAGGCTGGAATCTAAGCGTTAGGGAGGCAGAACTGCCAGCATGGCTGCAGCTCTCTAGCAGGGGACTCCTGGGGCTGTGGGCCTCAGGGTCCTGCCAATGAGGCTGCTTCACCACAGTGAGAGAGTGAGGGCGGCATCAGGAGCTCACAGAGTCCCTCCTCCACTTGACCCCAGCTCTGTAGAGGCTGCAAGCCTTAGTGGTCAGAGAAGGACCTGGAGCAGACCCCAGTCACTGGCTCAGCTCGCTGGTAGTTTACTTACCCTCTCTGTGATTTGGTTCCCTCAGTTACAGAGTCAGGGCCATCACTCACACTTTAGAGGGCCATCGTGAGGGTGAGTGAGGGACCATAAACCTTCACAGTAGTTCTGCTGAGGTCAACAGAATTGTAAGCAGTGTCGCAGTTCCTTATACCCACCCCCCCACCATGGGTTCATTACAGAGAAGCTGCTTGATGCCTCCGGGAGTCACACCTCTCCTTGGATGGGCACATAGAAGCTTCAAACACAGAGGCTCAGGTGTCATACAGAATTGCTCAGAATCCTGGCATCCCTTATGACTGTCTATATGTATGCTTTTTCAAAAAGAATATTTTATGTGTTTGAGTGGTTTGTCTGTATGCGCACTGCATGCATGCCTGATGTCTGAGGGGGTCAGAAGAAGGCATCGGAGTCCCTCAGTTTCAGATGGTCGGGAACCATCATGTAGGTGCTCGGAACTGAACTCTCGAGTCCTCTACAGGAGCAACAAGCGCTCTTCAGTTCCAGGCACTCTCTCCAGGCCCCCCTGTATGTGTGCTTTCTGAGAGCCTTATAGAGCTAAGGCTGACCTCAAACTGTGGTACTCTCCTGCCTCTACCTCCATGAGTACTCTACCCTTATGAGTGCTGGGCCTCATAAACCTGTGCCATTATACCAGGTCCTGTCCCTTTTCTTAAAAGCAGCTCTTATGTTCTCTCCAGGATGTGTGGGGTCCTGAGTACTCTCGGGCAGGTGCCTCTAGCCTCCAGTGCAAACCAGAAGAAATGCCCCCCACCTTATTTCTTCTCTCCCTTCTCCTTGCCTCCTCTTCCTCCTCCCTCCTTCTCCTACAGTCTTCTTTCTCTGTTTCTTTCCCCTTTTCTTTCTTTCTTCTCTCTTTTTTTCCCTTCTCATCATCCTCTTCCTTGTTCTCTTTCCCCTGGCTGCCCACAGTGAGGAGACAAAGCTGCCTTGTGGGGCCTGGTAGGAGCTTCAGGGCTTCCAAGGTCAAGATCCCCCATCTTCACATTAGTGTTTGTGTGTGGCTGGGAAATCTGTCAAGATCAATCACTTAACCGTTTGCTGGGGACTAGCCTCTCTTGCTGAGAAACTGACTCCCTGGGATATCCTGTCTCTAATGCTTTGGGGAGGAGTCTGAGTCCAGATGTGGTAGACCACAAGTGGAGCTGAGCCTCTGATCCCCCCCCCCCACCTTCCCATTTCCCTTAGTCACTGTGTTACCTTGGTCAGCTCAATTAACCCCTCTGATCTCTCATTCCCCTCATCTGAAAGTGGTGCTAATGTGTTCCCAGGACCTGGCTATTGTGAGGAGTAAATAGGATAATGAGAGTTAAGTGCTGAGCCCAGCACCCATCACCCCTGGAAGCATCCAGCTAGATACTGGCCATTCTCTGCTGGTGGGTTGTGCTCTGAGACCCTGGCTCAGAATGAGTGCCAGGCTCCCCACCTGCACACTGTCCTGGGGGCCAGGGGACATCTGCAGAAGTTTGTCTGCCATCCTCCCTGAAGTCTGTCCAACCTTTACTAAGTTCCTCTGTGCCAACAGCACCAAGCTATGTGAGAGAGACCCTGTGGTTACTCCCAGGGATCTATCACAGGGAGGAGTGTTCCTGATGGAAGAATGAGGGGATCCTGGTGTGTGAATAGGTGGCTTTCCCACAGGAGGTGACACAGAGATAGATGGTGAATTAAGGCAACAAAGGATCCAGGGCAGGGTAGGTGGAGTGCTTTCTCTGACTCCAACATAGCATTTGCATGGCTGAAGGGAGAGCCTAGGTCCAACTGAGCCGGAGGGGCAGGGCTCAGGTGGGGGAGGCAGAGTTAGTCAGGATTCCTGGAAGCCAATGGAAGCCAGCTTTGAAAATGGGACTGGGACTTGGGTGGTGGCTTCTGTTTGTGGCACGAAGATTACCTATACAAACGAAAGCAAGAGGAGGGGCAGATGGAGTGCCAGACCCCTTTGCCTAAGCAAAGCCATGGCTGAGATCCTCAGAAGGACAGAAAAGGCTGGGAGTGTGGCCTTTTCTCACCAGCATCTGGCGCCCTGGCTTCTTTCCAGCAGGGACTTCGGGTCAGGACTGAGCATGCGTTGAGGGAGGACCTGACAGCTTCCAGGCTGAGCAAGCCTAAGCTGAGACTCTCATCAGTTTGGTTTGTGACAATGATTCTTCTCATCCTAATGGCCTGCTTATTTATGATTCCTAGTAGAGTAAGACTTTGGGGTTCCAGGGACCCCAATATTTCATTGTCCACAGCTGGAGTTATTTATCTAGAGTTGCATCTGTTGGAAACAGGTGCTAGAGAAGGTGTGTCCCCAAGAGAGATGTCATCGTGGTAACTGAAGAGGCCTGGCCTTGGGTCTGGCTGATTCTCAATGCCTGGGGACCATGGAGGCAGCTGTGGATACATGTGTGGTTGGTCATCAAACCCTTCCCAACCCAATGGCATTGGTGGCCTATGTGTCTCTGGGAATAATCTGTGCTCAAGCCAGATGTACATGCACGTGTGTATGTGCATATATGTGACTCTGTATGAGTTCTGTATGTGTGTGTCTATCTGTGTTGAACAGGAGTAGTTCTGCCCTCTAAGTCTTTGAGGCCAGACAGTACTTATTGGACCCAAGTTCTGGCCTCTGGCCCTGTTGTTTTCATTCTCCTCCCACAAAGGAGGTGCTTGAATACTTGGTTAAAGCAATGCTACATTTCCATTTAAAAAGTGCTCATTTAGTGATTTTTCATTTTTGTCATTGCCAATTTGTGTGTGTGGGGTAAGGGGTCGGGGTGGTCTGGGAGGAAGAGAGACTCCTGCAGAGCAACAAGTGAGTGACATTGGGCGGGGCTCCTAGAAACAGGAGCATGTTTTTTTGGGAAGTTCCCAGTTGGCAGACAGGTACTCGAGGCTGGGGAAGGAAGGACCTGTCTGTGTTTCCTGCACAAGGAGAGACTTGACACAGTGGGGGCTAAGTGGGGGCAACCTGACTGAGGCGTTGGCAATGGTGAGAACAGTTCAATGCCTGTCTTGTGTTTACAACTTTCATTTTGTCTTTTCCTCTGGTCTTAGTGATGTGCTAGTCCCAACATATTCTGGTGGCCTTGATGTATAGGAGCCTGGTTCCTGCAACGGGGCAGGAACCTCAGGCTTTCTAGTTCCCAAATCCCAAGAATGGTCTCTATAGGAGGCTTGAAAGCCTAGGGAGACAGAGAGGGTTAAGTGCTGTGTTCTTCTCTTGTGGTACCCACAGACCTCGTGGTCTTCCCCCTCTCTTTCCTTCAGCAATATAAGATCAAAGGCTGTAAATTATTCATTCACAGTTGAGTGGAGTACATTTCAAAGTCAAGGCTGCTGGGTGTTTCTTCCTAGAACTGCCAAGGGCGAAGACCCACATTTTCAGGTATACCAGCTCCATTCAATTGCAGCCTGAAGGCTTAGAGTCTGTGCTACCTCAGCTCTGGCTCCCACCAGTCTCATTTCTTCCCCAACCTTTCCCTGCCCCATTCTACACTCCCAGACAAGACCTGCCCTGATGGAAGCCAATATTAGCTTTCCTCCAAGCAGCACGTGAGGAGAGGTGGTCTGTGACTACTGTGCCCTATAGAGGTGGGAGAATAACCTACAGGTTGGAAAACAGGGCAAGCTGAAGTGTCGATCACTACACAATGGTTTTGTGTTCTCCCACACAGAAGGCATCCTTCAGTGGGGTGTCCTTCTTAGTATCTACCACAATACTTTATGTGGTAGGCACCAATTTCATGCTGAATGGACAGAGAAAGAGCCCCGAGCTAGGAGAAAGCAAAGGATGCATCTTGGAATGGGTGGAGCTGGGACCCAGTGTGACTGATGCTGGAGACAGTGCCATGTGTCCCAAAGTTAAAGTGCTTCCTTATGCCGACCCCAGGTACAGGGAAGGGAACTGTGGTTTTGAGAACCTAAATGACTCATTTGTTATCACTGATCTAGTGACGCAGGGTCGGAATGCAAGCCATACTAACTAGAAGGCCGTATTGGTTTGCTTTAAGAGACCAAAGGACCAAACAATTCTCTTCACATCCTTGGAGGAGAGGAGTAGGGAGAGACCTGCACAAGGTCCAGATAGCTCACCCTGTATGTGTTGGGTTGGGGCAAAGCACAACTTGGTTGTCCTTGGAATTCACTGAGAATGAACTTCCATACGTGTGTCTGGGGCACGGATTAAATCTAAAGTCTTTGCCATTTCAAGACTTGGAAGAATCAACAAAGGACGAAAACAAATGTGTGTTCTCCCAGCCTTTGCTTACTAGAGGGCTTATCTCCTAGGAGCAGGCTAATCACGGCACGCAGCACCCATGTGGGGCTAATTCGCTTTGTTTTAAGTTTTATTTGATTACAACAGCAAAAGTCTGTTCTCGACTTAGGGTGCAGCTGTATGGCTGCTTGATCACAAACAAACAAACAACAACAAAAAAATAGAAGCAGAAGGACCAGCAGGGACCAGGAGCCTCAAATAACGAGGCTGGTGTTTCAGAGTAAGTTAATCAGCAGAGGCCCTGTGCTGGGGTCCTTAGCATACAGAGGCCATGCTGTCTTAATGGCTCTCACAGAGGCCTGGGGCTTCCTTCTTGTAGCAGCAAGATTTGGGCAGTTGATGGGGATGAGACTCAAAGGGAACAGGAGAATAGGAGGGCTGCTGAGTGTGACTCTGATGACTGGTGGTGCATGCTTCCTTTCCTCATGCATGCCCTCACATGCACGTGCGTATGTTGCTTGGGATGGACCCCAGGCCTTGGTCAATGGCACATGCTAGGCAAGCACTCTGTTTCCACGCTAGCTAGTTTTTTTTTTTTTTTTTTTTCAGGGTAGAAGGTCATGAACTTTGTTTCGTATGGCAAAGACAATAGGCAAATTTTCAAGCCGGCCCAGACAAACACATAGATGGGAAGAATACAGGAAGTCACCAGGTCGGGTTACCATCATCTGTAGGACTTGTCAAATGAGTAGACTCAGAACAGGCACTGCCCTCTTTAGGGCACGGGGAAGTGGCCACGGTCTTGGTGTTTTTGAGCAGAGCTTCCTGCTGAGGATGAACCTCTTGCTCTTCTGTAGTCAGGAAGAAGTCACCCTTCTTTCCCCTGGAGCAACGGGCAGAATTACTGCAGATGATGTCAGTAGTATTCTCAGACAATGGCATCAGCCAGGGAGTCCCCTGTAGGACAACATTGAAAGTTCCAAGGGAGAGACAGTGTTCACCACCACGTGGTTCTCACTGTCCTGCGCTGTTGGTCTTTGGGAGCATAATTCTTGAAGCGGCTGCTGCACACACAGTGGGTTGATCCAGGAAGCTTTGTGTCTTAGGAGCCTCACATCTAATGGGCAAGCAGGTTGGTCAGTGTCCAGGAGGCTGGACAAGCCATCCGTGTCCTGAAAGGCACGGCTGGTCCCTTCACAGGGGTCCACAGGATAGTCTTGCCGGCCTATGGACTGGGACACCATCTTTCCAGGTATGGAGTGAATGTGCTCAAAACACAGCTCTCCAGTGGCTGTCCTACCACCAGGCTTGATCCTTGAATTCATCACATGGCCAGGTGGAGGTCTGAAGAGTTTATCTTAAATCTCGTCTTGTGTTTCAATTTCTCTTTGCCATACATCTTTTCTTGTCTGGTAACTGTGGCTATTTAAAGATACCCAGGGCTGGTTCATCCTTCTTCTCCATCTTGGTTTCTTCTTCAAGCTAGCTAGTTTTATGTCGGTGACACAAGTGAAAGTCACCTGAGAGAGGAAGCCTCAGTTCAGAAAACGCATCCCTGAGATTGTCAAGCCTGTAGAGCATTTTCTTAATTAGTGATTGATGGGGGAGGGCCCAGCCCATTGTGGGTGGGGCCAGCAATGGGCTGGTGGTTCTGGGTTCTATAAGAAAGCAGGCTGAGCAAATGAGCAACACCCTCTATGGCTTCTGCATCAACGCCTGCCTCCGGGCTTCTGTTGTGTTTGTAGCCTGACTTCCCTCAGTAATGGACTATTACCAGGAAGTGTAGGCTGAAATAACCTCTTTCCTCCCCAATGGCTTTGGTCATGGTGCTTCATCACAGTAATTGTGACCGTAACCAAGACAACTGTCTCGCTCCAGCTCTAGCCTTGTTTTGTTTTACAGACAAAATAAAACCTCCCAATTTTCCTATCACCAATCTGATTTTGTTTGTTTGTTTGTTTTGAGACAGGGTTTCTCTGTGTAGCCCTGGTTGTCCTGGAACTCACTTTGTAGACCAGGTTGGCTTCTAACTCAGAGATCTGCCTGCCTCTGCCATCTGAGTGTTGGAATTAAAGGCATGTGTTACTATTAGCTGGCTTGGTCAATCTTATTTGTTTGTTTACTCTTTCTCTGCCTCTTTGTCTCTGTATCTCTCTCTCTCTCTCTCTCTCTCTCTCTCTCTCTGTCTCTATGTGTGTGTGTGTGTGTGGTATTTCTATATATTCCTGGTTGGCCCAGAACTTGCTTTTTTGCCCAGATTGGCCACCAACTCACAACAGTCCCCCCCTGGTACGGGGATCACATGTACCTCCATGTCCAGTGGACAAGGGGTTTTGGAGCGTTGGCTCTATAAGCACCGTGGCAAGGTATGTACGTAGCAGCCTCACCAAGCAAGGGGCCAGGCTCCCTTTGCAGACGAGGAAACAAAGGTTGGGGCAAGTGCACTGGACAGGGTAGTGGTGGGACTGGGAGTCTACAGTGTGCTCATTGTGGGCCTGTATTTTCCTGGCCAGGATGGCTGCAGTAGTGTTTCAGTGGGGTCCTAGGTGTAGCAGGAGGGACTCGTGCTGATCCAGGCTGCTCTACTCAGCATCTTTGGGGACTTCCCAGGGGGTAGAAAGCAGAATAGACTGGGGCTGGGGGAAGGGTGGGACTTGTCCCAGGCTGTGTAACACCAAAGAAGTGACTGGATAACTCTTAGCTAAGTCTCCAAAGTGTTTTCCTGACCTTCCTCTCAAGGTCATTGTGAGTAACTGCCATCTGTGAGGAGCTGTCCAGCTGTTTACCCATGAGGTGGTATTGAGCAGGACAGAGGAAACCCTCCCTGGAGGAGATGTGTGTGTGTGTGTGTGTGTGTGTGTGTGTGTGTGTGTGTGTGTGTGTGTGCGCTCGCACCTGTGTCCACGAATGTGAGCACACATGCATGTATGTGTGCAGTATTGGAAATTGAGTAAAATGCAGTAGGTCATTGTACATACTGTATACGTGCTTTGCTGCTGAATTATATTACTTGCATTTCTTTTAAAAAAAAAAGCAAAACAAATTATTTTGAGACAGCATCTCCTTAAATCCCCAAGGCTGACCTTGAACTTACTTTATTAGCCCAGGCTAGCCTTGTGCTACACACCCTTCTACTTTAGCCTCCTAAATGATCAGGATTATAGGTTGTGCTACTAGACCTGGCTAACGGAAGCCTTTTGAACTTTTAGGTGTCTGCTCTTCCTGTCTCTCTGAGCCTCTCTAGAGACTCAGCTTTACCCAGGCATGACTTACTCATAGGGAAACTGAGGACTCAGGGCAGGGATACCATTCTAATGAGGGGTACCTGGAAACCACACCTCAGCCCCCACCACATCACAACACACACACACACCATGTTTGGGGGTGAGCATTTATTGTTATATTGTTATTGTCAGGAAGTGACTTCCCATAGCAATTATCCACACTTACCTGTGCATGGGCCAGGCACATGTGTCTGCTGGTGAGATGTAGTTTATCCACTGGTCACCCCCCCCCCCAGAGTGAATTTATCCTCTGCCAGCTTAGGCACTGGGGCCTTACCAGAACTACACTCTATTCTTCTCCTTGACAGAAAAAGAAGGGCTGCGGTTGGCAATAGGCAGGAACATTTTTGGATGGTTTTGTGTGGATTGATGTTTTTGATATTAAAAGGAGGGGTGTGATTATGGCTTAGTGAGAGGTGGTCTCAGTGGGTAGAGGGAACAAGGGAGCAGTGTACAGAAGTCTTCCTTTTTCAGCTGGGGATGCTGGGTTATACGGATGCTGCAGGGCTCCCTCCATTCCCACAGTTTTTACTGGCTCAGATGCAGCTGGGGGCTGTTTATCAACCTCATGCTGGAAGGCGATGAGCAGGTGCTGGGAAGAAGAAGGGCTCCTCATTTCATGCAGATAGGGTGTATTGTGAGGCGACCTTTTCTCCTGGAGGGACAGGCTTAGCATGTCCCCACAAGGGTCTAGGCAACTCCTAGCCGGACAAGTTACAAAGTGCTACAGATGTGCTGTGAGCCCTGAGCAGTTCCCGTCTTTCTGCACTGGGGAATTTATCTTGCAGGGCCAGGTGAAGTTACACAGACTGACCACGACAATGGCTGCACAGCAAGATCATTGATGTCCTTTGATACCACTGAACTGTGCGTTAAAGATGTTTTACTTCAAACATGTTTTATTGCAATTAAAAAAGGTTGAATCTGAGATTTCACTTCAGTTTGCTTGTTTGTTTGTATGTTTATTTTAAAATGGGGTCTTATGTATACCAGGCTGGCCTTGAACTCACTTTGTAGGATGACTTTGAACATCCTTATCCTTCTGCCTTGACTTCTCAAGTGCTAGGATTCTAGGTATGCACCGTCATACCGGGCTCATGGGTGCTAGGGGTGGAAGCCCAGGCTCTGTGCATGCTGTGCAGTTTGCTCTAACCCACTACCTGTTAAGTCTCTAACCCTTCCTTCTAGTCCTCTTGTTCTGTGGAATGGTGTTCCTTGGATTTGAAGAAATGTGGGGGCTCATGTCCTAAGAGTAGACTGTGTGCTTGGTGGGTACCCCTATGGATTATGCCTCTTTGGTAGCGGCTCCATAGTTCCTTCAGACCTGGTCGGTGGCCTTCCAGAAATTTCCATCCAGACATGTCCTCTCTTCAGCGATTGGCATGCCCTCCCCCACTTTGGTGGCCTTTCTGTCATTTGCCTCAGCCTCTAGAGCTTCTCCTTTGGACCATAGGGAACTTAGCCTTGTGGTTCTCTAAAGCACTGAAAATTTCATGGATAATTCAGGAACACAAATCAAACATGAGTCTGGAAGCTCTGAATTTATGAAGAAAAATGAGTCAAACTTGGTGATTTATGAGCAGCTCAGAATAGAAGCCTAGGGAGGTTCTGGGGCTGGGGAAGATTGGAGGGCTGGTCTGCGTGGCTGGGGCACCTGTGGGAGGAGCTAAGGGAGGGACTGCACAGAGCATAGGGAAACTATTCCTTAACACCCAGACTGTGGAAGTTGTGCCCTGGATGCCTCGGGAAGGTGGGGGCCAAATGAGGGGCTAAACTCCTTCAGACCTCAGGGAGGGAGGAGTTAGCCTAGAGAATTTGGCCCCTGGGGCCTGGGCCTTTGCTGAGTCCCAAGAGAGTAGAGGTACAAGCAGATGTGAGAGGATATGCTCTAGCCTTGTAGGACACTAGGCCAGAGCCCAGAGGCTTGGTTGGTTGGACTTCCAGAACAGTGCTGGGAGGTAGACAGAGGCCTTCTTCGAGCACGTGTGCATGCGTGCGTGCGTGCGTGCGTGTGTGTGTGTGTGTGTGTGTGTGTGTGTGTGTGTGTGTGAGAGAGAGAGAGAGAGAGAGAGAGAGAGAGAGAGAGGGAGGGAGGGAGGGAGGAAGGGAGGGAGGGGGCCTCAAGAAGCTTGCCTTGCCCCTTCTCAGTAGATGGTGGTCTCCACAGGAGTCTAACCCCAAGAGGAACACAGAGGTCATACCCAAGAGAAAGGTCTTAAAGGCTTAGGTGCCCAGCTGGGCAGAAGATCTGGCCCCTCTGACCAAAGATGAGCAGAGTAGTGACAGTGGAACAAGTCATGTCCCCTTGTAGGGTCTCGATTTCTTCATCGGTAAAATGGGATGAATGTTCCCTTCCTATAGCCCTCCATATAGCTCACAAACAGAATAGAGGTAGAAATGAAACAGAAAGCATGAATATATCTTTGGAATCTTCTGCCATGCTGTGTTAATGTTTTTCTTTTTTTATGGCTTTCTGAGGCTGGTGGCCGCCTGAGGGCCCTGATTATATAGGCATATGCTACTGTACCTGGTTAATGGAATTCTCCTTTATGAATCTTCCCCAGAGAGCCAGGAGACTCTGCATTAAACATGCACCCAGCCCCTCCCCCCATTTGTCTTTTCTCGTGAGAATCGACTCCTGTTGCTCTATGCTGGGCATTTGAGCCAGAAGTGATGAGTCACAGCAAATCCCACTTCATTTCCCAGCTGAGGGCGGAGCCTGTAGCGAGAGGACATGAAAGAGGTGGGACTGTGTTAGCCAGCCATTGAGTTAAATAAATTCTAGGTAGGTGTTGGGGTCCAGCATAGTACTCTTACCTCACATGTTGCCTTGGTCCACTGAGTTGGGAAAACTGGAGAGCCCAGAGGAACAAGAAGATAACTGGCATCCCCCTGCCTTTGACCCAGAAGGATGGCCACTAGGAATTCTATCATCCCAGAGGGGTCCGGCCCTTAACAAATTCATCCCACTCTCTAACTATGGTGCCACACCTTTGTCCTTAATCAGACTTCTACATGACTGTAAGATGCCCAGTTTTCCCTGGGTCTTTGGCCTTCATTCCAGAAGGTTCCATGGTCTGTAAAACTGAAAATGAATGTTTGTTACATTTTCCTTTCCTTTGTGGATCCATTCTTTGCTATAGGTGTATCTGCCAGGTACCTTCCTCTGTGTAAAGAAGAGATCATGTGTTTTTGTTGCCTGTGTGGCCTCTATTTCTCTCCTAGAGTCCTGCTGAAACTGTGGCTGGATGTGAACACCCTCATTGCTGGACACAGCTTGCTGGGCTCTCTATGAGAATGCTGTTTGAAAGGTTCCCAGACCTCAGGCTATTGGATGAAAAACATTTCCTTTTTAATTTTTTTATTTTTTGAGACAGGGTTTCTCTGTGTAGCCCTGGCGGTCCTGGAATTTGCTCTGTAGACTGGGCTGGCCTCAAACTCAGAGATCTACCTGCCTCTGTCTCTTGAGTGCTTGGATTAAAGGTGTGTATGAGACACCATGCCCTACTCCAAAACCGTTTTAGAAAGCTGACAGGAATGGAATGCTAAGGAGGTTAAAGAGTCCTGAGATCTGGATGGGGACTTGGGGAATGATTATTTCGACACTTTCAGGTTGTTACTGCATTTAACTTCACGGTAACCGTAGGAGGGCAAGCTGCATCAGTCTCTCAGGACAGCAGAAAAGAAAACTCTGAAAAGTAAAGGCACTAAACTTCCCAGGTCTCACATCTGGGCGTGGCAGAGCTGGGGCAGGACTGGGGTTTTCTGTTCTCAGAGGATGCTTCCCCACAAATGGCTTATTTAATACCCAGTTTTGTGAGCATTGAAGCTACAGTGTCACCCCAACACTGGTGTCCTTGATGGCCCCTTTCTTAAGGTCACATCTTCCTATTTCTTCATATCCCTAGCAAATTTAGATTGTATTGTAAACCCCGTGCTGAAGGGACTCTGGGTTCTGTTCTGTTCCTTTGAAGTATGTTGAATTTTATTACTTAAGATAAGCTCTTATATATCCCAAGCTGGGCTTGAACTTGCTCTATAGCTGAGGATGACCTTGAGTTCCTGATTCTCTTTGCTCCACTTCCTAGGTTCGGAACCTAGGGCTCCGAGCTTCCTAGGCAAGCTGTCTGCCTGCTGAACTACAGCTAGTTTTTAATGTGGCTGAACTAAACCTTCAAACCATCTCCCCTCTGGGGACCAGCAGTGGAAGAGGCCGTTGAGTTTTGTATTCTCAGCTGGTTGACTGACACTCACCTGTGCAGGCATCAGCAGGATGGGGCAGAGCTGGGTGGACTCAATGGTTTACAGAGATCGGGGCTTCCTCTCCTATTCCCTCCATCACTCGCTCTCATTTTCCTACTCTTCCAGCAACTTAAATGGTTTTTCTATAAATTAAGCTACTTTGCGTGACATCTGCTCTAAGGAGCAAAGTTTAATAAACATGAAATACACTCACTACTGTTCTTCTAAGAGTTCATTTCTTTCCCATTTTTGCTCTCTCCCTCTCTCCCTCTCTCCCTCTCTCCCTCTCTCCCTCTCTCCCTCTCTCCCCCTCTCTCCCCCTCTCTCCCCCTCTCTTCTCCTCTCTCCCCCTCTCTCCCCCTCTCCCCCCCCTCTCTGTCTTCCTCCCCACGCTGCCCAAAGCTGATGTTCTTCTGTGGGTGGACAGGTTTGTTAGGAACTGCTTGGCTCTTATTAAAAGCCTTGATCCTCTTTAGGTTGATAGCTCCTTCTGTGGTTTGGGTCAGGCAGAGCCTGTGCTGACCCAGACCCAGCTGTCCCTAGGAATCAATCTCAGGGAAGTGTTGTAGCTCTCGGGAGCATGGGAGTATGGTGCCAGTGACAACCTTCAGGTGGCCTTGTCTATACAGGTGTTCATTTCAATGTCACTTTAATTGGGGCATCTGGCCTTAGGTCATCATTCCAGATGCCCTGGTCTCCAGGGCTGAGATGTGGGCGCTGTTCCTCTCTCACAGTGACTCCCTGGTGCAGTCTACTGGGAAAAGCACACCAGGAACGGAGGGTTACAGTGACCAGTACTGTCTGAGGCAAGCATCTTTAAACCCTGTTTGCGACATTTGTCAGACAGTTGTCAACTGCCCGGGAGCAGCAGGCATGCCGCAGGGGCTGGGGCAAAGTGGCTCCCGCCCAAAGCCCCCCTTGTCTCTTTTTGAAGATGACAGAACACCCAGTGCATGGTGATCCAGTAGCTTTTAGGATGCTTGCTTCTATTAAAAATCTCTTATGTATCAAAAAAACAAAGACAGAAGAGAAACACCCCTTACACAGCTGAGAACTTTTGCTTTAAAGGCCTTGTGTAAGCTGCTCTTAACAAAACTTGAACATCTGGCTTTGGGTGCCTGTGAGCCAATGGTCAGCTGGAGAGAGTGGGTGATGACAGTGAGTGCCCAGGCGGAGGGAGAGGAAGGCAGAGGCTGCCAAATATAACGTGGCTGCGGTGCCCTCTGCCTTGGAGTGACTCTCCTATGCAGCTGCATGAGGAGAAACACACCAGCTTGAGAATGTCTTTATGGGAGAGAGATTAGCTGAGGTGAGTCTATTCATGTCTAAATCTTAGTGTTTAAGACCCACGAGAGGCAGGCACTGAGCCTAAGAGCCACTGAAGTCAGGCTGTGGGGAGGAGGCTTCCTCCACACACTCATGCCAGATGTTCTTACATGCATCCTCGGGTTCTTGTGACACTGAGGTAGGTGTGACCCATCCACTCTAGATTGGAAACCCAGTGTTGGAAGTGGCTCATGTTAGAGTGGCTCATGTTGGAGGCTGAGGAGTGTTCAGGTCCCAGAACCCACATAAAAGCTGGGTAGCTGCGGCTACCTGTAGTCTCAGCGTTCATGATGCACAGACGGGGTCCCAGGGGCAAGCTGGCTAGAATCAGTTTCAGATTCAGTGAGAGAGCATGCCTCAATAAATTGGATGACTCCAGAAAAACATTTAATGTCAGTTTTGGGCCTCTGTACACCTGTGCATACACATGCACCCATGTACCCACCCACACAGGTATGGCCACACGGATGTAAACACACACAGACAGACATACACTCGTGGACACAAATATAGGACATACACACATACACACATGAAGAAGAAGAAGAAGAAGAGGGCACTCTCTATAGTCATCTACTGGGAAAAGCACGCCAGGAGCAGAGGGTTGCAGTGACCAGTACTGTCTGGGGCAAGCATCTCTAAACCCTGCTTGTGGCATTTTCCATTATACTGTCTTGTCACCTCTCACAGGAGCTGCAAACCTGGGCTTCCCAGGGCAACACACTACCTTCTTCCACAGCACATGCTCTTCTGTAGCTCGGGGAGCAGAAGGCTCTCACTGCAAGTAGCTTCCCAGGCTATGAAAAGGCAACCTGTATGGTTCCCAGGCTGTGGTTCTGGCCTTGGCATGCAGGAGATGTATGATGTTGTATGTGTTACTTAACGTCTCTGAGTCCTGGCTTTCCCAGGTAGGAGTAAATTGGTAGGAGCCTGTAAATGCTTGTAATAGCCCACAGTTGTATATGACAGAAGCGGGTGCTTACCAAGTGAATCTCCTTTCTTCTCCAGCTCTGAGAAGCACAGGGTTTAATCCAAGAACAGAGGTTGGAGGTACTGAGACCCGAGGGAAGCTAGAGAGGCTAGGATGTTAGTGGGCTCTGGGGTGATGAGGAAGGGATGGACAGCAGCTGTACCAATGCATCCACTGGGCTGTGGAGGCTTGGTACCGAACTCTCTCAGGTCTATGAGGGAATCAGAGAGTGTGGGGTCTTGCCTGCTGGTGCTTTTAACCTTAGGTGTCTTGGAACCTTCACCTTCATATGTTACAGTTAGGGATGGGCTAAAGAAGAAAAGTAAGGAACCTCACTACATATTGAGCGGTTGGCAAAGCTGACACTGGGCCTGGACTCTTCAGTCTTGGAAACCAGTGCTGGGACAGAAGGCACCAGGTTGTGATTTTCCTAGCCTATATCTGAAGCTAGCAGTATCTATAGAGGGCTGGAATGGCTCTGTGCCTCCTCTTGTAGCTGTTGTCTGTCTGGGAGCATTTGATCCCCATGATATGACTGCAGGGAATCTATGTTTACACAGTGGTTCTCAATCTTCCTAATGTTGCAGCCCTTTAATACAGTTTCTCATGTCGTGGTGATCCCTCAACTATACAATTATTTTTGTTGCTACTTCATAACTATAATTTTGATACTGTTATAGATAGTAATGTATATATTTTTGGAGACAGAGGTTTGCCAAGGGGTGGTGACCCACAGGTTAAGAACCACTGATTTAGTATTTCACATCCAAGGCTGAGGATGCCTGAGACCAGAATCTCTTGCTGTTGCTTCTCGATTAAGAAAGCTTCTCTCTTTCTCCCTCTTTCCCATTCTCCCTCTCTCTTCTTTTTTCTTCCTTTTCTTTTCTTCTTTCTTGTCCCTGCCCCCCAGGGTCTCACTATATTGCCCATGTTTGACCTTACCACGCTCCTGCCTCCTCCTGCTGAGAGCTGGGGTTGTAAGTATGCACCATCACACCAAATGCCCCTTCTCACTGAGCTTCAAAATTTCTGGCTTTAAGATGGAGTCATGCCCCAGGAGGTCAGAGCACTGCAGAAATCCCCAAGTGACGCTGTGGAAGCCATGGAGATGAAAAGTCAGTACAAGGAGTATCCTGGATTATATTTTCCCCTTCCCTCCTCTCCTCTCTGCATTCCCCATTCTTTCCCTCCTCTTTCATCCATCATTGCCTTCTTTTCCTTTTGTGACATTTACAGAGTATCTGAGAGGTGGGTCCAAAACCTGGAATTACATGGGGATGGATAGATATGTCCCAACACTTTCTGAAGTTCTGGGCACGGGACCAAAGACTATAGGAAAATCTTAGGTAGCCATTGACTAGAGACAATCCTCAAGAAAGGTAGGAATTGGTGAGGCTTGGGGGATGTTGGGTTTCACTATGCTGAGGTTCTGGCTAAACCAACTGGAGAGACTTCAGCCAGGAGCTGGAAAGTCTGTATCATTTTTTCCCCACAAAAGAACCTACTTGGAGGTGCCCCTTCCATGTATACCTCAAGGAAGCCTTGTGGCATGGCTGCTATGGGCCATGCTGGCTAGGATGCTCTGGAGGTGGCATCATCTGAGACCAGGATGGGGACCTGCGTTAGTTACTTTAGCACTACTGTGGGCAAATTGCTACATAAACAATATTTGAGGAAAGGATATTATTTGGTCATGATTTAGAAGATATCCTCAAAGGTGAGGAGGGCTAGACGGAGCATGGCAGCTGACACAAGCAGAGAAAGAGAAACCAAGGAAGTGAGCCAGAACAAGGTGTCCCCAAAGACTTGTCTCCAGCAACCTACTCTCTGCAGCTAGGTTCCAACTACGTTTAAGGACTTAGAAAGATAGTGCCACAAGTTGGAAACCAATCCCCCAGCACACAATCCTGTGGAAAGCATTCCTATTCAACCCACAACAGGGTCTGGTTGTTGACCTTCAGGTGACACTCCTAGGGAGTGTCTCAGTGGGGTGGCTCATGGCTTCCTCTGATGTCTGATCTGTGCTGCCTTAGGTGGTTGAGGAACTGTCTTTTCTGGAAGACTATGATGTCATATTATCAACCTGGGCATTCCCAGCTCCTGCTCACCCTTGACTGGTCAGAATCAAGGCAGAAGGCACACAGAGGAGCAGAGAGGGAAAAAGGATAAGAATTGGAGGCTCACAATGTAAGCCTAGGGAACTTTATATAAGGGAGGGAGTCGGGAGGGGTGAATCATAACATGATTGCAACAGTAGCTTTGGCCCATGGTACAGAGTCCTGGGGCTGGAAAGGCCCATGGAGGTCATTCCAGACCAAGGCAAGGGGACCAAACTTTGAGCCCCTCACTGACCATTCACTGGAGGTGGATGTCTGTCTGAGCCAGGCAGCTCTGAGCAGAAGGCAATGACACAAGGACTCAGTTGCTGTTACTTAATCCTGCCCAGTGCTGACAATGGGTGGGATCAAGAACATCAGCTCCAAAGGGATGGGATGAAGAGAAAAGTGTATGGTGCAGTACCCCATCTGGAGTAGCCACCCTGAGCACGATGCTCAGCTGAGTCTCTGAGTGTTGAAGACAGTGCCTTTATTCCATTATTGGCATTCCAGAACAGACACTTCTTTGTTGCTGGAGGCCACCTACAAATTTTAGGATAACTATTTCTGGTCTGCCGGACCAGGCACTCCCTTGTCAGGTATGACGACCAAGTATTTCCGGGTTTTGTCTGAAGTCCTCTGGGAGAACCAGCAGTTTGGGGGAACAGATGATGAAGGTGTTGCCCTAAGGGTGTAGACATCTATGCTTTGTTCACATGGCATGGCTGGAGAGAAGGGACCTGAGTCTGTGGTTTTAACTCTAGTTAAAAAAAAAAAAAAAAAAAAAAAAAAGCCTTGGAGGGTTCTAAGCAGAGAAAAGTTTGACTTAAAAGGAATTCTGTGGCAGCTCCTTGCAGGTGATGGAAGATGAAAGATGAGTTCTGTGAGTCAACAGGCACTCAACGAATGGGCTGTCACCCCCAGGAGCAGGTGCAGTGTGTCCTCTGTGTTTGAGGTCCTTGTGCAGATTGTCTCCCATCCCCTCCTGGCCATAGAGAAAGACCAGTGTCTCCATGGCTCTGGCTTGGAAACGGGGTGGGGTGGGGGCAGGTCTGGCACGTCAGAGCTGGGTGAAGTTAACAGAAGAACGCAGAGCATTTGCTGTAGACAAACCCAACCCGGGGAGGCCAAGTATCTCAGGCAGCGCACCAGGCCACAGCAGCACGAGGGTTAATGCGCACAGAACTGCTCTTTGAGAAGAGAAAGAAGTCTTTGATGGTGACCCAGTTTGAGTTTCCTTATGTGAGTGTTTTCTTTTTCTTTCTTTTTTTTTTTTAATTAAAAAAAAGAGATAAAATTCAAAGACAAGAAGAATGTGCTTAGGGCTTGATGGGATTTTACACAAATAAAAAGATTTGCCCGGAAAATTACTCGTTAAAGTAATAATAATTAAAAGATAGGTTTAGCCTCCCTCTTACCCCCAGGAAGCTACAGTGCCATGTCAGCACCTGGCAGTGCCCAGTTGGAAGGAACAGAAGATACAGGTGCCCTGAGACCTTGCTCTCGCGTGGGTTCTGGCTTTGGCTAGCATTCCTCTGAAAGATAGTCCCATCTTGAGATGGGGAAATGAGGTAATGTTAACCTTGACTTTGACCTCTGCTGCTGGGGATGTGCATCAAGTAGTAGAGTCTGCTCGTGGGCCCCAGAGATTTTGACTCTGTTAAACTGCCACCTCACCTGAGCCTCAGTGCCTTCATTTCCTGGACTCTGTGTGATGCACAAGTCTCTGACTTTCCCTGGTCTGATCGAAACAGTGGGACGTTTTATCTTCCATACATTCTCAGCCCAGCGCTTTGCCTCAGATGGGTACCTGATACATGTTTGCTGAAGGTATGAATATTTATTGAAAACGTGAGGTGATGTATGGGAATGTCTAAACCGGAGCGTGAAGGACTTTGTAAGCATCTCTCAGAGTGATTGGGTAAGCTCCTGGCCCCTGCTGAATTGATGGCTGTGGGCTGGGAGGTTTGTTTATCCTTCCATTTTCCTAGGCCATCCTGCACAGAAAGAACCCTTTAGTGGATGTGCTTAGCAGTGGCTTGGGTGCTGGATCTGGGACAGCTTACCATCATTTTACTTCTGGGCCTGATGCTGTTTCCATCTCTGACTCCCATGGGCAGGGGCAGAGGTAGACACATCCAAGGGCCTGGGTTCCTAGCAAGGAAACATTCAGGTACAAACACATGGACCAGTACCTGCTCATCCCGACTTCCCTGAGTCCCCCCCACAGGAGACTCTGGAGCCTGTGTTGAATTTTGCTTCTGCCAGTTACCATGATACAGGCAATAATCATGTTTCTACAAATACTCTTTTCCCACATATGTAGTGGGGTTATGAGACACAACAAAAGAAAAAAATAGGTAGATTGGGCTTCATCAAAATAAAGCTTTTGTGCTTCAAAAGATATTGTTCAAGGTGGACACAGATCAAGATGAATGCATGCTTATAATCACAGCATTCAGGAGGCTGAGGCAGGAAATTGCAAATTCTAGGCCAGCCTGGGCTGCAAAGTAAGACTATCTCAAAAAACCAAAACAAAACAAAAAAACCCAAAAAACGAAAAAAAAAAAAAAAAAAAAAAAACACTCTGACAGGAATATAAAGCCAATCAAGCAAAGAAAAACCCCAAGCCAAAACAGAAGACACTATTCAAAGTGAACAGACAACCTGCTGAACACAAGGAAAATTAAATCACACATCTTAGAATCATTTGTTTTTAGGCTATATAAGAATATAATTCAACTTGATTTTAAAAGGGGTAAAGGCTCTAAGTAGACAATTTCAAGAAGGAGCAAATGGCTAGTAAGCACACAAAATGATGCTCAGCCTCATTAGTCACAGGGGAAATGCAAATCAAACCCACAAAGAGAAAGCACTGTGTTCCCAGTAGCCGAACTGTTCTCAGACAGACAGAAGTGTTTGGAGGATGTGGAGAAATCCCAGCCTCCCACTCCAGCAGGAATATAAAATAATCATTTTAGATAATAGACTGAATCGTAACTTAAAAAGTTAAGCTGGAGGTGATGGTACAGTTCTGCAATCCCAATACTGGGAAGGCTGAGGCAGGAGGATTGAGAATTGGAGGCCTGCCGGAGCTATATAGCTAGACCTTGTCTCAGCAAACAAACAGAGCTTGGAGGGATGTTTTAGTGGTTAAGAATGCTGGCTGTTTGATTTTTAGCACCTACATGGTGGTCCCCAACTGTCATAACTCTACTTATGACTCCTTCTGGTCTCCCCTGGCACTGCATGCCCATGATACACAGGCATGTATGCATACTTATTTATGTAAATAAAAATACAACTTCAAAAGAATTAAACATGTGCTATTACTCTAGGATTCAGCCATTCCATTCCTTTGTACATAACTCCAAATAGTAAAAAGGTACATTGACATAAACTTATAAATGACATTACTTATGGCGGTCAGAAGGTGTGAACAACCCCAATGCAACAATCAATGATTAGGTAGATAAATAAATTGTAATATTTCTACACAATGAAATATTATTTGGCCGCAAAAGGGAATGGGATACAGATACATATTACAATATGATTGAATCCTGACAACTTAACCCTAAAGAAATGAAGCCCCTCACAGAAGAATCTCAGGTACAGCTTACATAAATGCCCCAGAAAGGAAAAATCCATAAAGGCAGAAAGTGGGTGGGAATTGTGTAGGACTGACTCAGTGGTGGGAAGGCTAGATGTGTTGGTGAGGAGGATGACGGTTCTTTAGGAGCTGATGAAAGTATTCTAAACCTTCAGTGAAAGCCAGTACAACTCTGAGATTATGCTTTAAAAAAAAGTCACAAAACCATCCCCTTCGGTGGGACAGTTATATACTACATGGGTTATATCACAGCAGAGCTGTTGTGAAAGGAAAATGGGGTTCCTAATAGATTCTATCACTCAGTTTTGTAGCAAGGGACGAGAAGATAAAGCCCAGTGCCGAGTGTGTAATGAGCTCAGCCAGCGTTCATTATTTTACTATTGCCATCACTGGAGCGCTGCAGATTATATGCGCTCGCTAAGAGATAAAGTTGCTGGAACAGCCCGCTGTGAGCTTGGTGATTGTAGTGGCCATGTGAGAGGCCACGTTTATTCTATCTTGGGACCGGCTTCTATCATAAGAAAAGAAAAAAGAAAAAAGAAAAAAAGAAAAAAAGAAAAAGAAAAAGCCTGAGAACTTGACCTTCAGCTGAACCCAAGCTACATCCAAGCACCAAGAAAGACCCCACGGCTTGTCCTTAGCCCCACACCCCCGAGTTACTCCCTAGCTACTTTCTAGCAACAGTTAATGAAGATTAGTCTGATTGTTTCACAACAGACATTCGGGTAGATGCTTGCCAGGATGGACACCCCCTCACCTGCTCCCATTTTCCTCTAAGACCCTGTCCCAATGAGGCTTCAAGGCTGCTTCAACAAACCGTCCTGTGGGTTGACAGAGTTTGTAATAGAGACCTTAATGTGATTACATCAAAATTGGCTCCTTGTTGACCTTTTTGGGATTCATGAGTGCTTCCTGGAAGAACACATGCTCCTACCTGTTCCTGTGTAGATATATTTAGGGAAGGCATGGAGGCTCCCCGCTGAATCAGCTCCCAGTAGGAGACTTAACCCTGGGATGAGCAGAGGGAGACCTTGGGTTGTCTGTAGACTCTGAGAAGGGCATTCATGGTTTTAGGCTGACTGTTCACCCTGTCCCTGTTTTCCCTCTCCTAGACCCTCCTCCCTTCCCCACTCAGGTAAGAACTCAGCAATTTCTCCTCTTTGTTCTGGGACTGCTCTGAAAGGAGTGGGTTGTTGTCTTTATTAATGGGGCCTCCTGAGCCTTTTCAATTTGAGTCTTTCCCCGGAGCCCAAGTCTCTCCGCCTAGTTTCTCTTTGTAGTGCAGATTAGCTCCTTGGAAGGATCTTTTACATTAGTTTGTTCCCAGGAGGCATTAGAAATACTCAGGGCTGAGCTGCGTGGGGGTTGAGATGGGAGGCTTTGGCAAAAAGGTGCTAGTTTTATTACATGTATTTATTTATTTTTAATTTGGGTTAAGGGCTTGATTACCAGCACGAGGTTACAACTATCTGTTACTCTGGTTCCAGGGGAGCCAAGGCCATCATCTGGCTACCAGGTACTTACAGAGTCACAGACATACACAAAGCAAAACACCCTCACACAATTAAATTTTAAACTTTATTCCCAACTGTGGCTCAGGAAACAGCTCTTGGCTCTCTCTCTCCCTTCCATTCCATTTCTCTCTCCTTCCTCACCATCTTTTCAGTTCGAAGCACCAACTGATAGGTTATTTCTCTGCCTCTGCCAAGGAGCCAGTTCAAGCCAGATCAGGTTATATTAAAGGCAGGTTTATTGGGAAGCTGCTCTCTGGCAGGTGAGTTCATTGGCCCCAAGGACTGAGGCCAGGGAAGCCACCATGAGGAAGTGGGGGAGGGGTGCAGAGAGAAGGGGCACTAGCAGAGAGAAGAAAGCAAGAGACTAAAATGTCTGGATTAATAGGGAAGATCCTCTGGGGGAAGGGCAGCCCTGGCCCTGGGCTAGAAAGTTCAAAATTGGGAGCAGGGTATGCCAGATAGGAACTGAGGGATGCTGGGAGAACCTGCAGGCCAGGTCTGCCTTGATATGCAATATGCACCTCAGTCCCTTGGCTTCCAGGTCTGAAACCATCTTGGTTTCAGGGGAGTGAAACATGGTAGAGGGGAGTCAGTCTATGTGCATTCCTATATTTCCTCATAAGAAGATGGGGCATTCAGACACAGGCTTTACAGCCCCGTGTCATGCAGGCCATGCTCACCTGTGCAAGGGGGTGGGGAGAGAAGAGAATGGAGATGGAAGCAAGCAAGCTCCATTGGGTCCTACTGGAGCTCCAAGGCCCAGGCATTCTCTCCCTGTTTTGACTGAGTCAAAGCTGCTGGGAGTACAGGCTCTGTTGATATCAGTTTTAGGTTTCTTCCTCTCTGACATTGCTTCAACCTAAGAGAGCCTCATCCCAGGCCTTATCTCCTTCCCATGGATAGATAGTCTGGACCCAATGACCATCCATTGTGAGGGAGTAGTAAGGGTTCCACTCCTTCCTCAGATCAAGATAACTTGGAAGGACCACCCAAGATTCATCACTCCCTTTGTGATCCATGGAGGCCCCTTCTGTGAGCTCCCCTAGCTTCTGAGAGAGAAGAGCTGCCTTGGTCCTGACACTGAGGTACTCCTGTGGCTCTCACACTTGGGTCTGAGTGCCCTGGCAATATTCTCAAGGATTGCTGGATCATTGTTAGATCATAAACTTATCTCTTTAAAGTGCTGCTTACTCCAAGTGGCCACAACTTATAGCCTGAAGAAATCAGACTAACCTCTGCTGCTGTTCTTACTCAGGGACAGAGTTAAGCCACGCTCTGCTGTGACTTCACTGCCCCTAATTAATCATCCTAACTAGTACCTAGCTCCTCCATCGTCCTTGTCAAATAAGCTATCCCAGACTAAGTCATGTGATCTAAAACTTTCTGCAAACCTTTGAAAGGAGAGTGAGAAAGGTAAAGAGAGAGAGAGAGAAAGAGAGAGAGAGAAAGAGAGAGAGAGAGAGAGAGAGAGAGAGAGAGAGAGAGAGAGAGAGAGAGAACCAGACATTAACAATAGAATAATAAAATTCAGAATATAGAATAGAAAAAGGGAGAAGGGAGAACTGTACCAAGAACTCAAAGCTGAGGACTTGAGCTCAAAGAACCTATTACTACTGGGCCAAATAGAAAAAAAGAAATAAACCTTAATCCCTATAAACTACATGGGTAAATTCATTTAAAATGTATGCTAGGCTTAAATATGAGCAGTGAAGGAAAGCTTCTGGGAAGAACCCCTAAAGGAGGGGCTCATGTCTTGGGGGTCAGACAAATACTTCTGTTAATACAAATAGTAACCACAAAAGAAATTATCACTGGATAAGACTGTTAAAATTAAGAACTGATTTTCAGTAAGAGACCATCTTAAGGAGATGACAGGCAAGGCATGAAAACCTAGAAAAGTATTTTCATGGCTGAAGAAAGGCTTTGCATCCAGTGCACATGAATTCCTGCAAATTTATAAAGCCAGAGTCTTTAAGAACCCTCCAGGTAAGATGTGCCCACTCACATCACAGTGGCAGGTTGTTGGGGCAACTAATAGCTTTTTACTTGGTTGTGAGGCTCCTTCCCTCAGGAGAGAATTTATGCCTGGTACTGTAAACCTGGTCAAAAGCTCATGGGCCCTGGTGGTGGTGGTGGGCTGTCCTCTTATTATTATTATTATTTTTCCAAATAGACATATTCTTAAACTGCCTTCTAAGAATTTATATCTCTATCATAGGTTAATGCAGCTGTCAACCTTCTTTCTACAATTGGTTAGAGTTAATGCAAAGACTCATATCAAAGAGTAAGAGTTGGGCATAAGTTACTACTGAGTTTTCAGACCGAAACAGGACATTTTTGTCAACATTCCACCACTAAGGCTCAAGGGACATCACAAAGAGGGCAGAAGGAATATAAGAGCTGGGGGATGAGGAGGAGTGTGGGAAGTGTCTTCTGGAGATGACATGGCCATTTTATTTATAAGTTCACTGCAGGTGTGTTTCTCTCCACAAGATCAAACCAACCACATCATCAAAGATTCCCAACATCAGCATCAATTGAACTCAGTGGTTTACAGGAGAAAAGGGAGGACATAAAGATAGGATGGGGATATAATGAGAAATGGGTATCTTGGGGGAGGAGTGGGGTAGGATCAAGATACATTATTTGCATATAAAAATTATCAAAGAATAAATGAAAATAGTCACCTTATAAAACAAGCTCACCAAAGAAGTGTAAAAATATTGTCAACAAACATATTAAAAGGTGATCAATGTTATTGGCAATCTGGAAAATAATAACCACAACCCCATGAACCACTTACTATGCTCCCACCATAATGGTGAGAATGTAAGGTCTAAAGGTGTTACAGGACAAGGAAGAGCAGGGACACTGCTGTGGTTGTTTACATTTGTAGCTTAAGCTGCCTTTGAGAACTGTTTGGCACTGTCTTAGTTACATTTCCTGTGGCTGTGATAAAATACTCTGACCAAAGCAATTTAAGGGAGAAAGGATTTACTTGCTTTCCAGTTCCAGGTTGCACTCCATCACAGCAGGAGCACACCACTGCACTGGCAGGAGCTTGGGGCAACTGGTTACATTGTATCTAAGGTCACAAAGCAGAGAGAGATGAATGTCTGCACTCAGCTCACTTTCTCCTTTTCTTGCAGTTGAGGATCCCAGCCCAGGGAATGTTATTGCTCATAGTGGACAGTTTTTCCCAACTTAACATAGCAATCTCACACAGACACACCCAGAGGCCCAGCTCCCAGGTAATTCTAGATCTCATGAAGTTGGCAACTGAGATTAGATGCCTACCCTATGTCTCCCAAAGTTGACTTCTATATAGAGACACAAAAAAGTAGATATTCATTTCTATCAAAAAACATGAACAAGAATATTACAGAAACACCATCTGTCAACATTTATATAAATTAATTGCACAAGTCAATAAGTTTGTGACTTTACACATTTAAACAGCATTAAAAAACAAGAACCAATAATTTCTGCACGGGACAATATGGGACACTTGGAAAAATAGTATTAAATAAAAGTGATCAGGCATAAAGGGGCACTTCACTGTGAAAGCCTGTTTACACAGCACTCAAAGAAAGGTGGTAGGTGTTGGAATAGTGGCTGACATTGGGATACTGTCTTTTGGAAGAGTCATGCAGGGATTCAGACTGCTTGAAGTATGTTTGTTTTGAAAAATTGTGTAGTTCACAAGCTATAATTCACAGACTCACATGTAAACCCCAACACAAAAGCATCTTGAGAGTCAAACATAATACCTGAAAAGAGCCCACAGGACTTTCCTCTCTGTGAGCCACAAGAGACACAGCGAAAAGAATGTTCTAGAGACTCCCATGAGGGAACTCAGGTCACTGACAGAGCAGCAGGACACAGGCTGACGCCCGGCTTGTCAGTAGCATCAAATATCCTCACATTCAGAAAGACATCATTTCTAACGTAGGCTTTCTGTATCCAGCCAACCCATTATTCAAGTTGCAATGGCTCAGGAAATTTATCTCCCATAAATCCTTTCTAAGGCAGCATTCTGAAGATGTGTGGCAATAAACTAGGGAAGAACCAGACAGACAGAGGCTGGGAGAGCTCACAGCTGGGGCTCAGCAGAGTGTGGTGAGTGCTAGTCCTGAGTGTAACACCCAGGCCAGTGGTGAGGGGAACCCCTGGCCCCTTATGAAGAGGGAGCTGGACAGAGTACAGTATACAAGGGCTTTTGAAAAGACCTGTGATGGGGCTGGAGAGGCAGCATAGGCAATGAATGCTCTGTAGCATGCAAACCTCTTGGAACCCTAGATGTACATACAAAGGTATTGAAAAGCAGGGTAAGGGTGAAGCATGTTTGTAATCTCAGTGCTCGGGCTGAGGGTATAGAAAGATGGATTCTGTGACTTGCTGACCAGTCAGCCTAGCTTCATCAAGGAGCTCCACTTCCTGCTGAGCTTGAACTTACTTCAATAATCAATGTGGAAGGTATCTGTGGTACAACACCCAAAGCTGATTTTTAATTTCAAAGGGCACACAGTCACACACACACACTCACATACACACACACTCACACATTCACACACACTCACACACATACACACATTCACACACACTCAAACACACATACACTCACACATATATACACACACACATATACACACTCACACATATACACACATTCATACACATATACACTCACATATACACACACACTCAAACACACACACACTCACAAACACATATACTCAAATACACACACACACACACACACACACACACACACACACACCAAACACATACACAAACACCGAAAGTACAGGAAACAACAAGAATGAGGAATGACAGTTTTGCTGGGTATGGTAGCACACGCCCCTAATTCCAGTACCCAGGAAGCTGAGGCAGGAGGATTGCCTAAATTCCTGGCCATCCCGGGCTACATATAAAGACCTCTGTAAAATCCGAAGACGAAAACAAAGAAGTGAAGCAACAAAAACCAAAGGCAACTAGAAACACAGCACAGATCTTCCACTGCTCCCCAGCTAATGAGCCAAAGCATATCCTTGGCCCTCAGCCTTTCCCAGGTCCAGGAAATGGGTTTTGCAGATTTTTCAGTCTTAGCCCCGTTCCAAGAGCTTTCTTCTGGTTGCAGAATAAATAAACGCTTTCAATTCCTTACAAAAGGTGACTGAGACCAAACTTATGCACTGAAGGCAAGCGAGAGGTGGGATGGGGGTGGGGCAAAGAGGTGAGTGTTCACCATCCTCTTTTTAGAGACCACTCAGTGGTCCCACACCTGTCAGAAACTAAGGAACAGGAGAACCCAAGCTGGAAAGGTGGCAGGAGGGGGTGAGGGTGTGGGTGAGATAAATCCTTGTTTACCAGAGCAGTAAGTCAATAGGCTGTGTCTCAAATTGATGAATCAAGAAATATGGGTAGAGGAATATTATTGGGAAAAATGGAGGCAAATACAGGACAAGACATTTTAAAAAGTTAGATGTGGCTGCCCGAGGGAACTGGATAAGGAGTGAGAGGCCCTTTAGCAGGGCACTGTTTTTAACCTGATGCATAAATTACTTCAAATAGAAACAGGGGCTCAGAAGCTGGAGTGTAGCTCTGTTGGTAGAGGGCTTGCCTACCCTTTACAAAGCCCTGGGTGTGATTCTCAGCTTTGCACTAAAGCTGGGGATGGTACTGCACACCTGTAATCTTTGCATTGGGATGTAGAGGCAGGATGATCAGAAGTTTCAGGTCATCCTCAGTGACATAGTTTGATTTTCAGGCTAGCCTGGGCTACACAAGATGCCATCTCAAAAGAAATCCAAACAAACAAACTGCAAAAGGGCCAGCAAGATGGCTCAGAGAGTAAAGGTGCTTGCTGCTAGACCTAACAACCCGAGTTCAAAGCACAGAACCCACATGGTGGAGGGAGAAAACTGACTCCTGCAGTTTGCAGTCTGCCCTCTGATCTCTACATGTGAGCCTGGGTATGTGAACCCACATGCAAGCATGTATGGTTCCCTCCCTAATAAATAAATGAGTGCAGTTTACAAAACAAAATCCACCACCACTAACAAAAAAACAACAAAAGATTACAGGGTTGGAAAACAGGGTTGGGAAGATGGCTCAGGGGGCAAACCACTCACTGTACAAGACTGAGAGCCTAAATTTGGATCTCCAGAACTTCTAAGTGAACCAATCCCTGGGCATTCAGGGGTCAGGTGGTCTGGGATACACTGTGGCAGATAGCAAAGAGGTTCTGTCTCAAGAAAGGTGGAAGGCATTGACTGGCTCCTGAGGTTGCCCACCTGCTGGCCATGGCATGGGCATGTCCACATGAACACACACACACACACACACACACACACACCTACCTCACCCCAACACAGACAGGTCAGATCTAGAGGATACTGCTTCAAACCTCTGGCCTGAGGCTGAAAGAGTCTCTGGAAGCTGCAAACAGCTGCCACCCTCAGATTTGGTGTCAACATATGATTTGACACCCTGGGGGGAGGCAGTACACCTATTCAGTTTGTCTAGGATCATGGTACTGGGTACTTTGGCATGTCACTAACTTTCCTGCTGATAAACCTCTTCTCGGTGATAAACCTCATCTCCCTCAAAAATACAATTTTCAATAAATAGCAAGCTCATAAATAACACGGGCACCACAGCTCCTAATGAAATAGTGACGGATGTTCTGTCTCTGAGTTCAGGGGAATTCACACAGGGGAGCCTGAGGAGGGGTCTGAAGCCCCAAAGCTCAACAAAGCTTTTTATTTAAAATTCTTTATCTTTCATGTCGCCTGCTAAAGTGTTTCTTCTGTGAGATAATTAAGGGGCATATGGAGATCTCATTACTTTGTTAAGAGGACACACAGCCCAAGTTTGTGCAGGTGAAGGTGGGGAATGGGCTAGCCTGAGCTCTCACTCTGGTTGCCCTGGGAGTGGTTTTATGGCTAGAAGAGTCCTGAGACTCTTGGGCTCTTCATCTGTAAAATGGTAGGGTTGGCTGTATCCGTTTCTTATCTGTTTAGAATAGTGTCACCATAGATTACACACACACACACACACACACACACACACCACACACCCCTTCTGTTCATGATTCCAAAGGGTCAAAGTGCCCCATCTCCATCTGTATGCCTCTGTCTCTGGTCAGCACCTGAGGACTTTTTGAGACTTATGTTTTCCTTCTCTGAGCTCATACTACAGCATAGCATCCCCAGCTGTAGTTTGCTGCAGGTCACTAGCACCATTGTCACGCAGAACGCTCTATAAGTCCTCAGCCTTCTAGGCACCATCCTTTGTTAAGCTCTGGCGGGTGGTGACTGTAGTTTCCCAGACTTGCACATAGGCCACAAGAAATGTCCTAAGGTTGAGCAGCATGGCAGGACCCAGCACTGGCTCTCTTCACCTACCTCCCCGCTGAGGGGAGCAGCTCCCTAAGGAACCATTCCTGATCTTTCTCCTGAGGCTGTAGGGTCAGCTGAACTTCTTTTGTGAAGTTCTTTTGGGGGTTCCCAAGCTGCCTCCTGCAGATTCCGAGGTTTTTCTTGCCTCTAACTAACCAAATTATTTTTCCCAGGCTTAGAAGGTGTTCCACCCATAATCCGTGTTCAGGATCCATGTTTACCCATCTCTCTCCCTGTGTACTGACTGTATGTAAGCCTGACCTGGTCCTAGCTTCTTGGAATGACATTTTCCACCATTTTCCTTCCTTCCTTCCTTCCTTCCTTCCTTCCTTCCTTCCTTTTGTTCTATCCTTCTTCTTGTTCTTCTTCCCCTTCTCCTCCTTTTTGAGACTAGTTCTGGCCATGTCGCTCTGGCTATTCTGAAACTGACTATGTAGACAAAACTGGACTCAAACTCACAGAGATCTGCCTGTCTCTGCTGGAACTGAAGACATCGCCAAAAGAAATCTTTAGCTCCTTCTGCATGCCTGTTGCTGAGCACATAATATCAGTCCCCAGGATCCCAGAAGGGGAAACTGACACTCAGAAAGGCAAAGGAGTACAATCAGGGATGTATAATAATAGTCATGCTCTCATGTCCTGCCGCTCCAAGTTAGGGATGGTCCCTGGGATCAAATTTCCAACAGACAGAATGTATCAGAATGATAGGTTAAATGTCCCTTTGTGGTTAGATTACTGAAGACCATGAGTCCAGTGTACTGTGTATTTTTTTCATTGGTTCAAAGGAGGCAGGAGAAATTGCAAAAGGTATTTTGTTTACATGTGCTAGAAAAGTCAGGGTCTCAATTTTCTAGTGTGTTCTATGCTAGTCCTTTACCTGTGCTATACTGCATATATTAAGTCTATTTCACCAAACACAGTGGTGCATACCAACACTTGGGAGTCAGAGGCAGGTGGATCTGTGTAAGTATGAGGGTAGCTAAGGCTACAATGTTAAGACCCTGTCTCAAAAAATAAATAAGTAAATAAACAAATCCTAAGTGTGTGTGTGTGGGGGGGGGGAGACTTTAGGCCAGGCTGGGTGCCAGAAGCCCTACACAGATCTCTGGTTAGAGAAGGCAGTGGTTTCTGCTGCTTCTGCTGCTGGGTCCAGCCTGTCCCCGTTTCAGCAACTGCCACAAGGTGCCAAGCCAGTCTGAACCAAGCCACGTGGGGTATAAGAAGCTTCAGGAGAGGTAATCTCTTCCCAAACAGTGGTGTTAACAGCTCTTATAAACAGAAGCTTTCAGATGGTGGAATGATTCTTGCACACCTTTACTCTTGAGCAGTCCTTCCATATTTATGCAGTTTTTGGAATGGTTCTGATTCTGACAACAGAATCTGCTTCCTATTGGCTTGGCCTGAGGGCCTGGGAATACCTTGTTTACATATTTGGGGGTGTGGTCCTGCTTCTGCCTGGAGCTTACACAACCTGAGGTCACATCTTCACCTGCGGAGGAGGGACTTGGGTCTGTGTCACATCCTCTTCAATGGAGGAGGGACTTGGTGTGTGACTAACACCACTTTGTTGGGGGGGGGGGCAGTGTGGTGCTTATGGCAGCATGAAGGGGCCTAATTTCTTGGAAAACTAGAAAGTGTCTACCATCTCTTAGGGTTCTCTGGAGCTTCACTTATCTTGACTGAGAACCAGGGTACTCTTTACTGCCTGTCAATTGCCCCACGTGTGTGTGTGTGTGTGTGTGTGTGTGTGTGTGTGTGTGTGTGTAAGCAATGTTGGACAAGTGAGTCCAAATTTTATAGTATCAAGCCTCTAGATGTTAAAGATCACAACTTCAGTCTTGCTAATAGACTCTATATTGTTGTCTTGACCCTTAGCTGCCGTCTTGAGAGAAATCGTGGCTTGTTGGGATTATGGCAAAACTGGCCATCTAGTCATAACCCATAGACACTGTGCTAGTGAATGTGGGCTTCTTTACATGGCTCTTCTCAGGGCTGACCTGCAGTGGTAGATTCCAAGCACCATGCAGAGCCCGGGGTATTAGGGCAGGCCTGCCTGGAGCTTGGGTTCAGGGCTGGTCTGGTCAGCCTCCTGTAGAGGATGCACTGGAGTTGTCAACCAGAACACTTTGACTGTAAGTCAGGTTTCATGTGCAGGTCAGTGGGCACTCTGGAATAGTGGCCTAGTTCAGCTTGAAGCTGGAGTGGTAATTTGGGGAAGAAGAACCAGCCACATGCAGGACAGGCTGATCTCAGCTCAGCTTTGCTCCTCCTGTATCCTGTGAGCTCAGGGAGACAAGCTTCTCCTAGCCTCTAAGTATGTAATACAGGGTGACTGAATGGGACTTCACTTTGGTTCATCCCACCTGGTTCTTAAGGTCCTTCAAGGCTCAGCTCAGGAGGAAGTTGAATTGAGGGATTTGGGGACTTAAATTCTCTGTGGGGGGGGGTTGTCTTGAACTCTGAAATTCCTACCTAACCACCATTATCTAAAGGCTTCTGGTGATGAGGGCGAGACAGGGGAGTAATAATGCAAGGGAAACCTGATTCTCAGAGCAAAGGGTGGGATGGCAACATGGAGTCTGTTGGATAAGGCGATGAGCTGCTGGACCCCAGAGGTGCATCTCTCAGCACCTCCCCCACAGTTCAGCTCCGCAGCCTCGGGCAGATTTGTCCAACTGTGTTTGTGGTCTGGAGAGGCTAAACCAGAAATGTTATTTCACACCATTCTTCCTCTTTTCTGTGTCTAGGGGCAGGGGCCAGAGGGCTGTGTGTACGTTTTAACCATCTTCTATAAACTATAAATCTGGATGCTTACACAGGCCTCTCTGCTGTCACTGAGCTGCAGGGAGACTCAGAGAGACCTCTGGTAATACTCTGATGACAGAGAGGGTTAGAAGGGCAGGCAATGTCTGTTTGAGTGCAGGCTCCTGTATTTACTATCTATGCGACCTCGGCAGTGTTCATTAGCCTTTTGAGCCTCAGTTTCCTCGTTCTGTAAAGGGAGAACAAAAGCACAAAGCTGGCAGAACGCTGGAAGGAAATTAGTAATAAGCTGTGTGCAGCCAGTGGCCAATGGCGCTGCGGTTAGAGAGTCTTTACTCGCAGCCCTGGGATGCAACCAGCTTTTTGTTTCCAGCAACCTTTAACCCTGTGCTTCTCCCAGGAGGCTGCACTGCCATCTGCCTCCTTCTGAGCTCTGTGGTCCCTCTGGAGCTGGCACTTACCTAGCTTGATTCTAATTGTTTTCTGTGGCTTCTCGAATGCTTCTATTAGTCCTTTTCTTATGGAAGAAAATGGGGAGGTGGGTGGGGAGAAGTGAGAAGGAGAAAGAAGGAGAAAGACAGGGCCTTCTATAGCCCAACCCTGCCTCCTTCTGAAATCCACCTTAGACTCCTCTCACCATCCTTTTCCTCTGTTCACAGGTTGGAATGACAGGTGTATATAAGATTCCATTATTCCCATGTGACTGGAGAAGACCATGCCACCATGGGGGAAGGGAGTGACTGTCTAGACTGGCACAGCTGAGAAGTAGGGGATTCAGGCTCACCCCAAGATTTTGGCTTAGCTCTAAACTCTTAGCCATTTACCAGGTATTCCAGGCTTTGGTCTGTATCAAGCCCCTCTAGGGACCTTGTCTCTCTTACTTTGGGGTGGAGGTAGCTGTTAGAGCTTTTTAACTAGACTCCTTGCTCCAGGCAAAACCCAAGGCTGCCTGGCCCTTAGAAGGGATGCTCCTTCTTTCTGAATCCTGGCTGGCTGGCTGCTGATGGAAAATTCCAGCCTCTGCTTCACGAGGCCGTTTTGGAGTCTTGGGCCACAGAAGCAGAGTGTTGTGCTTAATTATTCAGAAGCCCATATATCCCCAGTAAGCAAGAAATCCACTCCAACAGTCAAGAAATGCCACAAATTGTTTATCGCTCTTTGTTTCAGATCTGGAGTGGGAGGCAGGAGCAGGGTTGCCTCTTCAGCTGCTGGAGGAAATCCGGGTTGGCCTTTTGGGTATCTGTGTTCTGTCTTGTCTAGTTGAGGAAGCAGGGTGGTCCGTGAATTGGTGTCAAGGGAGGAGTCCATGGCTCAGGTCCTTGTCCTTACACAGAGTTGCCCAGTAGAGCCAGGAAATGGTTTCTCACATGCTGTGTGTGCTCTGGGAGAATTTATGATTGGTGCAATTAGATCCCATGATGTTAATGGGTTGTCTGGTCCATCTTCTGACTAGGAGATGGTGTGGGATGACAGGGTAGGACTGAGGAGGGGTGGAGAGAGCAGCCAGGGGCTAGCAGCTTTGGTCCTGGGGTTTTTCAGTGCAGTAGGATGCTCAGCTTCTTGTGCAGGGATTGGCCACCACCCTCTAAGCTTTTTCCTCTGTGGGGTCTGGTGTGGGGGGGGGGGCTCTGTCATATATCTTTGCAGAATGTTGGCATCAGACAGCAGAAGGCAGTCCTAGACTTTTTCCTGGCCAGGAAGAGGGAGGGGAAAGAATGAAGCAGGTCTATCTCTGAGCCTCGAGCTTTGATGGTCTGAGTTAATCTGAGCTCAGCTCCTTTTGTGGCTGCTCGTCCAAAGTTTTACTGCTAGGTCTTAGCCCCACTCACTGACTGATTTCTCAGTTCAGTCTTATAGCCATGTGTTTGACAAGACTTGTAGAGAGCCAGGGTGGAGACAGGCCCAGGGCCTTCAAATTTCCCTGTGTGCGCACGTCTTGTACATATGTGCATGTGTACAAGAAATGAGCTGTCATTCGGACAGTCATCTCAGTGAAGCAAGGGAGGCAGCCTTGTGCCAGAGAAAGAGTGTCTAGACAGCCCAGAGTAAGACTCTGGGAGTGGGGGATGGGCTGCAGTTGTTTCTTCATGGGGAACAAGGGAGAGGCGCTGTCAGGAAAGGTCTCTTGGAGGAGGCTTTCTTGTGCCATGAAGGATGACTTGGGGTTATTTTCCTACATGGCGCTCTTGGAATTGTTCCAGAACATTTTCTTCCTATAAAGGGCATTCGTGGAAGAGTCCAGGACTAAGTGGCCACACTTTGCAGGTGAGATGCAGAGAATCAGACTGCAGGGACAAATGCTGATTATGCTTTTGGTGTGTCCTCTTCATCTGGGACAAGGCTCACGTCCCAAGTGCTCACAGCCAAGAGCCCTGCAGTCCACTGGTTTCACCCTGTTCTCTTCTGTGCTGTTGGAGGTACAGTGAACCTCCCGGAAGATGCACCAGATGAGGCCAAGCCAAGAGGGTGACCAGACAAGCAGTAACAGGGGTACAATAGATGCTTCCGTGTTCTCTCTGGGTCCCCATGGCATTTACCATTTCTATGCACAGGGCCCCGTGATTGCAAAATCCCAGCTTGCCACCCAAGAGGCTCCCTTGGACTTCCTTAGACTACTAGAACCTGCAAGCAACAAGCAGCAAGCAGCAAGCCGCAAGCTGAGAGTTCACATCTCAAACCAGAAGCATGAAGCAAGGAGATTGGGGTTGGGCTGGTTTGGGTTAGGGGGAGAGCACAAGAAATTACATAGGTCTTTACATTCTCAAAGCCCACCTCCAGCGACACACTTCCTCCAGCAAGGGTATTCCACCTAAAATCCCCACACAGGGCCACCAACAGGAAGCTTTCGAATGCTTTAGACTATGGGACCTTTCACATCCAAACTACCGCATGCAGTGAATGGATGCCCTCTACCAGGAAGTGGCTGACCAGCGGCTGGGGATGCATCCTGGCTTCCTCTGCTGAAGTCCACACCCAGTTCCTGAGTTCCTCAGGTATCCGATTATTACTGTTTGCTGTTCCTCGCTGTCTCCTTCCCAGGCCCACACTCCTCTCCTTCCTAAAGTGACTATGCTCGTGCGCTCAACCCTTGTCTCAGTATGTGCCCGTGGCCTGCAGGGTCCACACCAAGCCAGCCTTTACAGTAAGTAGTCGGAGGGCAGACTGGTTCAGCGACAAGATTTGAGGTACTGTGCCATCAAGATGAGTCCCTGGGCTGGGCACTCTGTCCCTCTTTGTCCCTGCTGACATCTGAGGGCCATGGCTACCAGAAATGTCCTGAACCACATGAGCAAATGCTCCTGACCCATGGCAGATGCTGAGTTAGGAAAGCCGTGATCACTGTTACATGCTGTGGAAAATATGAAAGCGACCCGCAGGTTTGATTCTCAGCACAGTGACACCAGGATGGAAACTCGGGGAGTGGTACTGATTCACCCAGGATGAGGCAGGCAGAGGATGCTTGTCTGGACATCTAGACATAGGCCTCATTCCCCTCTGGGGAAATCCTATCTCTAGAAGGAAGGGATAGGATCTCTAGAAGTGTGGTAAAGCTTTTGGAAAGATGAGGTGTTGCCGATCCGATTCGTTTCTGCCTTGCCGCTGGGGTGCCGGCTGCTGACAGGCCACTCAGGGAGGACAAACAGCGGTCTCAGACAGAACCCCCTGCCTGTGTTTCTTTAGGTGAGAAACATCAGGGGCTGGGATGGATGCTGTGGTTCTCAAACTTCTGGACACCCAGATGCCTCTGGGAACCACAAGGAGTTCCCAGAGAATGGGAATGGGAGCCCCGCAGGCTTAGGTGTGGCTGTATATGGCTAGCCCCTCCCCCACAGTCTTTAATGAAGAAGACGGTCCTTGCTTGTCCACACTGCTTTATTCCTGGTGGATGAAGATGCATTCAACTTACTCAGGGTGAACGAGAGATTAAATACCTTTTGCAGGAGGGATGCCCAGGAAGGGAAGCTCATTGGCTAGACCCTCGGGGCCTGTCTAGATACCTCATTAGTATGGGGAATTCTAGGTTCTATGTATGCTACATGACCGGTTGTCATGGTCCTTTTAGTGGGGTGTCATGGTCACACGCTACAGGACAGGAACCTAAGGAGCTAGTTTGAACTCTTGTCCTTCTCAATCATGAGACTTACTGGGCTTCTGAACCTGCTACTACCTTAGCAGTTGGGACTGTGGCACGGTCCACTGCCCCACAAGGTACAAGTCTAGGGAGTTTCTAGGAAAGCTTCTGAGTTGCCTGGCCTGGTGGCAAAAGCTTGTAATCCCAGCTACTCCTGGGATCAAGCAGGAAGGTTGCAAGTTCAAAGACAGCCTAGGCAACTTAGTGAGAGCCTGTGTCAGGACAGGGTCAGAGATGTGTCAGTGGCAGTCTTGCCTAGGCAAGGGCAAGGACTCAGATTTGATCTCCAGTACAGAAAAACAAGTTTCTGGATTCTGTTCCCTTTGTGGGTTGAACTTGTGCATCCTAAATCCCCGCCTGGGCCTGATCTCCAACAGGAGCCTCATTTGGTAGCTGTGCTCACCACCCCCATTTTGGGGCCCAGCTTTCACTTGAAAGCATTTATTACCCGTCAGTGTGATAAATGAAAAATCATATTTTACTGTGAATTATCCCCAGTCCATGTGAAGCACAGATCTATGTCTAGAGAGTTATTAAGTACTTACCACAGAATCTATAAAAACCTCATCATTTTCCCAAGGTCCGCCCCCGAGACGGAGGGGGGAGGGGCTGATGCCTCAGCACTGGAGGGGCAGCGGGAAGAACTATAAAGCCTGGATCAGGGCTCAGCTCAGGAAAAGCACGGAGGTGAAATCTGGAGTGTGAAATCTGGAGTGGCTGCCTTTCTGTTTGGTTGTGACTTTAGGTCAGTTTCTAAGACTTGGTTTCCCCTCAGAAGTAGGCATGGGGAGGAATGGTTTTGGAAGTTGTAAGCCATAAGCCACACAATGGCCAATATCATAGTTTAGTACTGAAATGAAATAAGCCTGGTAACAGTGAGTCTATTAATTAATTTATTAACTGTGTGTGTGTGTGTTTGTGTGAGTGTGTGTTTGTGTGTGTGTATGAGTGTGTGTGTGAGTGTTTGTATGTGTGAGTTTGTGTGTGAGTGTGTGTGTGTGTTTGTGTGTGTATGAGTATGCGTGTGAGTGTGTGTGTGTGTTTGTGTGTATGTGTGAGTGTGTTTGTATGTGTGTGTATGTATGGGACATGTGTGAGGAAGTGAGAGGACATCTTTCAGGAGTCAGTTCTCACCTCCTACCTCTTTGAAGCAGGGCCTCTGTTGTTTCTGCTGCTGTGCTGTGTACTTGAGGGTAAGCGTGAGCTTTGGGTAGTTGTCCTGCCTCTGCCTCCCATCTCACCACAGGAGTGCTGGGATTTACAGACGAGCACCATCACACTCATCTTTTTAACATATTCTAGGGTTTGAACTTCGGTCATAAGGCTTCCTTAGCTAGTGCTTTTACCTCCTGAGCCATCTTCCTGGCCTGACAAAGTGACTCTGGTTCACATGCTGCCCAACTACTGACTTAATTGTGGCACACAGAGAGGACAAATTGTTTAATTCTTTTGTCTGATTAGGGACCCTGTGCATTAGTCAGGACCCTGGCAGGAGCCAGATGGCATGAACACATTAGGGTAATTCCAGCAGGGTTTTTGGTAAAGGAACAATTTGTCAAGGTGTGGGCAGGGTGTCAGTGGGGAATCCCACCAGGTGGTACAGGGTTAGTGACAGACGTATTGTGATGGAACTGACACTCCTAAGGTGGAAAGGAACAGAGAAGGAAGTGTGATCAGAATCCATAGTGTCCAGGGTTGTGTCATGAAGGCTGCTCAGAAGGGCTTGTGACTTCTTGTCTAAGGTTGTCCTGCAGTGAGGGACCCTGGGATGTGGGTACCTGTCCTCAGCCCCATCCCACTGCATGGCTCCAGGATTTTCAGACCCAACAGGAGTCAGAGGCAGACAGAGCCTAGGCTGGGTTTTTATGTGGCTAGAGTGAGGGTGGAGAAAGGCCCAAGAGGGCTTGGAGAGACCTCGCCTCATCATAGGGTTCTGCACCTCCATGCTGGCTGCAGCTGCTGGAGGTGTGACTTCCTGCCTACCTGCCTCCTAGTTCCTTTTTCTCCCGTTCTAGAAACGGAAAGCAAACCCAAGCCAGCTTCCCCGTAAATCCCTCGGTTTAACCGCAAGCTGTGGTGCTGAGGTTGCAGAAGAGGAGAGTGGTGGCACTCAGGACGGGAAGGCTAGTGTCCGTTGCTGACACTGCCCCAGCCCAGGACCTCCCAGCTCTGTCCTTCTTTACTGACTCCTGTGTGAGCACTGAGGATGCTGAAGCTGCCTCTGGTTCTCAGGACTTGTGAGGGGCCTCACTGCCTCACCTTCATCTACAGACCATTGCGATTAAAGTTTCCCTCTGCCCAGTGGTATATCCCAAAGTACCCAGAGAGCCTCGCTTCTGCCTAGAGACCTGTATCTCCCAAGCTCACTTTTCCCTCAGATCCTTGCCTCTTCCCAGGAACTCCTACTTCCTCCCAGAGACCCTCACTTCCTCTCAGAGACTTTCACTTCCTCCCAGAGACCCCTACTTCCTCTCAGAAAGCCTCACTTCCACCCAGAGACCCTCATTTCCACCCAGAGACCCTTGCGTCCTCCCAGAGACCATCGTGCCCACTCAGCCTCGCCCTATCTCATTTCTACCTTGCAGCTCGACCTATGGCTAAACTCTTCTTTTAGGTTCAGCTCTTTGCTGAGAGGCATTGACAGATCCACTTCCCCTTAGGTACAGTTCTGTGAGGAGTGGTGCAGGCGCAGGGAACTGTTGATCATCAACCATTTCTGCCTTAGGCCCGAGATCACTTACTCCAGGCCTGCTGCCATGGAGTCTGAGGAACTCTGAGGTGGGGGGACCTGAGAGTCCACTCTTTCTGACATGCCCTTTGAGAGGTCCAGTTCCTGTTTGGATAACTCTAGGGACAGGAGGCTCCTCACTCACTCAGCTTGTTACCTAGTGGAGAATACCCCTGGCTTTCTTCAATATTTTGCTGCTGACAGGTATGCTGAATGGTAGTTTAAAGAGAACTACAGATACCTATGTGACATAGGCAGTTACCACTGTGACATTGACTAGCTTCACTTGTGTAGCTTCCTAGAGGGCTGGCTGGGAAGTGCAGGTGCTTCCTGCCCTGCTTAGCTGAGCCTCCCACTCCCAAGTCCTAGGATCACAGTTTAGGTTTTAAGCTGTCAATCACAGGGATCTGGATTAACTACTGGTCCACAGGCATCTTGAGGGCCTGTCAGACTATCTGCTACCTGCCTCCCTCTGAAGGCTCACCTGGCAGTTCTTGGGATGCTGCCCAGGTCTACTTCTGTGCCTGGGGCCTACTTGCATTGTATATACCCCAAGCTTAGGTTCTAAGGACCCATTCCCCTAGGACCCCATAATGCCTTTCCACACCATCTTATGCATTTTTTTAACTGTGGGCTTTTAGACTGTTCCCCTCACTATGAGGAGATGGGGAAGCAGAAGATCAAGGGACAAAACTCATAAACTAGCATCTAAGTCCTTGGTTCTCTTAGGGAGGAGCTCTAGGAAGACCACTGTCTTCCTTGTCCCTATGAAGTCCTCCCACCTTTCCCCCTCTGCCACAGATGAATCCTCCCCTCCGTTCACTCCACCATTACCCTCCCCTACCCTGCTTTCTACTCCCATCTTGCTACGCCATCCTTCCTCCCACCTCCACCTTCTGCAATCGATGCCTGTTCATACCTGTTCAAATTCTAGATTATTTACTTTGTTTTTTGTTTTTAAAATCCTGCGAATCAGCACTGATAATGTCTGGGTTTTTGTTTGTTTGTTTGTTTGTTTGTTTTGTGGAAGAATTAGAAAATCCAGGCAAGTGTAAAGAGGATAAAAACCCACCTAGAGATGGCCATGACTGAAGTCTTGGGTATATATATATCTTCTCGGACTTATATGAAGATATTTTTCTCCTACGAGAATGACATCGAACCATAGGTATTATACTGCGACCTGCCATCTCACCTGAAATATATGGGGACATTTTTCCATGTCAATAAATGTCCTCCCTTCATAGTGGTTACAGCCCTGCGGTGCTCTGCGATGTGGATTAGGACTATGGCACCGAGTGTGCAGAGTGAGATGCCCTCTCCTCCCCCTGCCTGCTCTGACCTTGTACCATCCTCTCTGGACTGTTGGCATCTGCTCCTGGATTCTCCTCACCCTCTAGTCAGAGCCTGGCTGGACATGTATTTCTGCCTTCCCACTTTGTCTCTCAGCAGATGGAGTTCTGGGTGAACATGTACTGTTGACACGACCATGGCCATATTGATGACCTCAATGGCTCAGACCCATGGGAACGGCAAAGCCTTCCTCAGGTAAGGCTCAGTGAATGGGCGAACCTTTTTTCTGGTCTATGTGCAGAGGCTAACAGAGGCTGACTTCATGTGTGGGCACTGAAAATGTCAGCTTCCTCCTCCAGGAGGTCTACGGAGCCCTTCTACCAAGATCAGCCAAACCTGTCTCCTTGTTCAGCGGGATGCAAACCTGCTTCCTGGATTCCAGGCTGATGATGTTGCTCCGTTCCATCAGAATCAGAGCACACAGCCTGCCAGACCCCAGCTTGGCTGTATGCGTATTTGTGTTTCTGTGCGACTTGCATCCCCTCGTGCCCTCGACAAGAATCCAGGACCAAGTCACACAGGAAAGGTCCAGGCAATCACACATTTTTAAAACAGTGATTTCTGCTCAGGGGCTGGAGAGATGACTCAGTAGTAAAGAGCACTTACTGCCTTTGCAGAGGATGTGTGTTTAGTTCCATTTATTCACGTAGAGCCTTACAACGATCATTAGTCCAGTTCCAGGGTTGGGTATCTCCATGAATCTGTGTCCAGTCTGCAGTCTGATCTATAAAGTAAATTCCAGGTCATCCAGTGCACCAGAGAGAGAGAGAGAGAGAGAGAGAGAGAGAGAGAGAGAGAGAGAGAGAGAGAGAGAGAGAGAGAGAGAGAGAGAAGACAGAGAGACAGAGAGAAGAAAAAGTTTCTGTTGAAAGGATCTAGCAGCCAGAGTTCACTCCAAGAGCCCATCTCTGTGGTCTTAAGACTTTCTGCACCCTGGTACCCCTGATGCCCTGTTCTCTAACTTCTGATCTGCCCAAATCCTGTCCTTGGTAGGGACAAGAGGGTAGAAGCTGTAATGCCTAACCTGGTGGCTGCTAAATGTCCTAGATGAATCTCAAGGTGGCTCCATTTTCTCTCCAAGAGTTGGAGGAACATGTGGTTGGGAATGTCTTGGTTGCAAGGTAGGAAGGGGTTAGGTGGAAATAAGAAAGAAAAGGAGAATAACCTGCTAAGTACACAAGAGGTAACCTGGGCTAAGCCATCTCCTGGACTCTGTGAGCTAGATTCCTGAGGCCTGTATTGCTGGAGAAAATGCATAACAAGACCATCTGATTTGGCGTTTGAGTCTTGGCCTTGCCATGTCCTAGTTGCATTATCTTGATCATCTCACTTGACCCCTCTGAACTACAGTGCCTCATCTATAAAACAAATGTCACCATACTATTCCCAAGCTGTGCGTATGAAATGTTATCGATGTGCTCAGCACCTATCAAATTTTCAGCCCTCTGATTTCTTCTCACATTCTTTTCTTCATGAATACTTCTTTTCCTTTCCAGCATAGAGAGCCTGGGGTCCCCAGGGAATAAGGACTGTTAGTTTCTAGAGTCCTGTGGACACTCTACTCTACTCAGAAGGGCTTCTTGCCTCATACCCCTCCCTCAGGCTGGCTGTGATCCAGACTCCAGCTTCTAGTGCCCCTCAACGTCCACACTTCACTAGCCACCTGCATTCTTGCCTAGAACCTGTCTTAGTTAGTGTTTTACTGCTGTGAACAGACACCATGACCAAGGCAACTCTTATAAGGACAACATTTAATCGGGGCTGGCTTACAGGTTCAGAGGTTCAGTCAATTATTATCAAGGAGGGAGCATGGCAGCATCTAGGCAGGCATGGTGCAGAGGAACTGAGAGTTCTACATCTTTATCTGAAGGCTGCTAGCAGAATACTGGCTTCCAGGCAGCTAGGATGAGGGTCTTAAAGCCCATGCCCACAGTGACACACCTACTCCTACAAGGCCACACCCTCTAATAGTGCCACTTCCTGGGCCAAGCATATACAAACTACCACAGGATCCAACTTAAGCCTACTGGAGCTTCCTCATCAAGCCCAAAGCATGTTTCCAGAGAAATGTCAGTGTGTGCTGGCATTCTGATAAGGGGAGGCCCACACACTGCTGCTAGGGAGGCAGGCATAGAGGTGAAGCCTCACTGAGGATCTTTCTAGAACGTAGACCATCATGTGAGACATACAGTGCCACCAAAGCTCAGGAGATTATCCCTTCTCACGTTATATAGGAACAGCAGTGATCCAAGGGGTGGTGGCTTACTAGGCTCTAAGAACACAGCTAGGGTGAGCTGGGATCCAGAATTGGTTTTCCTGATTCTCGTCTGGAGTCCTGATGTCACACATTGTCCATGGTGTGGCTCCTCTGGCTATCTAAGCCCTGGGACTGAGAAGCTCATGCCTGTCCCTTGCTATGGGATATCTGGATTCTAAGGCATCAGAAATTCTGATGTGACTGGGCTTCAGGGCCTCTGGTAACACAGTTCCAGGTGATGGACTTCTGAGGGTGAGGAGTACTGGGATTCTGTAAACCCCACCCCTCAATTACCTGGCAGTAGCCAGGTATGCTCCACCCCAGTGACCTGACACTATAAAAGGACTGCTTGCACCTCTCTTGCTTTTCCAGGCCTCTTGGCCTTTTGCAGCCTTGCTCTCCCACCCCTACTCCTCCTCTTTCCCTTCCCTTCCCGCCTCTCCCTCCATGTGCTCATAGCTGGCCTCTACTCCTCTATTCCACCCCCCTCTCTCTGCCTCTACCACCCTCTTAACTCTCCCATGACCTGAATAAACTCTATTCTGTACTATACTGTTGTGTGGCTGGCCCCTCAGGGGGAAAGGATTCCCAATATGGGCCCCCCAGAGGCATCTCCCTTGCCCCCAGGCCTTGCCGTACCTCCATGAGCCATATGCCCCCCACTCTCTTCATCCATCCCCTAACATTGGTGCTGAAACCCGGGATGTCATCCTTTTACAACATTGGTGCCCCGTGACTTTTCCTTTTGGTGACTTTTCCTTTCATTGGTGCCCCGTCGTCTTTTCCTTTCAAGGAGGCCTTCTGAGGCATGCCGAATTCCTTCCACTGGGCCACCATCGTTGGTGCTCCATTTGGAACCTGAGTCTCTCCTAAATTCTTGTGTGTGAAAGGAAGGGGTCCATGGGATAGAGCTACTGGGAGGTGGTGGAGGCTTGAAGAAGGCCTTAATGGAAGGTGTTTAGGTCTTTGGGGGTGAGCCCTTAAAGGGCCTTGTGAGATTTTTTTTTTCTTCCTTTGCTCTTCAGCCATGAGATGAGAGGTTGTGCTGTCTAGTTGTGTTCTGTCACATTCTCCCACCATGATGAGTGACCATAGACCCAAATGTGATAAGCAACTGGTCATGGACCAGAGCCTCTGAAATCAAGGGCCAAAGTTTTTATTAGTTGACTAGCTTAGGGACTTGTTATAGTGATGGGCATACAACTGACCCAATAGGTCTGCTTCTGGGAGTGAGGCTTGAGGCAGGTCCCAATGGTCCTTATATTTGACAGGGTCCAAAGAGTTTCTCTCACTGGGTCTCCAGACTGGGCAAGCAAAGGGCTGGTAGGGGGACTTAGCCTAAGGCCACCTGACTGCTGCAGAGTTTGGACAAATTCTGTTGTCCCATCTGAGTGCTGAGTTCCAGCTTTGTTTTCAACCTTCCCCTGAGATGTGCATTTTCACTCCTCCTACCCGTAGCTGGCAGGGGCAGTGACCTCCATGTGCTGGGTAAACTTAGCTGCATTTTAAGGCACCAGCAAACCCAAGACATTCATCTCTGCTGCACAGAGATGTGTGTCATGGAAGCTTCTTGCTCACAGCTCAACTCCAGTTGGCTGGAATTGCATATGGCAGGTGTAGAGTGGGGCAGTACCACACTTTTTATCAATGCTGAAGGCTCTATCCTGATTGGCTCTGATCAGAAGCGGTAGGCCGGCTCTCCGGGAAGTTGTAAGTCCACAGGAACATGCAGCCTTCCAGACTCCACGTTATCTTGGATAGGACCCTGTTTTGGATAGTAGTTAGCATTGCTTCCCATGAGTTTTAGGCTTGGTTAGGGCTGGGAGATACATTTCTGGCACAGGATAAAGACAAAGAAATGATTGTGGATTAATCCGAGCTCATAGCAGCCTAGCAAAAGGCTGTTGCTTATTGGTATTGGGAGCAAGAAAGAGGAATGTCTGGGAAGACTTCCTGAAGAAGGAGTCAGAGCAAGGTGAGAGGCAAGGGGTGGGGTCTGTGGGAGGTGGTGGGTGGGTACTTGTGCCCAAGCATGCCAGGTGCAGGTGCAGAGACTCAACCCTGTTAGGAGGCCTTAAAGGGTTTTGTGAACCTACACACATGCTCTGATTTATAAAGTTCACCTTTATGAACATCTGCTTGTTTTCTCCCCTGACAAAGGAAAATAGTTTCAAACATAAATCCTGGAGTGACTCGAGGGATGTCCCCTCCCAACCCCCCCATCCCTGACTGCCGGGACTGAGTGGGTAGACAGTGAGATGCTTCCTGTGTTTATCAACGCCAAGCAGGGCTCTGGCGGTGGCACTGACAGCCTGGTCACGTGGAGGTAATATACAGAGGCTTGGGAGAGGGCCCTGGAGAGGAGCCTTGGTGTTTGTCCTTCAGGTACAAAGTCACACCATTTATTTATTTATTTATTTATTTATTTATTTATTTATTTATTTATTTATTTTTAGTGCACGAGGACAGCTGCTTACAATTGTGCTGGGGTGGTGGAGGGTGAGCACGGGACCTAGAAACGGGGTGTTGGGGAGAAGCTTGTTTCTCTGCAGGGCCTTGAGAAGCAGCATTCAATGGCACCCCTGTGGTTTCCACTTTGATGGCTGTCAGATGAGTGGCCTTGCTCATCTGTTCCAGAGCTTTGACTCTGGGACCCTAGAATTCTGTACTTTTGAGGTCCTGCGATCACATTTAAGATGCTCCAACCTGGACTGGAGATGGTGGGGTTGATGCTGGAGACTGCACACGCATCCCAGCATCCTCTTCTTCTCTAGGGAGCCTTCCGTGGTCCTCTCACCGGAGTCTTTCATGTCTGATTCATAGATGTCAGAATTATCTCATTCCTCAAGCAGTTTGTGAGTTTTTTTTTTAAAGCTGCACCAAGGATTCTGTAGGATGCTCACTCCCTGCGGAGGTGAGAAAGGTTCTAGTTCTCACACTAATACTCCAGGGAAGCCAGGAGGGCTATGCCACAGGGATAGAAGAGAAGCCAACCGCACTCTATTCTGCATTAACTTCTCTTGTTAGAGAGGTCCCAGCACAAAGCCCCAACTCAGATATGTCTTCCCAGGTCTGAAATCCATGTGGTGGATCATCTGTCACAGACACATTGCCTTCTGGGTAAACTACCATGTGAGAAGCCTCTCTGGGTAACCAGAGGAAGCCTAAGTTTCCTCTAGATCTCTGGTTGTACTTTAGGAGGGCTTCGTTCCCAGTTTACCTGGCTTGGCTGAAGAGCTGTGCGGTGGGGGTGGGGTGGGGTGGGGGAGCAGCTGGAGGAGACTGCTCCTCACTCCTGAGCCAGTGTGCTATAGGAAGTGCACTCTCTGTGACTGCGGCTGGCCCCTCTGTGGTCCATGATGGAGATCTGCCTCTTTACATACTGTTACCCCCCAGAGGCCTCCGTTAAAAACCCTATGATAGGAATTCTCTGGGAAAATACTTAACGTTAGGCGCCTTAGGCTGGGTTATCCCATGGTAGCAAGATCCATCTCCTCACACAGGCAGAGGTCTGGTTGCTCGTTCTGCAAAATGCTCTCTGTATGGCAGAGTAGGACATTGGCTGCTTCCACCTTCCCACCATAGGCTTCTGGACACCACACGGGAAGATGCAGAAAGGCGGTCATTTCTACTGTAACCTGAGGCTATGAGTGACATATGTTACTTCTGATAGCTCACTGGTCAGTGCTGGATATGTGGCCTCATCCACCTGCAGAGAGGTTGGGAAGTATGGGGAAATAGTCCATGGGAAATATTAGGTGACTACGGCAGTTTCTGCCAATCTCAGACTCTCAGGGCCAGGTGGCTTGGATTACCCCAGGGCATGGGAAGATGGCTGCCGGGATGTGAAGGGTAACCTGCCCCATAATAACTGAGGTACAGTAGATGGGAGATTCTAGAAAACATCTTAGACCTACCTCTTCCTCCTCATCCCAAGTTACAGATGATTAACAGGTGACTTAGACAGCCAGAGTGAGTAATTGCAAGTCACACAGCAATGTGGAACAGAGCTGGCCTGATCAGGGTTCCCAGACCAATCCACACACCCTTCCATGGCCCATTCCTATGGGCATCTGGAAAGTCAAGAAGAGTGCTAGGAAGACCTTGCAGCTGGAGCCATGTAGTTTGGGGTCCGAAGACCAGGCAGGGCCTGGCCAGCATCCTTCACCTGTCTCCATTCATCCCGGGTGCGACGGCCAATTAGTCAGTGTGCACATTACCCTGCCTTAACAGCCACTTTGGATGCAGCCAGCATGGGTGTGCATGACAGAGCCACGATGGACGATGACGTTTGTAATTAGCAGAGAAATCCGGGGAAGGAGGAATGGGAAGCTTTTATAGTCAAGCAAACCTCAGAATTGAAATAACTCTGCTAATTGTGCCTGCATGCTCATTAACATGAAGGCAGTTAGTAAATAACACCAAGTCTGGGGCTTCCTCACCCCCTTGTCTCTGGGGGCTGAGACCGGAGAAACTGAGCACAGATGTGAGCAGAGTGCTGTTCTTGCCACTTCGCCTGCACCCATCCTATGCCCATGGTTGTGAGGAAACTGAGGCACAGGGGGTGGAGAAGTAGAGGAAATCTTCTTTTCAATACTGGGTGTTGAACCTAGGGTCTCAAACATGTTAAACAAGTATTTTATCACTTTATCTTACTAATATTATACTAATATGCGTGATATTAAAATACATTATCAATTAATTAATTAAAACACCAAGGATGAAAGTTGGAGCCTTTTACACTCTAGATCTGTAGTTCTCAACCTGTGAGTCACAACCCCTTTGGCAAACCTTTTGTTGGGATTCTGTAAACCCCACCCCTCAATTACCCAGCAGTGGCCAGGTATGCTCCTCCCCAGTGATCTAACACTATAAAAGGGGCTGCTTGCCCCTCCTCTCTCTCTTGGCCTCTCTTGCTCTTGTGCTGTTGCAGCCTTGCTCTCCCACTCCTACCCCTTCACTTCCCCTTCCCTTCATGGCCAGCCTCTACTCCTCTACTTCCCCCCCCCCCACCTCTACTACCCTCTTAACTCTCCTCATCCTTCCATGACCTGAATAAACTCTATTCTGTACTATACCGTTGTGTGGCTGGTCCCTCATGGATGGGATTCCCAACATGGGCCCCCCAGAGGCATCTCCCTTGCCCCCAGGCCTCGCCGCAGCTCCATGGGCCATATGTCCCCCACTCTCTTCATCCTTCCCCTAACATTGGTGCTGTGACTCGGATCGTTATCCTTTCACAACATTGGTGCCCTGTGACTCTTCCTTTCAGTGACTTTTCCTTTCATTGGTGCCCGTCATCTTTTCCTTACACCTTTACCTCCAAAAATCTTTACACTATGATTTGTAACAGTGGCAAAATTACTGTTGTGAAGTAGCAACAAAAATAAATCTTATGGGTGGGGGTTCTGCACAGCATGAGTAAGTGTATTAAATTTTATGGTTGGGGACATTCAGTACGACATGAGAACTGTATAAAAGAGTGTCACCATTAGGAGGGTTGAGAACCACTGCGCTAGACAAACACAAAACACTGGCTGCATCTCCAGCCTTTTTTTTTTCCTTTTCCCTTTGAGAGAGGGCCTCACCGAATCACACAGGCCGCCCTTGAACTCTCTCTGTGTCCCAGGCTGGCCTTGAGTGTGCACTCCTCCTCCTTCGGCCTCCCGAGAAGTTGGGATTGTCGGCCTGTGCCAGCAGCTCCACTGTTCTTAACCGTTGGATGAGAACAAAACTGGGGCTTTGTGTATGGCGGGGATTTCTCTCTGGCATCCTTGAGATCCAGGAGAAGCATGGGAAGAACACAGGGAGCCGTGAACTTGGCCATGAATGAGTGCATCTCCGTCTTCACTAAGCTTTCAGTGAAATTGAGGATTTTGTTGTGGATGTGGGCAACCAGCTACAATAGAATTGGCAGAAGCAGGGCTTATCAGTAATAGAAATCATTGGTGTTTCCATACCTGATTCCAGAGGTTTAAATATATTGAGAAACAACTTTAACTCCTCACTGTTTTCTGCAACTAGATCCCATCCTTGATACATTTTTAAAAAGTGACTAAAATGTGCATTTTTCTCGTAAAAGCCCACGGGATGATGCCTGAGGAAATTGCTTCCCTTGCAACCGTACACATTGTGCTTTGGTCTTTTAAAAGGCAGGATTTGAGAGAGAGTCCACAGGTTTCATGGGACTTGTAAAGACGGACACAAGTCAAAGGTGGGGAATCGAGAACCCCCACTACCTCCGGCTAGAGACCATTGTGCATGTGGAAGGGGCCCCGGCTGCCCCTGGCCTGCTCTGTCTGGAGCCGCTGGCCTGTCTCTACTCCTGTGTGTGCTCGGTAACCACCTGCCTGGCCTGCTGCCTCTCTGGCTCATTGGGCTCTCTCTGCTCTGCAGAGCGAGTGAATGGCAGGACCTCTACCCCTAGGAAAGCCTTGATGGATTCTCTGTGGGGAGGGACTTCCCTAGGGTGGAGCCCTAGGTTAATTTATGTCTAAGTACATGTATGTGCACATGGAGGTCAGAGGTCAATGCCAGGTGTTTTTCTTTATCACTCTATTTTTTGATGAGGATTTCTCTCCAGATATGGAACTCTCTTACTTAGCTAGACTGGCTGGTCAGCAAAGCCCAGGATTTTCCTGTCTCTGGCTCTCCATAGCTGGGATTACAGACAGATTCATGCTGCCAAGTTTGGCTTATTGACATGAGTGTTGAGGGTCTGAATTCAGGTCCTAAGGCACAGGCAGCCAGCACCCTTCCACACACATCATCTCACCAGGCCCTCTGGCATCTCATCCTGGCTCTGTAGACAGGGAAACTGAGGCACGGAGCGGCTTCACACCAAGCTTACATGGTGGGTGATGGAGCTCGGAGCCAAATGCTAGCTCTCTCTGATACCAGAGGCTCTGCTCTGAATTGCAGACCTGGGGCATAGCGTGTGAGGCAGGGCCCCAGCAGGCCTTGTACAACGCAGACACTTGCATCATTGGAGGCAAATCCTGACACAGGTGGATCGGTGTTTCTGTTGATGAGCCGAAGAGTCGCCTGCTGCACAGCAGTTTACAATTCACTGGGCCTGACAGCTTCAACATTCTTCATGCTTAGAAAAAATGCGAGTTTTACATATTATTTCATACTTTGCATATAAAGTGAGACTTTATTAATATCTTTGTGTCACAGTGTCAGAGTTACATAAATTCTAAATCTTATAAAACATGGAGACATCTGTTGCTAAGTGACTTGGATGTCCAGCTATGTGGTAGGGCTAGACTGTGAGCCACCAAGGGTAGGTCCAGCTTCATGTGTGTGTGTGTCCCCTGTGCCTAGCATGGTACCTAGTGCCAGCTCAGGAAGGGCTGTTCATTGAGCACAGTCCGATCAACACCATGCTATCTGCTTGGTTCTAGCCTGGGGGACAGGGAGACTCCTTGGAAAATGATTGTGCTGTTTTGAATGTGAAATGTACCCCATAGGCTCATGTGTTTGAACACTTGGTTCCCAACTGGTGACACCATTTTAGAAGGTCGTCAAGGCTTCAGGAGCTGGAGTCTCGATGGAGGAGATGGGTTACTGGGCAGGGAGGGAGGGGGCTTGAGACTTTATAGTCTGGCCCCACTTCCTGTCCATTCTCTGCTTTTGTTTAGTCAAGCTGAACCCCAGCTGCCCCAGCTAGAGATCCCCCCCACAATGCTGTCCCTGCTATGATGCATAGTACTCAGACTGTTGCGTGTGATTTTAAAATGCATGCTTGCTCCTTGCCTGATGCCAGCAATGGCTGGCACACCCAGTTTCCACAGTTAGCTCCTCTAAACCTCTAACGACTGCCCCTTGGCTGTGCCCTTTCTCCTCACCACCTGAGTCGCTGTGGATGGAAAATACCAGACAGATATCTTATCTTTAAAACCAGTCAGATAACACAACTGCTGGGCGAAGAATATCCTGTCCCATCCTCCTTAGCCTCCACAGCCTGCTGTTCAAGGTTCACACAGCCTCCTGAGTAAAATGAGGCTAGGAAGACTCGGGGACAGCAAGCATCAGAGGGATACCATCCTTTCTCCTCTGTAAGAACTCCGATCACGACTACCCAAAATAAGGATGGCAGTTGTCAGCTTCCCTTGCAGCTAGCTGTGTCCATAAGACTTAACTCTGGATCAGCAATAGAGGCAGAAATAGTGTGCACAGCTTTCAGGAGGTGTCCATAAAGAAACCGGGATGCATTCATCTTCCTGCTAGCTGCAGGAAGTAATTACTACAGATGTAATGACTAGTAAGCAAGCAGCCACACTAGGCCATAATGTGAAGTGAGGAAAGAAGCCATGGAGCAGCAAAGTGGTTGAAGCTCAAGTCCCTGATATGGAAGGTGCCAGAACAGTGCTGGATTTTCACTGGAAACATTACTGTGAAAGTTCAGACTTATAGAGCTTCTCCCTTGTCCAGTGACTGGGACTCAACCTCTCAGTTAGCAGCTGCTGTGCTACATAGTCTAACCTGAAGGGGGCGGAACTAGATACAAAGGAAGAAGGCTGGTGCTTCAGTCCTGACAGAAAGTGGGCTTCCTCTTTCCAGAAGTAGAGTACTGAGTGAAAGGGAAGAAAGTTTGGGATATGGGATGTAGGGAGGATGCTGCTCCTGACTTTGCCAATTGTGTATCAAGTGCTCTTGGGTGACTCTATTTCCTCATCTGAGGGGCAAGAACAAGGACCCCTCCTTCACTGGGTTAGGAGACCTACACAAAGGGCCTGATTGAGGGAGGTGCTCTGGGATTATGGATTTGAGGAGCTGGGGACCTGAGTCCTCTAAGTCTGAGTCCCATCATGATTCTTCCTGTACCCCATGAGCTGGAGGAGCCTAAGTGATGGTCTTGGTTAGTAGGGAATTCTGTGAGAATGGGGAGACAGGAAGAACGGAAGGAGCACAGGGAGGTGAGCCTGTTAGAGGAGGGGCGTGTGTGTGTGTGTGTGTGTGTGTGTGTGTGTGTGTGTGTGTGTGTGTAGCTGAGATAAGGGATCTGGATGGGATCAGAGTCTCAGTAAGAGCCAGTTGTACTTCCTGTTGTGAGTGACTCCAATTAAGTCCAAGGTCACAGGAGAGTGGTTGGAGGAACAGGCCCCAGAACCAAGCCCTCTCTGCCAGCCCCATGAGAGGGTCCCCCAACACCTCCAGGGCACCTCTCCTTCTCCCTCTTCCCAAAGCCTGTATTTCCCTGATTAGGATGCTAATGGAGGGAGGGAGGAAGTGGGGGAGTGGTGAGCCAGAGAAACACCCAGGATGGGGAGCCAGTGGCTAATTAAAGGCTCCATGTCAAAGAGGAATGCCAAGTAGGTAATTTCCATGCCATTTGAATAATGGAAAAAACATTTACCATCTCTCAAGTTTGCTTATTGAAAAGAGAGGAAGAAAGAAAAGGGAGGGGAAAAGGGCTGGAGGGGTGGCCACATGCTGTTGAGGAGGTTGGGGGGAGGGGAGGAGCAAGGAGAGGGGAAAGCTTTTTTTTTTTTTTTTTTGTTATTTGTCTGCCAGGGACTTTGGGGGGGGGGGAAGAGGGCAACTGTGATGCAAGATTCCAGCACAGCTTAGAGAAAACCCTCATATGTGTTTTACTGCACTTGACAGTTGGCAAAGGTAACCCACATCCTTTGCCTCCCAGAATCCTTTGCCTTCCATAAGATAGGCTGTGAGGTAGGCAGGAAAATGGTGGTGGTGGTGATAATGGTGGTGATGGTGGTGGTAGTGATGGTGATGATGGTGGTGGTAGTGATGGTGGTGGTAGTGATGGTGGTGGTAGTGATGGTGATGATAGTGGTGGTGATGATGGTGATGGTAGTGATGGTGATGATGGTGATGGTAGTGATGGTGATGATAGTGGTGGTAGTGATGATGGTGATGGTGGTGGTGATGATGGTGATGGTTGTGATAGTGATGATGGTGGTGGTGGTGGTCATGGTGGTGGTAGTGATGGTCATGGTGGTGATAATGACTATAATGATTTGAGGTGACCAAATGAGCCCCTAGGGGTGAGAAGAAACTGCACAGTGCCACATGTGTTCATCAACGGACCAATTCATCCATTCAACAAGGCCATTTGCTAAGGACAGACTATGATACTGGCCTCGTGCCACGTGATAGAAGATCTAAAGGAGAATAAGCCATAGCCCTGCTCCCAGGGAATTCTACAGAGAATGAAGGATAGGCAGAATCATGCACTTGCTTTATGGGCTTCTTCTCCTCCAGCACTAAGCACCTAGAGACGGTCCCTCAGCCTAGGACTCACTGAGACAATTGGAGCAAGGTGTGCCTCAACCTACCTACCTACCTTGTGGTACACATGCCTGTTTTGGGGGGGCATAGGAGTCCTTGGGACTCCCCCTTACTCTTCTGTGTCCCTGTTAAATCTGATGCTGCCCTATGCAGCTGTGCATGTCATGATACGGTGTTCCTCTGGGACCGGTGACAAGCTGTCTTTTCAATGACAGTTGTCTGCTCACCTGCTGGCCTCCCCATACCTGAGTTAAGTACTACCTACATCAGTTCCTTTTTGATGCTTCACAAGCCACAAACATTGTTTTCCAATCACAGCAAACATTTGCTGACACTAGTGATTTCTTTGGGTTAGAACTGCAGGGATGGCCCAGCTGTGGCCTCTGGCTTAGAGTTTCTCATGAAGTCCCCGATGGCAGACTGGCCCAGGACTGAGGCCATCTGAGGATTCTCTAGGGTTAGAAACCCTGTGTCTCAGTTTGCTGTGAAGAGACACCATCACTAAGGCAGCTCTTATAAGGACAATTAATTGGGGTTGGCTTACTGGTTCAGAGGTTCAGTTCATTATCATCGAGGCAGGAACATGGCAGCATCCAGGCAGACATGGATCAGGAGGAGCTGAGAGTTCTCCATCTTCATCTGAAGTCCGCTAGGAGAAGACTGCCTTCCAGGCAGCTAGAATGGGAGGGTCTTAAAGCCCATACACACAGTGACACATTTCCTCCAACAAGGCCTCACCTATCCCAACAAGGCCATAATTTCTAATAGTTCCACTCCCCGGGCCAAGCATAGTCAAACCACCACACCCTGCATCAGGGATGCCCAGCTTCACGGTGGCCTTGTCTGCCTGACAAGCAAGACAGCCTTTGGAGGAGCCTAGATCCTTACCTCAGGGACCTCTGCCTTTCACTAGAGTGAGAAGGGACAAGACAGAGGTACATGGTTGGTCCGTGACCTAGCAATCACCCATTGCTGGAGCAGAACACAGGAGGACATGGACACCCAAGGACGTCACAGCCTTTATCCTAGAGAAAATCAGAGTGCCCTTGCAGTAGGACTGTGATGTGGGATAGCCTGTGCACCTCCAGCCTGCTGAGCATGCTCTCTGTGGTCTAGGAAGGGCTCAGCATGCTTTGCTGGACCGGGCATGCGCTCCTGGCAGTTGCAGACTGCTGCATTTCTCCTTTGCCATCTCTAATCCCATCGCTTCACCTTCTCAATAATTGCAGTTCCCAGAGGGCTTTGCAGCAAGCAATTTGCATAACTGGCCAAATAAGCACCATTCTTTGCTTTAAACTAACTCCCAGCTTGAAATTTCCAATGAGCTTCTGTGTAGGTCAGCCACTGTGGGGCGTCTCTTTCCTATGCTACCTCCAAGTCACCTCCGGGTTGGCTGGGCAGAACAGGGCCCGGAGTTAGCTCTGCTCACTGCCTTGAGAGTTATAAGTCCTGTACTCTTGAGTCCCAGGAGCCATTGTGGCTGGTTCTCTCTATTCTCAGAGTCCTTCTGTGAGACATGCTGGGCCATCTTTTGCTATGCTTGAATTTTTCCAAATAAAAGCCAGTGAGAGTCCACAGTCTCATAGCCAGAGTACCGTGGTGGCAAGGGGTAGGATAAGGTCTCCAGCCTCCATGCAGAGTTCCTTATGGAGCATATCCATGGGTGACGTTGGTAGTGCCACACTGTGGCCTCCACCTCTGTCTTCCTGACAGGCAGGGCAGGTGACAGGAAGACAATGTGGGGAAGAAGGGGGGGAAGAAGCAGTGTGCACTAGCCAGACCTCATGGGCAGTGTGTACGCACATATGTGAACATACCCATACATGCAGGAACACACATGCACACACACACACACACACACACACACACACACACACGTGCACATGAAGGAGGTGAGCGTGGGGAGTGTTAGCAACAGGAAAGGAGCAGATCCTGCCCCTACAAGGTTCTCAGGCCTGGCAGAGGAATAGAAGGGCTGGACCTGGCCACAGCTAGTGTTGTTCCATTGGATCCTGGAGCTGTCATGGTCGCTGATGCTGAGAAGCAAGTAAAAGGGAAGGAGGGTTCCCAGGCATACTCCTGTGCACAGGGCACAGAAACGGGTGAGGCCATGAAAAGCCAGTGAGGTCTGGGGTTGTGGGGCTTTCAGCTTGGTGTCAGTTGTGCCCACAGCAGAATGAGGGCCCTGGATCTCTGGCCAAGGCTTCCCATCCATCTCAGGGGCCTGGAGAGTCTGGGGCAGCCTGTGTGGTAGCCTCACTGGGACCCCTCTTGTTCCCATCCATGTCCCTCCTACCAGCTGAAGGAGACTGGAAAGCCTTCCCTTGGCCCATCCATCCCTGATATCTCAACCTTCCCTCCTGGCCTTTCCACTCCCTTAATTGCCCTCCATCATGAGTTAACATCAGGAGAACTAATTTTGATCTTGGTGTGAGAAAACCTTAATCCCAATTGAAAAACAGAAAAGAGATCTGCTCATGCTGGGAATATCCTGCAGGTGCCTGCAGGGAGACAGCTTCTGAGTTAGGCAAGGATTGAATTTCTCTCCTCATCCGGCTAGAGCATCTCTGCTCCGAGGTCTGTCTGTGTTGGTGGCATCGGATGGCAGGGAAGGGGGCAGACAGCCAGTCTTGTTTCGTGCTTATTGGTGCCTGGTTGTGGCTTTGCCTGTGGTTCTGTGTTCTGGTGTGGTGGATGGTGGACCACTGGCCAGGACTCACAGCCAGGTTTACACAGCTTTGGAAGCTGGTCCTAGATGACATTTAACTCTGGGTGCCGTGCATAAAGGACAGGAGCAGGGGTGAGGTCTTGCCCCCACCCCTAGCTCTGTTGCCAAGCCCCTCAAGCAGCTGGCAGGGACAGGGCCTCCTAGGGAAGCCACCTGCCATGGGCTGGGCCGCAGATGAACACTGACACTAATTGGGGAGCAGGATCCCCGACATCCTGATTTCCTGTCTTGAATGCCTGGCTCAACAAAAAGGCTTTGTTTGATCTGGCTGGGTGACAGCATCTTGTCAGAATCTTCTTGTCTCCTTCAGCCCTGCTTCTGAGCCGAAAGGACCCTCACTCCCTGTCACTGTCTGGTACTTAAGGACAGGAGATTGGAGTCAGAGAGCCAGCCACCTGCTATGTAATCTTGAGAAAGTTGCCTCCCTTCTGCGGGTTTTTACTTCTCTATCCATGAGAACCAGAAGATTAGGTCATCTATCTTTCTTCCCTCCCTCCCCCTCCCTCTCTACCATCTGTCTGTCTATCTGTCCTATAAGTTGAACCCACTGCCTAACGCACACGAAGCAAGGGCTGGACCACTGATCTACAGCCCTAGCTATCCTGTTACTTTTTATTTTAATAGAGAGGGTCTCACCAAGCTTCCCAAACTAGCTTTGAACTCGGGATTCACCTGCCTCAGCCTCTGGAGTAGCTGGATGCTAGGTTTGTACCGCCCACTCTGGCTTCTTTCCATGGTAAGAATGGGTATTTTTGGAGGGCTGTAGGAAGCAAAGGTCTGGTCACCCCTGAAGCCAGGCTACAGCGGTGGGAAATGTCCTCCAGGAGACAGGGATTTATGTTAGAGAGATACTATTTACACTTTTTCCATGTGTGGACATGTCCTGGCATGTCACCCTCCAGTGTGGGGCCCTGGCCATATCTATGTGTTTGGTTGCCTTCTCCAGGGTATTTGGAAGGCACTATGGGGACTTGATTGCAGCCTTTTGTCTTTGAACATGATTCAGTTTGTCCCTATGCCTGCAATGGTATGATGTGATCGACAGTGGCTACTCCCTAAGATGAGCAGCTAAGCGTTTCATTCAGAGTCACAGTGGAGGTAGCGTTCACATGCCCAGGGCCTCTGCTAAGGGAGGGGCTGCCAACCAAGACTAGGGGCACAGCCCACAATGTGCTAGAATGAGCCCAGATCCAGGTGTGCACGGATCAGGGTTCCCAGGAGACTCAGAACAAGAGCAGCAAGAAGACCAGTCCTAGAACTATCTCCCTTATCTGCCATTCTTGGGGTGGCCTCTGTAGGCTCAATGTGATGTCAGCTCAGTAAGGTCTTCAAGGCTGGGCTTCACAGGCTGTATTTTGTGAGTAATTGTGTCTTCTCTGGGTGGGGTGAGAAAGCTGAGCAGGCAGGCCACAGGTGGTTTACTCTTCATGCATTCCTGGCCTCTGGGGCTGCTGTTAATAATTTGTAAGGAGCAATGTCACTGGAGTGGGCTGTGCTGTCAGGATTTGTGGCTTAGCAGTCTTTAAGGACCTGATTTATTCCAGTTCTCCTTTGCCTACTTTACAAGTGAGGGCGTTGAGCCCTGCTCAAGGTCACAGGGAGTCCAGGACCAGCACGAGGTGTATCAGCACCAGACTGGGTGGTACAAACCAGGCATCCCAGGTACTCTCTGGGCCTGGAAGGCAAACAGCAGATTCGACTCCCAGTGGCTTAAGCAAGTGTGGATTTTTCTTCTATGCATCAAGGAAGTCAGGCACAGACTGAGGAAAATCACCACACTAAAGCTCGAGGATGGCCAAGTTCTTCCTGTGCCAAGTTCTCCAACCATCCTTAGTTTGGGTGTTTGTTCTCCTGCCAGAAGATAGGCTGCCACTATTCCCGAATCAACCCTGATGTTTCCAGACAGGAAGAAGAGAAAAGGGTGAGCAGGCAAAGCTATTCTTCTTGTTTGTGTTTTTGGTTGTAGAAAGGTGGCATTCTGAGGCTTCTCCCCACTTGCTTTAGGCTAGAACTGAGTTACAAGTATGTGCTTACTCCTGATTGCAAGTCGGCCAGGGAAGGGAGATGGTGGCCAGCTTGGGTAAAGCTATCCAGAGATGGCAGTGAATACCTTTCCCTCTAGGGACCCTGTCTTGAGATTCCTCAACATGCTAGTGCTTTGGGATGGGGTGGAAGGCCCCACAAAACTGGTTTAGGAGCAAAAGCTTTGCTAAACATTCGTCCAGGGTGCATGGGGACATAGCATTGGCTTAGAGTGCACAGTCAAAACCCTGGGACTAATTCTAATTCTCCTTCCTCTGAGCAGCTCACAGCCCCTAATGAGAACATGTGTAAGAAATCTGCAGGGTTAATTTTGCCAGAAAAAAAATTCCAATAAAGCTCCATTAGATTTTCGTGTTAAATTAATGTAATGGATGTTTAAAAGCCATGCTAATTAGGATTTGTTATTAAGGGGAATGTCAGGTAGATGGGACTTGGCCCACAGCTGACACTTTCTACACACAATCTATGGGAGGCGGCCTTGTCGTGATCTGCAGACACTGCATTGTCTGGCCCCAGTGCCCAACTCATGTCTGAAATGTTTGTTGCCATTAAAGTTCACTGTCTGAGTCTGGAACATTCTTTGCACTGAGATGTCAGAGAACTAACCATTAGGGTTTGTTTTTGCATGTTTGTACTTTTGCCATCTCCAGAGACTACCTGCAGCTGGGAGTGTGGCACAGGAGGGTGGGACTCTTAGGTAAGGATCTAACAACCCTCCTGTCCCCGTCTCTCTAGGAAAGAAGGTCAACAGGTACAACCTGTCGAGAGTCTCTTATGAGTAGTCACAGCTGTGTGGAGGACAGTGTTGTGGCATCCAGACTGCCTGGCACTTGGGGGGAACTCTGGGCTCTTGGGAAGCTGCAAGTCAGGAGTGCCTGGGGAAGCTGGGTATGATGGTGCAAACCTGTAATCCAAGTACTCTGGAAGTGGAGGCAGGAGGATCAGGAGCCTAGGCTACACCAGACCCTGCATCAAAAAGAAAAAAATGTAGCTGGTGCAGCATTTCCTGGGAAGAGCCAGGCTGACCATGCATACAGGTATCTACACATCCATACATCTGCATTCATCCATACACTCATCCATCCATCCACTCACCCACCCACCCATCCATCTATCCATACACTCATCCATCTACCCACCCACCCATCCATCTACCACCCACCCATCCACCTACCCATCCATCCATCCACCATCCATCCATCCATCCATCCATCCATCCATCCATCTACACTCATCCATCCATCCATCCATCCATCCACTCACCCACCCACTGATCCATCCACCCATCCATCTATCCATCCATCTACCCACCCACCCATCCATCTACCCACCCACCTACCCATCCACCCACCCATCCATCCATCCACCATCCATCCATCCATCCATCCATACACTCACCCACCCACCCATCCATCCACCCATCCATCTATCCATCCATCTACCCACCCACCCACCCACCCACCCATCCACCCAGTATCCCAGGATTCCATACCTCTCCCAACCTGCTGCCCGGGCCATGAAAACGTTACTTTCCCTGGGTACCTGGAGGATGCCATGGAACATTTGGGACCTGAAAGAGAAACTCTGGTCCCTGCTAGAGGGGATAAGTAGCCCTGTAGGTTGGAAAGAAAGGTGACAGGATCCTAAAAGAGTCACTCTCCAGCACCTCCCATCCCTGTCCAAGCCATATAGGTTAGGGACAGTTCCTCAGGGAAAGGCTCATCCCCTTGAGCCTCAGGGATAGGCTGGGCCAGGATACAGAGAAGTGATGTATGGGTGGATATTTAGATGGATGGATGGATGGATGGATGGATGGATGGATAAATGGATGGATGAGTGGGTGGGTGGTTGAATGGATGGATGGGTGGGTTGGTGGATGGATGGATGGGTGGGCAGATGGATGGATGGATGAGTGTGGATGGATGGGTGGGAGTGCCAAGTGCCAGGCAGAGAAAGGGGGAACTCTGAGAAAGTCAAGGGAGAGGGGACAACACGAGGAAGAGAGAGGCAGAGAGAGACAGAGAGCCTGTCTTATGGGCATCTGGAAGTGGACAGAGAGGGAGGAGAGTCCATATCTCAAGATTTGCTCCAGCTGTCTAGGTGTGGTCACCCTACCTGCAGGTCAGTGCAGAGGTAACAGATACTCCCCTGAAGCAGTACCTGGCTCTCTCACTCTTTTCTGCAGAAGGCAGCCTTTTTTAGGTTGTAGTTAACTCCTGCAGGAAGGGGAAGCCCACTGGGGGTGCAAAGAGGCAAGAAGACCTGGAACAGAGCTCTGAAGCTTCTTCTTCACCCCACAACTCCTAAAAAAAGATTTAGTGGCTGGAGAGATAGCTCAGCAAATAAAAGCACTGGATGTTCTTCCAGAGGTCCTGAGTTCAGTTCTCAGCAACCACATGGTAGCTCACACAACCATCTGTAAAGAGATTTGATGCCCTCTCTGGCATGAACCATATAGACTCACAGAACTCTCATACATTAAAAAAAAAAAAAAGATTTCTTTTTATTTTATATGTATGGGTGTTTTGCCTGCATGTATGGTTGTGCACCTTGACGCAGATATGTCCACAGAGTGCAGAAAAAAAAAACAAACAAGCAAAAAACAAACAAACAAAAACCCAAAAACCAGATCCTCTGGGCCTGGAGTAACAGGAGGTTGTGAGAAACCATGTGGAGGCTGGGAACCAGATGCCGGTAACTGCTGAACCATCTCTCTGGTCCCCACAAGCCCCAATTCTTTCTTGCTGCCAGAACTCAGATACCAACAAACCTCAAATGCCAGCAGGATCCTGTCTGCCCCAGGATTGAATCCCGATGTCTTAAAGGAGAATATACTGGCCATATTTCCTTCACTGCTGCTGCTGTATTCCCAGGCCATGTGGTCACTACTGTATCCACTCAACCGTTACTTTTCTTTATAATTTACAAACTTGCAGCAGCAAGATGGCTCAGCAGGTAAAGGGCCTTGCTTTGCAAGCCTAATAGCCTGAGTTCTACCTAATGGTTGAAGAAAAGAACAGACTCCTACAAGTCATCCTCTGACTTCCACATGGGCACCTTGGGACTCTGCACCCCACTATGCACACAAAATAAATAAAACGTAATTTTAGAAACTTAAAAGCATCATAAACTAAATTTTGTAGCTGAGAATAGCTGCAACATAACAAGCCAGTAGTATTTATTTGTAACACACACCTAGATGGCACATCTGAGCTCTAATAAAGCTTATTTATAAAAAGCAGGTGGAAGTCAGATCCAGCGAGCCAGCCATAGTTTGCCAACTATTCATTATCTACTGGGTCTCAGCTGCCACATCTGAAAACTGGGGGCTCATGTTTCTCCTGAGGTAAGATCATCAAAGCAGTTGGTTTAAAAGGAAGACCAAGGGTCCTTGTGCTTAGGAGTAGAGAGGTGCCTCTTGCCATTGCTGTGGGACATTAAAAGGGTCACTTAGCTTCGCTGGGCATCATTTGTCTCCTTTGTAAAGTGGGATGCTAAGACGCATGTCCCATGATTTCACCGATTAGGTGACAGCACAGATTAGGTGCTCAGTGGATGTTAGCAAAGAGTTAGACTTTATGTAAGTCCCTAGTCCCTGTCACCTGCCTGTTACTGGACATTCAGTAAATCCTTTCCCTGCTCCAGTGCCCATGGACCCAGAAACCCTCCTGGATATGGGACGTGAACGTGCCATATTCGGTCCCTCCCTTTCCCACCCAATAACCCCCCCCCCCACCGCAACACTGCTTCCCCATTTAACAGAACGAGTAATTAACAATGTTAATTCTAATCTCATTTGCTAATGAAGGCAGTCTAATTGCACCATAATTGGCAGCAGCAGCAGCAGAAAAACACAAAATAAACCCTGCGTGTGTAATTCAGTTTAACTTCTTTATAATTACCTAGGGGGCCTGGACTGGGTGGCTGGGATGGGGGTGGGATGAGGAGGTTGGGGAATTAAGAACAACCTCTGAGAATTGGAGATGGGGTTTTAAAAACCTCCTTCTCAATGGGCTCTAACTATTCTCCCAAGACGTTTGAGACAAACCTGTTTCCCTTCGTTCTCCCTCCTTTGGAAAGGGTGTTCTCCTGCAGGCAGATCTCTGGGTGTCTGGGCCTTCCTAGTTTTACTGCATTGGGTTTTCCACCAGGTGGGCCTCTGCAGGAGGGAATGCTAGCTTCAGTTGTGGACCATTTGCTTTCCTCTCCAGCCTCACTTGACATCCAGTCCTTAGATCTCAGACCTGACCTTAAATTCTAGCCTTTAAGGATTGCATTTGCATCATTTGGTATCCATATAGAACTCCCCCAACTCCACAACCTCTAGGAGCCTTCAGAGGACTCCAGGAGCATACCTGATCTGGCCCTCTTACTACACTTCAAGTGGAAGGAGGCTACTTAAACAGGCATCCCATAATTCCACACATGTCTCTGTGCAGGCCTTTTTATCACCAGGTTTTTTTTCTTTTTTCTTAAAGTTTTATTTTAAAATTTTCTCTCTGTGGTGGGATTTGTGCCCAAGCATGCAGGTGCTCGGGAGGCCAGAAAAGGGCACCAGATCGCCCTGGACCGGGAGTTACAGGCAGTTATCAGTGTGGGCGCTGCAAACTAATCTCTGGCCTTCTGTAAGAAGTACTGGCTTTCAACTGTTGAACCATCTTTTCAGCTCCAAGATGGATTTTATGTAAGAAATTTGCAGTGCCTGGCACCAAATAGGTGCTCGGCTTTACTTTTGTAGAATGAGAGGTAGGTGATTATGGAGAAGGTTCTGGAAGGGAGGGGCGTACTGAAAGTCTTGGGCGGGCTCAGGACCTCTTTCTGTGAAACCGGAGGCTTGTACGCCATCTCTCTGTGTGACACTTTATATTGTCACGGGAGAGTAGGATGGAAAGAGGGAAGGGGGAGGGTTAAATCTCAGAATCCCAGGCTTCTCATCTTTGGAAGTGAAGCTTCACACCTCAGCCTGCCCTCCCCCCTCTCTCTGAGTGTGTAAGTCCACACCTTCTCTAAACCCTAACAATCGCCTCCGCTTTTGACCCACAGCAACATCGTAACAGCTTCCGTTGCCTCGTTTTGGAAAGAAATGAGTACCAAGGTATTTGCTCTGCTTAAGGGCCAATCATTTCCATAGCAACCAGCTGAGGCTTAGGCTAAGCTACAACCTGCTCCAGCTTAGGGGTGATGAGAAGGGACTTAGTTAGTTTGGGGTTATAAAGCATTTGATGCCCTTCTTCTGAGCCTCTAACCCTCACTGCAGGAGACTTGGGTGCCTGGTTAGGTGTGTTCAGCGGATCACGTGGTCCTTTGGGTTTGGTTTCTTTCCGGGTCTCACCTGGGAGCATCTCAGCAATCTGGGCGTTCCTTGCCGCCCCCCCCCCCCCCCCCCCCGCTCCTTCTCCACATAGATTTGCTGTTCCTTATTCTACACTGTTTCTTTCCCTGGCTTATGCCCTTATGCGGGAGCCAGCAAACCTAAGATTACTTAGAGAAAGTTGAATGCCAAGCATTTGTGCAAAAGAGGATTTAAAAAAAAAGATTTATTTATTTAATGTATGTGAGTACACTGTCTCTCCCCTCAGACACACCAGAAGAGGACATTGCATCCCATTACAGATGGTTGTGAGCCACTATGTATGTGATTGCTGGGAACTGAACTCAGGACCCCTGGAAGAGCAGTCAGTGCTCTTAACAGCTGAGCCATCTCTCCAGCCCCTGAAGGAGAGTCTTTCTGGTGGTTTTCATCTTTTTTTTTTTTTTTTTTAACCTCATTGTTCTGAGATTTTCCAACAAAGTGTCTCCAGTATTAGGTGCCACCCAATGGGACTGCAGATCCTATGATGTATAGATGTTTTCCTAATTGTCTTTGTGGTAATGGTCACACTTCTGTCTCCTCTCTCCAGAGCTCCTGATTTACTCGATGAGTCTCTTGGACCATTTCTGAATTTCCAGTCACTTTTCTCCTGTCTTTCACTCCTTTCTGATATATGTTCTAGTAATTTCCTAGATAGACTCTCCAGTCCTTTAATGGAATCTTTTCTTTTTGTTTAATTGTAAGAGTTAGGAAAAGATTCTTCCTAGCACTTTCTGTTTGTTTATACACTAAGAGACTATTCTTTTTTTTTTTTTTTCTCGGATGCCTCTCTTGTTTCTCTGCATCTGTTTAATCTGGGTGCCACCCCAGACTTTTCTTTTTGTCTCTAACGTTCTCCGAGATGCTCTGGGTACCTGGGCACTCCCTGTGTGTGGGCCTGGTGTGTACTGGCTATAGAAGGGAGAGGGACATGGAAGGGACTGCTCTGGGTCAGTTCTTCCTCACCAGAGAGCCTGTACCTCCAAACCCCAGCACAGCAGACTTGGTAGGAGTGGAGAAGCCTCAGGAACCAGAGGAAAGAAGTGAGGCAGGAGGCACAGAGGGCTTAAAGCATTTGTTTGCATTCTGGATTTGACAGGCTCAGACCTCCTCTCCTTCCCCTCTGCTGGAGGGTCCTCTACCTCACAGACCGGCCTTTGTAACACACAGCTATTTTTACCCTGCCTTCGGTGCAGCCCTGGCTATCAGTGAGGCCTGCCAGCCTGACCCTGGGCTTGCTTCCCACCGTCTACTCACAGCAGTCAGCCACCTGCTTCTTAGGATCCACATCTATTTTCAGGCGAAACCCTATCCTGGTGAGGCAACGAGAGGAGAGAGAGAGATGGAGGAATCTTTCTTTCTCAGTTACATGCATCGCATCGGTCCAGACTCCCAGAGAGCTCTACAGGAGCCCCGGCTTCTGGGTGGGGAAGGAAGTTTTCTCCGCTACACTTGGTCAGCAGTGGGAACCTACCTCCGTAAGCAACGTTCACATGAGTGTACTAGGTGGCCGTGAAGGGGGGTGCACCCCCCTTTCTCCCCCAGAACCTCTGCTTTCCCCATGCCCACCACATGGAGTTTAATGAGAAAAGAGAAGTCACTGGCACAGGGCCTGGCAGGAGGGAGAGTGTGGAGCCAGGGCCGCTGGAGATGGCCTGGGTCCTGTGCACCTGTGGGAAGGTCGCTTTGATGTCATAACTGATGGTGTGAAAATTAAACGCTGAAAACCAGAGGCAGAGCCAGTTGCCGGGGGTGGGTAGGGTGGGGGTAGGAATGGCAGTGGTGGAGGCTGGGCATGCTTTCCTCTTAACCATTCTTCTCTGGAGGCCTGGCATTCCCAGTCATATGCATGCATGTGTGGGCGTGCATGTCAGTTGCATGTGTCTGTGTGTGCAGCCAGTATCCATGTGTATGTACAGATCTGCACACTCCTACACAGGCATATTCACCCGTGCCCTGTGTATACATGTGAATGCCTGGACATGTAGGAGCATGTATGGAGACCCACATTGCTGTTCTGAGTTTTGGTCTGGGGCCACAGGAAACACTGAGGATGTAGATCAGGCCTGCTAACTAGCCTCTCCTTGTCTCTGTTCGGACTGCCAGACACACAAGAATGGGGTGTCTGAAAAATAACAGGCGCTAGACAGATTGTGGTAGTGCATACCTTTAATCCCAGCAATTGTGAGGCGAAGGCAGGCAGATTTCTGTGAGTTCAGGGCCAGTCTGGTCTACAGAGCGAGTTCTAGGACAGCTAGGGCTATACAGAGAAATCCTGTTTCAAAAAACCAAGCCAAACCAACCAACCAAAAACAAAACCCAAAAAGAAACAAATAAAAATCAAAACAAAAACACCCTCCAAACAGGTGCTGAGTTCTTACTGAGTTGTGGAGACTGGGAAGGTATCTGGGGGAGAGCCTTGGTCTCTCGCTCACTGACAGTAAGTAGAAAGGTAAACATGCCTCTTTGATCCCCCTTACCAGGGTGCTGACTCAGTTCCATAGGTCAGTTCCACTGACTCTTAAGATGGAGTCACTTTCTGAAAGGCCCACTTGGTTCTGTCACCCTGGGTTGTCTTTGTGTCTTCTCCTGTCGCTGTGATTAAATGCTCAGACAAAAGCAACTTAAGGAAGGGGAAGATTTATTTCAGCGTACAGTTCAAGGTTCAGCGCATCATGGGGGAGTCAAGGCAAGCAGGAGCTTGAAGCAGACGGCCCACCTATCCCTGCAGACTGAAGAGCAACGAATGAATACCAGCTACTGTTCAGCTCACCTTCTCAGCCTAGGGAATGGTCTCTCCCATCGTTGACATGCATCCTTCTCTGTCAGTTAATGGAACCAAGACAGTTCCCTAGAGATATTCTCAGAGGCTTACCTTAATGTGGATAGTCCCTCATGGGTGTGCCCAGAGTCTCATCACTCAGGTGATTTTAAATTATGCCAAGTTAGAAATAGTAACCATCACAGAGGTCATTAGGATTCCGATCTAGGAACTGGGATCAGGAAGAGGTGCTCCCGCTGAGGTGCTCCACTCATTTCATCTCAGGCTACCCTCTTACTTTTGCTGAGTCACTGTTAGTGAGGTCAAAGTCAGGCACATGGGGAAGGAGAGCTCTTGGGATGATGTGTTGAAAATACCTCAGGGAACACCAAGACTTAGGCAAACATTCAATTACTCATTCACCCGAGGAGAGCAGTCACTGAGCATTTCTTGTTGGGGACCGCTTCTAGCAGAGGAACAGACATTACAAAAGCACAGATTGAGACTGGCATGACTAGTGCGTCTCCTGGTAGCTGGTCCAGTTCTAGCCAGCACTATGCTTTAGCCAATGCCTCTTCTGCCACAGGGGCAGCCAGGCCTGTTAGCATCCCTAATTCACTCTTGAACTCAAAAGCCTTAAGTGTCACTTTGTACTGGCCCAGCTGCAGCCTTCTCGCGCCAGGAGTCCAAAGCCCCTTGTAGCCCATCAGTAACCCTCAGCTTCAGAGACATGCCCAGATTGTATGAGTCACCGAAATTTTATGTGGTTTGTCTCCTTCCAGGAGAACATCTTTGCCAGTGGCCTTTATGATACCAAGTAAAAAGCCCCCCGCCCCTCCCCCGCCGATATTTTTATTTCAACTTCAAAAGGTGGACACTAAGAGAACATCTCAATGAAACAGCTGCCATCAGTCCTGGATCTCTGCCTCCTACAAGACAGAAACGGGAAGCCAAACTTCAGGTGGCATGTACCTCCAGGGACCTCATGGTGTAGGGCTTCAGAACCCGTGATAAACTTCCAGTGACCTGGTTTCCTTATGGGAATACAAACAGCGGTGGGATGGTGAGATGGCTCAGCGGGTAAAGGCGATTGCTGCCAAGCCAGACAAACCTGACTTTAATCCCTAGGACCCTCGTGGTGCAATTGGAGAACCAACTGCTTTAAGTTGTCACCTTGGCCATCTCATCTGAGTAACGGGGCAGCCGTGGCCTGGTGTACTATAGCAAGGGTCCAAGCATTACTCTTTTCTGGGTTCTGGTTAGGTCCAGCAGCAGGAGATGGGAACTGGGAAAGGACACTGTGAGGTGCTCGCTCCTGCTCCACCATGGAGGACTTCAATACTATGTGAGTGGCTGGAAACATTTGGAAGGTCCTTATTGGGTTGTGAGGCTTCCAGACTCGGACTCCTTTTTGAATGGCACATCCTGAATGGTAGCAGGTGAGTCTGAAGAGAAGGCATCGAGACAATGAGCGGGAGTGGATGGGGGGGGGGGGAACTGTCGGGAGTGGGTGGGTAGGAAGAAGGAAGCATCTTCCTTCTATAACCTAGCAGCTGAGAGTCGCCTCTGCTGCCCTCTAGTGGTAGAGGCCTTGACAAACCTGCCTAGGTTTAAGGCAGAAACTTATAGGCCCAGCTTACGGGTTTGGATATTTAAAGAAAATGATACACGTTTAAAAAAATGCCTGGGAAATATTATTAGCATAGTTACTAAATGCTAAATATTATGAAAATTAACACCTAATAATTGTCATGTTTTATAACGAGTGAAGTATAAGTAAATGAACTATTATTTTAGTTTGTGTTGTTGAGGAGAGGAGACAGTAAAGAAAGGCAATGGAAGATGATACACAAAATAGGGTTTTGAAGGATAGATAAGAGTTTTCTGTGATACCTCTTAACACAATTTGGGTAGAGGAAATGACTTGGACAAACTCCTAGAAGGCTTGAAACAGCGATGTGTTCAAGGACACCTGAACACCGGGGCTGCTGCAGCGACATTCAGAGCAAAGAGCAGAGGGGAACAAGCTGGGGGAAATCTTATCAGCCAGACTGGTCTGAATTTTGTCATGATGGTATCAAAAAGCTGTGGATGGTTCAACCAGGGAGTGACAGCCTTGTGAAGGGGAGAAGGTGGAGTCTAGGGACCAGAGGAAAAGCCACAACATGGCCTTATGCAGTAACATGACCAGCTACACAGTGCCTGTCCCCACTCCAGGATTCCAGGAGGAGGCAGGTCTATTCATTGTTTTATTACATTTATTTGGGCATGTGCATTTTATGTGTGCAGGTTCACACACATGCACCACAGTGTGTATATGGAGGTCAGAGGGCAAGTTGTGGGAGTTGATGCTTTCCTTCCATGCTGTGGGTCCCAGGCATCAAACTCAGGCAATAGGACTTGGATGCAAGTGCCTTTCTGTGCTGAGTCATCTTACCGTGTCCCGGATTTGTCCACTGTATTTCACTGAGTCTAAGGACCCAGAGACCTAAGCCAGACATTCCCAAAGTCCCTCAGCCTAGAGCTGAAAATATCACCAGCTGATGATGATGCTAATCTTGTACAACCACCAAAAGGCGGCTCCTTCTGGACACAGCCCTGCATCTTCAGCTTCATCAACCCGGACTCTAGACAGTCCTGTACGTTCTTGTTGGGTGGTAATAGGTGGTCACATCTCAGCAACTGGTCGTTGGTGTGTCTCCGATGCATGGTGTGACAGCGTGTGGGACTTGGGGCAGGACACAGATATCCTGCATAGTATAACCTTGGGGTGGAAACATGGGTACTGGAGCCTGGCTCCATGGCTTCAGGAAGAACACTTTCTTCCCTGACCCCTAACCTCCTTGTCCTTGCATGGTAATTCAGTGACATAAGTATTCTGAGCATATAGGACATGCAACCCAAATCCTCCGAAAATACTTTCTGTTGTACCTGCCGAGAGCCCAGGACCCTTGTCTTCTTATCACCTCATAGCCCAGAGAAATGGTGCTGCATCCAGACCATCTACCACTTTTGGCCAGAAAGTAGACTACACTTCCCAGCATTCCCTGCAGGGAGACCATACAACCTGGATCAAGGCCAGAAAAAAATGGTGGCCTGCATAGCAGACACTGCCAACTTCCTCTTTCCCCCTCTGCTGGCCAGCTGCAGAGGCACTGGAATGACAGGTCTCCACCAAGGGTTTGTCCCTCTGGGGACACTTGGCAATATCTAGAGATAACCATTGTCATGACTTGTGGGGGTACTACTGGTGTCTGGTGGGCAGAGATCAGGGATTTCACTAAATTTGTCACTATGCTTGGTAGGACACCTCCACAGATCATCATTTACCCCATGCCACTAGTGATGAGTCGCAGAATCTCATCTCAAATGTCCAAGTCCCTTTGATGTGCAAATGGAAGAGGCTTCATGGAACACCACAGCTTAGAAACTCTGCACATTTTTAAGCCATTGGCTTTTCAGGCTTTGTTGTCAATCAAATCACTGGTATTTTTTGCTTGGCCATTTCATATAGGAAACAAAGAGCAAAGTGAAGAACTTGTATGTCGACAAAGCATGGATTTGAACTGGTGAGTCTGGCTCTAAAACCTGTGCTGGCCTCTGTGTTATACCTCCTGGTTCCAAGGAGAAGCAGGCCATCACTGTTTCCCCTTGTCTGCTTTCTGGGGGCTTCAGTTGTGCAGACAGAGAACCTATCACCAGCATGCAGATTATTCTGCAGAGCCACGAGGAGGCAGGTACCAAATTGGTTATCTGGGGCTCAAGACCAGGCTGTCTGTGTCTTTAGTGGTTGCAACTTGAGTAGTCCAGGTTGGTTATCAGTGACAGATGCCTCTTTAAAAAGGCTGAAAAGACACCACTCCTGCATCGACCCCTGTGCTGTCCTCTTCAGGGGGCTCCTATAGTCTGGGTACTTCTTTTAAGCTAGTCCCCACTAGCTCCAGGCTTGAGTTGGCAAGCAGGTGTCTGGAGGTGTCTCAGCTCCTTGTTAATTTCCTGGCTTGCCTTCCTGAAAGGCGGAGTGCTGAGAGACTGCTGTACAGGGAGATGGGGGGAGATAACGGTGTCTGCTCTGGCTTCCTGCCCCATCATCAGTCCATCTCCCTCACCTCTGTCTACCCTCACAGTCTCTGCCATGCAGACAGAGCCTTGATAATAGGCAGGCAAGCTTCGGAACCAGAAGGAATCCTAGGTGTCTTTGGTTCTAAGACTCACGTGTGTTTCTCAACATGTGTGGAGGTGTGCTTACATATGCTTCCCACACTTCCCACCCTTACAGTTGTAAATGCCTCTGACAGACTGCTTAGTTCAAGCCTCTGTGTCCACACAAGTCAGCATCCTTCCAAAGGATCTCCACAGCCCTCCTTTTCTGAGGTAACTTCCTAGAGTGAACTGATACCCGAGACAGTTCTCCAGTAGGTGGGAAGTCCTTTCTTAGGTTTGCTCCAAGCCTATCCAACTGAAATCTGAGATCTTTGTCTTTAGGTTCTGGACAGAGATTACTGTCTTTTTAATTCTTAGATATTAGTTCACTAAGCTGCTGAAAAGAGAAAATGTACTCCCCTCTTACTGAGCTTCCTAGATTCTCTTTTGCAGATGTAGCCCAACCCATAGTCTTGGGTGAGGTTGGCTGCAGGAGGGAAATAAACAGCAGAAAAATGGCCTATCTCCTCTCTGGTCCTTGGATGTTCTTCTGCCTAGCTTTAAAAGCTCTGTGTCTGCAGAACAAGGAGGAGTCTTGGAGACTGATGGACAGGTGCAGTTTTGCCTCCCTGGGTCTGAATTAGACTCAGATACATGAGTTAAGTAGCTGAATGGAGGTTGGTGGTCTTGAAGGCCATTGAGGATGGACACCTCCATCCTGAGGGACCCCACCTTCTGTTCCCCTAGTAGAAATGAGCATTCAACTGCCCCTTGTTAGGCCCCTGGGTCCAGAGAATAGAAGCCACCTCAGGCTATAGGTGGAGCTCCAAAGCTGAGTACATTACATGCTATTGCTCCTCCCTGAAGACCCAGCTATACCACCACTGGGCATATATCCAAAAGATGCTCCAAGATATAATAAGGACACATGTTCCACTATGTTTATAGCAGCCTTATTTATAATAGCCAGGAGCTAGAAACAACCCAGATGTCCCTAAAATGAAGAATGGATACAGAAATTGTGGTACATTTACACAATGGAGTACTACTCACCTATGTACTTGACTTCATGAAATTCCCAGGCAAATGATGGAACTAGAAAATATCCTGAGTGAGGTAACCCAGTCACAAAAGAACACATATATAAATACTGGCTGGTTTCTTGTGTCAACTTGACACAAGCTGGAATTATCACAGAGAAAGGAGCCTCAGTTGAGAAAAGGCCTCCATGAGAGAATGCCGTAAGGCATTTTTCCAACTAGTGATCACAGGGAGAGGGCCCAGCCCATTGTGGGTGGTGACATCCCTGGGCTGGTGGTCCTGGGTTCTATAAGAAAGCAGGCTGAGCAAGGCAAGGGAAGCAAGCCAGTAAGCAACATCCCTCCATGGCCTCTGTATCAGCTCCTGCTTCCTGACCTGCTTGAGTTCTAGTCCTGACTCTCTCTGGTGATAAACAATGTGGAAGTATAAGCTGAATAAACCCTTTTCTTCCCAACTTGTTTCTTGGTCATGATGTTTTGTGCAGGAATAGAAACCCTAACTAAGACATAGTATGTATTCACTGATAAGTGGATATTAGCCCAAAAGCTGAGAATACCCATGATATAACCCACAAACCATATGGAACTTGAGAAGAAGGAAGACCAAAGTATAGATGCTTCAATCCTACATAGAAGGGAGAACAAAATAATCACAGGAGGTAGAAGGAAGGAGAGAGGAGGGGGAGGGAAAAAGGGGGAACAGGATCAGGTATTGGGAGGGACAGAAGAGAAGTTCAGAGTGTCAGGAAACTGAATAGAAATATGTAGCAGTGAAGGATGGGGAGATGGGGGTGGCCACTAGAAAGTCCCAGACACCAGGGAAGCGAGAGGCTCCCAGGACCCAACAGCAATGACCTGAGCTGAAATATCCATCAACAGAGATAGGACCTGTAGAGACTACCTTCAATAGATAGGCATGGCCCCCAGTTGAGGGATGGGACCACCTACCCATCTCAAGATTTTTAACCCAGAAATGTTCCTGTCCAAGGGAAACACAGGGACAAAAATATGGAACGGAGACTAAAGGGAAGGCTACCCAGAGACTGCCCCACCTAGGGATCCATCCTATCTGCAGACACCAAACTATTGCTAATGCCAAGAAGTGCTTGCTGACAGGAGCCTGCTATGACTGTTCCCTGAGAGGTTCTACCAGCACCTGACCAATATAGATGCAGATACTTACAGCCAACCATTGAACTGAGCCCAGAGAAGAGCTAGGGGAAGGACTAAAGGAGCTGAAGGGGACTGCAATCCTATAGGAAGAGCAATATCAACTGGACCACCAAGAGTTCCCAAGGATTAAACCAACCAAAGAGTATACATGGAGGAACTCATGGCTCCAGCTACATATGCAGCAGAGGATGGTCTTATCCCACATCAGTGGGAGGAGAGGCCCTTGGTCCTGTGGAGGCTTGATGCCCCAATGTAGGGGATGCTAAAGGGCTGAGGCAGGAGTGGGTTAGTGGGTGGAGGAGCACCCTCATAGAGGTGGAGGGGAGTGGGGAGAAGAGGATGAGATGATAAGTTTGTGGAGGGGTAACTGGGAAGGGGGATATCATTTGAAATGTAAACAAATCCATGATTAATTATAAAAAGAAGAAGAAGAAAAAGAAGTAAATCAGCTGGACTTGTGACTTGTCACTCACCCAGACAGGAGGCCACCCTTCAGGAAGGTGGATTCACCTAAAGACTCTCAAAGGAGATGGGAGGAATAATTATCCCTTTAATGAGATGATGTGTTTATACCACCCAGAAGCCCCCCACCCCCGCGCCCAGCCCCATTATGGGGCATTCATGTAGCACCAATAAGCCTGCATGGTTTTCTGAGTTCTAACTCACAAGGCGTACCTTGCCATTTCTGCTTTCTACTTCTTTTCCTCTAGGATATTGGTCAGCCATAGCATGCATTTGCTGATGCCCCAGGCTTGCTTTCTTTTTCCCTAAGGCTCCCCACCCCCCACCATGCAGCTGCTTACTAAACCTCCGTGGCTGTACATGTGGCTTTCTTGGACACAAACTCAAAATACATGGCTTTCTCTTTTCATTTGTCCATCTCCCATCTCCTGGGAGGTGCCAAGGTCTGCAGTTTGCCTGACTGACAGTTTGCAGTTGCTTTTCTTTCAAACTAAATTGTCTTTGAGTTTCCTTCTGAGTCCATCTTTAAATTCTTTTATTGAGGAGACTAAGACCCAAAAGGGAACCCTGAATTCCATGGTAAAACTAGCAAGGTACAGCCTGGAACAGGAAGCTATTTCTTCCCCACCTTCCAACAGAAGCCTGGATCTCACCCATCTACCCATCCCTCCCTCTGAATTTCATTGGTGGAGTGGGGTAGGGGTGAGGTAAGTACCAGAGGAAGGCAAAGACAGCTCATTTTCCCAAGTAGAGGCACAGGCTCACCAAAGGAAGGTCTCTTCTCAGTGGGCCTCATGCCTGGCCAACTTGCAAGTTGGATTGCCTTCTCTCTTGTTACTTAGTTACAAGCTAAACCCCAAGCTTCATCCAGAGGTCTCAGACCTCTCTATTACATTTGGGGTCCCTTAACATAGAGAGGATGAGGATGTAAGAGGATGGGAGTGGAGAGGGCCCAGGTTATCCCTGGGGCTATGAAGGCCTACCTACATCCCATTTTCCTGAAGGCTGCAAGGTTCTTAAGTTTTCTTGCAGCTTCCCGATTGGCTGGCTACTACCTCTGCTGCCCAGCATTACATAAATCCTCACAGGATCTGCAGACAAGAAGCAATTAGGAGAGAGGGAGGGAGGGGGAGAAAGGAGGGGAGAGAACAAGGCAAGGAAGCAGAGAGATAAAAACTGCAGGGAGAGAGGGGCTAGCAGAGGTAAGCCTGGGATTAAGGTAAGAAGGGGAAACAGAGACGGAAGTGAAGGGGACAGAAAAGTGGACACACACACAAACACACATACATACAGAGAGACAAACACAGAAAGACAGGGAGAGAGAGAGACATTGATATACAGACACAGACACACAGAGACAGATACACACATAGAGATGTACACAGACAGGTAGACAGACACATAGACAGACATACACAGAGACAGAGAGAGATCAACATAGATAGATACACAGACATAGACACACAGAGACAGATACACTCAGAGAAAGACATACTCAGACAGATACACAGACACACAGACATAGACACAGACATACATATAGAGAGATATACACAGAGACACACACAGAAACAGACAGATAAACACACACACACAGATACACACAGACAGACAGATACACATAAATACACAGACACAGACAGACAGATACAGACACAGACAGACAGGTATACATAGATACACATGCACACGCACACACACACACAAACTCAGACACACACCGAGGTAAAACTGAGTGAGAAAGAAGTTGGGGCTAGACATGCAGCAGCCCAGGGGTCAGGGAGACAGCTTTCCATTTGCAAAGCATGGGTTGAACCGATCTAGGGTAAAGGGAATTAAGAATCTAGGAACCATGAGCAGGGAGAAGGACGGCTCGAGGATGAGAGGAATGACCATTCATTTCTGTATGAGCCTGAGCTCTCGAAGGTCCCACAGAGGAGAATGGACAGGCTTATTGTCATCACATTGCAGAGGTGGAAAGCAGACTGTCTGTGAAGCAAGGTGGCATCCAAGACACTGTGCAGGCTCAGTAGAGTGTGCACCTGGGCCAGCCTCAACAGCAACCTGGGTCCTCTGGTCTGTGGCAGTGGCCCTAGTAGCCAAGAGCATAGTAAGATGACTACCTGGTTTCTGTGGCTTCCTGTCTGTTTGTATGTCCGTCTGTCTGTCTTTTCTGGGCCCTGGGTAGTCTTAGAGCATCTGTGAATCTCAATAGGTTTTATAGGGGGGCACGTCTTTGTGGTGTGAGAGGCAGAGAAGGAGGCTTGTCTTGCCTCTTCCTTTTGTGTGTTGAATGTTCCCAGTATCCCCGAGCACATGGAATTCAGTCTCACGCCTGCAGCCTGTAGGCCCAGCCCTGATTCCACAGATGGCCTACCTTGAAATGAAACCTAGTGCCTTGGACCAGAGCCAGGGGCCTGGGGGAGCAGCAGCAACCTCCTTTTCTTCCTCTCTCTCTCCTATTCATTTTTCAGATGTTATTTATTTTTTAAACATTCCCTCTCTCTTATTCATTTTTCAAATGCTCGCGATGTGCCAGGCAACTGTTGTAGGTAGGCACCGAGGACAGCAGCAGTGTACAAAACTGATAAAAACTCTGCCTGAAGGAACGTACATTTTAGAGAAGAGAGACAAAAAATAAACCAGCAAAATAAATACAGTGTGTGATATTGATGATGATAAGGGTTATAATGAGAGACAGGCATGAAGGAGCGAGAGGGGTATTGGTAGGGCAGTTTGGAGGTTATCATTTGGACCCCGCTGGGCTACTTGTCTTCCCTGGTATACCCACATTACATTCATGTTTGTAGTCTCTTGTTTCTTCCTACTTTCTACCATCACCAGGAGACCATGGGAGGATTGTCCCTCAATACTGGCAACTGCTGTCCTGGCCTCCATAGAGGGGCACACCTGAATGGGGCTGGCCTTAAGATACCACATCTGCTCTGGCCTCTCCAGCCTCTGGAACTCTTCAGTGACTTCCAGCTCCTGGGGAACTCTCCAATTCCCCACTAGTTTTGGGACATCTGTGGAGTCCCTGCCTGGTCATCGCTTTTGGTCCTTGAGAGACTCAGTCAAGAGTCTCCTTGCCCTGGGCTTGGTGGAACCTGAACAACACCACTTGCTGACCCTTTTGTCCAACATCAGCCATATTGGTATCCATTGGCTCTTGGGACTCTCCTTTCACTGTTGGGTCGAAATGGAAAAGGAGGAGAGAAAGATACCCATGGAAGCAGGACCAGGGCATCCCCTCATAGAGGGCAGCAGGTAATGCTTGCCTCTGTCTCCCATCTGAGCTCAGTGCTGTCTTCCTGAGGCCCTTGTCATCCTTACAGCTTCCTCCCTCAATTTGCCTGAAAGAGGAGGGGGCAAGGCCAGGGAATAGACTCTGAAAAGGTAGGGTGTGGGACCGAGTCAGGTGTGGGACCTAACACTGGGGTGTGGGACCTGACACTGGGGTGTGGGACAAGCTGCCAGGGAGTCGAAACTCGGGGAGCTTGACTGTACTTATCCCAGACTGCTGTTGGACGCTGAGCTCTAGAGAAGAACAAGATACTGCTCAGGGGGTGGGGAAACACAGCCTGAGATGCGGGGGCAGCAGTTAGGGTTCTCTGACAAGTGGAAATCTAGTTACCACTTTCCTGCTGGAGTGCCACACAGAGGAGTCAGGAATGGAGGATTGGGGCTCCATGGGCAGTAATGAAGCCGGGACCATTGGGGGGCCTTTGGCTGAGGATGATGACAAACCCAGGGCCCCGGGGGTGGGGGTAGGGAATGGGGAGCTCCAGCTTAGTTCATCAGCGAAGGTAACAGCAGTTGTCTAGAAGCAACTCAGCCTGTGGTTCTGTAGGCGAAGGTCTTCCCCATGTCCTCAACAGTGGCTTTTGATGAAAGACACAGTCCATGTTTATCTGTACTGTTTAACTGCTCACCATGGAAAATGGGTGCATACCAACTTCTCAGGGTAGACCAGAGATAAGTACTAAACCCTAAGGGCCTCTAGGTACCTCATTAGCATGGAGAACTATGTTCTGGGCTATATGACTAACATGGGAGTGTGGATAGCTGTTCTCCGCCAGGAATCTGGCAGGGAGCAGGGAGCCGCCTACCGTCTTAGGTCCATGCCTGGGTGCCAGGAACGCAGACCTGCTCTCTACCTTACCAAATTTCCTGGCAAGATCCGTTGTCCCATAGTATGGTGCTTGTCCCCAAGAGCACAGGACAGGCTGGTCTTATACAGTGGAGTAGACACTCTATGATCATATCAAGACTGGACACTCTCTGATCATGTCACCAGCCTGTCTCCAAAGGTGGGCTGGGTCCTCTTTGTCCTCAGCAAACACACCCTTCCCAGCAGCTACAGAGACATCTAGAAAGCCCAGGGGCTGTCCTGGGCTACTAGGTCTTTCCTGCAGAGGCAGGACACCACCATCCCTCCCTTGATTCCACTGCTCCTGAGTGTCCTGCGTGGACTAGTGGAGGTAGCATGTGTCATGTGAGTACCTGAGAAGCTGCCAGGAAGATGTGCCTTCCCTTCTGGGGACATACACATTCAAAACAAGTACACTTTGTCCATGACTAAAGAGAACTCCGACCTCAGGCCAAACAAAACTGCCCCCCCCACCTCCATTAAAGGCAGGACTTCTCTGTGAAGCCCAGGCTGGCCTGGAACTCCTGATTCTCCTGCCACAGAATCCCCAGGCTGGGCTCATAGGCGTGTGCTGACACACTGGACTCCCTTCTTCGTTTTCTCCTCTTGTGTTCAGCGACCACAGAACTCTGAACTTGAATGTGTCTCCCCACTCTCGAATAGTCTCAGAACAAGATGAGGTGACCTGAAAATCAGGGCAGGGTGACAGTGATGTGAATAATGAGGGGAGTCAATGCTGGCAGAAGGCAGCTTTTCTGGGCCCGTTGTCAGGCCCTGTGGCTTTGTCTTGGCTTGGTGAAGACATCCGGCTGCACACTGGCCTCTGTCGCTGCCTCTCTGAAGTGTCTGGATTCCGGAGACCCTTTCATTAGGTACTGACTTCCTGCAGCAAGTTAGAAGTGAGGCATATAGCAAAAGGGACGACCCCCCCCCATGCTTTCCTGAAGAACCATTATTTTGGGCCCAGGTTCTTCTCTTCTGTGGCTCCTTGTGTAGGGGGCTGAATTCTGAGTTTTATGAGAGGCTGGGGACCATGGTGAACTTTGTGTGTGTGTGTGTGTGTGTGTGTGTGTGTGTGTGTGTGTGTGTGTCTGAGAGGCAGTTCTGGAATCAATGGGTGGTGAAGCCTGGGGCTGTCTGACTCCCTCAGAGGAAAACCCTAGCTGGTCTCTCTTTGCCTGGTTCATTTCTCCATCTTGGCATCCTCAGTGTGGCCTTGACAGCAACCTATTTCTTGCTTCCTAGAGAATTCTCTCCAATGCTGCCATTGTCTCTGTGATCTCAGCTCCTCTGGGTAGAGACCCTTTGCTTCATAGATGTAGGGCGGCTAGTCCCACCTCTCTTCCTGACCCCTGGCCAGAGATAAGCGTGGGGACAGATGGAAATGTCAGCTTCAGGAAGGGATGCTTCCATCTTAGACCCTGGTTGCAACTGCCTGTTTGTGGGAGGCTGGGCTCCCTCAGGGAAGCAGGGGTGGAGGGGGCTCTACCCTCTACGTTGGTGACCTCAAATGATGGCTCACAGCTTCTGCACCAGAGCCACCTGGCTGCACATTACATACCTAGAAGACAAATGTCTTCTACGGACCTTCAGATCCTGAGCTCTTGGGCATGTGCCCAGAGATCCATATTTTCATAAATCACACCAGATGTTCTGTTTCATGTGAACTTGGCCTTGACCTCCGAAGGACCTCTGTTAGGGACATTCTCCCAGCCTGACTTCTGAGTACTTCTTCCTTGTACAGCTTGTGTGCTAAGGGCTGTGTACCAGTATCAGGTGTCCTGTGAGGTCCTACAGCTGCATCTGAGAGGAAGCTTAGTGGTGACTGTCTCTGTCCTTGAGGAGGCAGATTGAGTTGGGTAAAGGACAGAGCACTTCCTGCCCAGTCAGCAGTGGGGAATGCCCATCTCTGGGGATGGGGGTGGGGATGGGGGTGTGGATAGGGGTGAGGATGGGGTGGGGGTGGGGCTGATGCTCTGTGCTCTCCTGGAAGACAGAGATTAAGCTGCAGGTGGGAAGTAACCTGGTTTGAAGATATTTATGAAGGTTTCTTTCAAGTCAGAGATGCTAGACTGCCACGGGAAGGTAGCTTTACCTGCCTGGGGTTTAAAACAGTTTACACACACTCAGTATGCATTTAATCCCATCCAAAGGCACCTATGTGCTAGCTCAGACATGCATAGAGGCGTAGATGGCTCTTTATTTTGTCTGAGCAGATATTCTTGAAACAGTGTCTCATGTAGCCTAGGTTGGCTCAAACTCACTCCGTAGTGAGGATGATGTTTAACTTCTAATTCCTGTGCCTGTATCTCCTGGTTGTTAAGATTACGAGCACATTGCCTATTGTACATCTGCAGTGCTGGGGGATTAAACCCAAGATTTCACATGTGCCAGGGAAGCACTCTGCCTGGAGTCCACGTGTGCCTGTGAGACAGTGAGCATGCTTTTCACGTGCACAGATACATGTATGATTCCCACACTACACACATCTGTCTCAGCCTCCTTTTCCCAGGCATTTAATTTTGTCCCCAGAGCCAGAGTCTCCCTTTGCACTTTCTAGAATGGTCTCTGGAGTGAGAGCCTTGTTTAATCTCCATTAGCTCTCTTATTTCCTGCACCAAATTAAAAGTGTGACCAAAAGTTAATTATTCTAATTCAATTTGGTCCTAATGTGGTGTACGCGGGGACAGAGAAGCCTGGGCGGAGGTGAGCTAGAAGTGGGCAGGAGAGGAGGCTTTAGTTTTAATATGTCTTAATGGCTCCTACAGGGAAATGCTGAAAGTGTTTTTTCTTTGTGATTTTCCCACTGCTTCCCCCATTCAATTTCTAGATTTTCTAGGAATTCCAGGGTGCCCTTGGCAACTTGGCTCTGGGAAATATTTGGGGAGATAACAGATCTAAAGAGAGGTGGGGCAGTCTGTGTGTGTGTGTGTGTATGTGTGTGTGTGTGTGTGCGTGTGCGCATGTGTGCAGGTACACGTGTGACATGGGTGTGCAGAGGCGTGTTTGCTGATGGAACACAGCCCAGACTCCATTCCAGAAGCATGCAGATAGAAGAGCCCAAACCTCCCTGGTGAGAACAGACTGCAGACCTCCCCGCTGAGTGCTTAGCCTTAGACAAGCTGAGATCACTGCCTCTGCAGGGATGGAGAACAGCCAGCCAGCTCACAGTGCCTCCTTTTTCAGACCGCCTCTGACCTGCTTCTCTTCACTTGGACCTCTGCTCAGTCCTCTTCCCTGCTCAGGAACACAGACTTCAGAGCACACTCCAATCTAGCCTTCAGGCTGCTGTGCAGCTCAGGGGTAGACTGATTGCTCAGGATGCACAAGGCTATGGGCTCGATTTCTGGTCTTACGAGGAGATAAAAAGGCCTAGGGTGGCAACCAGATTTCTCTAGTAATCATATTCTCCTCAGGTTGTGTCTGGACCCTCCATGGACACAAATGGAGAAGTGGGCTGGCCTGAAGGCTTTCCCAGTTCTATCTGGAATACATGCTCCTCCTTCTTGCTCACAAGCCCCCCTTGGCCAGCACTCAACTCCATGGTTGTCTAACTGCAAGGCAGGCTGGGAAACACCAGCTGCGGTGGGCCCAAGAGGAGCAAGTCTGTTTCTCTCTCTCAGCCCATCACTGAGGGCATCTTTCCCTAAAATGCCAAGGGCTCTTTTAAAGGTGATGCGAAAAAGGTATTTTAAAATAATGCTCCACTAGGTACTAATAAGAATCCGCCATTTTTGGATACTGAAAACAATGTACACGGTGCTGTGCTGAAAGGGGCTCCTGCCAGCCCTGAGGCCTGAGAGGATTTGCTTTCAGCTAGCTGCTGAGCTCTTCTGGACCAGTAACTCATTCCCATCCCCACATCTTCCTGTCAGGCCCAGGGGGCACTAAGGACACATTTGCATCATGTAAAGTCAGCACTCCACCCTCAATTAGTGGGGGTTCAGACTCTTGAGTTTCCTTTAAGACTGACAAACAGAGGCTTGGAGAAGAGAAACAAGCCCCTAGCATAGCACAGGCTGAGGGGACCAGAATCTTCTGAATGCCTGTCGGCTGCTCTTTCCTACATGTCTCACCACCAGCTATCTTTAAGACTACAGCAAGACATTTAACACACTTGGCCACACAGGTCAGAGATGGAAAAGGTACCTTGAAGCTTGCTGCTTGTCCCTTTGCAACATTGTAGAAGGCTTGCGCCCTAAGGTGTTTCCTTCCCTTTGTGCTCTGGAGGAAGATTCTGGGCAGCTGAGGGAATGCTGGAGGGTGGAGTATGTGCTGTGAGCACATAGTGTGCATACATAACGTGTGTATAGTTTGCATGTGGATTATATGTGTGATGCATATGTGAAGTGTGTGCACACGCACATATAGTACATATGTGAGCGTTGGCAATGAAGGCTTGCGTAAGAGAGGACTTCCGGGTGGAAACGCTCTGCATGACCTCAGACATCTGTCTCCTTGGCTTTCACCTTGTCTATGAGACTTGATGCATTCTGTTCAGGGCAACTTCGCTCGATCCCACTGGGGTGTGAAGACTTGAGTTGCAGCTCTTCACGTGACCTGCTAATCATCTATTTTTCTCTCACGGCTAGAGTTATCCCATAAAACAACTCCAGGGAGTTTTGTTCTCCCCTCTGCTGCCTTCCCAGCTTCACTGCAGTGTGTACATCAGGCACCCAAGGCCTTTGTTTCTGGGATTCTTGTTCTTTATACAGAAAAGTACAGGGTTGCCTGTTTCCTTCCAGGTACTGAGTACAATTTGCTAGGGCTTTTGGGAAAAAGAGTGTTGTGCCTGGCGCTAAGGCACAGCCCAAAAGCTCTGCTAATTTGCCCCATGTAAGGAAAATAGCAGAGACTGGCTCAGAGTCAGACCTACCCACCAACTCCCACGGGACCTCCTTCTCAGTTTACACTGAGGATCTGGGAGAACCGAACCATCGCTTCTCCAGCACATTTTAGACCTCGGGGAGACAAGGTCTGATTCTGATAAGGAGCTGGACTTGCTAGGTAATAGGGGGTACAGAGAACTCTGGGACTTGAGGACCTCCCCTGGGACATCTCTTGATGTTCATATCTGATGACGATAGAGGACAGGCAATGGCAATAGCCAAGGCCTCATGAAATCAGGGCCAGCATGGGATAACACCCTTCAGAAACGTTAGTCTGAGCAAGTCTAGCCGCCTGGCCAAAGCATTGGCAGAGTATGGAGATAAGAAACGGCAAAGGCTGGAGGTGGACTTCAGCAGTGCTCCTAGGCCCTGCTGTAGCGGCTGGCACTTCTGTATCAACACAGGGGCTCGCTCTGTAGTCCAGGTTGACCTCATCTTCCCATCCTCTGGCTTCAATCTCCAGAGTTCAGTGTGCTGCCGTGCCTCACGGCTCCATTGCCCTTAACAACAAACGTTCCTACCTGGAAAACCCAGGGACAAAATGACCACATGTGGGGTCTGCACATGACAAGGGGAGGTGACCTACAGCAGATTTTACTTCCCCATGGCAGGCAGGTTGCCTCGGTGATCTGTATCTGTGGGGGCTGGGGACTGTCTGGGCAGGTTGCCAGCACCTTACCTCCAGCCTTCCGTGGGCTCTCCATGTCTCTGGCTCAGGGCTTTCTCTGTTCTGGTTGCACCTGTACAGAGAGAGGCCGGAAACCAGACTGCTCTGGTGTGACCCAACAGGGCTGCGGCCAGTAGCCCAAGGCAAATGCCCTTGCCTCCTCTTTCCAGTGCAGTCACTGGGAGGTTGTTCTTATGGCCATCTGAGGCTCCAGAACTTTCTACACAGGTCTTTCCACAACTCCATTGTCAAACCTTCGTGTGTTCTTTCTCCTGTCTCCCCAGACCCCTCTCTCTGCTGCTCCCTTTGACCTCTTAGGATCAGTCATCTTGGTGTTTGTTTTGAGGAGGACCTGACCTGAGAGCCTCCGGGTTTTTCCTCCTTTGAATCTACATAACCCTTCTCAGACTCAAAGCCATTCTTCCCAAATTCTTCCTTAAACCAGTGGGTGGGATGATGACTCCTCTTATGACAGATACACTCCCAGCGCCCGAGGATTGGCATGTTGTGCTTGGAAAACACACTCAGATATTTATTAAACAAATGACTCCCTTCATGGAATGTCCCCCGGGAGGGAGGAGCTACTGAGGGCAAGTAAGTCTACCATCCCTCTGGGTGCTGTGATCTTGCAGCCAGCTCCCTGTGTAGAAATATAACTCCATTATCTGGTCACATCAGCCGGTGATGCACCTCAGCAGGGATCTGGGGACCCAGGTTGATTTAATGCAGTACACCCTTCTTCCTCTCTGGCTTCACTGTTCTTGTCCCTTCCCCCAGCCAGCCACATTAAGTGAGTAAGTAATGAAAATGGCTGGAAATTGAATTTTATGAAAAAGTAAGCTTAGAGAGCAGGCAGGAGGAAGGGAGGGGGTTTGGTGGGGAGGGGGGAGAAGGAAGTGGCAATCTCTAGGGTTGTTGGGGAATGAAGGAACATGGATCAGCAGAGAGTCTGGAAGGATGCTATTCAGTTAGGTAGGCTTTTGGTCCTCCTCCTCTGTTCTGTCCTCCCCCCTCTCCTTTTCCTCATCTATGGGTATTTTGTCTTTGTATTCAGGAGATGGAGAAGAAGAGGCTACAGCAGAGAGGCAGCAGGGGGGAGAGAAGAGATGTTCAGAGCATGGAATAAATTACTCTGCCTGCAATTCCAAGAGCTCAGAGGCTGAAGTGAGCAAGGACAGAAGGCATGAACAAGGCACAGGGCCGGTGAGCAACGATCACTCAGCCTGGATACCACCCATTCCATCACTTTGGCCTCTTTAGTCATCCTGGGCCAAGCAGGATGGGTGAGCTGTGCTGTTGGACAGGCAGGTTCCTGGGATTCTCTGTTCAGCCAGCTTAGCCTTAGTTCCAGGACAATGAGATGTTCCAGGACGGTCATTCACAGAGATGAATAACGGTGGATGAATGACATAAAATGTTGTCTTTTGGCCTCCGCACACAATGCAGAGGGTGCACACACTGCACACATTAACAGTTACAGACATGCTGCACACACACACACACACACACACACACACACACACACACACACCATTTCTGTATACTAATAACCCCATCTTCAAGATGAGTCAAGTGAGATTGGAAAGGTGAGCCGAACCTTGGGTGGTTAGTATTGGAGGGTTTGGATCCACACAGTAGCTGTCCAAAAGCCCACACCCATCACCATGGGGTCTGGGGGCTATAACTGTGGGCAGTTCAGACCCTTGGCACAAATTTATCGCTTTCAGCTAACTGACCTTCTTCCCAAGCCTTATGTGTCTGCCCTAGAGTCCTCTGCTTTTGTGTCTTCTTACAATGTCCCAGCCCCTTTGCTGACACCTCACCCCACCCCACCTCCATTTGCAAACAGCTAAGTGGAACTCAGCTGGAGCCTGATGTTTGGTGTTGATGAGGTTCCCAGCAGGGGAAGAGTTTGATGTGTGAAGACAGAGACCAAAGAAGAAACAGTAAATCTTCCTGCTCAGAGCTGCAAGAGGGCCCTGGCAGGCACCCTGAGAGGGCAGCAGTAGGGAGAGCCACAACCAACAGAAGCCTCAGGGGGTTAAATGCCAGGCCGAGGGAGGCCCACAAAGGGCTGATGGGATAATGGAAGGGGGTGTGAGCCTTGCCTGTTACTAGGCAGACTGGATAATGGCAGCACAGGGCAGAACTCAGAACCTAGCTGGCTGGGAGGCTGGGTTCCGGTTGTGGCTTTGCCTCCCAGTCTCTGGAAGGATTTGAGCCTCACAACCAGCTGTTTAAAATTAATTCATTTGTTTGTGTGTGTATCTGTGCATATTGCATGTGTGTGCTCATGCGTGTAGGGGAGCACGTTGACTATTGTTCTGCAGAGGCTTACCATCTCTCTCATTTTGAGACAGGGTGTCTCATTGGCATGGACTTACCAAGTAGGCTAAACTGAATGGCCAGAGAGCCTCAGACAACCCTCTGCCTGTTCCCTCCTCCCTGGGACTACAAGTGTTCATCACCATGCCCAGCTGTGAAAACATGGGTTCTGGGACAGAGCCCAGGTCCCCATGTCTGTAAAGCAAGCTGTTTTCAAGCCATTCTTGTTTGCTTGTTTTAACGTGTGGTGGCAGGGGTAGGGGTTACATTGCTTTTCATTCCAACTAAACTAGGCTTTAATGAGCAGCTATTTCAGGAAATGAACTGTATTTTAGCGGAGGTCTTGCATTTAGAATGGTCTTGGGGACTTACTTACACCAACACATATCCAGCTGAACAGGACCAGTCTGAACCCAGCCTCCTAGGATTCTTGTTCTAAAATGGGAAGAAATGGCTGGTAAGGTCAGGCAAATATGAAGGACTGGGTGAGGTACATCACGTGGGTAGCATATCATGGGAGATTTGAAGCTGAGCTATGAAGCAGGAACCAAGTTCCCAGTCGTAGGAGAAATATGAGGAGAAAGTTCCAGAAGGTAGAATCTGAAATGTGCATCAGGAGAGGGTGGAGTTTGGTGCATTTGATAAACTCACTAAGCTAGAGGCTGGGAGGTGGGTTGGGCTGGAAATGCAGGGTCTAGGCTGGAGCTGATGGTGCTGTCCAAGGTTCCAATCAGGAAAGCTCACTAAAGGACTGAGAAATCTTTTTAGCATGAGGTAGGGTAAGAGGGATGCTTAGGATGACTGAGGTTTCAGGGTAGAGTGTAGGATGGACCGCCCTGCAAACACCCCAATCACTCTTTCTCTGGCCCTTGTGCCTTGCAACACATCAGTTTTCCAGGCCCTTGTACTTTTTTTTTTTCTAAATATTTCCTATCATCTCTTCGCCATTCGCCGGTGTCCGAGGGAGCTAGGGACAGAAAAGATATTGCTTGGTACAGAGAAGCAGACAATAATGAATCTTGCTCCTGATAAGGAAGGCGAGGAGCTAGGTGCTCAGGAACTACACAGTCCCCCTCCTCCTCTGCCCATGCACGCACTGGCACGATCTGAAAGCAAGAACATGCTATCACTACCCGAGACCACAAGGAAGAGAGCAGCAGGGAGAGAAGTGGGAAGACAGGGAGGGTGAGCCATGCGGACTGCTGGGTCTACACCCTGTAACAGCGGTGGTAATACAGCACCAGGCAGATGCTAGCGCAGGCGAGGGGCTATATGCCACACACCTTCTATTCATTATAGGCATTCCATAAGGCCCTCCTCATATGATTTGAGTGCATTTCCCACCACACCCTTTCCCTTTTCTTTTCTGCCCCCTTTAGCCTCTGCTGTTTCACGGTTTAGCTTCTACGTTCACGCTTTCAATACTTAGCACTTTAGTTACCTCCCAAGTCTAGGACCCTCGGTGAGAGAAGCTGTGCAATATTTGCTGAAGATGATTACGAACTGAATTACATCCTCTATCTAAGAATTTGGGGAGGGGGAAGAGAGATGTCTCTGTAGTTAAGAGCACCAGCTGTTCTTGTAGAGGACCTGGGTTTGGTTCCTAACACCCACATGGCAGCTCCCAACCATCCAGGATCAGGAAATCTGATGCCCTCTTCTGGCCTCTGTGAGCATTGCACACATATATTGTATAGAGATGATCACAGGCAAAACATTCAAACATGTAAAATAAAGATAAATCTTAAACATTCTAAATTACATGATTTAGTACCCAGGTGTACATGGTGGGAGGAGGAGCGCCTGTGTGCCACAGCAAGTGTATAGAGATCGGAAGCCAGTCAACGGGACTGGGGGGGTTTTCCCTCTAACTCTAGGCTCCTGGAAATCAAACTCAGGTCATCAGGCTTGGTGGCAAGCACCCTCACTGTCTAGTTTTTAAAGAGGTGCAGGGGATTTGGATGTTTCAGATGAACATCTCTAATTAACTGAATAGTAAATGCCCCTTCTCTCTGGAGTGATGCTAAACATACTCTTGGGGGCTAGTAGATCTCCAATTAATAACTTCTTAGGGCCTCCCCCAACCAATTTGATAGACAGGTAACAGGGTCCAATGAGGACAGAGCTTGCTCAACATGGTGTCCACTCTTATGGAGTAAAAGTTACGTTTTCTCGAATAGAGTGTATGTTAATTAATCTTCCTCAACAAATTGGGGGTGGGGGTGGATTTAGAATCACCGGAGAGATTTAACTCTGAGAGAAGAAAGACCCACTCTGCATGTGGGTGGTAATGTCCCACAAGCTAGGGTTTTAAACTACACAAGAAAAGGGAAAAATGAATTGAATGCCAGGGTTCACCTCTTTCTGCTTCCCGATTGCAGGCACAGTACAACCAGCCTCCTCAGGCTCCCTGTGCTGTGAGGGGAGCTGCTCTTACAGATGTGCCCTCCCTGTCATGACACAGATACACTGTGCTTTCGAAATCAACCTTTCCTTCCTTCTGTAAGCTGCTTTTTGTCAGGTGTGAGGTCTCAACAGCAAGGAAAATAACTAGCGTAGAGCATCTGCCATATCCTCTGCACGGTGGATGCGAAGATATATTTAAAAGCCACATAGCCCTAAAGAGTGCTTAGTCCAGATAGGAAGTAAACAGTCCCATGCCCCTAGGACATAGTCAGGTGGTCATTAAACTTGCTCAAGGAACTCCCAAAAAAGCATAGAAAAGGAACCTGTAAGTTTTGCAAATCCCTAGAACTGAGTCCTTTTAATAACCTGATCTCAGCTTCCTGTGGCCTCAGCAGATATGAGGCTTTCTTGTGCTCTGAGCCCCATCCTTGGCTGGTGGACGTGGATGAGGGTCCCGGGGCTGAAGACCATCACTCTTTACTGGGACCGGGGCCCAGGCAGTATGGGTGGCGGCTTGGGCTGCAGCTAGCAGAGGGCTGCTTGGCAATTTACAGCGGCTCTCTGGTGTCTAATTGCACCATCACTGCTGGGTGTTGCAGGGCCGGGGAGAGGATGGATGAGCTGTTGTTATGGGCCTAATGGTTGCAGTAAAGCCTGGTGTTCGTAGTGTTAAACAGCCAAGCCCACTATGCTCAGGAACATCCTTCAGCTCCACATTGGGGCTGGTGGCTGTGATGCTGGCTGGCTTGAGATGGGGCTCCCAGGAAACTTAGGTCCTCTGTCAGCTCCCAAGGTTGCAGAGGAGCCTGTATGCAGAAAGTGACCAGGATGCTGGCCCTTTTCTCTTGTTCTTCCTGAGCATCTGCTCGCATTAGCATCTCCAAAGTGGAGGGATACTCTCCACCTAAACAGCAGACTCTAGGGGAGCAGGGTTTTGTACCTGTCACCTGACAGGACATCTCCAAGAGAAGGCTTTATCTCCATCTCGGAGTAGGCAGGGATCATTGATCTCATTGTATCAGCATTTAATTGGCTGGGCTGACAGTAGCTGTTCGGTGGGAATGGAAGGAGCAGATGTCTTAGTTCCTGGGTGGCATTTTGGGCAGAGGACATAGCCTGGGCGAAGGACTGGGGGAGGGAAAGAGAGTGAGATGTTCACAGCAGTGCTATGGAGGAGGAGGAAGGGTATAGAACGAAGGCCTTGGGTTCTCATCCTACTCTTAAGCACTAGGGTCTCTGTTGGGATGAAGGGAGAGGCTGGGAACCCATCAGGCACTTCTTAGATGCTTTTGGCTTCCCCTTTTCATTGAGATTCTTGCCGGGGATGGAGGAGAGTAAACTGGAATGTCCTGCTCAAGGATATACATATCGGGGGCAGTGCCATCTTACTGCTAGCTGGAACAGGAAAGCGGTGGAGATAGCTGTGTCTTGTTGGGCATGGTCAGAACATCTTTCTGCTTTGGAAGAAGAAACATCTGCTCAGCATCCTCCACAGTGGGAGCACATCACAGTTGGCTGTTTAATCACCACCCCCAACTTCAACATCCATTGGAACATCTCTTCCTAACAAGTGACCATGCATAATTATGCCAAAGGGTTTGGAGCTAGTCCCAGAGGTTGGTTGGGACAGTTCTTGGGTCTAGGAAGGCAGATAAGAGGCTGGGAAGGTATGGACCTTCTAAGAGCAATAGACAGCGTGGAAAAACCACCAATTTAGAATATGCCTCTTGTCTGCCTCCGTAGCTGTTCCCAAGTCACCCAGCCCTGGCATCTCCTTTCTGCTTCACTCATGGGGACTGCCCTGGCTATCGTTTCATTGCTGTGAAGAGACACCATGACCAAGCCAACTCTTGTAAAGGACAACACTTAATTGGTGCTGGCTTACAGTTTCAGAGGTTCAGTCCATTATCATCATGGCAGGAGGCACAGCAGCATCCAGCCAGACAGGGTGCTGTAGGAGGAGCTGAGAGCCCTGCCTCTTGATCCAACTACAGCCAGGTAAGGCTATCTCCCAGGCAGCTAGGAGGAGGGTCTATGGCACACCCCCACAGTGATACACTTCCTCCAACAAGCTCACACCTACTCCTATAAGGCCACACCTCCTAACAATGCCACTCCTTGGACCAAGCACACTGAAACCACCATAGGGACTCTAAGCTTCAGTCTAAGGCAAGAGGCCACTGATCATGTCCAGGAGGGTCACTTGCTCCAGAATAAGCAGCCACCTCCTCCATCACTCCATTAACTTGATGTCCAAAAGCATTTAGTTTGCACCATCCTCCTCCATGGCCTCAATCTGCAATTCCCCCTAATTAATGATTGCAAATTGCTAAGTAAAGAACCACTTGATGGTGCTGCTAATAATAGTGGCTGATAGTGGATGAACGTTGGGGTGTGGGAGGGAATGATCATCAGTCTGGTGTTGAGGGACTCTGTGTTGGGAACAGGCTCAGAAGTCTACACGGAAGACAAGGTGGCAGTGAAGGAACTCCAGGCTCCAACTGGTCCTCACCAAGCTGGAAGACAGGAAGCTAAGTGACTCCCTTGGCTGGAAGCTCCAGGACCCTGAGTAGAGTGGTTGGGAACTCTGGAAGGAGGATTTGGTCAAAGTTCTTCTTATAGTTTGCTTAGGGTCTAACCAGCTAAAGCAGAGAAGTTATCCATCAGCTTGGGCGGCAGGACCATGAGCAGAGACTAAGAGTAGACAGATTCCAGGTGCTCAGGGTTGCCCCAGACTATCAGGCAACACCCACACAACAGCTGGGCTCCAAGGCAGATGGCAACTATGCTTGAGGGTAACCGGACTTGTGGGTGGGAGGGGGGAGGGCAGCTGGATTTGTCTGGAGGAAGCATGGACAGCTCCCAGAGAGAACACTCTTGGAACTTATGAGAGGAGAAACAGCTGCTCATACCAGCTCCAGCTGCTCAGTGGGCTCCCAAAGTCCTCTTGGGCCAGAACCAATGGTGGCTCTCAGGCCTCCAGCTGCACTCCACTAAATACAACAGCATTCACTAGCTCGTCCCAGTGTTCTGGTCTCACTTTCATGGTGTGTGTGTGTGTGTGTGTGTGTGTGTGTGTGTGTGTGTGTGTGTGTGTCCATGTGCATGTGCAAGTTGTGTCTCTGAGTTTCAATGCTTCTGCTATCTTTGGTTTCCAGTCTTCTCAGCTCATGGTTTCCCATCCATTCTAGTCTCAAGGAGACTGCTATGTATCCGTAAGAACTTGCTCACACTATATGAGCATGGCCGTTCTTCAAATGTCCTTCTTAACGCTGACCTCTAGCCAGATCTCCTGGAACCCTGGGCTTTGTGGAGAGCTGGGTGGGATTTAGCACTTCACTTGGTGGATTTTGATGCAATATCGTTCATTCTGCAGCTGTTAATCCTCCCCCATGACTGTTGGATACGTTAAAATAAATCTCTAGCGATTGCTTGACACTAAACAACTTTTGGTGGAGGGGGAAGAAAAGCCAGATTGAGTAATAAGCTGTTTTCTGGTTCCTTCCTTTTACCAACCTTTGTGAGCACACAGCCAGCTTGCTTGCTTGCAACTAACAGGAGAAGTCTGTCTGTACTTTCCCACCTAAAGCCCTTGCACCCAAGCCATTCCTCTGTTCCTGCTTGGTCCCCAGAGCTGTCACTGTTAATGGTGACATCACATTAACACGGCCACTACTCACTTCCCTGTCATTGGGTGTTGGGTAGTGGTGATGATATATTCAGTCTCCCAAACTGTGTTGGCATCAAAAAACATTTTCTTCCCGCCCTTGTCTCTCCTTAGATTAATTCCCTAGGGATTTATCCCAAAAGGAGAATTTACCAGGTCAAAAAGCAAAACAGTTTTGTAGCTCACAGTCCACATTGCCGGATGTTTTTTGAAGACAGTGCTGTTCCACTTTAAGCTGGGTACATAGGGATGGAACTGTACTGTTGGCCTGGTGCTTTTCTTCTTGGGATTAGGGTTCACCACCGGTTTGCTGTGTGACCTTGGGCAGGTCAGACCCCTCTCTGGACCTGGCTTTTCTTGTTGATAAAGCAAGGGAGGTGGGTGAGGTAGGTCTCACCTGTGATAGGGCTTCATGAGATACCTCAGTGGGGGGCGGTATTAGACACTGGGGTCTCAGACAAGTTGGGATTTATGCCCTTTCCCTCAACAGGGAAGACCCAGCTAGCTATGCAAGTTTGTAAGCGTGTGTGTGTGTGTGTGTGTGTGTGTGTGTGTGTGTGTACGTACGTACGTGTGTGGGGGAGAGTGCACATGCTTCCCAGACACTGGGGTTACAGGTGTACATGACTGTGCCTGGCTTTCATGTTAGTGCTGAAGTGTGAGCTCAAACCTCACACTTGTATCTTAAGTTCTTTACTGAGTAAGTCTCCTCCCCAGCCCGCTGTTTGACTGTAAATGGATGATGTGGTGTGTGTGGGGTCAGCAGCCTCAGTCTGGAGGTTCCAGGCTGCAGTTGTTAGCACCCACTGGCTCAGGTACGCTTCACACTTGAAATTTTTTGCCTGATGGGCTACTTGGTAGGTGTCCTACATTTTATCTCTGAGAATAAGGAAAGTATTCTTTCTGGGAGCCTGATAGAAGTGAATTTGGGTGAAGCCTAGGTGTTTGTCCACTCTGTGAGATTAAGCAGGTGGCTTGATTTCTTGGAACCTTAGTTTTCTCATCTGTAAAATGGGAATAAAACCGCTCACTCTACAAGGTGCTTCTCAAAGGTTAAATAGTAATACATACAAAGTGTTCTGATGGTGCCTGGTTTAGTGTAGTCCTCATTAACAACAGTTTCCATAGACCTGTGTTCTTGCAGTCTGTCTTGGGGCCTCTCGGCCAACGTGTGCATGGCTGTCTCTGTTATCTGCTCAAGGACCTGGAAAGAACTGGCTTCCTGACTTTTCTGGGTTCTATCCACATGCTCACTTGCCTGACGGCCCCTTTCTCCTGGGCTGCCTGGCCCCTCATGGTCCTCTTGGCTGCTATGAAGTTGGGATGGTATGAGCCAGAAGGCTAAGCCCCAGCACAAGGCAGCCTGCCCGGATTCTCTCCCTCATTCCACCTTAGGTTCTGCCCACATCTCTGCTTTGCCTCATCCTTTTTTACAACCCCGGGCCTTCAGAAATAGATCCACTAAAGTCTCCCCAGTATGTAGAGAGCACTAAGATCCCCCACAGATCAAGTACCTGCCGCTTGGGCCTTTTTCTTATTCCTACCTGGGCTCTCATGGGTCTAAGCCGCTAGACCTCCATATATCACTGTGGCTGGCAGGTTCTCAGCAATGTGCTGCTCCCTTCATCCCTCAAGGAGACCTTCCAGGCAGCGCAGCCCTGTCCCTGGGGATTGGGCCAGGTACTCAGGCCCAGAAACACCAAGGTCTGCAGGTTGGAAGAGGTGTCTTTAATCTAGACAGGAAGCTAGCTAGGCAAGAGGGTAAGGAATGGTAGAGACTCCGCTGTCTCTTTCTTGCCCTATGAGAACTTGCTAATAACATACCACACCGTCCTGTGACACCTCAGCATCCTGACAGGTGAAAAATCTGGCACCATATACCTGCATCTGTGCCCTCCATGGATGGGGATTCCTTGAGGCGAGGTGTCACCCTCTTAAAGCAATGGATCTCAATCTGTGGGTTATGCCCCTACCCCAAAAAACCTACGAGGAAGCACAGATACTTACACTGTGAATCATAACAACAAAACTACAGTTGTAAAGTAGTAACAAAATAATTTTATAGTTGAGGCTCACCACAACATAAAGAACTATATTAAAGGGTCACAGCATTAAGAAGCTTGAGGATTGCTATTTCAGAGACAGCACTCAACATGGGGACCTATTTATGGCGACCTGCTTCTCATGAGACATGCCTTTCATAGGAACCTAACTCACACTGGGGACTGAAGGCCGGGAAGATGTTTTCAGTTGATTAGACCCTGGAGCATGCTGGGCCCTATGACCACCACCTGTTTGGTATGTGAATCTCTATCGGAACACTCCATTCCTTTTGTATTGCTGGTGTGGCATTGGCAGAGGTCAGTGTGCAGAGGCTGCATAGGGTGAAATAGTAGCTTTGGGTCTATAGAGTTCAAGGTGCTGGTGTGCACAGCCAGGCCCAGCTCCTGTTCAGCCTGCTGTAATTCACAGTAGCATGCTCTTTTAATAAAAGAATTATTTATTTATTTTATGCATGTCAGTACACTGTAGCTGTCTTTAGATACACCAGAAGAGGACATTAGATCCCATTACAGATGGTTGTGAGCCACCATGTAGTTGCTGGGAATTGAACTCAGGACCTCTGGAAGAGCAGTTGGTGCTCTTAACCACTGAGCTGTCAGGACACTCTCAAAAGGACAAAATGGCAGCCAACAGATTGGGAAAAGATATTTTCCAATCCTACATCTGACAGAGAGCTAGTATCCAATGTATGCAAAGAACTCTAGAGAATCAAATAATTCTATTAAAAATGGGGTACGGAGCTAAACAAAGAATTCTCAATGGAGAAATATTGAATGGCTGAGAAGCACCTAAAGAAATGCTCAACATCCCTAGCCATCAAGAAAATGCAAATCAAAACTATCCTAAGATTCTACCTCATACAGATCAGAATGGCTAAGATCAAAAACTCAGGTGACAGCAGATGCTGGTGAGAATGTGGAGAAAGAAGAACACTCCTCCACTGTTGATGGGTTGTAAACTGGTACAACCACTCTGGAAATCAGTCTGGAGGTTCCTCAGAAAATTGAACATAGTACTACCTGAGGACCCAGCTATACCACTCCTGGGCACATACCCAAAAGAAGCTCCAACATCTAACAAGGTCACATGCTCCACCATGTTCACAGTAGCCTTATTTATAATAGCAAGAAGCTAGAAAGAACCCAGATGTCCTTCAGAGAGGAATGGATATAGAAATTGTGGTACTTATACACAATGAAGTACCAAGTCAGCTACTAAAAGCAATGACTTCATGAAATTCCTAGGCAACTGGATGGAACTTGAAGCTATCATCCTGAGAGAGGTAACCCAGTCACAAAAGAACACTCATGGTTTGTACTCACTGATAAATGGACACTAGCCCCAAAAGCTTGGAATACTCAAGAAACAATTCACAGAACTTATGGAGCTCAAAGAGAAGGAAGTCCAGAAGGTGGATGCCTTAGTCCTTCTTAGAAGGGAGAACAAAACGCTCATGGGAGGAATTAAAGGGACAAATAGAGGAGCAGAGATTAAAGAAAAGATCATCCAGAGACTGCCTCAACTGAGGATCCACCCCATATACTGAACTGAAGCACTATTGCTGATGCCAAGTAGTGCTTACTGGCAGGAACCTGATACGGATGCCTCCTCAGAGGCTCTGCCAGAGCCATACTGATACAGAGGAGGATGCTTGCAGCTAACCATTGGACTGTATGCAGGGACCCCAATGAAGGAGCTAGAGAAAGGACTGAAGGAGCTGAAAGGGTCTGCAACCCTATGGGAAGAACAAAATGATAAACTAACCAAACCTACCATAGCTCCCAGGGACTAAAACACTGACCAATGAGCACACATGAAGAGACTCATGGCTCCAGTTGCATATTTAGCAAAGCATAGCACTTTCTGGTATCAATGGGAGGAGAGGCCTTTGGTCCAGTGAAGGCTCATTTTCCCAGTGTAGGGGAACACCATGGTGCTGAGGTGGGAGAGAGTGGTTGGGAGAGGGAGCACCTTTATGGAGGCAATTCGAGGGGGAGGGAAGATGGAATCCAGGGAAAGGGATAACAACCAAAATGTAAATACAGGGAATATCCAATTAAGAAACAAAACAAAACAATAGCATGGTGGTCTCAGAGCCACATACTTCCAGGGCTAAGGTGGTATTAGGTGTTCAGTATATACTGAACCTAAGCCCTCTTCTGATCCACTTTCTTCCCAGGTGGTTCTCTTTTCCCTTCCCTCTCCCTTCTTCCTTCCTAAAGAAAGAGGGATTAAAACAGGATTTATTAGACTGACTCCATAGTTCTCATCCTCCTGCCTCAGTGCTTGGATTAAGGACATGAAACACCATATCTGGCTCCAAGGAGCCTTTCCTCACTCCTTGGAGTTGAGGGTTGGTTCCTCACCCACCTCTTTGTATCCACGTCCTCTTTCCCAAGCAACCTGAACTGGGGAAGTCTGTCTAAGGTGAGACCCACCTTCCTGATCTCTAAGTCAGAACCACAGCAGATGTGAACACTGAGGAGAGAGATCCAAGCTGCCCAGCCATTGAGCCTTTGCCCTGTAGTCTCAGCTTGCCCATCTTATGGGCACAAGAAGAGTCCTAGGTCTTTGGCCCTCCCAGGAAGAAGCAGAGCCTCCAGTCTGAGATCAGGTTGGCTAGCATTGCGGTTCTGTCCTGGGGTGGTGGTGGAGAGAAGAATGGGACCTCAGCACCCCCAGACTCGCATTTTTTTTTCCTAAGGAGCCTGAGGCAGCATTGGACTCTCACTCCTGAAAACCATCTTCCCAAGTACAGGAAACAAAGCAATTAGCAGCCTCTTTGTTCGGGTGTTAATTAATTGGTGTTTTCTGAGCGCACCTCCTTCCAGGTACAGCCCATCACCTCTGGGGTGCTGGCAGGGGAAGGCAATTAGACCCTTGTTACTGTGCAACTAATTACGGCTTGGAAACTGCTTGAGGAGGCTGAGAGGGATTCTTCTGCAGCTCCAACTCAAGGGAGGGATGTTGCTGAAGGGCAAGAACTGAGTTGAGCTAGATCTGGACCCCAGAGGAAAAGGGCTTGTAGTCTAGGGAAGATTACACTTAGGTAGGTGTGGACACCCCACTCAGGCACTTCCGGTGGCTCCTACCAAATCAAGCAGCATACATCATGTTTAAAACTCCCTGATACATGCTTAGACCAAGCTTTCTGACATCATCTCTCATAGATACAGTCTATGTAGCTCTGGATTACTCAAGTGCTACCTGGAAAGACATTCTGGGTCTGTCGCCAGATTCCCAACCTTTACCATCTACCTGTGTCTACTGAATATGGATTCCCCAAGTTCCCTGAAGGTAAGAGGGTTGGAACTTAGTGACTTCAGCTCCCAAAACACCGGGTTTGATCCCATAAGTCCAGGTAAAAGGGACCACAAATGTTCAGCTTGAATGTCCCTCCCAATCTCAAGTCCTGGTCTTTCATGTTTGCCTCATAGAAACAGCCTCACTTGACCTGGGTCAGGGGCTCATCTGGTTACACTGAGTCTCCATTCTTTGTCTCCAAGTGGGGAGGAGGGGGAGGAGAAAGAGGAGGAAGAGAAGGAGGGAGAAAGGAAGAGGGAGAGGAGGAGGAGAAGGGAGAGAAAAAGGGAGAGGAAGAAAGAGAGGAAGAGGGAGAGGAGTAGGAGGAAGAGGAGGAGAAGGGAGGGGAGAATTAGGAACAGGGGGAGGAGGAAGGGGAGGAGGGGGAAAGGAAGAGGAGAAGAGAGAGGAAGAGGGAGGGGAGGAAAGAGAGGAGGGAGAGAAGGAGGGAGAAGAGTAGGAAGAGGAGGAGGGAGAAGAGAAGAGAGAGGAAGGGGGAGAGGAGGAGGAGGAGGAGGTTCTTAACCTCACTTGCCACTGTGGGTCTCAGGACCCTGGCTGGATATGTAGCCTCAGAGGAACCAAGACAATGATTCAAAGTCAAGGCACTCCTGCTTCCTAGGGGTACTCTAGACCATCACCAAGATGTGGGGACACTTGAGGTGGAGGTAAAGAGGCTCACTCCCTGACCTTGTCACATAGGGGAGACACCTAGTGCATGTGTCTGAGACCAGGACCTACCTGTGAGTCACTTTATGCCCTGTTATTTTCAGCAGCGCTCATGGAGCCCGGGAAAGGCTGAACTTTGACTCAGGGACATTTTATTGGCTGGAAACATAGCGTCATGGCAACCCTGCTCCTGGTGCCTCTGTCCCTAAGAGAAAACGAATCTGAGGCACTGTTACTGCTTCTAGGGGTAGCACTCATAGGACCACCTCCTTCCCAGGCATCAGAGGTGGTTCTGTTCCGCATCCCGAGCTAGTCTCCGTGTTGTTGTTGCTCTGGGCATAGAACTGACCAGCGCTTCACATCTGTTCGGTACTACCATGTTACTTTATTATGCCCCCTTTCTTATTTAGTTCTACAACTAAAGCAAACTAATTTGCGGAGGTGGGCTCCACAGTTCACTTCATTTCAAAGGGAGTTGTAAAAAAAAAAGGGGGGGGTGGAGGGCAGTGAGCCCAGGCTATGAAAATCCCAGGTTAAGACTGGGCCTGACTTAGGGGCCGTGTAGTCTCATTAGGGATCCCCTTCTTCCCCTGTGCGTTTTCTCTCTGTGAACATCTGCATACATGTACATGTGTGTGTATTCGACTGTATTTATGTGTAGATTCCTGGCTTAGGCTGAGTTTGATCTAAGAAGCTGGCTCTATGCCATCATATGCAGACTCTGGATCTCAGTTTCCCTATCTGACACTCCACGCATTCCTCCTGTACCCGTATTTCTTTAGATTCTGCCCTTCTTCTGTTGAACAGCACATTTTCCTCCCACATCCTTCATTCCTGTTCCAACTCTAGGCCTGGCTCCCTGCAGTGAGCAGAGTGAATTAATTAGAAAGTTAATACAGGGTGTTCTGAAGCATGTTGCTTCTTCTCCCACCAGGACCGGCCCCTACCCTGCCTGTCCTCCCCAGGGGCTGTTTGTGTTTGCTGTGGAAAGTGGCTCCTAATAGAAGCTAATGTCCCAGAACGGTGGTGCTGCCTTTGGGATCACAGACCCGTTACCTCATGGCTAATTGGCTGGTGGCTCTGAAAGCCTCATTGTGGTTCTGAAGCAGTAGCTTTGGAGGGACTGACAGCCGTCACTGCTTGTCCATCCACCCTCAACCTCCGGTTGTCCATCAGACATCAGCTGTCCTTAGGTGTTCAGATCCTTGAGAAGGAGCTGGGGCTATGCTGGGAGGGGTGTGTGTGTGTGTGTGTGTGTGTGTGTGTGTGTGTGTGTGTGTGTGCTTGTATACCTGTGCATGTACATGCATGCATGCATGCCTGTGTGAATGCATGTTTGTGCATGTGTGTATGAAGGATCATTTGTCCCCATGTGTGATAGTTGACCTTGAGTTGTCACAGGTCTGTGTCTAGACAAGGTTCAGGGCAGCGATCAACTATCTGAGGACTCTCACTCCAGTGCTCGGGGATCTGGCTTGGGCTTGCTAATTGGGCAAGTCCTCCAGTCTGCAGAACAGCAGCATATCTTACCAGCCAACTTCCCATTCATCCCTTCCTCTATGGGGAACAGTGGTCTTGGTTGACAGCAGGGGAGTGACCAAAAGGGACTGGGTCCATGGCTGATATCTGGTTTTCCTGGACCTCTAGGGTTTCATGGGCACCCTAGGGTTTCAAAGACGTCTCTCCCCTAGGCAGTTATCCAGAGCTGCGAGAGCCTCTTTCACTTGCTTTTCAAAACCTGCAAGCTTGGAGCTCCTCCCACCCAATCGCTGGGCCCAGTCAACTGATCAGCATACAGCACAATGGTGAGGATGTTTGGCATGGCTTCCCATCCTCATTTTCTTCTCTCAAGGGGCTTTCATAGATTTGAGAAAACTGTGGCTAAAGAGCTCCACTGGGCTCACAGAGCCACCTCCTCCCAGACTGGGTCTCTTTATTCCTGGAGTTCACCTGCCCAGTACATCAGCATTTGCATGAATAAGCCCAGAGGGTTGGAGACAGGAAGGCAGTACAGCCTCCCCAATGCAGTGGCCACTGGGAGGGACCTAGAGCTTAGGGCCACGCCTGTAAATTTGGCTTGTCAATCTCATTTTAGATGCCCTCGTCCTAGGAACAAGGGGCTCACAGAAAGACACAGAGCACACAGGGTCTGGGTTTCTTTAACAGGGCTTCCATGTCCTCTCACTCCTCTGGGCTGGCACTGGGGCCAGAAGGAGTTCATAGAAAGAAGCTTCTGGGTCAATGAAGCCAGCAATGTACAAAAATGCTCAGCTTCCTCATCCCACTGTGGCCCCAGGTGACCCTGCAGCCTGGCCTTTCTACTCTTAAAGGCTCGTTCCTCACCTCTGATCAGCGTATCTCTTCATGCCTTTGCCCCTTTCTTCTGTGGGCTTCTCCTTTTCATTAAATCCCGGACACCGCAGGCACATGTAACCTGACCTTGCACCCCCAGCTCCCCCAGGACTTGCAATAGGTACTCAGTGACCACTCAGTCAGGGAAGGACCTAGTCTGTACCTCTAATCCCATCTTCCCTTATCTCTCCAGGCCTCATCTGCTCTTTACCTGGACTCCACTCTTTCCTCAGCCATCCGCCCACCCCGTGTTTCGTCTCAAAGAAGAACTTCACCATCCTGCAGCTCCCTGGCCAAAGACTTGGGGTCAGATTGTCCCTTTGGCTTCCAACACATGCCACCAGGTCTCATGACCTGGCCTCACTTCCTACCTTTCTCCCTGACCTGGTACTTTTGCTCAGACTCTGGTGGCTCACCATGGTTACCACTGGTCTCCTTGCCTCAACTTTTATTGCACACTTGATTTTAATCACTTTCTCATTTTAGCATCCTTCCTCAAGGTCTAGTGCAAATCCATTCAGTGTGTCCTTCGTGCAGGTGTGGTGATGGGTCTGGTACTATCCTCTCTCTACTCAGGCTTTTTCCAACCCAATCCAGCCTTCAGACTCTAGCCATTCTGAGTGGACTGCCTATGGTCCCAGGAACTTTCTGTCTCTTTCCTCACTACAACACATTGGCAGGTTGTTTCAGGGAGCTGTCTGACTTCTGGAAGCTTGCCTACTGACCTGGAAACCTACCCTCTGGTACGTCTACCTCCTTCTTAGCATTATATCCTCATGGGATAATACCATAGTTTATGTCACCCAAACTCTTACATGGCATTGCTGTCTTGGGTCCTCAGAAAATCATGTGTTCCTTGACCTGGACTGTGTCTGCTTCATCTCTGTGTTTTCAGAGTCCAGATCCGGGGAAAGGTGAAGAGCAGCAGGGCATAGTAGCTTTGTATGCAGCTCAGAAGCATCCACCCCAGGGCCACCCACAACCAACACAGGGCTTCTGAGCAATGCAGCTGGGTCCGAGAGCCTTAAACAGCCACCGATTCTCCAGGCTTAGTGTGAAAATGAGGACATAAAGTGTCTCATTAATGCCTTTTAAGTGTTCATTCCACATCGAAAAGATCACATATTGGATACATCAGGTTAAATAAAATATCTTTTTAAAAATTAATCTCACCCGCTTATTTTTAACTTTTCAGGATAGGGGTAGGAAATGTAAAATTGCACACAATGTCTCTTGATTAACAACCACCAGTGAGCACTGATCTTAATCTAGCCTTCCCAGGTTCAAATCCTTGCTCTCATATGCCGGACAGCCTGGGGCAAGTTAATTAATAGCCTCAGTTTCCCCCTCTGTAAAACAAGGATGGTATTAGAATCCTGTTCACAGGCTTGTTACAAAAATTAGACCAGCTCACACTGTGGGCTTTGCAGATAGGAAGTCTAATATAAACATTAACCATGGCTCACTCTGATTAGTCACACAATTAATATTTGTTGAGCAGAGCATTGAATTTCTAAATCCTAACCACCTCACCCCACCCATTCCTGCTGTAAGCATTTATCTGTCACCCTACATTTATTCAGCAAATATTTACTGAGACACTACAGTGCGCCAGGTTCTGTGATTGACACCACAGGCAAAGAGGAATGTTTCATCAATCAATTAATGGGTTCCACGGATCTTCCCTGAGCTCAGCTTTGGTGCCAGGGATGACTATAATCTGGAGTCTACACAGGGTACACACTCGCTTTGGGATAGGATTTCAGGCATGTAGAGAGGACAATACTTAACAAGAGTTCGACACTGTAGGCTGCCTGCTAGGATGGGGGACCAACAGGGTAGGTAGAAACCAGGAGTGGGGGGAAGGAGAAGGTGCCAGGAGATACCTTGGTAGGGGCAGACGGAACTCTGGTAGAGGCTGGCTAGAAAGAAGGAAGCTGCTCCAGGGAGTGGAGAAACCTTTTCCCTGTCATGAATCAGATTTGGAGCAGAGAGAGCTAGGTCACAGAAGTTAACCCAAAGTGCACGGACACATCAATATCAGTGGAGACGGCTGTTGGTTCCTAAGCAGACAAGCCAGCTGGTTGATTGAATTTTTCACTCATCATTAGGGTGCTGAGCAGAAATCTAGGAAACAGAGCCCTCCAGCCAGTAGCCTGAATATAGGCTCCTAGACAGCAGTCCCCCTCTAGGCCTTCCTGCCAGACTCTAACACCCAGGCTTCATGGCTGGCAGTTTAGTGCACAGCTGGTAAGTTAAAAGCAGTTTAGTGATAATTCCACCTCACACTGAAGACTTCCAGGGACTGTTAATGAATTTAAATGCTGGGGATTTTCTCTGATGCCTCATTGCATATGCTCCTCACATTAAGATGCTAATGAGGGCTCTAGTGGATGGAGGCACTGGAGCTGGACCAGGGACAGTGGTCTGGAAAGGGGTTGCTGGCTGGTCAGGGCTTTTCTAATTCCTTATCAGTGCTGGATCAGTGACCTCAGAGTGGGGTAACTGGCCCTAACCTCCTTAGGGTTGGGGGATGCACTCAGCTGGGACTGAGTCAATGCAGTGCCTGGAGCTGAGGCTAATGACAGCAGTCTTAGTGAGCAAACAGGGGAGTTGCTGTGAGATTCCAATGAAGGCCTGGGACTCTATCCAAGAGGCTGTGCCTTACGGACCCAGATGGATTGTGGGTGAAGTTCAGACTGCAAGTCTGGGTTCTTGAAGACTAAACACTGAATACGACCAGGATAAAAGGTTGCCCAAGAGGCAGGTGGCACAGAGTGACAAGGTTCGAGGACATTGGGCAGCTGGCTGGGATGACAATCAGGCTGCCCCTGAGGATATCAGAAGAGGTAGTTGGCCTAGAATCTCCATGAGGATGGGAAGATGGAGTGTGGCTTCTTTTCTTGATGAAGACAAAAGAAAGGGACACAAGATATTAAGGTTGTAGAACAAAGAAGTTGTAACACTGACTTTGTGTGTGTGTGGGGGGGGGGGGTAGGCAACCTTGTTTGAGCCCTACATCTGCCATTAAGAAACTGTGGGACCTCTGGCAATGAGATATTGAATCCTTTTCTGCCTCAGTTTCTCCATCTATTAAATGGTGATACAAATAGTTTGCCCAGTTAATCCCTTGGATTAGTGATGAAAACTGCTGATCTTCCATAGCCAGTTTCCTGGCTCTGCTTATGGAGAAGAACCTAGAAGAGGAGGTAAGTGGAAAGGTGGGCTCCATGCCAGCAAGTGCTGGGGAAGGGACTCTGATAACGAAGCTTCCTTTCTGCCGACCAGCACTATGCACAGTGGGGAGAATCTGCTGGCTCTCCTGGAAACCACTTTCCCAGGTTTCCTGAAAATCCACTGAAAATTTTTGTAAATTTGTTTAAGGATTAAATTAATAAGTCTCTTCTCCTTGACTGCCATCAATGCACAGAACCCTGTGATTCTGTGCTCCCATAAGCAGCTTCTGAGGCTGCATGTGGAAGAAGACAGGCTGCCTCAGAACCTCGCTCTTTCAGGGCTACCCAGGATTAACCTGGGGGTTTTCTGCTGTGTGGGTGCACTGCCCTGCTCAGCACCCACTTGTAGGAGCTGTCACCTTGTGAGAGATGAATTTGTTCTTTCTCCTCAGGCTCTGGCTCTTCTTTCCTGTCACACAGAAAGCTCCTTCTATGGAGGGTTAATATCTCCCCCAGGGATGCTTTTGGGAGATCCTCCCACATTCCCAGAATTCCTCACTCTCCTGGATACTTTCTAATGACATAGGATACCTCTCATAAGGCAGAGATAGAGGGTGTGATAGATACATTCTGAGACTACCACTCTGTTCTGGAGGCTTCTGTGGATGACAACCGCCCCTGGTCTATTCAGGAGGCAGAATGAAGAATCCTGAAGGCTGACTGACCTTTCTTGGACCCCTTAAGGCTGGCAGATCCCAAAGGGATACAGGTTGATGGGATTAGAAGAAATGGAGGTAGAAATGTTATCTAGACTTAATAATAACCTCTTAGTTCAAAGATACCATGTCATCTTCAGCCTCCCATGGAGGGTGTGTATGGGATTCAATGTCTTTTGGGGTCCCACCAGTCACTTTTCCAAAACTACCAAAGCCCTAGCTGTCTTGAGAGCCCTGACATTCCCTATTGCCTTACCCATCTCTCTCAGCCTGGCTTAGGAAATTCAGGGGCTGCCATTTAGTGGGCCTGGCTGAAATAGGGATGAGGAGACCCTCCTTTGCAGTCCCCTACACAGGCATACCATGGCTCCCAGGAAAGTTCATTTTCTCTGTTTGGTGCCTTTTCTGCCTCCTGCCAATGGGTGAATTCTTGCAGAGTAATTGAAACTGTTGGCATGACTGGCCACATCCATCCCAGAGCTGTGTGTGCAGAGCTTCTGATGAAGGGCCAGAGGGTTAACTCCTCACCATGTGGGCAGGGACCTCCAGTTCTCTCAGGACGCCCCACAAGCACTTTGTCTGGAAAGCTTCAAAGGAGAGTCTGGGTGGTCAAGGTTCAGAGCTCATCTGTCAGTCCAGCCTTGGCAACCCGGCCACTTAGCCCCTTCTAGAGAATGCTGGAACCTCAAGTTCTAGAGGGCACAAAGGGCCACATCTAGCCTTGCTGCAGAAGCTTTGTGGGTGGGCATTCAGCTTACATGCTTCCAGATACATAGAGCTCCCTGCCTCTGTGTTGCACAGTGGAACAGCTCTACCTGTTAAATTCTTTCTATTAAATTAAACCTGTCCTGTGATAACATCTGCCCATGTCATCTCTGGCCTTTGGAGATGTACAGATTAAAGCTCGTTTGTCTTCTGTGGCTGGCCATCAAAGATTTAAGGCAGGCTGCTCCCTCCTCATTGAAGAATGCCTTCTCTCTGCTTTCCAGAGTTCCCCTAGTTTGTTTTCACTGACAGACATTCCCATAGGCTCTGGAGTCAAACAATCTGGGTCCCTGAACATTCCCTCATTTATTTATTTTATGTGAGTACCCTAAACGTTCTCATAGCAGCTTTATATGCTGTTAACCATAGCAGCTCAACTCCCTGAGGCTCAGCTTCTGGGTCTGTGAAATGGGTACAGATTGGAGAATTGTACACCTTGGGAATGGATCCAGATGACTAGCCCTGTATGTGATGTGTATTAGTTCTTCAAGACTGATGCCCTCTTCCTTCCCTCTACCCAGAAAGGCTTCTCATCCCTGCTTCTGACCTTAGACAGTCCAGCTTGCCTAGTCAGACATTCCTTCATCCTCACTGTCCGAGAATAAAGGATAACATGCGTGGTCTGAATACAGCCTCTGATGTTGCCACTCAGCTTTCTCCAGCTGCTGTAACGTGATGTCCTCTTTGTCTGGCTTGGCCTTGGAGGGAGGAGTCGCTAAGGGCATGTGGGTACTGGTGGCCTCCTCCTGCTGCTCCGGGAGCCCCTGCAGACACCAGAGTTCTGCAGGCACAAGGTATGTGGCTGCAGAGCTACTTCAAGGCTTCCTGTTTTGAGGAGGAGGTTTTAATTATCCCCTGAGATGTGCCTGAATTACAGACCCCCCCATGGGCACACAGCACGAACTGCTCATGGAACTGTACCCTGGTGAATTACATGGTCCTGTGGAAAAATACAGGCTGGAGAGTGGAGTTAGAGAGGCCGAGAAGTCTCAACGGCTCCCAAGCCTGTGTGACTGGAAACTGCAAGGCCCAGTCAACCCACACACAGGAAGCACAAGGATGGTGATGGGTGTGCCTTCACTAATCTATCCCACCCAGTTAGGCGGCCATGCTGGAGGTCACCTGCCAATTTCACTGCCTGAATCCACTCTCTTAAGCCCATTTTTTTTTAACTTGCAGCCTTCCCATCAGAGCCCTGAGAAATATCCTGCCTACTAATGTCTTAATTCTGTCTGGGTGAACCTGTTCTATAGCAAGATCTCCAACTCCTGCCCCTGCAGTGGAAGACTTAATGACTGTAGTCTCATCTTACATTCAGTACCATTTGGAGTTGGATCTGCTTCTCCAGCCCCTTGAAGCTGAGCTGACTTTGACACACATTGGCCTATAGAATGAGGTCTCTGGGAAGGATAAAGCATGAGGACCAGGACTTGAGCTCTTGGGCTTTTTTCATCTTTGGTCATCCTAGGCGAGGTCCTAAGGCTACCATAGACAGCAACCAATGTAGCTCTGTGACAAGAAGCTCTCCGAGCAGGAGACTGAGTCTGTCCCAGCTAATGAATGGTCTTTGTCATTGTCTGTTGCAAGGACAAGGCTGGCTCTACCTTCCAGGTCAGCAGACTCTACAGCAAAACACAGCTCCATGAGGGGATGAGGGTGGGGGACCTTAGTAGCCACCTTGCTGGCTTGTAGAACAGGAGGAGAGAAGGAACCATAGTTGCTTGAGACACACTAGTAGTTTTCGGGGTAGCAATGCTGGCCAAGACACCAGGAGACAGGATGGGTGGAAGCTGTGTTTGAGCGGGGGGACCCCAGGAAATGCCCTGAGAGTGTGGGGGTCGTAAGACAGCTGGTGTGTAAAGACAGGTATGTGAGGGGTAGTTTTGAGGATAGCTACAACTCCCTCCATCTCCTGGGGAACTCTAAGTAAGACACTTGTGTCCAGGAAGGGTCCATGTCTCAGACTGGCTGTAGGAAGCGGGAAAGTGGTGAAGACTTACCCACTGAGCTTCAATCTCACCCTCAAATGGCTATCGGCGGCTGTAGGTGTTCTAGCTTCTGTTTTTTGGTCTGCCTGTACAGGGGCTTACTTAGTCAGCCTGGGGCTACAGGTACCATACAGACTGAGGCACCAGAAGCTGTGGATACATCTGCAGGTGGTTTTTGGATCTGACAGAGGAACCTGGCTGTAGTGTGCATTCATGGGCTTCAGACAGGAGGAATGTATTGAGCGCCCACTGTATACCTTCTATAGCTTCTAGAGTACAGAGCTGATCAGGACAGGACAAGTGTATCTGTCCTTTGGAGACCTCCAGGGTAGGAAAAGCCCAGAAAAGTTCCATGGCACAGGGCTGCCACTTATGGATAATTTTGAGAACAAGTGAGAGACTTTTTTTTAAATATATATCTAACGTCACTATAGGAGATGCTGCTGGCTCTTGGGAGAGGGAACAAGGGCACTAAACATTTATCAATACATAGATGGCCTTGGGTGCTCAAAGTCACCCTTCATCCACACGGATTTAAAATATTTCAGTAGATATTTAGGTAGGTAACAACCTGTCACTAATTGCTGTATCCAGGAGCCTAACTTCGGTTTCTAAGGAAACTTAAAGTATTTATGTTACAGATTCAACACATACAGAATTTCCCAGGAATTCCACCACTGTGCAAACGGAGAGACAGCTGAACGGGGGTGCGGGGGGACACCTCTGCAGATGATTCCAAGAGTTACTCAGCATTCCTGGAAGATCTGAATTTGTAGGGGCAACATTGTTTGTGTCCACTGAGTCTGGGCTGTATTCGGGACAAGGTCCTTGTCCCTTATGGTGGCTGGACAGGCTTAAACTTCTGCTTCCTCCGAGTCCCTCAAAGTGGAACCAGAATGTTTACCTACTGAAACACAAATTTTAGTATAGATTAACTGCACTCAACTTTCCCTTTCTATCATAGCCAGGACATTATGTTGATTCATTTGCTGCTGATATGTCTAGGTCGTTTATGCTAGATATGAATGTCATCTCAGGAAGGCAGAAGACCCTTTGCAAATGATTTGTTACCAAAGTGGGAGGGAATCTGATATAGCCAAGAGCAGTCTGGCATTTCCAGCTAACTTCACTGCCACTGAGGGGCCTGGGCTTCAGGACTGGAGAGAGAGGAGACAGGGATGGCTTAGTGAAGGTGGGGGTTACAGGGCAAGTTCGGGGCATGCTTCACAGGGAAGTGATATGTGAGCAGGTCTCAAAGGTCAAGTGTACAGAGCATCTGTCACCCTAATATTGGTCTAAGGAGCAGATGAGCTCTCTAAGATCTTGGTACAAGCCAGTTACATGAATGGCTGCTTTGTTTTGTTTTGAAGGCAGGTTCTCACTATGTAGCCCTGGAACATGCTATGTGAATTAAGCTGGCCTTAAACTTGCATCCAATCTCCTGCCACTGCTTCACGAATGCAGTGCTTAGAGGCATGCCCATCATGACTGGGTCTATTACATGGTCATGGATGCGGCTACATAAAGGAGCAAAGGGCAAATGGATTTCAGCGACGAAGATGAAAAGCAGGTTACCTCCTTTGCAAACCTCTGTAGACCACCTGCTACATGAAGACTGTTGTAGGCTCTGCCAGCTAACAAGATATGGACATGGTGGGCCCGAGAGAATGAGACAGACTTCCTCAGGAGGAGGCAAAGCAAACAGGCAGACAGGACACCCCAGCTTCCATACGGAGGACACATGTAGAGGTTCTGTGCACTCCTGTCCTCTGCCCACTGGTGCTGGCAGCACTTTTCCTTGTCTAGATGTGACATCCAGATGTGTCTCTAGATATTTCCTAGGTCTCCTGGGGGACAAAATGACCCCCAGTGGAGGTGACTGTTGCAAACCAATATGACTACATTAGGGACTGTTAGTACCCTGAGTAAGATAACTTGGGATGTTGAGTGAGTATGTGCCTGGCAAGGGTGGGTGATAAGGGCATGTCTGAGGAAGTGGCTCTGGAGACAAGGCCTGGAGACGGGCCAGGCATGCATTAATGAGAAGGACGAAAAGCTTCCTCCCGTCCAACCCTCTGCCACTTCTGAAGGTGTAGTGCCTCTGTGGGGAACCCCTCCACACTATGTGAGGTAGGAGTGCTTATCTTACGCACTTCACAAATGAAACTGAGGCACAGAGGAAGCATCAGAAACAGAGGCCTTGAGGTTGGCCAGATGAAGGTCAACGTGGCAGAGTAGAGCAGAGCAGATGTGGTGGAGGGTGGGGAAAGAGGACCTAGGGGGTGGGGCAGGTCATATGAGCCTTGTAGTTGTATGTACTGGATTCTGCACAGACTAAGCCTCTAGGCACAGGCGTGTCTCACTGTTCTGTGGTGGATGCTCCACAGCCCTCCCTCTCTTCTCTGATCCCAGCAGCTTGATTTCCCATCTGCAATGCGAAGTCAAGCTCAAAGAGAATGCATGATGTGGTCATGAGTCACGAGTGTCCCCTAACCTGGACTAGGGGTGGCTCTACCCCAGCCCTGCTTCTTGTCCAGGCTTGGAGGAAGCCTATGGACTTTGCTGAAGTCCCACAAATTTTCCTTTGGAGAAGTATGTTTGGAAATAGCTTCCGGACTCCAAGGCCAGCATGGTCTGCTACACAGAGCCTCGGTCTCCTTAATTGGTCTGGGGACATTTTGCTGTTAATTGAGAAATTTCTTTTCTGCTCATTGCTTTCAGGCACCTTAGGATTCGTGTGCAGGTTGCTGTAGAGGGCATGGGAAAGGGATATTGGAAGCACTTAGTCCCTGCCTACTGGCTCAGATTCGTGGCTTTAGATCAATTCCAGGTGTGTCTACTTCCACGGCTCAGAATTGAACTTGTTAGGCTGGAAAAAAGAACCCAACAACAAAAACTCTTCCTCCTGCAATGTTAAACTGAGTCCTATTGGCCAACCACACCATCTGTAGCATATTATGAACTAATTAAAAATAAACCTGTAATTACCTTGTTAATCGAGCAATTATATTACATCGTAATTTTTGAGTTAAGTATTAAATTGTTAAACATTAAGATGTAATATATACCACATTTTTTTTTTCTGTGAGCCAATTTTGGCAAAATCTTCATTGTTTTAACACAATGGCAAGCTTGGACAAGTGGCCTCAGAGGGACGCTGTGGTCACAGGATCTTCTTCTAACCCAGCTGGAATGCTGGTAGGGAGGAGGGAACAGTTGTGTTTATTTCTCACGATTCTTTTCAATTACCTTTTCCTGGCAAAGAGCTGTCCTTCATCAGTGCATGGAAGTCCATGGGCTATCGAAGAATTTATGAAATCAAAGAGGAAGGAAGCCAGCAAACAGAACAGAGGCCTGACTCTGCAAGTTCTCCAGGGGTTCTTGGATTGGGTCAGAGGTCAGTTGGTAGAACATTTAAGCTCAGAGGGCTGGGACATGTGTGTGTGTGTGTGTGTGTGTGTGTGTGTGTGTGTGTGTGTGTGTGTGTGTGTGCTCTCACTTGCTTATGCAAGAGAATACCCACATAGGCTTGGGCAGGCCTTGGTTAGGGCCGGAGAGGTGACACATATTCAGAGTCAGTACCAAACAATCCAGAGGCTTCCTGGAGACAGTGGTCTCTATCTCAGGTGAGCCTAGAGAAGACAGCAAGGCCCTCTTTTATCCTGGGCTCCTCAGACATATCACAGTTTCCTCTTGCTTCCACCTACAGCATACTAGCATACCCAGCCCCCACCCTGCCCCCAAAGAACAAGTGACCTAAGGAAAAGCACCTTCACCTGAGACTGGAATCTGGGAGGGACCCGAGTCGCTGCCTTGCCAATTTCTTGCCTCCTTACTCTGGTATTTCCTCTCTCACAATTTGGGGAAAGAGGGAATAAGGTTGCTAGACACCAAGAATACAGGCTCTCTTGGAGTTTTGGTTCTCCACGGGTAAGTGTGTGGGGTATAGGTTCCCCTAACCCGTGCCCAATCTGTTTCCTGTGTTGCATTGTGCTGCTAGCCCTCTCCTAAGAAAAGTGACAATGTAGTGACAGAGGTGACCTCCACCCCCTTTCCCAAATTCCCTTCAGTTTCTGGAGGAGGAAACTGAGATCAGAAAGGGGCAGTGACTAGCTCAAGTTGCCCAGCAGGCCCCAGGAATCCTGTCTACCCACAACAACTTCTATGTGCTCTCTAGCCTTTCCTGCTGAGGGAGGAACCCAGTAGCCTGTCCAGTGAGGTGTCCCACCCCTTCTACCTGCCTCTGCCTGTACACCTGCCTGTAGTCACTCCTGCTATGTGGAAGACAAAAATGTGGACCCTGAGGCTCCACCTGAGTCCAGGAACAGGGACGAGACTGTCATAAAGCACCTGGCCAGTGCGGGGCTCAGCCACAGCAATGTTCAGTACATCAAGGTCAGAGGTATGCAGAGAGCACTGTCATCCTTCAGTTGGTTTTAGAGTCAGGAAGCCTTAAGGCTCAGAACTACCTGGGTTCGAGTCCAGGCTCTGCAACAACCTGGCTTTTAGGTTGGAATATTAAATGTCCTGTATGCTTCTGAGGTGAAAGGGGGAGGCATTTTGGGAGGTTCTGGAAACTTTAGGAGGTGGGACCCAGTAGGAGGAAGCAGGTCCCTGGAGGAGACCCTGCCTTCTTCCTTCCCCTCTGCTTCCTGTACACCACTTCCTTCCCTTACCACGCACTTCCATTTTCTCAGGCTTCAGCACTGGTAAACTATCACACTGGGTGGTCCAAGGCAGTAACTGACCCTCCAGAGACTTACTACAAAAGGGAAATATTGAACTGAATGTTTTAACTACAGTGCTAAAGGAGTGATCCTTCCCAGTGCATGGTGGGAGCTGGCAGAGAGAAAAGAAAACCTCTGGTAAAGCTAGGACCCATTGCTCTTGGGAATTAGGGGCATGCTAATTTGTGTCTGTTGGGCACAGGCTCATTTGTCTCCATTCTTCTGGCAGGGGCAGGCAACACCCTCTTACCTCTCCTGGGGCTAGATTCACTGCGTGCCATGTGAGCTCTAGGAAGGCTGTTTTCTTTGATTCCTTACTGGGCTTCTGTGAAAACACAATGTCAGTGGTCAGTGGTGTTGGGGATGGAACCCAGGACTTTATTCTAGGCAAACACTGAACCACTCTTTGAGTCCCCACAAACCAATTATAACACTTAAGAGTAGACTATTATGGGCTGGGTTCTGTGAAAGGAGCAACAAGGTCCCAATGGAGTCTTTCTGGAAGTAGCTATAGTATTGGGATCAGAGGTCCCCCAACCTGCCCAGGCTCAGACACCATCACCCCCCCTGGACCAAGTTTATACTGAGCACACTCCGGCTGTTGTGGTCCCTGCTTAGCAGAGATGTAGTTCTGAGAGTGACCCATATCCCCGTCTCAAGCAAGCAAGGCTGGTTGGGGACCAAGCACAGTGAAGCCTGAAAGCACATGAGCATTTACTGGGTTTTAAGTAATACCTTCCGACTACATCGGCTTCTCAGAGGCTTCGATGTCTGCTTTCTCAGAATCGGTGTCCTTAGGCAATGCTCTCTACCTTGGCTTCCCGTGGAGCAGCTGAGCAGCAGAAGATGGAAGGAACATGGGCTGCAAAGACAGGATGCAGTGACCCTCAGAGAGGGGCACAGTGTTGGTGGACAAGTGAATGAAGGCTGCCCCCAGGCACGGGAGCATCTGGTTCATCCATCCAAATGAACCCATCCCTCCTTTGTGCACACACCTCGGTGAATAGTCACAGAATCAATGGCTGCCACATGACCATTCCCCAGCCAGCAGGCGGCTCTGGACACCGGGAAGAGCATCAATAGCCTGCAGAGTGAGTTTTGTAAAATGCATGCGTCTTATGGATGTAGGGCAGCATCCTGCTCTTCTCATTATCTTACAGCTCATGTATGATGTTTACAGGAAGCACCGTCCACCATAAGGCCAGAGGAGGGAGGAGCCCAGCATGGGAAAGCATGAGATCACTTAACTATTTGTTTCAGGCCGGTTCACACACACCACCCCATGCCCTCTGTATAAAACCACTTCAGTGGAAGAATTTTTATCTGCCTTTTCAAGCTAGGGAAGATGGTTGAGAGGTGAACTCCCCAGAGGTCACAAAGCAAGGCACCAAATTTTGGACCAGATCTGTCTCAGTGGGCTGGATCTTAAGAGCTCTTGCTCAGTCTGGTGCATCGGCAGGGGGTAGCCAGTTAGCCCTTGTCTTAGGAGCAGGGTTCCCACTCCTTAGCACAATCCATGGCTACCCCAGGCAAGGGTCAGCAGCAGGCAGCTGGCAAATCAACTGTAGGATGAATGAGTGACTGAAGGAGAAAATGATTCAGGTGGCAGGTTGAAAGGGGAAGTCTCCCAGGAGTAGGGGAGACCCCATGCCTGAGTCCCCCCTCCTCCCCTCCCTCTCCCTTCCTTCCCTTCAACCTGACTCCAAGTGGCAGATTTATTAGTTTTAATTAACAGCCCAAATGCTGGGAAAACGTCCAAATTCCAGCTCTTGCCATCACTGGGTTTCCATGGGAAATGGAGGGAGGGGGATGATACTAGGAATAGCATCAAAGAAGGGGCTGTCAGAGAGACCACCCCCCTACTTGGGACCCAACCTTGGAACCTGACCTTGGAGCCTGACCTGGCCCAACATAGCTGGGGCTGGGCTAGGACTTTGATGGCTGCTTGGAGGGGTAGACCCAGGCCAACATTGGGCCATGGTGATCTTTACAAATATTGTTGCTACTCTGGACCTTGGCCAAGCCATGGGACATCTCTGGGGTTCTGTGCCATTCACCTGTAAAGCAGAGGGCAGCTGGAAACCCTGTATGGGTCCTCCTGGTAGCTTGGACTTGTGATTCTAAGTTTCTTGTAGATCTTCTAATTGGCAAGCATCCCTAACTCATTCCCTTTTGTGGAAATGGAGTCTTCCCTTGGGCTATGTGCCCTCTGGAGGGAGCTTTTCCAAGCTAGAAGCAGTTCTCCATCCCTTGTCCAGGTTCAAGGCTTACTGAACGTGATGGAATCATGAGCATTTGTTTGAAGTCTGTCTATCTCAGCTTGGCCTTGACTCCAGAACCCCTCCCGAAAGGGCATCTCAGGCAAACCTTGAGATCTGCTGGCTGCATACAGGCTCAGTGCTTGCTGCTTCCTGTGGAGCAGGGGAATGGAGGCAGTGCAGACCCAGGGTGATCGTGTCCTGCAGCCCTCCTATGGTCATCAGCAGGAGACCATAACCTCGAAAGTTAGGAGCCACCAGGAGACTCTGCCTTCCCTGGCGACAGGGGACAGGGGATGGGGGCGGGGGGTGTCTTCTCCGAGCACTAGGCAGAAAGAGAAGCTTCTTCAATGGACGGTGACTAGCAGTAGCTGCTGGCAGAAGTCCCAGAGGTTGGCCACGGCCCTGTGAAGGAAGCTCTTTAGATTTCAGTCCTATTCCTTCTCCTCAGCTCAGGCCCCTTATCCTCGGCTCGGCTTTCTTTCATGCTGGGCAGAAATCATGCAAAATTATTCAGCTAAAATCATCCAGCAGGAAAGATACCATGAGCAATCATGGCTTGCTGCTGGGAAGCTGTGGCCTTAACTTAGGCTGGGCAGCGGGAGCCAGGGCTGCAGGAGGCTGGCATGTTTCAGTAGTTTGCAGAGATAGAAGATGCAAGGTCCCTGCCGGGCCTCTCCTCATCCATGCTTGGCCCAGAGCAGGGAGGGGAGTGGAATGGTCAGGGAGTCTGGCTCCTTGGTGCCAGGCTTTGTGGATATTGTCAGCATGTGCTGCAGGCTTTTCTGAGCTCCAACTCCACCAGGCTAGAGTCGCTGATCTGAGCAAAGGGATTTGGGTCTTCAAGCAGCACATTTCCATCTGTGATCTGGGGCTGAAGGGAAAAGGAGACAGAGGAAGAAGTAAGGAAGGGAAGCAGGAAAGAGGAAGCAGAGGAAAGCTTGGGAGTGGAGCCTGAGGGAGCGGAGCCTGAAATACAAGTCCCTGCTGGGCTGCTGGGCCACACTGGAAGCCTCTCTCTTCTGATCTGGCATTCTCCCTTCCTGTTCACTCTCTGCCTTCTTCTTGAATGCATACCACTGACTCCCTGCCACCATCTGCCTGTCATTCCTTAGCACCCTGTCCCCTACCCCCAGACAGAGCAGGAGGGGTGAGCAGGATTCCTGTAATGGAACTGGACACTCAGCAAGAAGAAAGCCATGGAGTGAGACAGGCCTCTGTTCAGGGTGCACTTCCTAAGGCCTGTTCTGAGGGCCCTGGGCGTGACTTCACCAGTCCTAGAATGGCACAGATGGCTCAGGTCCCACCACTGACCTTTCAGAACTCCATATGAAACCCCAGGAGGAAAGAAACCCCCTTGGCTTCTAGAACCATTCCAAAGTCAGGCAATAATCTCTGTGGTATGGGCAGGCTAAGTTCAGAAGACTCTGTATTATCCCCTGCACATATGGAGACAGGCCTCCTCTATTCATTCACTGACTACCAGGGTGCTAAGTCACAAAAAAGCACAAGGAAGGCCATTATCAGGGCTTCCTCTAGGGTTGGGCTGGTCTCCACCCACACAGCACCCAAACTCTTCTGTCTTCTTCCTGTTATTTTAGGATGTGGCTGGACAGTTTTATTCCTCTATATATGGTGAAACCAAGACCCTAGAGGAATGGGACTGTGTTTTGCTTTCTGTTGAATTCCAGGAGGCTTGCCTCTCAGTACAGGACAGAAAAGAAGCCGACAGTGAAGGTTGTGATGGGGCCTCCCCGGGATGAGGAGGTGTCTGGCACTGTACTGGAACCCGTGGACAACCCTGGTAGGCAGACGTCATCATCCTGCTTCCTGGGACCTGGGAGATTCCCAGGGCGTTCACTTTATACAACTCATTAAGCTCTCCATTTATGGGTTATTCAATTTTTGGTATTTGTGTTATATTTCACAATAAAAAAGGTTTAAAAACTCTAATAAATCTCATAGAAACCCAATTACACATACAAAGCATTTGCAGGAGCCCAGGAGGCATGCAGGCAGCCTCACAGTCCTTCCCTCTGCTGTCCTGGGAGAGAAGCAGGCGGTGGGTGGGATGTCTGCTGAGAGATCTGGTGGGCAGTGAGGCCCTGGGCTAGCGCTGGTAAGGATGCAGGAAGGTCGTGGTTTCCAGTAGCCTCAGCTTGGAGGCTGTGTTTTTGAGTATACCACATCACTGCACCCCCAGGGCAGCAGTTATTGGGGGCCTGTAATCGAGGTCTCCTCCAAATATGCCTGTATTCCTGCAAAACAGGAGAGCCAAGGTAGGGGCATCATTTCTAGATTCTGTTCACTTAATTGAGTCACAAAGTCTGTAGTTCCATAGTGGTCATCTTTCCTTCTGAAGATCATGCAGCATTCAGTGAAGTCTGAACTGAGGACCTCTCAGGCAGATAGTCCTCTCTGACCCCCCTTGCTCTTAGGCAGGTCCCCTTCAGGACATGAGGTCAGCTTGTCCTGGGAAGAATGGGTGGCTCTCTGTTGTCTGTGGTGATACAGGGCTGGCCCCAAACACTTGTGATTTCTAAGTTTGCTGAGATTTAAGGCCAATGGCTGCTGGCCTCCATCTCCCAAGGCTGTGGGCAGCAGGAGGGGTGTGATTCATCTCTCCTCTCCTGGTGCTTAATAAGAACAGGGCTATAAATGTAACTGGCCGTTTACGAGCCCCACTGGCTGCAGCCTCTTCTGTCCGCTGTAGCTGTTGTATGGGCTCCCCCAGCCTGATCTCATCCCTGGGAAGGGGAAAGGATGCTCTTCGGGCCTTTTCACTTCCACCCTTGGTCCTGCTGCTTTAATTCCTTTAGAGTTCCTTTCCTCCCTGCTAAAGGTGTGTGTGTGTGTGTGTGTGTGTGTGTGTGTGTGTGTGTGTATCTGACGTAAGCCTAGACCCTTGACACCATGAGTCATGGCTAGCCCAGACTCACACACAGGAGCGGTGAGCATACTCTGTGCTCAAGCCATTGCCAGAGGTTTCCCCATGCTTTTATTCAGAAAGACCAGGAAACTTGAGACTAGCCATCAGAGCTATATGGAGCTGGTCCCACCATCCATACACAAGGCCCCACCCGTGGTTAGCTCCCTAAGTCCACCATATCCTTTCCCCCTTCACGGTTATGACTCTGTATACTGGGGAAGCTTAGATGCTGGGTAGGACTTCCGAGGACCAGTCATGAAACACACACCTGCTATCTTCAGGAGGAGCTGTGGGCTCCCTCCCAAACCCTGCAGGTTTGGGATGTGCACTCTTGAGTGGCTTTCACCACCTCTCTGAGCGCCACCCTAATCATCTACAAGACAAGAGGAACAGCGCCTACCTACCACACCGGCTGGTTAGGCTTTGTGGAAGACTGAGTGAGACAATTGGCATGCGTCGCCCACACAGAATGGTATGAATAGATGCTCTGTGCTTGTGAGTTTCCTTCCTTCTTACCTGGGCCACAAGAATAGAGGAGGCATTTGCGGCGTGGTGGGGGGAAAGCCGCACAAAAAGGAGAGCCCACAAAAGACACAGAGTTTTGGGAGCTGGCCAGTCAATGCTGGCATTAGCAAACCCGGGCTATCATTGCTTAACCGATTTTGCAGGGAAAAAACATCAAAGGACAGCAAGAAATGAAAAACAAACAGAGCAAAACCAATACTCATTTATCTAAAACTAGTTTGCTGTCAAGGAGGGGCTGGTGCCTTTGCCTGAGGATCCATCGATTACAGCCACATGGAGAGGTGATGGGCTAGAGGCTCTCTTCCCCAGATTTTACAGGACAGGGAGAAAGACGAGGAGAATTTCTGGTGAAGACTCAAAAGAGAGCCGTAGGCAGAGGAAGATAAAGATGTCAGGCAGCTCCAGGAGATGTGCACTCTTCTCGTTTGGCTGCCAATGTTTTACCCAGTATGCGGAGTTATTCTACATCTGCACAAGAGTTTGGGGGTCCAGCAAGGCAGAGCCATTCATTGGCCCTCACAGCAGGGCTGTCATGAGCTGCTGAGCATGTTCTGCACTGCACAAACCCCAGGGAGAAGGTGGGGACTGAAATGTAACTATAGCTCATTCTGGTCCTCAGCCTTCCTGATACCGAGAGCCTTTAGTGCAGTTCTCCGTGTTGTGCTGATCCAAAACACAATTGTATTTTGTTTCTTCTTCATAACTGTACTTTAGCTACTATTATGAATCATAATGTAAAATAGCTATGTGACCTCCAAAGGAGTCTCAATCTATAGGTTGAAAACTTCTGCGCAGAGCATGATTCCTGATTTCCCAAAGAAACAGCTGAACCCCCAACCCCCCAATCATGAACAAAGCATCCCGGAGGTTAAAGTATGTCTTAGTTAGGGTTTCTATTTCTGTGAAGAGACACCACGACCATGGCAACTCTTATAAAGGAAAAGATTTAATTTTTTAATCTTAAAAATTAATTTTTTTAAGGGGCTGGCTTATAGTTTCAGAGGTTCAGTCCACTATCATCATGGTGGGAAGCATGGCATGCAGACTAACATGGTGCTGGAGGAGCAAAGAGTTCTACATCTTGTTTTGAAGATAGCAGGAGACTGTGTGCCATACAAGGCATATCTCATATTGAGAATAGGAGATCTCAAACCCTGGCCCCACAGTGACACATACCCTCCAACAAGGCCACATTTCCTATTATTACCACTCCTTATAGGCCAAGCATTCAAACACATGAGTTTGTGGGGGCTAAATGTATTCAAACCACCACAAGGTGCCTTTGCCTCTGAATGAGGCCAAGAAAGTCTCTGCATGGAAGACGAGCTTGTTTGGACTGTGACATGGTGAGGGAGCTCATCCCACTGCAGCCCACTTGTGTCTCTTGCTGAGATTGAGCTGCCCCAGGGTGAGGTAGTGCCCCCGTCTTCTGGAACTGTCTTTTATCCCTAACTCTGGTACTTGGGAAGTTATCTGAGCTGAAAGAGAAGATGGGGGGGGAGGGACAAGCAGAAGAGAAGAGGAAGAGAAAGTGTTGGACTGGGGGTAGGAGGGAGGGAAAGGAAGAGGAAGAGGAAGTGCTGGATTGGGGGTAGGAGGGAGGGTGGAGTAGATCCTGCAGGAGGACAGAAGAGAAGCCAATAGAAAATGGGTAGATTCCGCCAGAGGAGAAGGTGGGTGGCCAGAAATTCAGAGGCTCTGCAGATCTGGAGTTGGGTTAATCTTGGGGTCTGGGTTCTCTTGAGGTCTGTGTAGCTGTGTTCCTTTCTCCCTGATCCTAAAGTATGTTGGGACCATCTTTCCAGAGAAAGCACATGGGGTAAAGAGCTGTGGGAAGTAATCAGGTCATCAGGCTGTGCTGGAGTGGGAAATACCCTTACCAGAGAGGCTCTGAGGGCTGGATGTCCCTTCATCAAGAGTGGACAAGGCAAGAAGCAACCATGGATTGTAGTTGTGCTCTTAAAAAGTTCCTAAGTTCACTGGCGCTCGACCTTCAACTTCCTCTGTCTTGCTAGGAAACAGATTTCTGTTGTCTGTATGACTTTTGGTTTATGGTGTTTTGTTACTGCAGCAGAAGCCCCTATTTGTGTCCCCAGAGGCTACATTTATTAGCATGCTTGGAACACTGCCCCAATGTTAATTTTTTGTTAACCTGATACTACAGTCATATGCAAAAAAGAAAACGTCAACTGAGAAAGTGCCTCCATCAATCTGGACTGTAGATAAGTCTGTAAGTCACTTTCTTGATTAATGATTTATATGAAAGGGCCCAGACAGCTGTGGGTGGTGTTACCCCTGGATGAGTGGTCCTGGTATATATGTAAAAGCAAGTGGAGAGCATCATGGGAACAAGCCAGTAAGCATCGTTCCTCCACGGCCTTTGCTTTAGTTTCTGTCTCTAGGATCCTCCTTGAGTTCCTGCCCTGACTTCCCTTAGTGATGGACTGTGATCTGGGGTGTATGCGCCAAGTGAACCCATTTCTACCCAGGATGCTTTTGGTTGTGGTGTTTTATTATAGCTACAGAAAGCAAACTAGGACTCCCCCCAGGCCCGATAATGGAGCAAAGTCCTTGTGAGTTCCCGGTGCTCCTTGCTGTACGTAGCTGATGAAGGACAGGGCTGTATGCCATCCCGGAGCTTCCTCCACGTCTCCTCTTTTCAAAAAAGCTGAGACCATAACGGTTCAAGTCCTATAGCATGCAGGCCTAATGGGGTGGTCAGAAAGAAACACACGCTGGGCTCTGGAGACATGGTATTTGATAAACAGTTCTGGCAGGCTATTGTCTAGTCCATGGGGCTGTCTACAGTGCCAGGTGGAACCCAGAGCCCACCTAGGAGTAGATATATTCCAGATTATGTCCCCAGGCTACCTAGGGATATTCTAAGTCTGCCATTTATTCTCTTTGTATCTTGGAGAAGCAGCTTAACCTTTTTGAACCCCCGGCCCTTCATAATACCAATATTGTCAGCCTCAGAGATGTTGTGTTAACAAAACCAGGCTTGCCCACCAAGTGCTTTCATGAGGGTCTGGCACAGAGTATGTAGCAGTGGAGATGTATAGATAGATCTCTCCAGAACTCTCTTTCCTCTGCTGTTTTTTTTTGTTTGTTTGTTTGTTTGTTTGTTTTTGTTTTTTTGTTTTTATACTGAAGTTTAACAACCAAACTCCAAGTGGCTGAATTCTCAGAATGCCCGTTTTGTCCCACCTAATGAGATACTCAAAAGAGTCTGTGGCCCCATTTGTACCGAGGGCTGTGCAGTGAGGGAGCAGGCTCTAACTCCAGTTGGGATAGAGTAAGCACACTTTCCCCTCCCCCTTTCACTGGAAGAGCCTGAGAGTTACAGTTGTGGTTCCATAGAGTTATTTAAGAGCAGACTACACAGTCTTTCAAAGATTTTGAAAAACAGGCAAACAACAGGCTCTCATTCAACTCCCAGATGTGACATTGCATGGTACATACACAGATGTAAACAGCTTTGAAATCACACTGATGTTGAAACCATAGCCTACAGTAATCTGGCTGGAATTTTTGACCTGAGCCCAACTGGGTTGTTTGCATTGCAACATCAAAAACATCAACTGCCTCCACAGGAGTTAACCAAGAGCCAGACCCAAAAGGTCCAAGAGTCAACTAATTTTACCTGGAATCTGAGGAGCCCAGGAGAACCTCAGCATTTATGGGAATGGACAAAAGACGTTGACAGCAAGAAGCCACAGATGCTGAGCCAGTAGGCAGTTTTCTAGAGAGTGTTTATAAACATGCTTCAAGAATCAAAAGCCAGAGCTGGACATGGTGGCACATGCCTTTAATCCCACAGTAATTTAAATCCCTCCCCTGCACACACACACACACACACACACACACACACACACACACACACACACACACGCACACACACCATTTAAAAAATCCTTATTTATTATATATACAGTATTCTGCCTTTATGTCAGAAGAGGGCATTAAATCTCAGTATAGCAGTTATGAGCCACCATGTGGTTGCTGGGAATTGAACTCAGGATCTCTGGAAGAACAGCTTTAAACTCAGCTTAACCTCTGAGCTATCTCTCCAGCCCCTTACACAATACATTTTTAAAAGGTAAACACTCTTAAATTAAATGACAAAAGGCTTATCACAGAAACAGAAAATTGAAAGATGAACTAATTGGAAACCTTAGAACTGAAAAGGATAAATAGAAATATCTCTCCACATGACCTCAATAATGGCAAAGAAGACCAGGAACTTGAAGACCCATCATTAAAATGTACCCAGAGTGAACAACATAGAGGGAGAAGATTTAATAGGAAAGATCAGACCTCGTGACCCACGAAGCAGTACCAAAGGGCCTCTTGTTTGTGTCATCAGAATCTCAGAGGACTGGAGGGAGGACTGATGCACAAAACAAATTTGAGGAACCAGTAGGATAAAGTTCCCAACTTTGTCAGAAGACATGGATATATAAGACCCACTGAACCACAGAGCAGTTTCACCCAGAGAAATCTGCACTGAGAGACATCAATCAAACCATGAACATCAACCACAAAGACAAATCCCAAAGCAACCAGAGAAAAACGACACATCCCTTATGGTAGAACCATGGTGCAGGCGACAGATGATTTTTTTTTTTTAAACCCAGCCATTATGAAGGTTAGGAGGAAATTGGAAAGCTTTCAATGCCAAAAGAAAAGAATTGTCACCTCTGTTGTACATTCTGTGGAAATGTTTCTCAGGGATAAAGATTCTCAGGTGAAGTAAACTTCAGAAATCATCTCTGTCGTGTTCCCTTTTAAGGTTGAACTGAGCCAAAGGGCAACTTGGCATGAGTAAAGTAAGATTAAAGGGGTGGCCGATATTTATGTCTGGGAAGATATATATTCTCCTGGGTTCTTTAAAATGTTAGACAGTTAACAACAAACATTATGACATTGAATTTTCAGTATATGTACGACTATCATTTATAGGGGAATTACAGCAACAACCCATGAAGGAGAGAGTAAGTTTCCACATTCCCTTTGTGTTGTGATTTGGATGTTGAGATGTCCCCTGCCAAGCTTGGTGCCACTACTGACAGAGAGGAGATGTTCAGGGCTCTGACTTCTTTAGGGACCAGCCATTGATGGATTCACCACTGAATGGATTAGCGGGAAATAGTAAAAGCCAGAAGATGATCAGAGGAAATGGATCTAAAGACAGAAATGGGTTATTGTGCCCCTTCCTTTGTTCTTTCTATTACCTTCCTGACACCACGGGTGGGCAGTTTTCCTCTGTGCCCATGCACAATGACATTTCACTATATCCCTGTCTTAGTTGGGTGTCTATTACTAAACTATTGTGACCAAAAGCAAGTTGGAGAGGGAAGGGTTCGTTTACTCTTATACTTCCAGATAACAGGCTATGACTAAAGAAAGCCAGGGCAGAAACCCGAGGAAGCAGCCTGGATGCAGGACCTTCTGCAGCTGCCATAGAGAGATTGCTGCTTTCTGGCCTACTCTCTGCTCCCCATTGCTTGCTCATCCTGCTTTCTTACATCACCTAGGACCATGGACATTGGTTGGTACTGCCTTCATTGGGTTGGGCTTTCCAACGCCAATCATTAACCAAGAAAATGCCCTACAGATTTGCCTATAAGCAATCCGATGGAGGAGGCATTTTCTCAATTGGAATCCTAGCTTGTACCAAGTTGAAAAAGAAGACAAACAAACAAACAAACAAAAAAACCCAAAAAACAAACAAACAAAAAAACCGCCAAACAAACAAACTAGAAACCTAAACCAAAATCAAGCCAAACCAACCAAACAAACAAAACAAATAAAAAATAGCACAATCCCTTAGGCTTTGAGATAAGCAGCCCCCCACCATGCTCTCCACCGGGGGTGAAGAACATTCCTTTATATATCTACACCATTAATGGGCAGCTTTCCTCTGTACCTTGACACCAGGAACTCAGCAGCACTGTTCCATTCTTGTACACCATGATTAATCTTACTATGAGACTAGAAGCAATGGTTCCAGGTCAGCAAAGGCTAACACCCCAGAAACTGTGACCTAAATGACTTTTACCTTTTCAGCTGTTTCCTTATGTATTTATGTCACAGTGGCAAAGACAATGCCCACAATTTAGAGGTGACAACATAGGGACTTTAAGTGGGACTATAGAGAGTTAAATGTGCACACTGGCCTCCCTGCAAGAACCACTGGGGGACCCCCCCACCCCACAAAGCAGAGAAAGTAAAAACCACAGTAGGTAAATTAAAGCAGAACATAAATCACTGTTCACATAACCTACAAGAAGTCAGGAAACGAGGAAAAAAAGGAAAAATATACTGGCAGAAAGAAACGGGAAACTGATAAAATGGAATTCAATCAAACACTAGTGTTCTGACAGTAGTAGAAGCATCAGAGTGAACATTAGGAAGAAGCCGCCTATGGCAAGGCATATCAAGCAAAATGCTGTAGGCACCTGAAAGTACAGAGGAATATGTACATTAATTACTGTGTTAATACCGAGAGTTCCTTAGCATCAGATGAGCACATGAATAGCCATGTGGTGGTTTGAATGAGAATGGTGGCCACAGGGTCATAAGTTTGAAGGCTTAGTCCCCAGTTGGTGTCCTGAGTTGAGATCCCAGAAGGTAAGACCTCTTAGGAGGTGAGCCCAGAATAGACTTTTCTGGAGAATAAAAGAAGATGCAGTCACTTGAAAACCAGAAGAGTCCTCTTGACCCCCATCCCTGCCTGGATGAACCTGCAGGTACCGTGAACCTGGGCTCTCCTAGATTTGGGAGAGAGAAACATTTGCTGTCTAAGCCACTCAGTCTGTGCCTCGCTGTTAAAGACCAAACTTGAGACAGGTAAAAGCAATCAAAACATACTCAGGATCAAAGAGCTACCTAGAAGGAGCCTACAATTATACAGATTGAAGTTGTAGATATATAAAAAGAATTCTAACAAAAAGTGAATCTCCCAGTCAAAATAGTTTTCCTGCAAACGTTGGCAAAGTGTTTTTTTTTTTCTCTCTCTCTCTTAATGTTCAGAAGAGTTCTTCATACTGTCTTCTAGAATATGGGGGGGGGGGGGAAGACTTCCAAACTTACTTAATTGAAGTGTCCAAGAAAGAGAATCAGAGATCAATTTCCCTCATGAACACACACAAAATTACCTAACAAAATATTAGTGAATTGTTTCTAGCAGTATATAAAAAGCATTGCACACCATGACTAAGAAGAGCTTATCACAGAGGCGCCAAGCTGGTTAAATCTTTGAAAATTAAACAGTGTAGGCTGCCATAATACAGCCTCAGTCGAGGCTGATTATATTAACTTAAATGATTCTACTAACGAATGCAGGAGACACACTTCACCCTGCCAAGTGAGAAAACTCAGAGACCAGAGGAACCTTCCTCACCCTGGTAAGAGATACTTCTTACATAAAGAAAATTAAAGGCTGGCATCTTGTGTTACAGGTGTTAAGAATATAATAGCGAAACAGAGTGTTTCCCACCTAAGATGAGGATGAGATTGTCCTCTCGCCCCTTGGAGTTCTGGCCAGAACAGTTAAGGCAAAGGAAAGCAAATAAAGGGACACCAATTGAAAAGTAAGAAGTTACATTGTTCCTATTCACAGAACAAATGTTTGTTTGCATAGCTGTGAGAAAATCCACTCTGGCCACTAAGCTGCAGTTTAAGGCAAAATGGTTACAGGACACATGGCCCCAATTTATTCTATTTCTCTATACCCCATACAAAAACTGGTTGGCCACTAAAAAGATTTTAAAATGGCATCATTTACAGTAGGTCTGAAACGATAAAAGATGGGGTATACATTTAGCAAAAGCATGACTGGTTCTGTATACTGCAAAATTACAAAATGTTTATGAAAGAAACCAGCGGAGGGTTGTACAAATGGAGAGCCATCAGGGGCAGCCTACATAAACAAAGGCACACATGTTAGAAAAATCTGCATGATAAAGATGTCAGCTTTCTTCAATCAGATCTATCGATTGAAGACAATTCTGGTGAAAATCCAGCAGGAATTTTTTTTTCCCCTTTAAAGCTCTAAACAAACTGCTTCCAAAATGCATTCAGGGAGAAAGGCAAAATTGTCAAAACAATTTTGAAAAAGAACTTTGTAAAGCCCACCACCCCCAATTTGAAGACTTATAAAGCTACTGTAATCAAGGCGCTGTGGTATTGGCAGAAAGGACAAGCGGTATGCAGAGAGTGATTGCTGATCAATGAATGGGGAAGGAAGTCCGAAACAGACCTACGTGTGTATGATCTGGTGGAGGTGGAAGGGCAATTCAGAGGAAAAAAGATACCCTCTCTGCCCCAGGACTGGAACACTGGAGATCCAGATACACAAAAATGACCCCCTGCATCATACTGCATGCAAAAGTCCACTCAAGACAGAGCATAGATTCAAACGTAAGACACGAAATGACATAATGAGCAACCATTGTTGAAGGGCTCTAGCAGGCCCAAGCATGGCAAACATGGCTGTGACAGGCCTTGCTCTTCTCCCCCATTCCCTCTGCCTTGCTAAAAGTCTGCTAGACTGCATTTCTAAGGTGAGCCCCCAAGGTCTACCCCTTCATTTGGCCACTTTCTCCTTCTGAGGCTGACCACCAAGGTCAAGCTATCAAAATATTGAAATCCAGCAATCAAAAGCCCCCTCGTGGTTAACCTAATTAACATGCCCAGTTAAAATCAAGCACCTTATCCTAACACAGGGTCTCCCCTGGTATCTTTATGAACTGCCATTTGCCTATGGGCCACGTCTGTCTCCTCTCTGTCCAGAGGCAGTCCTTTGTCCCTCAGGACAACGATCCCTTCCCCCTGTACCTTGTTCTCTTCTCCCTCTATCTCCTGTCTTTGTCTCTTATTCTCTGCCCTTTGTTCATTTGGGGAACATAGATCTCCCTTGTGCCAAGAACTTGGTCCTGGGGTGTATGGTGGTTTGAATAAGTTTGGCCCCCATGAATTCATGTGTTTGAATGTGTGGCCCATAGGGAGTGGCAATATTAGGAGGTGTAGCGTTGTTGGAGGAAGTGCGTTACTATGGAGGCTTTGAGGTTTCATACGTAAGCTCAAGCTATGCCCATTGTGACAGTCTCCTGGCTGCCTTCAGATCAAGATGAAAAACTCTCAGCTTCTCCAACACCATGTCTGCCCGCACACTGCCTTGTTTCTCGCTATGATGAAATGGACTAAACCTCAGGAGCTGCAAGCCAGACCCAATTAAATGTTTACCTTCATAAAAGTTGCATCGGTCACTGTGTCTCTTCACAGCAATGAAACCCTAACTAACACAGGGTGTCTGGTGCGGATTTCTTGGTTTCTTGGGTGGAGGAGAATAACTACCATGGAGCTACTCCCATAACCTCCTTCGAGCTTTTAAAATTTAGGACAAGAGTCTCACTAAATTGCCCAGGCTACCCTTGCACTCACTCTGTAGCCTAGAAATGCCTCGAACTATTGATTCATCTGTCTCTACTTCATGAATAGCTAGGATTTCAGGATTTCACCACTAGGCCTAGCTCAGAACTGTATTTTGGCCCATAGGCCCCAAGACTCCTGTATGCTGGGAGCCTGCTTCCTCCGTGCCTAGGCTGCCCTGCCTCTCTCTTGGAAATGGTGGCCTGCAAGAAACAGCTGCTCAGAAAGGTTTCTGGAGGAAGTGACCACCTGGCACCATCTAGCAGCCAGAAGCCCCTTCAGCTAGGTTACAGAAAGTGCCCCTTCACTCTTTCTGAAACCCCACCTTCCCCTAGGGGTTCTCTGACCTTGAGCCATCTCTGTATTTGTGGTGACAGATTGCTCAGTGAAAAGAACATGCTCAGTGTCTTCCCACTCTGTCTCTCCAGCTTTCTTATTCAACCATTGGGGTTTCCTCCTTGCTGGATCCTCAGCCTGGAGACTCTTCTTGTCCTCTATCCCCCACCCACTGTCTAGGACCAGGGTTCTCAACCTGTGGGTTACAGATTAGATATTTACATTATGATTCACAATAGCAAATGAAGTAGCAACAATTTTTTTTTTTTTTTTTGGGGAAGGCTGGGGGTCACTATAGCATAAGGAACTGTATTAAAGGGTTACAACATTAGGAAGGTTGAGAAGTATTGGTCTAAGACCTTAGCACATGGCATGGCGCCGTCCACATACAGCAGAGGTCTTTTCATTGCAGTTTACTTAATCCAGGTAATCTCTCACAGACATGCCCAGAGGAGTGTCCATGATCCTAGATGCTGTCAATCCATACAAACCATCACATTTAGCTTTGTGTGGGCTCTTCAGCTTCCATTAGTCTGGAATTATCTGCTGCTAAGATTGGATCTTATGTGACTATTGTAAAGGCTTGATCTCCGGCATGATGTTATGGGTCAAAAGGTTGGAACCTTTAAGAGGTGGAGCATGTGCTCCCTGATTACTGGGGATGTGCTGGTGATGGGGGAAATGGAGGGGAGACATCTGGTCTCATCTCCCTTTTCTTTTGATTATAGTCATGAGGTCAGCAGCTTGGTTCAGTCATGTGCCCAGCTATGATGTGTTATCTGAGTCCCAACAGACTAGAACTTCCCAAATCATGAGCCAAGGTGAACTTTTTTCTCCTAATGCAAGAAGGGCATCAAAGGTGTTTGCTGTGGGGGATGGGATGATGGCCACTGCAGTACCATCCTCTTTGCTTGGCTACCTTCTGGGTTATTTTTTTTTTAGGCCCATCTTGGATGTTATCTCTTTCTAGAAATGTTTCTGGACCTCACCCCTCCCAGATAGTTTAGGCATCCTTCCCAGATCTCTGCCCACCCAGCCTCTGTCTCACTTTGCTTTGCAGCCTGGTCAGAGAACACAGAGACAGTCTACAGAGAATGTGAACAGGACAGGGTCTGATCACAGGAACCAAGACAATAGTTCGTATGTCCCCTGTTCATATCCGTGGAAGCAGTTTAGAGAATCTCCTAATAAGTAGATTATATAGGATCTCATGAATCTCCATTTTCCTAGGTTTTCCCAAGCTCAGTTTGTGTTTGCTGGTTCAATGTCTACTTGGGCAGTAGAGAAAAGACACCCACGTCCCTTCTTCACCGTGATTTAGCCATAGCTCTTTGACGAAGCTCTGTCCCTGTAGGGAAGAAGACCATACATAGATGTGGGACTGAAAGGTTAAAGTTGGCAACATGAGAGGTCGAGTTCAGTCGAAGCCCTGAGGACAGGTGACTGTCAACCAGCAGGTGATTTCTGAACTCCCGATTGCAAATCCACTTTGCCTGGATGCACCCCAATGAGGCAGATATACAAGGCTCTAGGCAAGCCCCAAACCCCACCTCCACAGGAGAGAGTGATGTAGACTCTAGCCAGATCAGCCACTCCCTAAGTCTCTCCCCTGCACACACACACACACACACACACACACACACACACACACACACACAGCATTAGAAAAACAACGATAGCCAATCTTAGCGGCAAACGTATGGGAATCCAGTGGTTGGATCCTGGGCTGTTTAAAAAGAACAGAACAAAGAAGAGAGGCGCGTGAAAATAAAGACACACGTTGAAACCTTCTCCTTGTTCCTGGCTCCTTTGTGGTCCTGATTCCTTCGTCTTCTGTGAACGTTTTATCCCAGAGCCTTATTGCAGGCTTTGCACTTTTCTAACTGTCAAGCAGGGGTTTATGGCCCTGGCCAGCAGGGGTGAGTCTTGGCCTGCCAGAGTTCACAGGTGTGAAAGCACCCCGCTGGGATTCGTTCCCATGCCTCCCAGCCTGAACTCCTGTGGGCCAGGCAGAATGCACCAGAAGCAGCCTTCCCTGGGACCTGCAGTGTGAGGAGCTACCTTTCCCTGGAGGAGCAGAGTGGAAGCCCCCTCCAGACAAAAGTACAACACATAGACAGTCAAAAAGTCTTGAATTCGAATCCTGCCTCCATTTCTACTGTTACTCGGGATAAGACACTGCTGCTCTCAGTTTTATCCATCTGATCAGGCCAGTGGAACTTGTCTGGCCAATCTCTTAGGGATGACAAGTCTGAGAGCTGGTTGAGAAGTCAGCCTTGAATCAATGGGACACCTCCAAGGGTGACTGAGTAGGCAATTCACCTGCGGTTAGCAGTCACTTGTCTCCTCTCTTGAAACACTCAGTCATAGCAAGGAGAGAAAAGGTATTTGGGGAACCCCTCCCTTCTCTCACCTACATCTTAATTGCAGGGTGGGCAGCTGCCATCACCCCTTTCCTCTCCCACATTTGGTTCAAACCCCTAATTTGCCAGTCAGGGAAGCAACCAAGCATTAGGAATGGGTGGAACATGTCAGGCAAGAGTGGCATTCATTCCGCCAGCAGGTGGAATGGGGTTAGTGTGTGGAGGGTGACATATGATTAGCACAAGGTGGCACTGGGGCTAGGGTGGTATCTTACCTTTCTTGGCCTCTAGTTTCTGCACGCAGAGAACATTCTGGAGGGAGGCAGGCGGCCGCTCACAGTGGGCTCTCTGCTTTGCTCTAATAGTCACCATTAATAAAGCATTGCATTAAACCCAAGCTCAGAGGGGATAATTGGAGCCATTTGTCACATCTCCAGGAAGAGAGAGGGTTGACTCCTGGGTATAATGATTCAAGAATTTGGGGTAAACTGAGAACCTGTGGGGGCAAAGGAACAAATTTATAAGAAAAGGGAGCAAAGCTCAGGCTGGAGACTCTAATTCTCCCCTTCCCTAACCCAGGACAGCAAAGACCTGCCTTCTGCTTCACACAGTACCCATGAGGGGAGGCTCAGCTGCCGACATGTTACCCGGAGTGCTGCCTCAGCACTTTCCAGCATCCTTTTTCTACGGCTTAGTTTTCTTATCTGCTCAGTGGGCAGGACCCTATCCAGGGGCTTTGCTGAAATGTTCTGTTGCCCAGCAACTAGGGGACGCTCTCTGCTAACTGCTCTTAACAGTCTGACTGACAGGTAGGGTACAGAGCATGGGCTCTGCACCACCTATTCACAGTGTAAGGATCATAATTATAAGAAGAACAGGGGGCTGGACAAATGGCTCAGTGGATAGAGCACTTTCTGTTCTTTGAGAGGACCTGAGTTAGGTTCCCAGCACTCACATCAGGTTGTTCACTCTAGAGTCATGGGACCGTACATCCTATTCTCACCTCTGTGGACACACACACACACACACACACACACACACACACACACACACACTATTGAGTGACACTATTCCTGAGAGCTTTGAATAAATGTCTAATCCACCTAGTCAGGGAACTAATGACAGATCAAAGTAAGGATACCACAATATCTAGTCTGGAAGCCAATGAGTTTTGTTGGACTTATTCATAGTAATATGGGTGAGAAGTTACTTACAGTAGCAGAAATGACTCAAAGACAGTTGTAACAACAAAAACCTACTCAACTATGGTTGACAGCTCTCGAAAGCTGGGGATCTAGAGCACAATGCACATTCTACAGGTTGCAGAGTGTCCTTTCCAGGTGGCTTAGCTGGTCTGAGTCTTTTTTTGACATCTATGTTGGTCTTTGATTCTTCCAGTCAGCTCAACTTGTATGAGAGTCAGCAGTCCTTACTGCTTCTATATGTGTTTGGAGGGAGGAGCCTAGTGTATCTGGTCAGTTTCAGGGACTTCCTGAAGCTAGTTTGAGTTGTTTACTTCCTCTCTTAAGGAACTTTCCTGCAGCATGAGAGTTTCATACATGTTCCCTTAGGACATCCTACTGTTTAACCCCTACACTTACTCCATCCCCCGACTCATAGCCCTGCCTTGTAATGTATTGTGTCTTAAAGAGCTTCCCTCCTAAACAGAAGGTTTTATTTATATTGGAGAAAATTGCTACACAACATATAAATTAAAAATTCATATTTAAATCTTAAAATAGGGGCCAGAGAGATGGCTTAGTGGCTAAGAGCAATTGCTGCTTGCTTTTCTAGAGGGCCCAGGTCCAATCCCAACACCCACAGTTACCTGGAACTTCAGTTCCAGGAAATCCAATGTTCCTTTTGGCTTCTGAGGACACTGACATACACATGGTACATAAACATACATGCAGTCAAAACAACCATACACATAAAGTAAAAGATGTAGAATAGGCTTTATCCTTAGGTAGGCCCTTTAGGTCTTTCAAAAGTTAACCATGGTAACTGCATCCTAGCCTTCTCCTTTCTCCAGCAGGTACTGCCTTCCTGGTGAAGCTGTTTAAACAAACCCTTAGCAGACCTCAGTGCACATCCTGCAGACACCCAGAAGTTCAGCATTAGGTTCTAACTGGCTTAGATTAGATCTACCCGCTATCCTTAAGCCAATTCAGACTACGGGGACTGGGTCTACAAGTTGGCAGGGTCTATAAGTGCTCACCCATGGAGCTGAGGTGCAGTGCCAACTTTAGAGCATCTTGTCTATCTACATGTGAACTATTTATAACAGTGGGTGAGCAGGTGAGAAAAGAGAGAAGAGCCTCAGAGGTAATCAGAGCAGATGGAAGCTGACTCAGAGGAAGAATTACTGTAAGTCAGCCTGGTTAGATAGGAGGGCATCTTTATTTCTGTTCAATTTTCTAATTTCAGAAAGCTCAACAGGAATGGGACATTTCAGAGTCAACAGGCCTTCTTGGTGTTTTTATGGGGGTTATTCCAGAAGGTTTCTTCCTTCCAGAAAGTTGAAGTAAAACATTCCAGTGTAAAAATGGGACCCTGGAGTAAAGACACCTCTCTGGACATCAAAGTCATTAGAGGATAAACCAGCATGTCACAGAGCATTTCTGGGGCACTGTGCATGATCAGGGACTAGGACTGAGTCTTGAGACCTGAGCTGAACTCCTCCTGTCATGCTCAGGCAGGATTGTAGAGCCTCTTTGCATTGTAAGCTGTGCACGTGTTGACCATGATGTTTTAGTGTAGGTAGACCATATTTGATCTTCTGTGATCCCAGATGGGAATGGAGCCTCTTCAGAAGCCAGGATTCTCTCACCTTTGGCTAAGTACTATGATCAGAGTGGCTTCTTTGACCTTGGGATAATTCTCTAACAGTAAAGATTCTCTAACACTAAAGTGTTCCCATGTCAGTCTAGGGCAGTGGTTTCTCAACCTTCCTAATGCTGTGACCCTTTAAAACAGTTCCTCATGTTGTGGTGACCCCCGCCCAACCATAAAATTAGTTTTGTTGCTACTTCATAACTGTAAATTTGATACTGTTATAAATTGTAGTGCAAATATCTGAGTTTTTCCCCATGGTCTTGGGTGACCCTTGTGAAAAAGTCATGTGACTCCCCAAAGGGGTCAAGACCCACAGGTTGAGAATCACTGGTCTAGAGTAAGCCAGACACATGAGTCAACCTGTGCTGCTAACTCCAATTCTACCCCTGACTTCAGCTTCCCTTTGTCAGAATGAGCAGCACAGTCTGGAGCTGGTGTCCCAGAAGGTACCCGAGGGCAGCATCCAGGCACATGGATGCTGTGTTCAAGGCTGAGGAGCTGCAGTGGGTGGGAAGATTGAATTGTCTTTTGTCTCCCTAGTTTCTTATACTGAAAGCTCCAGGCTCAATGTGACTGCGTTGGAGATGGAGTGATTGGAGAATGACTGAGGTTGTGATGTCATAGGGTGAGGCCACAATCCCATAGAGTAAGTGCCATAGGAAAAGAGCCACTAGTATGAGTCTCTCTCCGTCCCTCCCTCCCTCTCCCTCTCCTTCCCCACCCCTCTCCCTTTCTCCTATCTCCCTTTCTTTTTTTCCAACCTTCCCTGGCTTTTCTTCCTGCTCCTTGTGCATACAGTAAAGCAAAGACATATCTGCACACAGGGAGAAGGCAGCCATTTGTAGGTTAGGAGCATGCTCACATGATCCCAATCAGACTGATGCTGGATCCCAAACTTCCTGTAAAACAGAAACATCTTGGCATTGAAGTCACCTGGTTTGTGGTCAGACTTGAGAGGACAAAGGCAGAACAGGTGAGCAGCAATCATTCAGCTGCCTGGGCAGAGGTTTCCCAAGTGTCATTTCTGGTCAGCTTTGTCCTCTGAGAGATGGCTTCCACACTCACAGCAAGCAAGGAAGGCTAACATTAGGGCCTGTTTGGATTGTACACTGGTCTTTGTGACCTAGACTTATTCAGCATAGGATGACACATATTGCTGAGAGGAAGAAAGGGCATTGATGGCTCTGGAGGGATCATGATGTGCTTGAGATCTTCCTCACTCTTCAGGCCCCTAAAGAATGTCAAGCGCAGGTTCTATTGTTCTCTCTACAGCAAGAAATGAAGTTTCAGGGTGTTTTATTTTGCCTCTGATCTGATAGACTTGAACCCAGGCCTCCTTGACTACAGAAATGGGAATGTGTACACACACACAGACACACACACACACACACACACACACACACACACACACACACACACACACACACGTATGTATGTATTGGGGTTCTAATCCAGGATTTTGCGCTTGGGGAGTAACAGTGTTCTGCCACGGAGCTACTCCCATAACCTCCTTCGAGTTTTTAAAATTTAGGACAAGAGTCTCATTAAATTGCCCAGGCTACCCTTGTACTCACTCTGTAGCCTAGAAATGTCTCGAACTATTGATTCATCTGTCTCTACCTCATGAATAGCTAGGATTACAGGATTTCACCACCAGGCCTAGCTCAGAACTGTATTTTGGCCCATGGGCCCCAAGACTCCTGTGTGCTGGGAGCCTGCTTCCTCCGTGCCTAGGCTGCCCTGCCTCTCTCTTGGAAATGGTGGCCTGCAAGAAACAGCTGCTCAGAAAGGTTTCTTGAGGAAGTGACCACCTGGCACAATCTAGCAGCCAGAAGCCCCTTCAGCTAGGTTACAGAAAGTGCCCCTTCACTCTTTCTGAAACCCCACCTTCCCCTAGGGGTTCTCTGACCTTGAGCCATCTCTGTATTTGTGGTGACAGATTGCTCAGTGAAAAGAACATGCTCAGTGTCTTCCCACTGTCTCTCCAGCTTTCTTATTCAAGCATTGGTGTTTCCTCCTTGCTGGATCCTCAGCCTGGAGGCTCTTCCTTCTTTCTCAGTTCTTCAAAGCTCATCTGCTTCACTTTCTCCCAGAAGCCATCCCTCCCTTTACACTTGAGCACTGTTTAAAACCTCTTCTTTCACCATTAAAGACTGAACCTGGGCCTTGTGCAAGCTCCGTAAATGCTCTACCATTGTGTGACAAACACCCCCAACACTTTTGAGGCATAATTTTAAAAACAAATATGAATCTTCCTTCCTTCCTTCCTCCCTCCCTCCCTCCCTCCCTTCTCCCTCCCTCACCCCCCTCTCTGTCTCTCTCTTAATTGTGCCCATGTGTGCACAGAGCACATGTGGAGGTCAGTATAGTCAGTTATAATTCTACCTTGTGGGACTTAAGGATCAAACCCACGCCTTTACCCATGGAGTCATACCACTGACCCTTGATGTTTTGTTTTGAGACAGGGTCTTGTTAGGTTACCCAGGTTGCTACTAACTTACTTTGTAGCTCAGACCTGCTACTGCCCTGTTTTAGCCCCTGACTTCCACTTTGTTCATTTTTAAAGGCTTTCATTATCCACTGCTTTCTCGACAACACAGAGACAGATGTGGCTCCCAGTTGTAGGTGTTTGGTAAATATTAGTTGAAACAACAAATGATCAAGGAATCTTGGAGAGGGGCAGAGGTGGGTACTCCTTGTAGGAAGCCTTTGTACTATGACAGTCTTTTGCATGGTTTCAAGACAATGCCTGGTCAGCAAAGGAGCCACTGTACATTTATCCCGGGTGGAGATGTGTGGCTGAGTCATGCTGGGGATACACTTTGGTCCCTGTGTGTTCTGCGATAGCTGAATACTACACCTTTGGATCATGGATCTCAGGACCCTGCCTGGATTCCCTGGCTGACCCTCTGATGGCTGGGTTGTGTGTGTGTGTGTGGGGGGGGGTCTCTGCTGGCTAATTTCCATGTTATTCTATGGGCTACCTCCCCTCTCTCTGGGATGATTAGGCCTTAATAAATAACATTTCTCACTGATATTGTGCCATCATTAATTCTGCTCAGCTCTCCTCTGAGAAGATTTTGTGGAAACATTCTCAGTGCTGCTATTTAAAGCTAAATTAATTCGGCTGATTATTTCTGTCCAAGTAGATTTGTGCCCAGGCGACTAGGGCCAGCATGGGGGGGAGGGTGAGATGAGAGTCCCTTTCTTGAGGACTTGATGAAAGCTTCTCCCATACTGCGAAGCTGGAATATGAGTTCTCCCTGGGTGGTGCTGAGGAACAACTGGAGGTGAAGGGTGTCTGGTATTGATTTGTTAGGGCTGCAGGGTTCAAATTCTTCTATCCAACCTAAGCTTAGGGTAATCTGGGGGAGGATCTGTGGACTGCTTGTCCTCACCTAAGGTGTAGACAGATGCCAGGTCCTCAGAGAAGACATAGCCAAGATGTTAGGTTTTTTTGTTTTGTTTTGTTTTGTTTTGTTTTTGTTTTTGTTTTTTTTTTGTGGAAGAAATTGAGAATCCTGTAGGAAAAAAAAACAAAAACAAAGCTGATTTCAGGGCAAGCCTTGTGGTTTCTGTGCATCTATAAACACAGGGGTCTACATTCCCCAGCCACTGACACTGGATTCTCCCCTATACAATCTGTCAATACACAGACGAGGCTGTCATACCCTGGTGAGTCTCAGAGAAGAGTTCTGTTTAAAGTGCTGCCTAATGCTGCTGAGTTGCCTCAGATTGTCCAGGTGGCCCTCACACAGCAGGGTTCTTGGTAGCAGAGCAGGGTTCTGTGAATCCAGATCTCTACAAACTTGCCAAAGGTTTGACACAGCTAAGCCCAGTTCCAAGGAAAGAGACTGAATTCCACGTAGTTAAAGCAAGTTGCTATAAAAACAAAATGGGGTTATATAGAACAAAATTAGTTTCTGTACATCAATATTGGGATGACTAACAAAGCCCAGAGCAGATTTCTAAGAAGCTAAGTGGAGGTCAGCAGAATTGAGTGGAGTTCTGCTTAAGAGGATAAACGCTGGGTCCCTGAAGATCCTTGGTGGCAGGTGTAGAGTGTTGTTTGATGATGGAATACTTATATGTTGGGGCGTATTCTAGAGGCAGGTTTCTACAGGGGAAGGAGGGACTTTGTGACTCTAGATAAAGCAGGAGTTTGCGGAACAAAGCAGGCTTTTCTCAGGGTGCTCAGAGAGACAGTTCTAAGGGACAAAACAGCAGACTTGCATGTTTGTTGTGAGCCAGGGCAGGATGCTCAGAAAGACAAAGCACAGCACACTTTGTGTGACAGCATCCAGGCCAGGTGATTGCATGCACCCTAGCTGCAAGGAAAGGTAGAAACAGGCTAGGTGCTTGCACCTTAGCTGCAAGAGAGGCTGGAAACAGACTAGGTTGTTTGCACCCTAGCTGCAAGAGAGGTCAGAAACAAACTAGGTGTTTGCACCTTAGCTGCAAGGAAGACTAGAAATACATTGCCAGATTTGTTCAGATTTCATGACGCAAATATATATATATATATACAAATATATATATATACAGGGTCTTCAAACTGAAGAAGGGTGTTTGGATGCTGGACAATGACAAATTTTCATGGCACCTGCCTTCAATCACATCATACTTATTCCTGCCATAGGACCTTCGCTCCTGTTTTATTTTCCTATCTTCCTCTCTGCCTTGTCTTCCTCCTACCATTTACCTGCAAACAGTCCATACAATCTAAGTTGGAATTAAAATATTAAGAACATGTGGAGGTTTGCCTCAGATCCCCTCATGCAAACACTTTCTGTTTGTTTCTTTGTTTGAAACAAGATCTCATGTAGCCCTGGCTGGTCTTGAACACTCTATGTAGCTGAGGATGACCCTGAACTCCTGGTCTAGCCCCTACCTTTGCCATCTCACCCAGCTTCATGCAATCTTTGTATTAACTCATTACCTTACCCTTCACCATAATCATGCTGAGCAGCCTTGCGATATGGGCTTATCCAAGCATCTGCTAAACAACCACTTCCTTTCTGGGTGGCATTGTTCAGCACTGTGCCTAGGACTGTGCTTCAGCTCCTTACAGGGATGGCCCTGAAGTCTACACCTACAGACCTCAAGTCATTCCTGGACCCTGGACACCTCTTCCTGCAGGCCATTGTTCCCTAGATTGAGTTCTCCACCTTCTTTTCACCATATAGGCTCACATCCTAGGTCATGCGGGGTGGCAGCTGCACCACTGTGCCTTTCATCTTCCAAGAAAGGCATTTTAGAGCCTCCACAGACTTGTCTTTCCTTATTCCTAACTTATTGTCTTTCATTTAGGAAGGGGAAGCAGACGGGGAACAGAGCTTGGGATCTCACATATGTTAGGCAACTACTCTGCCACTGAGTCCCATCCCCCACTTTCATGTTCTTTTTATCTCCTCACAGGTGAGCTGCAGTGACAGGCTGTGGTGATGCAGGTGGCAGATCACATTATCACTGGAATCCAAAGTCAAAGTGACAGTGGCTTCAACAAGATCTAAGATTGTTTTCTTTTCAGGACCTCAGGCTGCTGGCCAGCAGTCCTGTGTAACAGGTGTCCTGGGGTGTTTGCTTCACTGCTCCCTTGTCCTTTATGGTCACCAGGACTCGGCACTGTCCAGAGTCTGGCTTTCCACCAGCGGGAAGAAAAAAAGGCAGCAGGGAGCTGGACAGCCGGATTGCCACCTGCTCTAAGAGCACATGCCAGACTCGGGTCTCCCACACTGCTGGCCAAAACCGTATTGCAAGGGAAGCTGGGGAATCTGATTGGCTCTGGAGGTTCTGTCACGATGGAGAGTTTCTGCTACCAGTGAAGAAGGTAGGCAGTCAGAAGTCGCTGTCAGATAGCTGAAACAGCATGAAACCTAACCCAGCACTTAAGGAGGTCTGCTGGAAGGTATCTGGTTCTCACACTGAAATGCCAAGGCAGGAATGGCCGCCCCAAGAGAGGACCCTGGGCTAGGAACGTGCTTTGCTGACAAAGCTCACAGAGATGGTGGATCCAAAGCCAGAAAGCCTGATGCTGGCGCCCATAGGCTTTGTGTCACAGCACACAGAATGGATGCTTGGGGATGTCTTGAGGAAGGAGGGCCATTGCCCACCTTATTCACAGCTGTACTCCTGGCACATCGGCAGTAAGAGCTGAGCCATTGTTACTTCTAGAAGGAATTCCTGGTCTGGTTTTGTCTTACCATTGCCTCCCATGCCTAGTCAAAAGGCTGTTGCCCTTTCCTGCCCCAGGAGTGTGCAGTGGTAGCAAGTGGCCAATCATTATCAGCAGAGAGCCATCTGTTCAGGTCAGGCCCCTAACTATTTCTGCACATATGAGTGGGGGTGGGGCAATAAAATCTCACAGGAAGGGGTGCTTTCCCGAGAGATGACTCAACTGTCAGTTCTCCAATAGGATTGCTGTCTCCTCTTGTTGCTCGGGAGTCGGAGAACCGGGGGATACCCAAGTCTGGTTCCTTCTGTCTGAAACATGACTAACTAGCCTCCCTCTGCTCCTCTCTGTTCCAGGCCTTTTATTTATCTTAGAACAGTATGAAGCAGGTCTCCCTGATTCCACTTCACTGATCAGGTTGTCAAGGGAGAGAGTGGTTAAGTAATTTCCCCAAGATCACACAGAAAGGGAGCTTGCCGAAGGCTTGAGGCTATACCTGGCATGGCTCTGTATTTCCTCAAATAATTTCACACTTTATAGCCCAGGGTGAAGCTATGATTTAGCTTGACTCAGGTTAAAACTCGCTTTCAGATGAAAAGCCTCAGAGAGGTTCCTGATCCTCCCTAGGGACCCAGCTGGCTGGGAGGCCCTCCCAGTTCCTCTGTCCCTGGGGACCCAGGCCATTGCAGCCTTCCTTCCCTCCTGCAGCAGCTGCAGCTGTGCTTGCATGTCAGCGATGGGAATGGTGGGTGTCGCGTGGGAGAAGAGGGCCGTTTATTTACGACGTGACAATTTTGATGTATTTGCTAAGGAGGGGGAACCAGCCCAGCACCACACAATTAAATTAAAAGACCACCAGTTGTGGGCGAAGCTCATCTATGGCTGGCTTAGAATCAAATGAATCAAACAATTCAGAGAAAGACACAAATTGCTTCTCAGCCTCCAACTCCAGATTTACCCCGAGGCTCTTATGCTGCTCTCTGGGGGCCAGCTTGCCCAGAATGATACCCCAACAGGGCTTGAGTCAGGCGAGGCAGTGGGTGCTGGGGTAGCTGTGTGTTCTTTTGCTCTTGTCCTGGGATGGTCCTGAGGCTAGCATGGAGTGTATGGTGTTCCTGTTCTGCATGAATGGGCCCATCTCACTGTTCTCCAGGTAATTATCATTTATGTCACGTGGCAACAGTCTCTCACCTGGTCTCCTTGGCTCCAGTTTGGCCCAGTTGGATCTATTTTACATTTAGCTTCTATCTCTAGAGATCAATTCCTTGGCATGTCCTGCAAAGCCCCTGTATCAGACAGGTTTCTGCTATAATAATACCATATAACAACAACTAATCCCCAGGTCTGCAAGACTTAGAACCACAGACACCATTCTTGGGCACAGTTGGGGTGGAGATGGGGGACTCTGTTTGAAGCCATAGGTTGACTTCAGGTCTGAGCCCATGACCCTCATTCTGGGGCTAGCTGCTCTTCAAAGCATGTCCTTTCATGGTAGACATCAGAAGTCCAAGTGGTCCAGCTAAAGATAGATTCCTTCAAGGCCTCTGACTATGGCTTGGGTGTCCCTTCCAGTACCTTACAATCTCAGGATAAAACATCAGTTGTGGCCTACTGATCTTGCTGGTTTTCAGTGTGGAATTTGCAGTGTAAGCTCCATAGTCATGCTCAGTAGGGCAGGATCATGTTTCCCACCCAGTCTTCTAGCAAAAGGAATAGACTTGTAATTTTATTACTAAGAGGAGCCAGAGTTCTGGGAATATTAATCTAATTTGCTGACCTGTTTTTAACTGTGGCTCTCAAAGGCATAGTCTAGTCTAGCATGCATTAAAGTACCAGCTTGGCCCCATCCCAGGGTACAGAATGAGAAACCTGGGCTGGGGCTGGGCAGTCTATTATCTATCCATCCGTCTATGTGATGCCAGCTCCACCTTCTGGAGTAGAAGCTTGACACCCCATCCCTGCTTCTCTGTATGTGCACAGGACTTAGACCTGTGTGCCCAGGCATCAAGACGCAATGCTTGGTGGCTGTTTGATTGTAACCGAGAGCCTCCATGGTCAGGACTGCGGCATGGGTGTCCCTTCCTGTACCTCACAATCTCAGAATAGGGTATTGATTGCTGCCTACTGGTTTTTTATTATTGGCTTTCACTATGGAAACTGCAGTCTCTGTCCTGGGAACCAGCCCTCCCAGAATGCACTGCTGTGGCTGTGGATACACAGGGATTATGGGTGGGCAGGACAGGCTTCACCTGGGAGTGTGAGGAGATAGCCATGAGTGGATGAGGCACATGAGACCATGGTTCAGGAAGACTGGTTCAAGTTGATGGCCAACTCTGTAGGGCTTACGTTGCTTATTGTATGTGAGCTGAGTGGCCATCAGACTGAAAGATTCAAAGTGAGCTACTTCCTCCATCAGACTGGATGCCTTCTTGAGTTAGGAGCTCCTAGTCAGCAGCATTATCTCTGCACCATTATAACAAGGACCTCCCCTCCCAAATGACCTTTTCCAGCAAACCATGAAGTCCTGGAATTGGGACTGGATCTATTCTACCAGACTCAGGGATCCCTGATTGAAGATAGGAACTATGTCCTTTCCTATTGTCTCCAGAAAGAAGCAAATTACTTCCAGTATACTTTCTAGTTGTATCTATGTGCAATATGTATGTGTGCCAGCATATGTTATATATGTGTGTGAGGATATGATGTGTATAAACATATGTGTGTTATATGTATGTGTGCAAACATGTGTTTTGTATATGTGTGTTTGTAGGCCCAAGGACAACCTCAGTTGCTGGTCCTTAGGAGCCTCCTTCTCTCTCTCTCTCTCTCTCTCTCTCTCTCTCTCTCTCTCTCTCTCTTTGAGACAGTCTCTCACACTTGCCTGGAACTCAAGTTGTCTATCAGCCTCGCTGGACAGTAAAGCCCCCGGAACTGCCTGCTTCTGCATCCTCATCACTGAGATCACACGTGTGCCCCTCCATGACGAACATCTTTCTTTTATTTTAAAGATGAGCTTTAGATTGAACTCAGGTCCTCATGCCTGTGAGGCTGAGCTATCTTTCTAGTTCTTGACTGTTTGTTTTCCATAGTTAAGATATGGAGGGCATCTTTTGGTCCCTCCATCCTCCAAGGCAAGATTCCTCCCTTCCATCCTGAGTCCCTGTGCAGGCAGCTAGCCCAAGGATGAAGCACATTCAGTGGACAGGAGAGGGCTGAGGAGCAGTACTGGGTGCTGGGAGGAGGGTACCCATGCCGTTGGCAGGCCATATGGATGCTTCAGTTTCTAATCTTTTCCTTTCCGCTGACAGGTACATTTCAAGGGAAATTGAATTGCGCATTCAACTTCACTTACACTTACTGTGGTCTCATCTGGCTGGCAGTGGGCAGGAGGCTTTTGATGTCTGCTTTTGGTACCCAAGCCTGCTTAAGCCTTTTCTCTTTGAAGCCGGGGAGACATGCCAGGGAGGAGGTTGACTTGCACTCCTTCAGCAACTTATTTAGTCTTTGGAGACCTTTCTCCCAGAGGCTCCTAGAGCTTGAGTCACTGCTCCATAGCAAGTTTAGGTCAAGCTGAAGAAAAACTTCCTGAAGACTCTCCCTCACAGAACAGATGGGCAAAACCCCAGGAGGTTTCCAAGCTGGACTCACCAAACTCAACTCTTTATGCAAAGCCAGGGAAGCTTGCATTTCCCTCAGACTTTCTAGAGTGGCTCCAGCATCCCTGTGGCTCTGCAACCATCCTTTCTTCACAAGCCATCCCCAAAGTCATCCCTCGGGATCCCTCATTCTTTTTAAAAAATTTTTAATCAGTTAATTTATATGACATGCAGCTGGCCTTTGGCTACTTTGTGGGTTCGTCTTCCATCTTTCTTTACCTTTTGACCCTCTAATGCTAGATAAGAGCAAAAAAGGATAGAGAGAAAAGAGATCTCTGCATAAAGTCAAGTGTTAGAAAGGGGGTGACATTATCACTGGACTACTTCCTCCTGATTAGAGGCATGGAGTTCCTTGGGGCTAATTTTATCTTTGCTTTCAGGATATCTAATTTCTTCTTGTTGTTGTTTTCTCTTTGCGCATGACTACTTAACAAACTGCAACCAACAACAACCAACAACAACCAACAACCCACCCCAACTCTCAAGAGCTTAAGCATTTATATACCCTATGCAGAGTCCCCAGAATCCCAAAAGACACACAATCACAGAAAGTTTCTGCTATGGCAGAGTCATCCATCTGCTAGATCACAGAAGAGGCAAATCAGTCAGCTACTGCAAAGCATCCCTGTACCCCATACCTACTACTTCTATGCTTTGTAAAGACACCAAAATTCCAAAATTACTACAGTTATGCACACCGGTGTTCTGTTTACATATATGTGTGTAAGGGTGTAGGATCCCTGGGAACTGGAATTACAGACAGTGGTAAGGTGCCATGTGGGTGCTGGGAATTGAACCCAGGTCCTCTAGAAGAGGAGCCAGTGCCCTTAACTACTGAACCATCTCTCTAGCTGCTTTATTCTTTATATAGGCAAATTATTTTTTCCTCAATATTATGTGAACAAAACACGTCTGTCTTCAGTGTTCCATGTACCCATAGTGCCCTGGCCATGCAAATGCAGCTCATGCTGCTTAAACTGCTTCCCCAGTAGAACACATTGATTCCCTGAACCCTTATTGACTAGAGATTTGCAAGGGAGCAGAAGCCACTTTGGCCCCTTCTTTCTAGTTTTGATACACCCTTCTCCCCAAAGCCCTTAGTCTGAGGCTGTGCCTTTGCTTGTTCCTTTTGGGCCTCTGGTGGCAGAGGTCACCATCTTTGTTCCTGTCTTTGGGAAGGCTTTTTGGAGGAGAGTGAACCATGTGGGCAGGAGTAGGCTTCATCTCTCTGCCTGGCTAGTCCTGAGAAATGCCTGTAGGCTTGCTTCCCTGCTCACCCAGCCTTGCCTGAAGTCTCTGGGATGATGGCCAAAACTGTGTACCTCTACACATTGCCCCAACTCTCTCTGTTCCCAGCTCCAACATTTCTAGGAAAAATAGAAAAGGGTGTGGCTCCAAGAACCTGGTACCCAGGATCTGGGAGAAAAGGATGTTCTGAGCTTAGAGAAAAGCATGGATTTGGAGAACAGGGATGGGTGTGTGTGTGTGTGTGTGTGTGTGTGTGTGTGTGTGTGTGGTATATAGTTGGAGTTCTACCTTAGATCTCAGGGCCCTCCTTGTGATGGAGAAGGCAGTTTATAGGGTAGAATAGACCTTTATTACAGCACAGCATCCTTGGCCCCCAAAACAGACAGCACATGTGTTGTATGACATCACTGAGTTGACTTTAGCAAGCAGAAGAGGCTCCTTGGCTCTTCTGGGGTTTGAAGAACTCAGGACCAGAATGACCTTCAGGATGTCTCAGTGACAGGGGCCACTTCTTTGACCAATGCTGGGCTGTGAGGCCTCTGAGAGGCATAGCATGGTGTGCTGAGCTGAAACAGTCACCTGAACTCTTCACTTCCTACGTCCTTCTCATTACAGGGGAACTTGAACCCTACCTTCCTAATAACTGACACAACATGGCAGGGCCCCCATTAGCTAAAAGCTCTCTGGGCAGCTCAGGACAGCCTGTGAATTCCAGCTGTGCTGGCAGGAGGCTGAGCCCTTACCCCACCAGCTTGTGAGCACCAGCTGGGCCTAAGTAAAAGTTTCCAGTGACTTGACTGGAAAGGGCACTAGTGGAAAGTAGGCCTCCCTGGAGCACTGAGGTTGCAGTAGGAGGGAGCACCCGCACCAGCCTCTGCTTAAGAATAGACAGAGTCATTATCCAGCAAATAATCGGCATAATCCCGGAAGACACACAGTTCCCCTCCGGTGCCTTCAATCACCCCTGAATGGGAGCGGAAACCTGCACAAGCATCAAGCCCACGCAGGTGGAAGCTGACAGCTCCCTCTCCGGTCTGCTCCTAGCAGCCTGCTCCTGGCTCCCTGGAACCTGGTTTGCAGAGCCAGGCCTCACCAACTCTCACCCTGCTGGGGAGGTGGGATACATGGTCACTAGGGAGGTGTCCCTATTTGCTTTCCTGTTGCTGTGAGCAAAACTTTGGAGGAACGAGAGGACAGGGTAGCAGCTCAAAGTAGGGACCTAGAGGCAAGGTTTTAGACATAAACTTTGGGAGAACACTGCTTTCTGCCTCGCTTCTCCTGGCTTGCTCACCAGTTAATTTTTTCTTGTACATCTCAGACCTACTCACAGTGGGCTAGACTCTCCTGCTTAGTTTGCAATCAAAAAAGTGCCCCACAGGCATGCTCACAGGACAATTAGATGGAATTCCTCAACCGAGATTCCCTGTCCCCAGGTATGTCGATGTTTCTGTCAAGTTGACAAAGCTTCTTATCAGCACAACAGGCACACGGAGGGCAATGACCACATCCAGATTCTGGCTGTTGCTCACTAGCAGCAACTGGGGTGGAGGGTGTCATTAACTGTGACAGGACAATGACCACATGAATATTGTTTCAGCAGAACTTCATTTAGCAGAGGCTGCATGAAGTGATGTATGGAGTGCCTACATGTGTCTTTACCATGGTGAAGCCAATCAGTCTGTGAATTGTGCTTTATATCCATGATGTCATCTTGGGCTATGCATAGCCCGAGAGATTAATACCCTTGAGGCCCAGGAGATGCTCACTCGTCTGTTTTCTCACCCCCTACTTTCACAATTGGTACTGGATCAAGGAACTGAACCTCTTTAACGGTCCAGGGTCTATGCGAAAGAGCTCTTCAGAGAGAGGTAATGCAGGGATACATTCCTACATCTCAGACTTCCATGGGTTGATTTGCTTGGTCGTGTCCCATCGGCCACATACAGGGAAGGTTATCAGAGAGAGTCCCCAGTATAGACTTCCTGGGCTTTTCTCTGGGGTCTATGGGGTGACACAGCACAGGAATCTTTGACTCCTAGAGGGACAAACTTTCAACTGAGATGGAGGTGTCCCACAAATGGCAGGAGCTTGGATGCACCCTGGGTCCACCCTGGAGAACTGCAAGAGGCCATGCCTTCTTCCCCAGTGAGGAAGACAAGAGTGAAGCATGGTGCACGGGAACGCTGACATCCCACAGGGACATGTAGCCCTCGGGCTGCAAGATGTGGTAGACAGAACATAGGTCAGGCAGGGCCTGACATGCTGGGTTCAGACCCTCACCTGCCACTTCTAGACGGCATCTGTTATGGAGCCCGGTGCCTTCCTCTTGGCAGCATGGGGGTTAAAAGCGGCCCACAGTGGGAGAGAGAACATGGAAAGTGATGGTCTCCTTGCTTTCTTTCTCTTCCTAGTAAGCCTCATTAGGGTCCCAGAACTACCCCAGGAACCTACTTATCTCAAGCTGTGCTCTGGCCACCTGTAGATACCCAGACATGGTGCCCTTTAGAAGCAAACCTTAAGGTCAGTTTTGGGGAAACAATCTTTGGAGAATTTCATTTCCTTGTAAACATTTATGTGCAGAACCTAAGGAGATGGCATTGACTCAGAAGCCTTATTCCAGGAACCAGACTGGAATAGTCAGGCTGACCCCACAGCCTGCAGAGGGATGAAAGCTAGAACTGGCCGCATCACGGGGTCTGCGAACCCAACTCTGCTATCCCCCAGCTGCCAGCTTCTCTGTCTCTGGGTAGCCAGGTGGAGAGGTAAAACACAGACAGGCTTTAGGGCCATGCGAGTCCCAACTCTGACACCCACGGGCTCTGTGACTATGAGAGAGGAAATGAACTTCAATGTCCACGTCAGCCGGAAGAGATAAGTGCAGCTGTGAGCCCTGTGGCGTACAAAGGAAATGAGGCCAAGCCTACGGACTCCTCAGTTTGGAGCCTGGCGTAGAATAGGTGTTTGGTGAATCTTCCCAGGATTCGAGATGTGTTTGTTAAACCCAGAGGAAAGCTGGTTGGTACCTGATGGTGAGACTCAGAAAATAACTAATGTCCCACTCCTTCCCTTCAGGATCTCTCTAGTGGAAGGAGATACCCTTCTTTCTGTGCTGGGACAGGAACAAACTGGACACTCAGCAGCCCCCAAGGTGGCTCCAATGAGGAAGCTGGCATCCTCCCTGCCCCATCTTGTAAGCTGGGGTTCCTGTGTCTCTATCACCCCAGTTCTTGTCTGTCTTTAACCTCCCAGCTGAGTGGTGACCCTTTCTGAAACTTTATTCCAAATCTTTTCTATTTTGAGCCCTGCTGAAAAATGAGGAGCCTGTGGGGAGCCAGATGTGGCTGAGTCTTGCTCACACTTCCACACTGGGGGAAGCTCCACACACGTACCAAGTTTCACCCCCGTCTCTCCAGCCATTTAGCTATTTAGAACCCTGCCTTTATTCCCTCTAGCCATGCAGAGCTCAAGGTCAGGTTAAAAAGAAAGGATTTTTTTTTAAAGGAAATGAGCGGGCATGGGGCAGATTGGCTTCAGGCAGAGGAGGAGGGCTGGGGTGAGGGAGACTTCGGTGGCTCAGGATGCAGACACAAAGCCAGGGAAGGATGCTGGTTCTCCTAACCTGCCCTGGGCCCCTGGCTGCCCCTCCATTATTCCTCTGTCTTGCTCAAACCACTCTTGCTTCTCTTCCCAGCCTCATTAGACCCTTGCTGGCCTGTGCACTAAAGAGAACAAGACCCTCTCTGCTTTTGCATTTCCTGTGTATAGATCAGGCTTTTCCACACCTCCAAGGAAAAGGGACGGTGCCTGGAGGTAGTTCTGGAGAGTTGTTAGGTCAATGAATAAAATGCTAGTTGTGTAAGCACAAGGGAATGAGTTTGAATCCCCAGAACTTATGTTTAAAAAAAAAAAAAAAAAAAAGACAAGCATAGTGCTGCATGCATATAACATCAGTTCTAGAGGAGTAGAGACAGGCAGATCCATGGGGCTGTTGGCCAGCCAGTCTAGCCCATTAGCTGAGCTCCAGGGCAGTAAAAGGCCCTGTCTTCTCAAACAAGGTGGATGGCTCCTGGACAATATCGTCTGAGGTTTTTCTGTGGCTTCAACATATATATGGACATGCACACACACACGTACGCTCACACAAGCTGGGGAGAAGGCAAATGCCCTCCTAGAAAAGTCTTTAGCTACTAGCTGACCTCCAAGAGCCAGAACAATATGTCCTCATTCTTCACAACCCAGCCTCTCCCTGAATCCAAAGTGTGTGATCAAGCACAGGTGAATCAGGCAACGCAGGGCACTTTGGATGCTGTCCATGGTACTTTGTTCTCTTGGGCGGCTCAACACTTGTTCAAGGACAGTGTCACAAGCTTGGGTTGGCTGAAGTCCCCCTTGGTGCCAACTGTATGGGTCACAGAGAGACTTATAAGGTGCTGTGGAGGCATAGCTCCACGCTCAGGGTGTGGCTACCCCTTCAGTTTATGCCCTACTCTACACAAGGTAGGAGGATAAAAAGACAAACAGTGTGTAGGACTGGGAGAGGGGGGCAGCAAGGAAACAGAGCTTCCTAGTTCTCCCCCCTGGGGTTTCCACAGGATTAAGTGTGCTTCAGGCCATTCCTTAGCCTTTGTGCTCCCCAGGTGACTCCTTTGCTTTTCACTGAGACTTTCTAGGGCTTTTCTCACCAAAATTGAGAATCACAAACCATTTAGTAAGAATGTTGTTTGCATTCCCAGATCATGGAGCAAAGTTTAGAGAATATAGGTGCTTAACAAATAATTGTGAGTAAGTCAGCAAGAGGTAAGAAGGCCCACAATATACTGGGATAAAAAAGTTATTGAGAATTTATTATGAGCTAAGCACTTTAATATTGGTGCCAACACAGAGTGCTTATATTCTACAAGCAGAATTAGTTCATGTGCTATAATGACCAAGGAATATAGGTACCCTCTTTATACCTCTTTTATACAGAGAAGAAAGTGAGGCAGAGGAAGATTTTTCCATTACTTATGATAGTTATTCATAAAGTAAGGTTGCCCTTATGGAACTTTTTACCAGGCTCTGTTCTTCTGCATCCAGAACATCAATTGCTAAACTCAGTAGGGTCCAGAGGATTCACCTGTGTGCTAACATGCCTGTTTTTATGTGGTGCTAGGGATAGAACTGAAGGCCTTGTGCATGCTATGTGAACACTCTACCAAGTGAGGAGACTTCCCCAATCCTCTTTTCTTAAATTTCAAAAATACATTAAAATATTCACTCCAAAGTAAAAATCACTGTTGAACAGCAGGACTTGTTTCCAGTTGATACATCCCATCCTGCAAGAAGCTCAACAAGACTTAGCAAGTAAACAACTCAGAGGCCTGAGGAAGTTCCTGAAACTGAGAAGAAACACTAGTCTCCTCCCCTGCCCTAGCTTATATAACCAGTAAGCACTGCTGAGAAAGTCTCAGAGGAACAGAGCTGCCTAGAAATTAGGCTCAGATTAGGCAAGGTGCCTGAAAGAGGTCCAGACCACCTAAACTGGCTTGGAAGACACTCTGTGATCTGTTCAGTTGCCTTCAGGCTGTGCAGTGAACTCCAAGTTCCCAGATTTCATGAGTTGTTACCCATGCTGGGAAGAGCTTTGGTGACAAAGCTATCTTTGAGTAATTTCTGCTTCTGTGAGTAATCCTCACCCTTATTCCTGTAAATTTCCCCAGTAAAACTCATTGGTTCACCAAGTTGGACTTTAATGGTATTCTTAGTCTGTCATTGGTTCCCTATCTGGGGTGAGTAGATATGTGTTCACATCTCCCTAGGAATAGTGTCTCACAATAATCATTTTCAATCCAATTATGTTAAATTATACAAAATAAATTAAAATTGTTAATCTCTAGTGCTGAGCCCTTCCCTCAGAAGTTAAATCAGTTAAGAGCATGATATTCACATACTGATTTTCCCTGTTTATACAGATCTCTCTATGTATGTTCAAACATATCAAATATATTAAATTAGAATTCAACTATTCAACTAGGTTTACATCTTGCTTTTTACTTTATTAGTATTATTTTTAATTGATAAATTATAATTATGTGCATTTATAGAGTTCAATGTGACGTTTTGATATATGCATCCAATATGAGGTGATTAAATCAAGCTAATTAACATATCCATCACCTCCCTCACCCATCATTTTTGCAGAGAGACATTTGAAATTTATTCTCTTAGCTACTTTAAAATGCATCTTGCTTTTTAAAAACTTGACAATAGATCCTGGATATTTTCTAGCATGGTACCAGTCATTATTAAAGTATTTTCTGTTGCTGAATAGAGTTTTAAGAACAAAAGAAGAGGTTTGAGTTGGGGTGCCAACCCTGGAAGCTTCTAGAGGAGGTAATTGACACCCTCAGCATCTGTGACAAGCAAGGAGAAAATCGCGCTTTCTCGAGCTGCGTGGAGCTGGCCTTCTATTCCCATCAGCACATCCTTTTCTCACCACAGTCACTGAGGGAGATCAGCTCCCTCCTGCAACTGCAGAAGAAGCTGAGGGTGAGCACAGCCTCAAGAGCCAGGACGTGGAGGAGCCCAGAATTGGATCCCAGGCTGTCCCCTCCAAGTCTGTAGGTGTCCCCCAATCCCACACCAGCAAGTCATGCAGCCCCAGCTTGTAGGAACCTAGAGGAGCCCCCTCCTCCTTCCCTACCCCCTCTGTTCTTTCTCTTTTGGAGTCAGAGCCAGGTGGAGCTCCGAGCTCCACAAAGCACTTTGGAATTCATAAAATGGAAATTTATTGAACAAGCCTTTGGAGAAGGGAAGTAATGAAAGCCACTATATAAATTATGAGGCCACTGGTATTATACAGCTGCAGCTAATGCTGTTGGTCCCCAGAAGGGTACAGAGTCTCTCAGCTCCACCCAGCTCGCTGGCGAGAGTGATGGGCTACTGTGCTCACAGACAGAGCAGCAGGCCACTCAGCTCCCTCAGCCTCAGAGCTCTCCCTACCCGCCACACCCCAGGGTAGGGTGCTGTCTAACAGGAGCCCTGCTTTGTCTATCCTATCACCCTGCCACCACTACTGTCGTCCCTCAGTTTGAAGACCTCCATTATTTTCCCTTCTGACCTTTTTAATCTCAGAACGGCCGTGCAGAGAACACGGAGGCAACAGCTTCGGTTTCGCTAGATGAAGCGGCAGACCTGCCTATAACTTAAAAGCATCATGGAGTTGCAGGGACATTGTTGGTGGTAGGTGGAGGAGGGGGAGGCTGGCGGGCAGGACGCAGGGTGTCTGTCCAGAACTGATTCCAGGCCTGTTTTGAAGCTAAAGGTTTTTCCAGTGTGGAGGTCTTTATTGCCTCAAAACATGGGGGAACTCAGAGTGGGTTGGTTATCCCACTGGGGCCTCTGAGTCCTAATTTGTTCACCCCCAGGGACAGAAGCCAGGAGAAAGGTGTGACATATCTATCAGTGACAATGGTTTCTTGCAATCCAGGGCTCCTTGCCAAGAGTGCCTCCTGCATAGTCTTGAGATCTCACCCCAGAAAGAAAGGCAGCTCCTGCGCACACAAGCCCAAGCTTTAGGGGCGGTTGGGTCCGTCTCACAGGATGCTTCATTTCTAGCACAGTCCTGAAGTCTGGCCAGTCATATCTCCTATCTAACTACATTTTCATCCTCACCTTTGCACAAACCTGCAGTAGGTGGAGGTCACATAGCCCAGAGAGAGCAGGGTCTTTCCCCAGGGCACAGCAATGCCAGGCCCAGGAGGGACAGAGCATGGGATCATCAAGATGTTCCTTTTCTGCACGGTGCTCCATCCTGGCTTTCCCACAGGGATTACTTTAAAGTGGGGTGAGGGTTCGGCTAATAAGAGAGAAGCCATAGAGCCAGGTTGTCCTCTATGAGTTTACCTCTAGGTGACAAGTTTGAGCTCAGCTCAATCTTTGTGCATTTGCTATGCAGCCTCAGACCAATCATTTGTCCTCTCTGGTCTTCGGTCTCAGCCCCCCCCCCCCATCTATTAAATAAACTATTTGGGAAAATAAAGTGATTCTCAAAGCCATCTGCAAGTCCATCTACTCAAGGAGAATGCTAAAGTAGTTCCATGCTCTGGCCTGGAATTGCTGTGAGAGGGATCATGGTTTTGTGTGACCAGCTTCCCAGAGGTATTTGGTTTTTGAGTTGAAATTGGGGTAGTCTGAAGGGCAGTGAGTGGGAAGCCATCCCAGGACAGGGGAGTATGGAGGCATGCTTTCAGAATACTCAGCCTTTGTTCCGAGTTAGGTGACTTTGGACATTGACTTAACCACTTGAAGCTTCATCACCTATGAAAAAATGGGGCTAATAACCCCAGGGAAGGGCTATGGAGAGGAGTAAACCCCATGATCCATGGGGGAAGTTCCATATTCCTTCCCAGTCTCATGTCTCAGATGTTAGCCTGGCCCATCTCCACAGCAACACAGCAACATCTTGTCCCTTAAGGTCTATGGGGCTGCACTGGGAGCTGGCAGGGGCAGGTAGGGGATGTCAGAGATGGGGAGAGGGACTTTGGAAAGGACAGGAGGTGGGGTGAAATATAACCCCTTTTCTGGAATGTGCCTGCCTCTTTATTGACCTAATGTGGCTGTGGCTGTGGCTAAGCAGAGCTTCAGAAGATATGAGAACAGAGGTTGGGAGCAGCTGCAGCTGCCAGCTCTGCTGTGTGTGTGTGTGTGTGTGTGTGTGTGTGTGTGTGTGTGTGTGAAAGCCTGAAAATTAGCCTTGTGATTGAGATTGTCATTCTTGTTCACCTTACTGTCGCCAGCCAGCACTGGGAAAGAGCAGAGTCCCTTCTGTCATTTGACAGCCTCTGACCTTTAACTTCTGATTTTTGAACCCTAACATGGAGTCACTCCGGGCAAGTGTTTTGAATTTTGCAGACCCATGGGTCCATTTCACCAGTGTTGGGTTAAGAGTAAGGAGGAGCTTATGGGCTGGGTCAGGGCTCAAGTCCATGATGACATTCAGTAGTGGCTCTTGTGGTCCCTAAAACACAGATCTTATTTCAATTTTGAAGTCAAATATGAGGGGCCATGGCTAGGGAACTCAGCTTTAGATTATCTCCTGAAATGACAAGTATCAGCTCAGGACCCCAGGACCACGATGTCAGCAAATTGGTGATTTTCCCCCTCCCAGAGGGACAAAGCAGGGAACAAGAGACAAAGACAGGAGATAAAGAATGAGGGAAAAGGGAACAAGGAGGGGAGAGAAAAGGGGCAACGGTGGGGGGTAAAGAGTATTTGTCTCAAAGTGGGCAAAGGCCTGTCTCTGGACAAGGAGGAGACAAGTGTGGTCTGTAGGGAAACTTAGAGTTTTTAAAGGTAAAGAGGAAAACCATGACAGGATGAGGTGTTTAATTTTAATTGGGCATGTTAATTTGGCAAGCCAAAGGGGGCTTTTGATTGTTGGACTTTGGTAGTTAACCTCAGGAGAAGGAAGTGGCCAAAGAGGAGAATAGACCTCGGTCGCTAGCCTTAGGAACGCAATCCAACCCTTTTGAGCAAGGCAGAAGGTATGGCAGAGAAGGGTAGGGCCTGCCGGAGGAGACATGTTTGCTATGCCCGAGCTGGCTAGAGTCCCTGCACCCCCAGTTCCATGTTCCAAAGTGACATTAGTTTCATGAAGTTTCTTTAAATATTCAATTTATTTTTAAATAAATATTTATTTTTAATTGTGTTTATTTGTGTATGTCTGAGCGTGGGTTTGTGCACATGGATGCAGTGTTTAAGGAGGCCAGGAGAGGGCGTCAGACATACTGAAGTTGGAGCCTCAGGTGATTGTGAACCACTCAAAGTGAATGCTGGGAAATGAACTCCGGTCCATTGCAAGAACAGTATGCGCTCTTAACTATGGAGCCATTTCTTCAGCCCTTTCATGAAGTTTTTAATAGTAACAGAAGGAAGAAGGTCATTGATCATAACTTTTCAAACATGCTGGTGGGAACACCAGGCAGGTGGGTTAGAGCAAAGCAGAACCTGGTGTCATAGGCTTCGAATGCTATGGGATGACATTCTTAGCTTTGGGTTGATGCAAGCTAGGGGTCTGCCCATACATTCCAAAGGATTTACCACAGAGGCAAAAGGCTGGTAGGTCCCATACAAAGGTAGACAGGAAGTGACTAGCAAGAGACTAAAGACCACTCATCTGTGGTCTCTGGGTCTGCCACATTGTAGCCCTTCCCATCACTGACAGTTCTCAGCAGTCCATCAGCCTTGCTAAGTCTTTCTGGGCACTTCAGTTTACACTCTTCCAGGTGTCAAAGGTTGGTGGCACTTTAGACCATCCTGGCAGGCAACACATTGGCCTTTAGCAAGACTATGCTTCTCATGTTGAGGTAAGTCTCAGGTGCAGGAGAGGTACTACCATGATTTTCCTCCTCCTTCTTCATTCCTCTCCTCTGGCGCCCTCAGGAGTGACAGTTTTCAGGAAGGGAGTTGGCTTAATGCAGCTTCTGGATTTGGGATCACAAGTTGCTCCATGCTGAAGGAGGCAACCACATGCCTTTCCATGTTGGCGACTGAGGGTAGGGGGTGGGGAGTGAGGAGTGGGCCCTGATGCCATCCTCAGCATAGGGAGGGAGGAATCTGACCAGCACAGGGCTCCGTGGGTGCTGAGCTCTTGCATTTCCAGGAGAGGGGTCGTTTGATCCTGGAGTAAGAGAGTTAAGGTCTTAATGGTGAGTCGAGATCCTCTGGGGCAGTATGAGGAGCTGGTGGGATCAGCACTGGTGCCCTAGGGAAGCTGGGTGAGGGAGCTGAGGAGGACAAGTGCCCCTCAGACAATTGCCAGGAGGTAGATTTCAACAAGGGCCCTTCTCAAATACTGCAGGAAAGCAAGGGAGATTGTAATTTGCATGTGTTTTGCATATGACAATAGGTCTCAAAGTCTGCTTCCAGGCAGCCTTGAAGCAAACTGAAATCTTAACTCGGCCCAATCCATTTGTCTCAGTTTAAAGGACTCCTGGACCAGACCCTTTGGAATACAAAGCCTATGGAGGTTGGGAGCATTGTTTCTAAAGCCACATCGTTTTTTAAAGTGGAGGGAGACAAGGATGTGAATAAAAATGAGGTTTCCCGGTTGATGCTCCTGTGGGCATTTAATATCACATAATGATAATGATGGTGGAGACAAAAATAGCAATGCTAGTCAACACTTACCAAGCACGTCCCACTTGCTGGGCACATATCTAACACGTTAATTCATTCTATCCTCTCACACACCCTGGGTGTTAGGATTATTCCCATTGGACTCATGCAGGCACTTCAAAACAGAGAGGTTAAATAGCTTTCCCAAGGTCACAGAGCTGGACATGACAGAGATGAGATTCAGACCTGGGTAATATGTGGCCATAGGCCACCCTCTGTAACAAGTTTTGTCTCTAGTGTAGATTTGAACTCTGGTGGGTGGAAGGCCAGGGTCCCTGTAGGCTTCCTCCCGCACCATGACTGGGGTTGATTGCCTGTGCTGCACTTTGTCTCTAGAGGGCCAAGCCCGGAACAGCCAGGGAGACAATTGCTGCAGGAGTTGCATTTGTTAATCTCGCATTCGTTAATTTATTTTATTTTCAGTCCTCAGAATTAGGACGGGCCTCTTGAACACAATATGCAAATGTATGCAAAGCAAGAAGAGCAGGAAGCTTCAGTGCACCCTGCATTAGGGCCACTGTGGCTCTCCAGAGCCAGAGGGGAGTGGGGGTAGCAGCAGTGGTGGAGGAGGCTCCTCTGTCACTTCCAAAAGAGCAGCTCTGTCCAGGGATGATCTTGGGGGCAGGGGATCATCACCATTTGGTCTGGAAGCTTTGATGTGGCATCCGGGATCTTGTAGGAAGGAGGGAGGAGTAGACAGCAACCTTCCTCCATGTTTTCTGCTTCATGTTCCTGCTTGAGTCTCCGTCCCGACTTATAAAGGGCCATTTGTCATTTGAAAACTGTAAGCCCTTGGCCAGCTCCAGGTCTCATTTTCCTTCTGCCTCAGCCTCACCGACTCTTACTCTGCCTGGCCCTCATGCGATGGGGCACTGAGGCCCAAATGGCCTGTGGCCTGGAAAAGGTGATGTGGGTTAAGGGTCTTCAGTCCTCTATCCTATAAGCAGCCTTTACACATCTCACCCCTGCCCTGTGAGTTCACCTGGATCTCTAGGTATAAGATGGAATCCTTCTGGATAGCCTGTTCCTTCTACCTGTGCCGCGTTGGAGACTATGTTGCTGCTTGCCATTAGTTAAGAGGTCCTTGGGTCAGAGGCCTCTGTCTGATTGCTAGAAGGGCTACCCTTGGCTCCCTAAGAGCACAAAAAGATGAATTCCTAGCATTAGCCATGGATGGTGGAGAGGAGAATGGAGAGGAAGAGAGAGGGAGAGGAAGGAGTGAGGGAGGGAGGGAGAAGAGGGAGAGAGGGAAAAAGAGAGATTGATTGATTGATTGATTGATTGATTTAGGAAAAACTCCTCTTCCTCCTCTCTCTTCTCCCACCTTTTCCCCTTTTCCCTCTGTCTACTAGGGACTCCAGTTCAAAACTAACTTTCTGCAGTTTAAGGAAAGCTTGGGAAGAGAGTAGGGCAGACTGCTAGACTGAGGTGAGACCCAAGAGCTGCTGGTGTGGGGCTTGGACATGTGGGAAATAATGGGATGGGAGCTCTCTGAGAAGGGGAGCAGGGAGCCTGAGGCAGCTGAGGAAGAGACCATTGGAGAATTAATAATAGTGGGGGTGGGTAAGGAGACTACATGTGTCTTAGTTATCTGTAACATCTGCTTGCCACAGCCTAGAGTCACTTGGAGGGTTTCCTGAATGACTGTGGCTTGTGGGGAGAGATTGTGAATTGATATAGGAAGGCTCAACCCACTCTGGGTGGCACCATTCCTTGGGCAGGTAGTTCTGGGCTGTGTAAGAAAGCCAGGTAAGCATGAGAAGGGGGAGCCAGCCAGCAACCTTCCTCCGTGTTTTCTGCTTCATGTTCCTGCTTGAGTCTCTGCCCCGACTTATAAAGGGCCATTTGTCATTTGAAAACTGTAAGCCCTTGTCTCCTCTAAATTGCTATTGGTGAATGCATTTTATTGCAGCTAGAATAGCACTGTATATGTTTCAGACGCTGAGAGTGGGCCATCACCTTGTCCATGCCCCTGTCTCCCTGTCAGGAGCGACAGAGAATGTCCTCAGGGCCATGTACGTGAATCCAGAGCCTGCTGCAACCCTTTCTTCACAGGTGGTTCCCAGCAGAAGAGTTTGCAAGGCTGCAGTCTGTTGCTTGGGGAAGAAATGCCTAGGCAGAAGCTAGGATACAGCCTGGTGTCGGAGAGGAGCCCACCATCTGCTTGTGGGGAAACAGACACCGTCAGCTCAGCCAAGTCAAACAGCCTGGGTGTGGTGGTGAGGTTCCAGGGATCTCCGCCATAGCAGACAGCAGGCCACCTTACTCTACCCACGGATCAATGCAGGGATAGCAAGGAAGCAGCTACACAGAGTCCCACCCAGGGGCCAGCCAGCACCTTCTTGGGGTGAACCTGGACACCAAGCCACCCTGACACTGTCTTTCCTCTCCCTTCTGATCTCAGATCTATTCTCCAGGGTCGGGTTTATGATAAGAGTGGGTGAGAACTTAAAAAATAAATAAATTTAAAGACAAATAAATAAGGGAGCAATCCGCTCTTTTCCCCTTTAATTCTTTTAAAGGAAAAATTAATTTTCCCCTGCCTAAGTACCTGTCACCTTAAATTAATGTTTCCGAGAGCAAAAATGACAAGAAGTTGGGTCATTAGGCAAATTTTAATTAGAGGCTCAGATGTCCCTTACTAATAAGATGTTACATATATTTCATCCTGTTCTTGCCTCCTCCCTGCCTCCGGGATGGCTCTGCAACACCACCAGAGACCGCTGGGGATCCAGGAAGAGGGGTCTGGGGCAGGGAGGAGAATGCAGCTATTTCTGAGGGGAAGGGGCAAAGGCAGCGGAAAGTCCCTTTGGCTTTTCCTAAGAAGATAGCCAGCCAGGCCCAAGCCAACTTCTAGTCTCAGTGGTGGACATCCCAGCACGTTCAGAGCAGGCTGTGTTCCCCGTATGGGTGTGTTAGTGTATGTGTCTAAACATGCATAAGTATATACATGTATGGTGTGCACATTGCATTCAAGTATGTATGTGTGTACATGTGTGTCTTTGTGCATGCACATATGTGAGTATACATATTTATGAGCATGTATATGTGTCATATATGTGACTATGTGCATATCTAAGTATATGTGCATGCATGAATGAATATGTACATATGGTTATTCGTGTGTGAATATGTTAGTGTGTATGTGTAGAGTGCATATATGTATGCATTTATGTGTATATGCATGTATGTATGAATGTGTACATATGTATGTGCCTGTGTGAGTCTTATGTGAGCACATATTAGAGTGTGTATGTGTGAATGTGTATGCACATGTGCATGCATGTATATATGCTTATGGTATGCATGTGTGAGTGTGTGAGTGTATTCATACACATTTGCATGTGTGCATGTGAGAATATATTTTGAAGATTCTAATCCAGCCTCCTCAGAGTCACAATGACTGTCATGATGAGTTCTTGAAGTAGTTGCTTACCTTATCCTTCAGTTTCCCCATTCTAATAAAGGGGATGATGGACTTCCTTTTTTACAGATGCTGAAAGAGCTCCTTAGAATAAGGCCTGGTGCTAGGATATGGGGACAGACCTTTATGTGGGAAGAAGTTTGGGAGTCAGAAGGTGTGACTTGAGTTCCACACCCACTATTTCTGGCTTGGGGACATTGATGGGCTGGCCACTTTATTCCTCTGAGCCCTTAAAGGTTACAATGTGCAGAGAAGCCTGGGGGCTGAGACCTGGGAGCCTCTGGAGACTAAGCATCTTTAGGAAGCAGGGAACACAGGAAGGAGGCCGACCTGCCACTCACATACTTCCCTGTAGGCAGCTCCACAGACAGGTGCTAGGGCTGTCTGCAGCTCACAGATATCTCTGGACATGCTTGCACATGAATGTATGGATGTGGTCAGGCAAAGGGTTGGAAGTGTCCTTCATGTCCTGGGGACTTCTGGTCTTTCCTTAGTCAAGTGCAAATGAACACCCTTTCTCCAAGGTCTCCGAGGCAGTGAGGCCATAAGTTGCACCTCCAAGGGACCAGAAAAGATTCAAGAGGTAGCCTGTTCTCCTGGTGTCTGTTTCCATCCAATGAAGCAGTCAAGATCAAGGCTTGATCCAGCTGAAGTGTCTTCTACTATGTCTTGGGAACCCAGTCCTATGGACCCCTGTGTCCCTCCTGGTAAGGAATTAAATTTTCTAATTTTTGGGCATTACATTCCTCCAGAGGCCCCTCAAAAACAGTCTGTGAGGCTCGCCCCAGTTATTCTTGCTTCCCTGGCAAAGTTTGTCAAGGCTTCCTTCAAAATCTTTATTGGGTTGAGAGAGCATGGCACATGCCCTGACTTCTCAACTCCTGGTCAGGATGGAACCTGATATAGTAAAAAGACCCTGGGAGTCAGAGAAGGCATCAGTCCACATCCTGACATAGCTGTATTCATGCCCAAGTCACCTGACCTCTGAAAGTAAGCATCTACTATGTTCCAGGCACTGATTGTGATATTTTACATGTCTTGATCCAGTGATTTCTCTAAGGAACCAGCTGCTCTATTAGAGCTTTTTATGAACGGGAACACTGAGGCTGGGTAATTTGCACAAAGCCATAGAGGTGATAAGCAGACATCTCAATGTACCTATCTGATTTTGAAGTATTTTCTTTGTGGATAATGGGGAGGGGGACAAAACGAGGAGTTCATTGCTGAGCTCTGGCAAGTGTCTCTACAGAGCCAGCACCTTCCCTTTGGGCTTTGTCCTCTCTCTGGGGCAGTGAATCAAAGGAGCCTTGACAGCTCCCTGGAGAGCAGGTTTAAAGCAGGGTGCTGGTGTGGGATCTGGACTGAGCTGAAGCTTCAGCTCGCCCTGACTTACTGGCCCCCAAGTTCATCTTTGGGGCACAAGGTACAAACTGAGGGCAAAGCCATTGCCAGGGCCATTACTCACCAAGGCAACACCTCGGCAGCCAGCCGTCATACACTCAACAGCTGGACTCAGCTTCCCGTGGAAAGGAATGGAAATTGCACTCATTTTCCAGGAACAAAGAAACCAGCTCACACCGACCTTGCCTGTTTCCTCCCACCCCTGCCCTGTTCCTGCCTCTGTCTGGTTGCATAAGGACTTGGAGACCCTTTGGAGACCCGTGGAGTAAAAAGACAAACACAGAGTGAAGCAGGAAGGTTGGGACTTCACACCACACTTGAGAACTGCCGTCAACAGCCTACCTTTCTCCGCGCAGGGGAGACCAAACCTGGGCCAGTGGGTATGGCAGGCAAAATGAGGGCAGGAGTACCCAGGTTATGGGGAGAGCAAGGAGTGCTGGGGTCAAGAAAGTGCAAGCTGGAACAAGGGCTGTGCAGATCTCTGCTGATTTTTTTTTTTTTTTTTTTTTTTGTGTGTGATGTATGTCCATACATGGCATCTCATTTAATTCTCAGCAACACTCATCCTTATGCCCATGTTCAACAACAATAAAACAGCCCCAGGGAGGTCAGGTGACTTGGGCATGAATACAGCCATGTCAGGATGTGGATAAATGCCCTTTCTGACTCCCAGGGGCTTTCTACTCTATCAGGTTCCATCCTGAGCAGGAGTTGGAAATTCTGAGTTTCAATGAGGGGCATCAATGTAATATTGTTCCGCAGGACCCTCTGGGTCTATCTATACATACCCATGTACAGAATGAGATCACATCCTGTATGTACAAGACTTCCATGTTCCAAGTGGCTTCAAAGTCTAATTTTCTATGGCACATACCCAAAATCCAAGCACTGAGGGGACAGGGGCAGAAAGATTGCCATAAATTGATATAGCCTGAGTTATATCAGGAGTTGTAGGCCAGTCAGGGGTATATATAGAGAGCTCCTGTATAAAAACAAATCAAGAAAAAAGAAGAGGCAAGAGATTGGGGACCAGTATGAAGAAGTCTGATATAGCCTGATGTCCTTTTGAAAGTGGAACAGATCTTTTCTATTCTCAGCATCCCACCATTACCACCTTCACAACTTCTGAATCCTTTGGTTATAGCTTCCTGCTCTGCAGGTGCATGTCAGCTTCTGGGATGGGGATAAAAGCAACCCAGGTTCAAGGAAGGGAAACCTGAGTGACTCCCCATGTACCATGCTTCTCTTCCCTCCTCACGAACTCCAACTAATGTCTCAGCACCAAAGTTCCCAGGCACCTCCCTGTAATGATACACTGAATAATGCATGTCTCAGTGCTGGAGTGAGGGAGGTCAGGAAGGTGGGAGGTAGGATCTGTAAAAATATGTGTGTGTGTGTGTGTGTGTGTGTGTGTGTGTGTGTGTGTGTGGTGATATGTGTATGTGTGTAGAGGAAGGGAGAGAGAACCAGAGAGTGAGTGAGAGAATGAGGGGGGGAAGGGGAGAGGGGAGGGGGAGGGAGAAGGGAAGGGAGAGGGAGAGACTCCTAAAGGCTACACTTCTCCACTGCTTTAAGAAGGTGTGGGTGTTCCCAAAAGGACTCCTGGCCAGAGAACAATGATAATTACCTTGATCCTCTGAGCTACCATACTGAGCCTCATGAAGTAAGAGAAATAGACGGTTGTTCCTTCTGCAGGGAGGAATGGGTCCTAGTGGAGCTGGGGACTCAAACTGACAGGATACTGCTGTCCCCACTTAGGGGACTCCTGGGCTGGTAATGGAGGTGTTACCTTTACTGTGTGGACAAAGCAAAGCAATGAGGAAAAGCCAGAGTGTCAAAGGAGGAAGGTATAAAGTCCAGACAAATGCAGAAAGGCTAGACTAGGAAGTCGTAAGGACCAGACAGGAGGCAGCTGTCCTGGTCCAAGTGGAATACACCTCCACACAGTCCCAGCGGAGAGACATGATCTTGTGTGTGTGTGCTGGTGTGTGCAACCTTGCATTTAGGATGCAAACTATTACTTTCCAAACTTGTTTAAAGGGGAATATATCAAAGAAGCCTTGAGAAAAAAATGACTCTCTTGTCTCTTTCCTGGTCATTTGGGGGCAGAAAAGCTCAAGCTGGGAACAAAGAGGACAGTGGTGCATTTTTGTCTTCTGAGTGTGAAGTTGGACACTGTGCTCTGTTCCAGCAGAGAAAATGCACCAGCATGGTGAAGCACGCCCAGTCATTGTACGACTTTAGAAGAGTCTCTTTTCTCCTGGGCTTCAGTTTCTCCATTTTCTCAACCAGTACCCCACCCCCTATATTCCCCTTGGCCCCCATGAGAATCAACCACCTACCTTAGGTCTGGCCCAGCTTCAGTTATCTTTTCCTACTCATTAGTCACCAAATTTTAAACTTACATTGTCCTTGATAAGTTGAGAAATAAAAAGACATTGTTGCTGCTGCTGTGAAACATGGTATTTTATAGTTTTACACACACACACATGCAAATACTCAGAGCTCACAAAATATGAGTCTCAAACACTGCCTCCAGCCAGAACACCTTGTGCCTATAACGGGGCCAGGGCTAGAGGACAGTCACTTTATCCCTCCAGATTTATTGAGGTGCCTCCCTGGCCAGGACTGCTGTGGTCCTGGTTTCCCCAGTCTCCATGTGCATATGGCAGAGGGAGCCGTGGAGAAGTGGAGATGGTATTTCCTCATTTTCTGCTCTCTCCTCATCACATTAGGTGGATGCTCCTTTCTTCCATGGCGTCTGAATGGTCCTTTCATCCAAAACACACGGACACAGTAACTTGCACGAAACCGTACCATCTTCCCTACTCCTAGCTTTACAGCCAGGAAGGGAGTGACATCTCAATAACCCACAATCCAAAATTCACGTGTTTTCTTAAATTTCTAAGGACTCATTTTAAAAACTGTGTATCCGAGAAAAGGCACAGGAGGAACGACAAATGGAACGCGCACGCGCCACTGAGTTCTCACCAAGCTTTTGATGTTTTGTGTTTGTATTTCTCGAAGTCTTTACAAGAGTCCCTTGTAGAAGGACATCTTACGCTAGTCATACTGTGCTACTTGATCCCAGGGGTGATTGAGATGGCTCAGCTGGTAAAGGCTCCTGCTGCTGAACCAGATGACCCTAGTTCAATCCCCAGGACTCAAGGGGTGGAAGGAGAGAACCGGCTTCTGCAAGTTATCCTCTGCCTTCCATATGTACACAAGGTGTGCATGTGTGCATGCACACACGCATTAAATAAATGAACATAATAAAACACCTAAAAGATAAATGCTGTGTTGTCAGGAATGGGAACTGTTATATCCTCACATGGTAGAAGGCAGAGGCATTGATTTGTGCTTCATGACCTAAACACCTTCCCAAGAGCCCTACCTCCCTTCAACTGAGTTGCATTGGGAGTTAAGTCTCAAACACATGGACTTCTGTAGGGCTCAGAATGTCTGAACCCTGGCCAATGATATTCACAGTCATCATTTTAGCCTAGCAGCTCGCTGAGTGGGGGAGCAGAGAGATTATCTGGCTCAAAACTCACCAGATAGCGAGTGAGAGATTGTAGTTTCCAGTCCGCAGCCCATCCTTCTTCCATTCCAAAATTAATGCAGGCACAAGAGCAGAAACAGAAATAGCCTAAAAGCACTTCTTATTGAGTTATCCTAAATTGCCCTGCAATTATTGCCCATCTTTTCCCATCTGCAGTATTCTCCACTCTTCTTGCTTGTAGCAAGTGAAATACTAGATTCCCTCTTGGGGTGAGTCAATTCCTTTTCCTTCTCTGGAGAGAGGGGATGGGGTACGGTTTCTCTCTCCTTATCTTTGCCCTTTAGATCTCAAATATGCCTCTTGGGGGAATTTTTTTGTCACACTAAGTGACTTTACAAAATTGGAAGTGTTCAAACAATGTGCTCCGCTCCAAAGGGTCGTTCGGTGGCTCCCTGCAATAGTAAATCTGCAGGTGGGGAACATCCTGCTGGGACCAAGCCTTCTCACTTAGGAGTACCTGCTATTGCCATCCTGCCCCACTAGTCACCTCTACCCCATGTGGAGAGATTATGTGACTATCTGTGGTGGTGGTGTTTAGAGAAGAAACTTAAAAAAAAACAAAAACAAAAACAAGCAAGCAAACAAACAAACAAACAAAAAAAAAAAACGCCCCAGAGGAAAACCAGTTGGAAATATGATAGAATTGCCAAATTTTGTGGTTTCTTTTTTGTGTGTGTCAATCATATGAAAGTCACTACAGTGTCAATTATGAGGGTGGGGGTGGGGCTGGGATACAAAACAGAGATATAGAACAGAAGTCATCATAATCCTGGAGTTTGGGCAAACAGCCAAGACCAGTTTGTAAGTGCGAGTCAGCACCATGGACAGCGACAGAGCTCTGCTCTATTCACCCCTGCTTAGTCTTCAACTAGGGTCAGATCCTCCAAACAGCAGGCCTCCTTCTCCTGACCTGCTTATCTGATCCTTACCTTACCCTCTGCCCTAGCTTGGGCATCTCCTGGGGCCATGAACAGCTGGCCCTGCCTTGGCACATTTACAGAATGAACTTACTGCTTTTAGAACTCTGGCCACCGACATGGAGGGCATCTGGGCTGCCCGGGCCTCCTCCCTCCAGGGTAGGTGACCTTCTTATTTGATGAAGGAGCAGGTGTGCGACTTTGGCTTTGTCTAGGATTTTTGCTGTGACAGGTGGCCTAGAGTCATTGGACAAGAAGCTTTACCCCTTCCCCCATATCCAGGGGACTCTGGCTGCAGGGTAGTAGGAGAAAGATTAAAAAGTAAGGTTTATTATAGAATTAGGGCCATAAAACCACAGGCTACAAAAATGCAACAGCTCCAGCCATAAACCCAGAGCCCACTCCATCATAGAACAGGAACTGTTACCCATTTAGCAGTACCATTTATGTACAGGTAACAGAATTACCCTTGCACTGTGTTTTTGCAATAACTGTTTCTTTATGAAGCTTTTGTGGCTGCTTAATTATGGTGGGTGAACAAAGAGATCTGGAGTGGAGCAAGGTCAGGGTACACAATACTATGGCCAAGGCTGAATCTCATGACCAACTCAATTGGTCCACATGTTTCAGACTGCCAGACACACGAGCCCTTTTTAGACCAGATTGAGTGTATACCTGGAGATTTAGGAAACACAGTCTGTGGAGGAATCCTCCTGGTCTCCCTCTCCACCTCTCCGAAGTCTTAATTGACCATGTCATGGTCATGGTCTTTGTCAACTTTAAGAACTCAGCCCAGCTATGGTCTTGGAGTTTGGGTTTCTTGAGTCTCTTACCCAAACTCTTGGTGCTCTGAATAATATCGATAAAACAAGGAAGTGACAGAAACTACCCAGGAGTCACTCTACACAACTGCCCTGAACACCAATGAGATGCCAGGTTCAGGACACAAGAGCTGTGAAATGGATTAGATACAATATCATCTCTCAACCTTTCCAATTTGATGCTGGAGTTGCAATGATCACCAGTGAGTTGGAATAGAACAGATGTGTGGCAATCTTCAGTGTCCCCTGAAGGATAAACTCACAAACTCACTCAATACTGTATTTGCATACACTAATGCACAACAGTTCTTGTAACCACCCTGGTGGAAATGCAGTTCTAATGGACACTGATACACCTTTATTTGGATAGCAGACTATAGAAACAGTGATCTCCCTGATACATTGGAATTTTCCCAGCAATATAAGGCCAAAGCCCTTGTCAGAGCTTAACTCCTGGAAATATTTGTAATTTGTCAAAGGCCCTTACAGGAGACACTGGAGCTGAGACAACATGATAGGAAATTCTATACCTTGACAGGGACTGAAGTGTATATGGCTCCAGCTCTCTAAACTAAATCTCATAGAGCACTGTTAGAGAGCTCAGTCCCCTAGGTAGCCAGTCCCTTAGCAGAGAGAGCTGAAGGCAGAACAAGAACATCCCCTCCCCTCAGCAGAACAGTGGATGGAAGGTGGCCCGACCACTGTCATGCAATATGGATTACACATTAACCAAAGCCAGCTCCTCTACCCAGAGAAAGAATGAGCCTAGACATGCGTCACGAGTCATGTTTATCTTGTTTCCTTATCTCTGCCACAGCACCGATCACATATTAACTAGGCCTGCTTCTCTGAGGTGAAGGCAGGACCTTCAAGGAAGGCATCTTGTTCGGTCTTACAGGCCTGAAAATTTGCTTCTGGTCCCTCCCTTTACTCTTGCTTCAGGATCTCAGCACTTGCTTTGTTCGGCTTCTTCCCGCTCCTTTCTTCACCCTCTCTGGAAGAACAGGGAAGTCAGACTTGTGGAATCACTGTGTGCCGTTGTCTTTCTTTCCCAGGAGCTTCTGTTCTGCTCTTCACTGTTTGCTCGGTTGCCTTGCTGAGGAAGGACGGCCAAACCTGGCTTGTTGTGTTTTCCAGGGCCCAGACTGTGATGCAAATAACCCCTGTGGCACTCTGACCTAAGTGAGCTTATTCCACCTCCCCTCACAGAAGGGAAGATGGAAGCTCAGGGAAGTGTGCCAAAAACACAAAGCCCCACAGCTGGGCAACATCTGCCCAAAATGGCCTGGCTCAGATACAAGTCTTTCCTGGACCAAATTTCATCCAGACCAATCTGCATCTTTCCCTTCAGGCCTTTCCTTCCTAATTCAAACAGGAATCCTGCTGAGTAGGTTCAGCCTGAATCCTACACCCTCAACACAGTGATCAAACACCCCATCCTTTACCACCCTCCAGGAGTTTCAGCAAGAATCCAGAAGGTGGGTTTAACTTGAATCCTCACCACGGGGTGTTTTCTCTGAGTAACTCAGATCTCAGCAATGCTGTCTCCACACCGTGTACCTAGTTCTAATTCCCCAGCTTTCCATGTTGTGCTTGGAGTTGAGTCTAGTCTCTGTCTGTATCACAGACCCCATCTTAGTGGTTCCTTTATATTCATTTTTGATTCTAAAGAACAAAGTCACCTGGTAGTTTCAACAAGTGTCCCGATATTCACACAGACATGCTCTGACTTCTTGGCCACTATGTTACACTGCATTTCCTATGGGAAGACTGGAGTTTAAGTCTCTACTCTGTATTCACTTGCAGTGTAACTTTGGACAAGCCGAATCTTATGTGTTTAGGACTTAGTTTCCCCTCACTGACAATTAGCAACAATAGTAACTCATGCTCATTGAGCTTTGTTACTCACAAAATGTCTTGTCAGACACCAGCCCATCTGAGGCCCATGGCTCTCTGTGAAGGATATGACAGTCTTGATTTTACATGCAGAGATCAAGAGCTGGGCAGGGCCACACTAACAGGACTGCTGGAATTGGAGTAAGGTCTGCCATTAACTCCTTTCCCAGAATTTTGGAGTTATAGGCATGGATCGGACTCTCAAGGTCACCCAAGTGAGATCTCCAGGTTCTTGTGCTCCAGAACAAAGAACCAGGGACACAAGTGGTAAAAATGAAGATAGGTTGCTAAGAAGTAGAATGTTCCCAGTGCCTCCCTATGGGTGTGTTCGATCAGGGAGGCTCCAGACGTTTCCCACAATGCACACAGTCTCCATTGTTAGTTGCACAGTAGAACTACTTGACAAAACTCGAGTGCTGAAGACATCACGCATCTTACTTAGTTGCAGGGTATAGAGAAATCAAGCTGAGCAGGAAACCTTCTCCCTGCTGGCTAGCTTTCATAATGCCTCAAACGCTATGTAGGTCACTGGGGAAGAAAACTCAGCAACAGGCTTACCCAGTTATGAAATCTATGAGTGACAATATCAACCTGGCAGGCGATGTGTGTCCACTGGGTCAGTAGACGCACAGCTCTTACAGGGCTAGCCAACTGCTTTCTGATTGGATTTGAGACTTGTCCCACAGAAGAGAATTCATGCCTGATTTTCTAAACCAAGTCAAAAGCCCACAGTTGAGGAGGTCAGAATCCTTCTCTTCTGAGGTGAGACTGTGACCACTGTTTTGCTAAATAAATTAATGTTGCTCTCAGTCTTGGTCAGAGTTGCTTCTCTTTGCAGTGGACAGTGGTTAACATAGAGACACCTAACTAGTCAACACGGAGAATAAGTGACTGCTTAGAGTTAGCAGCTTTAGATGGGACACTTATGTTACCCGTCTGAGGCTCAGAGAGCATTGTGGGAGATGAAAAAGATGTGTGGCTGGAGGAGGAAGAGAAGGAAGAGGAGGAGGAAGAGGAGGAGCAGGATATAAATTGCCACCATCCAGGCATAACTTGTTTGTTGGACTCATAACGTTATGGCAGCTGTGGTTAGCTGTACAAGATCCAAGATTAGGCCTGTCAACAATTCTATCTTATTCTGAGGAGGGACTTCTGAGGCCTCAGCCCTCCAAGGAAGCTATTAGCCAATAAGGGGAATTGTTTTCTTCAGCGGTGTAGCCATTGCTTAAGTTTCCCATGCTCCCAGAAATAACCCCTCCCCATGCTCATGCAGACAACCCTAATGAGCTTTAGTGAGCTATTAAAAACAAACAAACCAATGCAACAACAACAAACATTCCAAACAAGCAAAAATGTGAGACTGTGAGGGGGGTTTGCTGCAAAGAAGAGGTTCAGTGGGAGGAGGAGAGGATGGGGGATGGTGAACTAGACATGGTGGAGATACATTGTATAAACATGGAAGTGTCAAAGGATGATACATTTAAACGAATAAAGTCTCTCCAATATGCACACCCCACCCCATGTACCCACTATTCTGATTCAACAAGTGTGCACTGCCTTGCAGGCAACTTTCTTCCTCCCTACCAAATGACTGGATGGAAAGATGTTTATTTCAATCTTTAATTAATTTTCTCTTAGTTAAGATTTTTGTTTTTTAAAAGGAAAATGTTAAACTTGTTATATTAAAAACATCAGGGAACAAAGGAAACATCTGAAGCATGGGAGCTGGCAACGAGCTGGCCAGGCAGGTGAGACACTCAAGAGACTGGGAAAACTCAGTCTTCTGTAGGTCTTCTGCATAGTGTACGCTTTGTCCAGCTTTTGGAAAACCTTTCCCTTTCTCTAGCCTGTAGCCCTCTGGCACCACCCCGTCGACCTCTTTCCTGTCTCAATGCCTCTCTACCTCTTGCTCTACTCTCCTGCCACAGTGCTAGCCCACACCTGTGCTGGGAAATGAAGAGTCCAAGGCAAACGTGGGCTCTTACTGTGGGCTCGTCTCGATCTAGTGGTAGAGACAATCACGTCTCCATGAGCATCTGGGTGAATGAAGGGATTTTTTTTTTTTTTTTTTTTGGCAACCTTTGCTTCTCCCAAGGCTCATGAGAAGAGGACTCCCCCAAACCACCCCATAATAAAGACTTCCTTTTGAAACAGCCATGAAATCACCACTTGTCCTTCCCTTCCCTTGCCTGAGGAGCCCTTCTCGCCTGCTCTTTCATCTTTTTGTGGTACCCACCCTGGGGATAGCCCGAGACTCTCTCTGAGAGCTCAGGCTCAGCCCCAGAGGGGCCAAAGGAGAAAGGGCAAAAATGTAAAACAAAGATTATGCAAAAGAATTACCCCTGCATGTTTCTCCCATCTCCCTCATCTCTCCGGGTAAATTACCCTATTATTCTGCTCCCTTAGGACTCCTGATCGTCCTTATTTCTTCTTTTGAGCTAAAGTCATTCATGCAGTAAATTAGTTCTTTGCTTCGAAATAGCTCTGATTGTAGCCGGTGCCGCCACCAGCAGCAGCACCATCATGTCCCCGGACAGTTTCCAAAAAACCAAGAATAAACGACAAAGAGAAAGAAAAGATAAAAGCTCCCAATACCCTCCCTCACACCCCATGAGCTTCCTCCTGTTCTGTTCACAGGCATAGAGAGACATAGGGTACCCATTTCCTAGAAAATGATTTCTTCGAAAGGCAAATTGGATGATGAAGGGGAATGCAGATAGAGCCCTAATCCAGAAACAGCTCCTGTGGGACAGGGACAAGTGGGCCACCATAGTCACTCACTGGCAGTCTGTTCTCTCCTCTCAGATGCAAGCCTTGCCTCAGCTTGGGTCACCAAGGAAGTAGAATAGCAAAGTAGATAAGTGGCATCGGGCAAGTGTCTTAGATGTCCTGGATATGTAGGGTCTCTTATCTCGGACGTACCCTATGCTCAGAAACTCAGGACCCGCCTCAGCCTCTCCTCTTAGGCATCTAGTAGGCAAACCAAATTTAGAATGTCCCACTGTGCTCATCCCACAATCTTCTCTAACTGTAAATGTCAGCTCCTGTCATTTTTGTTCAGTCTCAAGCTCCTCATGGCACCGGCTCTGCCCCTTCTCTGACACACCAGCTTTGCTGCGGAGCAACTTGACTTTCTTGAAAATTTTATGATTTTTTCGCTTCTTCCCGGCCGCACTGTTGCCTCCTGAGCCCAGGCAGTGATTAGCTCTCAGCATCTCTCGGCTGTGCATTCTAGAGTCTTCTAACTAGCTGGCTTATTGTTGTTCTTGTCTTCAGAATATTTTTTTTTTTAAATGCTTGCCTGAGACACCATCATCACACTGTGTAATCCTGGCTAGCCTAGAACTCACTGTGTAATCTGGGCTCGGTTTAAACCTATGCTCCTGCCTCAGCCTCCTGGGTGTTGGATTCAGGCAAGAGTTATTTAAAGTTTTAAATCTCTCTCTCTCTCTCTCTCTCTCTCTCTCTCTCTCTCTCTCTCTCTCTGTGTGTGTGTGTGTGTGTGTGTGTGTGTGTGTATGTGTGTGTGTGCCACATGTGTGCAGGTACCTATGGAATTCAGAAGAAGGTGTTTTATACTCTAGAGCTAAAGTTATACATGGTTGTGGGTCACTCAGTGTGGGCTCTGGGAACTGAACTTGGGTGATCTGGAAGACCAACAAGTGCTCTTAATGACTGAGCTGTCTATCCCCTCAGCCCCACCATGTGGCTCCTAAACAATATAAATTACACTCCCCCAATGGCTTCCATATGACCTTCAGTAATAACCTAGGCTCTGAGCACTCTGTAACCCTTCTCTGTGGTTAATCCCTATTTTTAAGCTCTACCTAAAATATAGTTTACCTTCCTATGATTCTGGGGTTGTCTTATTGCTGGATAACTTATACTGTACTTGTTACTCTCTCTCTCTCTCTCTCTCTCTCTCTCTGTGAAAAGGGATTAAAATGGAATGAAGAACAATGATTACCCTGGTTAGTTTGTCAACTTGTCACAACTGGAGTAATTTAGGACGAAGGAGCCTGTGGTGGTTTGAATACGCTTGGCCCATGAGAAGCGGCACTATTAGGTCTGGCCTTGTTTAGTAGGTGTAGCCTTGTTAGAGGGAGTGTATCACTGTGGGGTGTGGGCTTTGAGGTCTCTATGCTTAAGCTCTGCCCAATGTGGAAGAGAGTCTCCTTGTATAGTTTAAATATTAAAGGGGCACCAGAAAGTAGAATAGAGCTAAATCTTGTTTTCAAGTAGACAGATAGATTAAGGAAGTAGTGATCCCACCTGGTTAAGATTATTGTCTATGCATTTGCAGTTGAACAAGGGATGGTTATATCATGTTAGGTGTTATTTCTGACCTGGTTATTATTTTCATTTGGATATAAGGAGATGCGATTATGTGTCAAATTGACTAGGAATGGATTGTAATGGCTATTCTTGGTTGTTAACTTGACTATATCTGGAATGAACTACAATTCCAAACTTACAAAGATCTTGTGAAATGGAATTAAAGAAAAGCCTAGGTTTAGGCATGATGGTACATGTCTTTAATCCCAAGAGACAGAGGCAAGCAGATCTTTGAATTTAAGGAGAGCATGATACAGAGCAAGTTCCAGGCAAAGAAAACCTTAAGTCCAGGAAAGGTGGCATATGCCTTTAATCCCAACACTCAGGATACAGAAATGCAGATCTCTGAGTTTAAGGTCAGTGTTACAGAGCAAGTTCCTGGACAGCCAAGCTTAGGCAGTACAGGATATAATATAACAAGGGGGCCATGTTCCAGCCCTAGTAAGCAACAGAACTTGGCAGCTTTGGCCATGTATCTCTGGCTTTGGAGGCTAGAATAGAAGGGACTCCTGGGACAATTGATGCTGGTTAACTGGATCTTAGAAATTAGCAGTGATTAAGAAGAGACCAGTATCACTGAGGTGATTTTTTTCCCCCTGGGGAGTGTTTTCTGAGAGCACAAAGAGTCTATGTTCCAGAGAAGGCCAAGGGTCTACCTCCTGCTGTAGCCGGGCTTGACAACATGTAAGAATCACCCAGGTGGTACTGGTTTTGAAGGAATGAAGAAGTCATAGAGAACAGCTGAGGCTTGGCACTGTGAGGGGCCAGGAAAGGCCACTGGCGAACGTGTAGCCTCAGTTGCAGTTGATGGTCCAAGACTGAAGGGGTCATGCAAAGATGTTGAGACTTGGCACCGCAAAGAGATGTTCACCATGGCAATATCACCAAGAACAGCAGCAGAAGTGAACTGGAGTCAACCAGAGCCCAGAGTGCTATGGAGGGCAGAGCTGGAGAAGTGACGCCAGCCCTTTGGAGGAGCCCAGAAGATCAAGTGTGAATTCCGGACACTGGAATAAGAAGCTGTGAAGCTGAAGTTGCCTTGCAGACCCTGGGATGTTAGAGATGCCAGAGCAGTGGGATACCTGCTGAAGAAAACTGCTCACAAGGAGTGGAACCAGCCCAGGAGAAAGAACTATGTTGTAGCTTACAAAGCTGAAAGGAGTTGGGTGTGAGACATGGAGTTACAGAGGTTGGGGTTTGCCCAGCTGGTTTTGGTCTTGCTTTGGTCCAGTATTTCCTCACTATGATGTTTTGGAGTGGTAATGTATATCCTGTGATGTTGGAAGTATGCGATAAGCTTTTTTGATTTGGATTTTATAGGGGATTACAGTTAAGAGTTTGCATGAATCCCAGAAAAGACATTGAACTTTGGACTTTTAAACATTGTTGAGACTGTGACAGACTATGGGGACTTTCAAAGTTTGACTAAATATATTTTGTGTTATGCTTTGGGTAGGTATAGCCTCTATAGACTCATGTTTGAACAAGCCTATGGGAGCCAGGGAGTAGACTGTGCTGGTTTGAATATGATTGGTCCATAGGAAGTGCACTATTAGGAGGTGTGGCTTTGTTAAAGTAGGCATGACGTTGTTGGAAGAAGTATGTCTCTGTATAGGCAGGCTTTGAAGGTACCTCGTGCTCAAGCTCCAACCAGTGTGGAAGAGAAAGTCCACTTCTGACTGCTTGCAGAAGATAGTCTTTTTCTGTCTGCCTTTGGAACAAAATGTAGAACTCTCAGCTCCTTCTCCAGCATTATGTCTGCTTGGATGCTGCCATGCTTCCTACCATGATGATAATGGACTAAACCTCTGAAATTGTAAGACAGCCCTAAATAAATGCTTTCCTTTATAAAAGTTGCCTTGGTCATGGTGTCTTCAGTCGACTAATTCAATTGAGAAGATGTTCCTACAAGATTGGCCTGTGAACAAGGCTATGAGGCATTTTCTTGACTGATGATGGTTTTAGGAACACCCTGACCATTGTGGTTGGTGCCACTCCCTAGCAGGTGGTCCTAAGTTGTATAAGAAAGCAGGCTGAGTGAGCTACAAGGAGCAAGCCAATAAGCAGCACTTTTCCATAGCCTTATTAGTTCTTGCCTCTAGGTTCCTGACTTGAGCTATTGCTCTGACTGCCCTCAATGATGGAGTGTGACCTGAGAGTTGTAAGCTGGAATAAAGCCCTTTTCCTGCAGTTGCTTATGGGTAACAGCCTTATAACAGTAGTAGAAACCTAAGTAGGATAGAAGTTGGTACTTGGTTCATAGAGTATTGTGATGCACCTGACCATATTGTTTTGGGGGAGGATGTGGAATGACATTAGAACATTGTGCTATAAAATCTATTGAACACTCATATCTTGGAGGTCTACTGTTGTGGAAGCTTGGAAAATAACTGTGCAAGGAATGCAGACAATGGAGGCCTGGCTTGTGAACTTTCAAAGGGAAGTGGATACTCTGCTATGGCCACTTGAGTGATATTTTGATAATCTGTGGTCTTGATCTCCCAGGGCTGATCAATCAGTTTTGACTAACACAAGACCAGAACCACTAAAGTGAAACATTTGTTTTGATGGGGAAATTGATACTGGTGTTAAAGAATCAGTTGTGATTAAGAAGAGACCAGCATCATTGAGATGAAGCCTTCTAGAAGTATTTCCTTGCGATCAGCACACAAAAGCTGTGGTCTGGAATGGGTCAAGGCATAAAGGGGTCATGGAAGGAACTTGAGGCTTGTCATTTGCTAAAGTTGGGGGACATTAATATAAGCCCCTGGGGGAAAAACAAGAAAGGAAAGGTTGTGGTTAACAGTAGTGTATTGTTGTGCTAAATTGAAAAGGGTAAATTGTCCTGGTTAGTTATTTGTCAACTTGACACAAACTAGAGTCATTTCAGGAAGAAGAATCCTCATTGAAAAATGGCTTTGCCTGCATGTAAACCTGATTCATGTTTGATGTGGAAGGACCCAGCCCACTGCATGAGATGCCACCCCTCAGCAGGTGCTCGTGAGTGGTATAAGAAAGCAGGATGAGCAAGACATGAAGAATAAGCAGAACTTCTCCATGGTATCTGCTTTGGTAGCCAGTTCTATTGTTGTGTTTGCAATCTCCTTTCTAGAATCATTTAAATTTGTTTCTAGAATGTGTTTGTTTTAGAAGTTCATTTAGTAAAGTTATATTAATGGTAAATTCCTTTACATTTTGATTTTTTTTTTTGTGAAAGTTTTTACATTTGTTCTTGTGAGTCAGTTTTTGTAGCATACACATTTTTGGATTGATAGTGATTTTCCTTAAAAATTTTTGTCAGTCATTTTTCTGATGTCCTATAATTTCACATTATATATGTGATATTTATGTAAATATCCTATACCTTACAACAATTTATTTGTTGTACATTTCTAAAATATTCTACATGTTGCATATTGTACTGTTACAAATCTGTTTTTTCTATTAATCATGGAAAATGTTAATTCACTTCTATTTTTATCTTGTCTTTAATTTTTTAATTTTTTATTTTGTCTCTGATTAAATGCATGCTGAATCTTTTGACTTTCTTTTCCACAAAATCTTAACTTTTCATTATTATACATGATCTCACATCTGAATAATTTTTTCAGGTTGAATCTTTCAGTCAACCAAATTCTCTCTTTAACTATGTCTAATTTATTATATCCCTTTATTTCTAGAAGTATCATTTGATCTTTTAATAATCTTTGATAAAAATTTGTATGGTCTCTTGCTGATAGTTCATTTAATTTTTTTAAAAAATTTCTTTGAATATTACATAGAAATCTTATTCTTAAACAAAACATAAATATCAGACTTTATGGAGTTTACATCTAGCAGATAGTTCCAATATTAGAAATCATTGCAAACCTGTATTTATTGTTGATTTCTTCTCTAGATTTTCATTTACAGTTGTTTGTTTCACTATATAGTTACGATTCTTGATTGAGTTCATGTCTGGTTGCATACAGCCTATGGATGATTATGGGACCTGGATTCGGAGGTATTTTCCTTGGATTTGCTTCATTTGGGAACCAGGCAAGTGTTACTCTTTTGAAAAATAAAATTGAATCACATTTGAGAGCTTAGATTTAGGTGGGAGTCTTCTTCAGTTTCCTTAGCTTACCAATACTCCAGGAGTTAGCATCTCCACCCGTACAGGCACTGTTGTCAGAAGCAGTCTATGGCAAATACTTGCCTCAAATATTTTTATTGTGACAAATAAAGTAAGTGTGCTAAAAACTTAAATATTCAATTCTAGACACTCCAAGTGTATAAATAATTCAGTGTTATTAATTACATTCACAGTGTTATATAACTATCACTATTTATTTTAATAACTTTCTTTTTTACAAGACCTCATGCAACCCAGGCTGCCTTCAAACTTTTCATGCAGGCTGCTCTCTCTACCCCTCCCCTACTGTCTGCCTCTCCCTCTTCCTCTTCCTCCCCCTCTACCTTTCCCTCTCCCTCTCCTTCTCTCCCTCTCCTCCCTCTCCCTCCCCCTCCCTTCTTCCTTTCCCTCTTCCCTCTCTCTCTGTGGACACACACCACATCCTGTGTCTAGAGGTCTTAACGCCCACCTTGTTTGAGACAGGCTCTTTTGTTTGCTGCTTCTCACATCAGGATAGCTGACCTGTGAGCTCTTGATGATTCTCCGAGGTCTTTGCATCTCCCACTTCCTGGTAGGGTGCTGAGATTGCACTGCATCCATTTTTTTTGGGTGGGTTCTGGGGTCTGAACTCATATCATCAGGCTTTGATGGCAAGTACTATACCCATCTCCCTAGCCCAGATTTGAAATGATTCTTGTGCTTCCAACCTGCTGAGGGCTGGGTCTACAGTTGTCTGTCACCATGCCTGATTTATGCAGTGCTGGAGATCAAATCCAAGGCTTTGTATATAACCACCAACTTACTTACACTCCTGGGCCAATTACCAAAACTTTTCCTCATGCTCAAACAGAAAACCTGTTACCACTAAGCACTAATTCCTTGCTCCCTATCCCTCTGTTATACCTAGTCTCTCCATCTTTACCTATTCAGGGCATTTCACACGATTGGAACCATATTGTAAAATGTCTGTTGTGTCTATCTTGTTTCCCTTGGTGTAGAATTTCCAGGGTTCATCAAACATGTGTCAGAATGTCCTTCCTTCATATGGCTGGACAACATCCCATGGATGGACAGATAGCATTTTGTTTATCGATCTGTGCTCTGATGGGCTCTGGTAGCTTCCATCTTCTGGTTGTTGTAAATGTGCCTGAAATAAACACTGATACGAAACTGTCTATCTGACCCTGTTGTTAACCCTCTTGGAGTTTACCCTGGAGCAGTTCTGTGTCATGTGTTAGCCCGTGTTTAGTGTGTCTAGGAACCCACATACTGTTCTCTAAAGCCTGTTCTGTTTGGATGACTGCCAGCAATGAACCAATGCTCTCGTTTCCCCACATTTTTATTATTATTACTAATACTGTCATGGTGACAGGCATGACATGGAATGTCATTTGGGTTTGTGTTTTCCTAGGTTGGTGACAGAGAGCTGTGTTTCATGGTTTATTGTCTATTTGCTTATTTTCTTGGAAGAAAACTCTATTCAAGTATTTTGTCCATGTTTTAACTTGGTTGCCTTTTTTGTTGTTGGATATTAGAAATTCTTATTTATATTATGGACATCAAATAATCATCAAAAACATCTGTACATTCTTTCTCCTATTCTGTGGGTTGTCTTTTTACTTTATTGATAATGACTTCTATATACAAAATACCTAAATACAAAGGTTTTTTGAGAAGTTTTGTACTCATGTTTTTGATTTTTTTAATCTGTGAACCTAAGGGGAATTCCAGAGTCATGGAGACACCCCTATGTTTTCTAGTAAGACTTTTACACTTTTAGCTCTCATGTTTCAATTATCAACCCATTTTACGGATCTTCATATTTACTATGAGGTAGGAGTCCAGTCTACTCTTTTGCATATGAAAATCCAGCAGTATAGGCCCCATTGTTGAAGAGACTCTGCCTCCCTTGGAAAGATCTGGAACCTTATTAAAAATTCATTGACCATAATCAATGAGTTTATATCTGGACTGTGAGTTCCACATCCTTTGTCTGTATCAGTGGCTTTTCAACCTTCCTAATGCTGCCACCCGTTAACATAACTCCTCACTTTGTAGTGACCCCAACCACATTATCTTGTTGCTACTTTGTAACTGTAATTTTGCTACTGTTGCAAGTTTTAATGTAAATATCTGAGCAGCAGGATGTCTGATATATAACTCTCAAGGGGGCTGTGGCCCACAGGTTGAGAACCACTGGTCTATATGGTTTTACTTACACCAGCATGCCTCTGAATCCCTATAGCTTTGTAGTAAAGGTTATTTTGGTTATTAAAAATCTCACGTGGTTCTATATGAATTGGGGGTTAGCTATTATGTTTCTACCCTTAAAATCAAAATTTTGCTATAGATTGCCTTGGGTGATAAAGATAACTAGTTTCCTCATCTGTAAACTTAAGTTTTGTCCATTGATTTAGGTTGTCTTTACATTTTTTTTCAGCAGTGTTTTGTGGTTTTCAATGTGCAAGTCTTCCCTCTTCTTGATTAAATTTATTCATAGATAATCTGTTCTTTTGGGCATTCTTGTGAACAGGGCTGTTTTTTAAATTTTCCCTGTTCTGGTATATAGAAACAGAATTGATCTATTTTTCATAATTCTGTGTCCTGAAATTTTGTTTTGATTTTTTTTGAGACAGGGCCTCAATTTGCTGCACAGGCTAGTCTTTGACCATGTAGCCCAGGCTAACCTTAAACTTGCAGTGATTCCCCTGAGCTTCCTGAGTTCTGAGATTACAGGTACTCACTACCACAATCACTGTTAATTCTGCATTTCTGTTTTATTTTTTAAAACTGACATTAACAGCTACTTGGAGATTCTTTTATGTTTCTATAACTGGGTCATTTATTCACAGATGTTACTTGGCCTCCTGCTTTCTAGCTTGGATGCTTTTAGTTGTTTCTCTTGTCTAATTGCTCTTGTAGTGGGTTTTAAAATGCAGATGTGAGGGAAGGCATCTTTATCCTTTTTTTTCTTCAATGCTTAAAACTCCTTACCTTTGTCTCAAGCATTTAAGTGATGGTGTATATGCATGTGGTGTGTGTGAGTGTGAGAATGGGTGTGTATGAGTGTGTATATATGTGTGTGTGTTTGAGTATACATGTATGTATGTGCATATGTGTATGTGCATGTGTGTATATTTGTGGTGTATGTGAGAATGTGTATGTGTGTGATAGTACATATGAGTGTGTGTGAATATGTGTGTGAGTGTGAGTATGTGTATGAATGAGTGTGTGTATCTATGTGTATGTGAGTATATATGAATGTGTTTGAGTATGTGTGTATGAGTATGTGTATATGTGTGTGGTGTGTGTGACTGTGTGTGTGAGTGTGTGAGTATGAGAGTATGTATGAGAGTGTGTGGGGGTGTGTATATAAATGTGAGTGTGTACATGAGTCTGTGTGTGTGTGAGAGAGTGTACTTGAGTATGTGTGTGATTGTGTATGTGATTCTAAGTGTATGCGTGGGATTTCCTAATTTTCACTCATCTGTCCCAGCCTGTACTTACCTCTCTCTTTGTCATCTTTAGAGAACATTACCTGGCCTGCTCTCAGTGGATTCCAGTCTGCTAATTGTCAACCCTGGAAAATGGTTTGAAAACTCTGATATGGAAGAGGGATATTGGTTTTCATGGCTTAGCAGAACGTCCCTCCCCTCCCCTGTACCCAGAAGAAGACAAACTGCTGGTGCTGTGGGGTAGACTGTGAGTCTCAGAGAGAACCCAGGAGCTCAGTTAGAGTAGAGGGGCTCTGGAGAGCTTGCTGGAAGAGGGGGAAGGGTGTACCTCCTATCCACACTGAACCCCAGAATGTTTGATTTCTCAGCCAGGGACCATCATTTGTATGATCAAGCGATGCTCTGAAATGCATCATCCGTTGCTAGGGAACTTGCTCTTGTGAATGCAGTCATACTTTAAGCAGGTGTTGGGGCTCACATTATGGAGGTGTTTCCAATGGCTCTTGGACATTCCCTTCCAGTCACCTCCACAGTTCTCTCTGCGTTCCCCCTTCTCTCAGATAGACCGTCTAGGCAGCAGAGTAGTGAGTGAGTGGCTCATGAGTCCTGTTTCCAGGGTTTTAATATCACCTCCCATCTGCCAATCTCTGGGCATAGCCCACCCTGGGTTTCTTAGGTCCTGGTGTGTGAACACAACAGCATTCCTGCCTGTCCAGTGAACTTCCAGGTCCTGTGACCTCTTGCCAACACCTGTGCTGCTCTACAGTTGCAAAGGGAGTTTTCAGTTAAATTGTCTTCACCTGAGGGCATATGAAGTCTCGTTCACTGTAAGGAATTAATGCCACCTTCCTGGCTACATGTGAAACCCTAGTGAGTGAATGTCAGCTCCCCAGGATGACTGAAGTCAGAGCGTTCCTATTCGGATCCTGTCAATCACATCCCTCTTACTCTCTGCTCAGTCTGAATATCCCAAGTGAGAGTCTTAGGGAAATGCAGATAAGCTAGTGACAGCCATTAAGGAGCCCTACCTTGAGCAAGATGCATTCAGGGAACCTTGTGATGAAGGAGGTGGTCCCTCATCTCCAGGGAGCTTCCAATCTATGGGAAGAACTATAGATAACCTTTCTGTCCTAGGAAGACAGGAGGTCCTGCTGCAGCAAGGGGATCCTCATCTGATATGGAAGACCTCTTCCTGATCCAAGGGGGTCCACTGGTCTGAGATAGATGCCTTACTTCTGGAGATGCAGGATGGGATCTGCATCTGTCTCCAGATGTTCTATTGGACAAGGAGCTCAACCTGGCTGGGGTGACTTGAGGGACAATGCTTGGAAACATGACATGGACTTTCGGGCACAGGACAGTGACACCGTCCCAGCTGGGTGCTGTTACTGTGAGCCTTCCCGACCGACTTCTTTTCCCCTTCACTTAGGGCTGTTTAGAGAGTTTTCTATTCTTGACTAGCCATACTATTCCACACCCCCCCCCCACTCTCCTTTCTCCAGAGTTTATTGAGACCCCTCTAAACATGTGGGACAACTCAAAGTAGAGCCTGTGTAGCTGTTAACGTTTTCATTATCATCGTCCCCAAGAGAAGCCTATGTCAGTATCTATTGTTAAACCTTACTTTGGACATGTGCCAAAAACAAACAGAATGATCTCCTTGTGGCACAAAGGGGCACACAAAGTCAAAGTAGCTCTGTGAGGCAATTCTTTTTACAAAAAGGGCTGTGCTGAGACTCAAACCCATTTAGCAAGCATACAAGAGCTTGGGACGTAGGTAGTGACTGTGTCTCATCCCACTGATGAGAGCTCAGTTTTACAATCTGGCATGGCTGACTGGTACATAGGGTAAGTTTCCAGGACTGTGAGTCCCTGTGAGGCTAACTAATTTTGCTAATAAACAAAGCAAACAAGAACGGCAACAACAAAAGGTCTTTCACAGTATATTAGAAAGTGTTCCGTACCCTTGGATACTTCAGTATGTGTGTCATTAAACAAAGTTCTCATTGTGGTTCTGTGTGTACCTGAGGGCAGGCAAGGGGGCAGGGTTTACATCAGGGAAATGGCAAGATGGTCAAGCCTTAAGTATGTCACAAAGTGTGGCCTCAAACCCTATGAAGGCAGGGGCACTTTCATCACTCAGAAAGTCTGTCCCTGCACCTTTCTGTCATTGCTGTCATCTTGCAGAAGCACCACAGATTTCAGTTGAAAAAGTTAAACAAAAGCAAGCAAGCAAACAAACAAACAAACAAAACAAAAAAAAAAAAAAAAAAAAAAAAAAAAACAGGGCCACTGAAAACATCCTCATCCACGACTTTGTGTGGGTTCTGTGTTTTCATCTCTGCTGAGTCATTGCATAGGTAGAAGTCAGCCAGTGACGTTTGGCGTAGCTTCTACCTTTCTCCATTGGGTTGTTTGTGCTTCTATTACTGAGTCGTGAAAGGTCTTCCTATGTTTTCAATACAAGACCCTAATAGGTACATTTTTGCAAACATTTCTTTCTAGGGTGACTCTGTTCATTTTAACTGTTTTTGATGAGCAGACGTTTTGCATTTTTATGAAATCTAAATGACCTCCTTTTCTTCTGTAATGATCATTTTATTACATTTCATTTACTTGTGCATGCGGATGTTCTTGTGTGTGTGTGTGTGCGCGCATGTGCATGTACATCAGTCAATCTGATGTTAGCTTCAGGACTTTTAACAGATTGAAACAAAAGTCCTAATTTGCCTAGGGATTTCTCTTCTCTCCCTTCTCTCTCTCTCTCTCTCTCTCTCTCTCTCTCTCTCTCTCTCTCTCTCTCTCTCTCACTCTCTCTCACTCTCTCTCTCTCACTCTCTCTCTCACTCTCTCTCTCACTCTCTCTCTCACTCTCTCTCTCCTCTCTCTCTCTCTCCTCTCTCTCTCACTCTCTCTCTCACTCTCTCTCTCACTCTCTCTCTCACTCTCTCTCTCACTCTCTCTCTCCTCTCTCTCTCTCTCTCACTCTCTCTCTCTCTCTCTCACTCTCTCTCTCTCACTCTCTCTCACTCTCTCACTCTCTCTCTCCCCCCCCTCTCTCTCCTCTCTCTCTCTTTCCTCTCTCTCTTCCCCCCTCTCTCTAATTTTTTGTTTTGATGAGCTTGCAGGACCTGGTTCTCTCTTTCTACCATGTGGGTTTCTGGACAGATCTCAGGTCCTCAGGCTTGATGGCAGGCTTTGCCTCTTATGGAAGAGATCTTGCCTTTTTGGCAGATGATACAAACTCTTCTGTTTTATTCTAAAATCCTATAGTTTTCCCTTGTATGCCTGAACATGTGATTTACCTTGCAGTGGGTTTTATGCATTGTGTTATATATGGGGGTCAAGTTTGTGTTTTCCTATGCAAGTGACCAGTTGTCTTGAGTCCTACTCACAGGCCTGCCTTGTCTCCTTGAAAATCAAATGACTGTCTCCACACAAGTCTACTTCCCGAGTCTTTCTGTTCTTTTTCATCTGAATTGTGATAGTTATCCCATCTTTGTGGTGTCTTTGCTTTGTATCATGCCTTGAAGATGAGTCCTATAGGCCTTTCTGCTTTGTTCTTTGCTGAGATTGCCTTGGATAGTTCAGATTCTTGTATTTCTATATAAATTTGAGAAGACGCTCATCAACTTTGACTGACAAGGACTGTTAGAAATTGAGATCGTCTTCATTCTATAGAATTAAAAATAAGTTTATAGATTGTGAAAAAAATCAACATCTTAACACCATCAACCTTCATAATATATGCTGTTCAACTAGGTCACTTTTAATTTATCTGCTTCCACTTCTTATAGTTTGTGGTATATGTTTTATAAATCTTTTGTTAAATATATTCCTGAGTATTTTATGGTTTCTGATTGTATAATAAGTGAATTTTTTTGTTGCTTTTCAATAGTGTGCTGGTATTATATGAATATCAAATGGGTCTATGCAAAGTAATTTACCCTATGACTTTTCTAAAGCCATTTTGTAGTTGTAGCTGCTAGTTTGTAGATTGTTTTGGATTTTCTACATAAACAGTTATGCCATCTGTGCAGAGAAATAATTCTAATTCTTCGGTTATGAACCTTAGCCCTTGTCTTCTGTTTTCTTTCTTCCTTATCCTGGTCCAATGCTATGTTCTTGAGAGTTAGTGTTCCAATGGTTTACCATCGTTTTGGATAACATGTGTCAAAGTTAACTAGGGACAATCTACTGTGTGGGTTCTAAAACATCATAAAACAATGAGAGAATATTTACTGTTTTGCATTTGTATAGGACTTTTGCCATTTCTTCTTTAGTATCTCATGTGTTCACAGAAAAATCACCCATTTCTGGGCAGTATTTTTTTATATAGCAAATTCATTTCGGTTCACAAGTATAGGAATATTTATATCATCCATTTTGTCGTGTGCCAGGTTTTTTAATTTGAATTTTTCTAAGAATACTTACATTTTGCCTAAGTTGTTAATAATATTTTCTAATGCACATGCCCATGTCTGTCTCTGGTACCTCTAAGTGGGCTCCCTTTTTCTTTCATCGATCTAGCTTGTCTAGATCTCTTGACCTTTACTTTAGTTTTTGTTTTAACTAAAACCCTTGCTTTTGGCTTTTCTGCAAAGGTCAGTGGTAGATTTTCTAGGCCTTTCCACTGTCCATCTTCTTCAAAATGCTTTCATCTCCTCTTCGGTCAGTTCTTCTGTCTTAGGGGAAGAGCTATCCCTGAACCTTCCCAGCTCAGCCTTTTTTTTTTTTTTTTAAATCTGAGACTGGGTGTGTCTTCTCTTATCTCTTTTTTCATTGTGGTCCAAGCATCTCCAACATCCCTTCCTCCTTCAACATTATGATGCTCACTGCTGTCCACACCATGGTCAGTCCCTGTAGGCATCTACAACAATCTGATTAGGCAGCACAAACTGCAAATCTATGCCCTACTTTTTCTCTTCTTAATTTATTTTCTTGGTAGCACTGGGCATTGAACCAGGGCCTCGTATATGGTAGGCAAATGCTTCACTACTGATAATAACCCCAGTTTTCATTAATTTTTATTTTGAGATAGGATTTCACTAAGTTGCCCAAGTGAATGTTGAACTTGTGACCCTCTTGCCTTTCGGCCCCTGGAGCTGGGGTTATAGGTTTGCAACACCAGACTTAATTGGTATTTTTCTCATGCCTTTTCTTATGGAATATCTGCTGCTTCAGTTTCCCTGGAGAACATTCCCTTTGTTTCTACATAACCTTCCAGTAAAGCCTGGCTTGTTCAGACACTTCCTTGCCGAGCCGTCTACTTGGTCAGATGGGGTGGAGAAAGTTTGTTACATTTCACTGTGTGCATTTGTTGGTGCTTTTTTTTTTCTTTCCCTAACCATTCCATGAAATCCTTTTGGGCAGGAGCCCCATCTGCTTGTATTTACATGCTGTGAATTTTCAGAGTGTTTGTTGATTGATTCTGTAACATTTGCATTTCTGAGGATCAGGGCTTCCGTGTGGAACCCCTCCACTTTGGTCTATCAGATCCCTCTCCTGGGCCCCCTTTCTTCAAGTGTGAAGCCACTGCTGCCTTCTTGTTTTGCTCTGCAGCCGGCAGCTTTTCTTCGAAGCCTCCCAAGTTCCTTTTCTAGGCTTCAGTGTCCATTGCTTCCATGAGTTGTGGAGCAGCCACGCCTCACTCAGGAGCCCTAAACACACCTCCCAGCTGTGTCCCAGCTCTTGCTGAAGTCCTTCAGTCCTCCCACACGGTGACTCCCTTACCTGGAACACACCAGCAGAAAGTTTCCCTGAGCTCTTCACTGCTCGAAGATAAAACACAAACAAGGAGAAAAATAGTAGCAACAACAAACAACAGAACAGCCCTCCTACTGTTTGTTGAGGTCTACTACACAGCAGGACCTGCATCCACATTAGCTAACCATTGCTCCTTTTAGAGGGCTCGCAAAGCCTCCTTGTAAGGATGAGGAAATGGAGGTTTAATGGAGGCTTAGACTATCTAGTAGTTGACCAAGGTCACTCACCTGCCAACCCTCTATCTTACGTGTGAAGCCTTTCAAGCCTGATTTCTAAACTCTTTCCTGGCTTCAGGGTGCTGCACTGATGGCAAGCCATCCTTACACTGGCATTGATTTCCTGGAAGGCCTCTTTCCTCTCTGTTCCCCAGGTTAGGGGTCTACCTATCATCCCCATGAAGACACACTTGCTAAGCTTCTGCCCTCTCGCAACTCCCATCTGAGAATTCCCACCAGGTTGTACTGTCAGGGGAATTTTGACTCATTTGATGCATTATGGGCTGGACTAATGTTTGCATTGCTCCCTTCAGTTGCTGGTTGTTTAAGTGCAGCACGTGGCCTTGAGGACAGCCTTCTGTGCCCTCTCCGCTAGCACAGGGCTGAAAGAAGAGACGATCCTCACAAATGCTTATGCTGGAGAGTGTTCTCCATGTGCTTCATTTCTGACTTATCTACGCACTGGTCCTTTGCAAAAGCCATAAGTGGCAGAAACTGGAGAAGGGACCAGGGATGAGGATGATGATAGCAATGAAGGTTATGATAACATTGTCTTCATCACTTCTGACTGCCATACCGAAGTACCATAGGCAGGCTGAGTGACTTCTCAGCAAAGGATTTGCCAGTGTCTCATTCATGCTCTGCATTGGGGTTCATTATTCCTAAGTGCTGGGGAGTGTCCCTTTTCACGTCACTGAATACTGGCTTCTTGTTTCATCCAGGCAAAAGGCTGGTGAGATGGCTCAGCAGCTAAGAGCATCCTGCTGCCAGGCCTGGTCATCTTAGTTCAGATCCTCAGGACACACATGGTGGAACAAGAGAACTGAATCCGAATAGTTGTCCTCTGACCAACCCTCTAGAATGGGGGTGAGGAAGAGAGTGAATAATCTCTCCTGGTACTTCTGATTAGGTTGCTAATCCTATCCATAAAGGCTCATCTTCATGATCTTATTGCCCGACGAGGTCTCCAGCTTCTAATGCCATCCTACTGGTGGGTAAGGACTTCAGCACATAGACTGTGAGCATGAACATTGTTGATTATGGTGAGGCACTGCTAGTAAGCGCCAGGCTGGATTATTCAGATGGTTTATAAGCTTCAGTCCTCACTACAACCCCAGGGTATAAGCACCATGATTAGCCTCATTTTACAGAAGAGGAAACAGAGGCAAAAGGATTAAAAATTCCTCTGTAACTGACAGACCAGGAGCCAGGAATCTCTGCTGAGGACAATCTAAACTCAGCTTGGGGAGCCCTAATCCCTGGGTACATTTATTAATCTTTGGAATGACTGTACACTGAGTGTTTCTCATTTACAAGACTCTGTGCTGGCCATACTAGATACATTGTTCCATACTAGCCACACTAGATACATTTAATTTTAATCCTATAGTTACTCTTTTGCTGCTGTGATAAAGACCAAGACCAAAACGCTTTGCTTTTGTTTGTTTGAGAGAGAGTTTCTCTGTGTACTCCTGGCTGTCCTGGAATTGGTTATGTAAACCAGGCTGGCCTCAAACTTACAGAGATCTGCCTGCCTCTGCCTCCTGAGGGCTGAGATTAAAGGCAACTTTAAGAAGAAAAGGTTGATTTGGGGTTTCCAGTTTCAGAGGAATAAGAATCCATCATCGTGATGGCTCTAGGCATGATGGCAGGAACAGCTGAGAGTATTCATCACAACCACAAGCAGGAAGCAGAGAGAGCCAAGTCAAAATGCTGCAAGTATTTAAACTCTCAAAACCCTCCCCCAGTGACACACTTCCTAAGCCTCTACAACAGCCACCAACTGGGAATAAAATATGCAAATGCCAGAGGCTATGGGGGCTCACCCCACCCCATCTTAGTGTTCATCATCATCAAAGCAACTAAAAACAGCTCAGGAACCTGGAGGTAGGAGCTGATGCAGAGACCACGGAGGAGTGCTGCTTACTGGCTTGCTCCTCAGGGCTTTCTCAACCTGCTTTCTTTAGAAAGCCCTGGAATGGCACCCCTCCCATCAATCACTAGTTGTAAAATAATGCCCTACAGGTTTGCATATAGTCTGATCTTATGGAGGCATTTTCTCAATTAATGTTCCCTCCTCTCTGATGACTATACCTATGTCAAGTTGACATAAAACTAGCCAGTACACCCCCAAAGTTGTGTGTGTACGTGTGTGTGTGTGTGTGTGTGTGTGAGAGAGAGAGAGAAAGAGAGAAAGAGAGAGAGAGAGAGAGAGAGAGAGAGAGAGAGAGAGAGAGAGTCCACATGAGCATGGAGATCATTTTCAATATCTTTTCATGTAATGTTTTAAGACAGGAACTCACCAATTTGGCTAGACTTGGTGATCAGTGTACTCTGAGGACAGACCCTTCGTGTCACTTCCCCAGCATAGAGCTGTGCTGTCACTTCCTGCTTTTAACGTGGGCAACAGGGATCTAAACGAGGTCCTTGTGTTAGTATGGCAAGCATTTTACCAGGTCGTTTTTTTAAAATCCAGTATTAAGATCCACATTTGACAGGTAAGAAAATGGGTTCAGAGAAAGTGAATTTGCTTGAGGTCATGAGCAGGTGCACCACAGAGCTGGGACAGAGCCCAGATCTGTATAGCTGCAAGGTAGTCCACTAGCCTGCATTGTGCTGCTGCTGCCAGCACCAGGTCTCAGACCTGAAGGAACCCCTTTCGAAGTTGCCTTGTGCATCTGTTATTTGATGGACAAAATCACCCTGAGAATTCCTGACTGAAGATCTGCCAGCCCAACTTGAATACTCTTGGAAGTGGAACCTAACTTCCTCCAGGGTAACCCGTCTGCACCTGGACTAAGCCAAAGAACTCGATTTTTCTAATGTATACAAGAAATGAACCCCACTTAGTCACAAGCAAGTCCCCTTCCTCTCACCCCCAGATGCCTAAACCCCCTTTCTTAGGACTCCAGCTTTACCCGTGGACGGCAGAAGTCAAATCTCAGCCAAAAAGAGTGCTCTGGCCTGCCCAAGATTGTACGGTGGGGGTGGGTAGCCAGAGAAGTCTCAGGCCTCCCTGAGAAGGGATGCGCAAGTGTTCTGGGCTTTTCATCTTAAGTGGTTTCCAATCTGTCTGGCTGAGCGATGGCCTGGAGCCACCCCTGTTTAACATTCATGTGGATTCCAGGCTGGGCTATTGCTGAAGTAAATCACTTTGCTTGCTTTCACCCCCTCCCCATCCCTAGCCCCCCCAGGACAAGGAGCTCCTTGGTCTCCATAGCAACAGAGCCATCTGTTTCTAATGGCATCCCAGGCCAGGAGAAGTTCATTCTGTCTCAACTTCACTAAGTTAAGGATAGCCGAGCAAGAATCAGGGGGCAGAGATGGGAGAGGAAGGTGGCATTACTCCAGTGCCATTCTGAACAAGGCAGCTGTCAGAGCTGGAAAAGTCCACTGAAGTCATGGACCCAGCGCATTCCCTTTGTGTGAGGGGAAACTGGGTTAGGAGAGGGAAACAGTATACAGGCGTATTAGCAATATTGCTGGGTCCAGTGGGCAGCTGATAAACATTCATGGGATGAATCATAGAATCATAAAGAGTTAGAAACAGCCAACACATTATGCAAAATTCCCATCCAGTGCAGGGAAGTGTCCAGAAATCATTCTCTACAACAGATGGCTGTCCAAAGTACCCTTGGATGCCTCTGGTAACAGGGAGATCACTCCTCTCTTTCTCCCACCCCCCAACCCCCGCTTCTACTGCCAGATACTTTGAATATAGGAATCTTTTTTGCACACTTGAATTTTTCTGGTCTGCCTCCCTGGATGGTTGTCCTTCAATCCCTTCACATATACTGTCTTGTTATCTGTCTCTGCAGGTTTCATAGGGGTCTGGACAAGGACAGCCCAGAGAAAGGCTAAGAACTCAGGTGTCTAGGTGTCCTGGCCTGAGTAAGGACCAAGGAGAGAAGGACTGTCTTCCCTCTTCACCTCAGCCAGGTTCCCAGGGGCTGAGTCCACCCACTTCTTACTTTATTGCCAGCTGTGGAGTATGTTTCTGATTTGTCCTTTCAACCTGCCCATGTGTCCCACTCAAATGTCCGTCTCTCCAAGTTAAGCACTTCTGGCCAAACTGTGGGCCTGTGCTGTGTGTGTGCATGCATGTGCATTCATGTATGTGTATGTGCATGCACGTGTGTGTAGGTGTGTATGCATACACTCATATGTGCATGTCTATGTGTATGCATTTGTTTCTTCTGCATTGCTTTGATGAACTATCCAATAGAACTGACTTATAGGAGGAAAGATGTATTTGGTTCACAATTTCAGCACATGGTTGTTTCTTCCCATGTATCATGGTGGCAAAAGGATTTCACAGAGGAGGGTTGTTTTCGACACAGAAACAGAGAGAGAAAACACAGGTTCTATGCTAGTATCTTCTCCTTTTATTCTGTTTGGTTCTCCACCCTATGGATGCTGCTAGGTGTGTGTGGGGAGGAGGGAAGCAGAGGGTCTGCAAACACCACAGCACACAGACTGTCATCCAGGTGAGGCAAGAAGGAATTCCAGTTCAGCATGACTCAGTAGCTACTTTGAAAGTCTGATACCAGATAGTTTAGTTTAGGCCTTTTAAAACACAACACGATTTGGAAAACAGTTTCCTCGGGTGCACTCAATCCCGTGTGTACAACAAAGCCGAAGACATGACGACATCGATGCTCCTGTAAAGCACAAGTGACATCTTCCATTAAGATAGAGTCTAGAGACTAAGGAAGCAGGCTCAAGGTAAACAATACTTATGGTGAGAGTCTGGGGAGTCAGTGTGGCCTGGGGGATACAGAAAGTACAGAGGTCATCAGGCTATTAACCGCCTCTGCTCCCAGCCTTCTTGGTGAAAAATAAGAGACAGGCAACCTTGCATATTGCACATCCCTGGTTTCTGCAATGCTTATCTGTGAAGACCAGTATCTACATAGCTACAGTCCCATCCACATTCAGGGTAGGCCTTTTCTCCTTCATCCAACCCTTTGAGAATGCCTCACAGACATACCCAGATATGGGCTTCCACCTCCTCTGTGGCTCGAAATCCAGCCAAATTAAAAGCAAAGACTAACAATCCAAGGGCTAAATATGGCTCCTAGCAATGTCCGCACACCCAGTCATTGACTTCCAGGTTCCTAGTCACTGGGAGAGCAGCCTCCATCCTCCATGTGGCTGCATAGCCTGAAGGCAGTCAGATGTTTCCACCTGGAGAAACCATCTTACAGCATCAGAGATGGTTTAAGCTCCTGTATGCCTCCCTGCCTTACTTCACTCCCCTAGAACCTTGAATTGCTTTAAGAAAGGGTGTATAAGGTGAGCTGTGGGGTCAGGTCCTAGAGTGTAGTCATCATGGGATACAGGACTAGAGGAATAATGAAAGGGCAGGGGAGGAGGTTCGAGTTAGTGCTCAGTAGAGGCAGAATGGGAGGCTTTGGGAAACCTCTCATCCTTTTCACCTGCCTCAAACTTTGCCCCTTACTTCTGTCCTCGGACTATGGCTCTATTCAGTAGGCCACTTTCCTAACTCCCTACATAAGAGTTTGAGTGGTAGATATCTGGGTTCCCCCTCTCTTGACTGAGAGCTGGCAGTGGTTTAGCCAATCCATGCAGATATGCAATTGAGAGCATCTTAAATGGTCTTTATCCTGTCCACTTTAGCTGAGTCATAACCTTGGCTTCCTGATTGGCCCATCAGAAGCCAGCTAGGGAGTTCAGGCTCCATTATCTTCTTTAATGGGCCAGTGGGCAGGGAAGGGAACAAAAGAGTAACTAATTAGAAAGAGCTGACAGCATGTTCCCCATGCATTACCATGCATTCTATCGAGTTTTGCATTTCTGCTTACATTCAAGTCACACAACCGTTGACTTGTGTCCAATCAGGTGGAGTGGAGAGTGGGAGAGGGTTGGAGAGGTCAAACATGGGACCCATAAAGTAGACATCCCCCTTCTAACTGATCCGTCATCCTTCCCTGTATTTCCCTTCTCTCTCGACTGATGCTATCCTTCTGTTTGTCACTCGCACCCCTGATGTGTTCACAAGGACCTTTCCAACATTTAGCATCAAGACCCCTTGGGTGTGCCCAGAGCATAGACCAGACTTGAAGATAGATTGTTTTCCGCAATAAATATTGACTGATTCATAAATCTGGTTGCCAGATTCGATAAGAGTCACTGCCTGCATAATCCGGAGCTGGGAGACGCTAGTTAATTCATGCTGGGCTGGCCGAATCCCAGAGGAAGATGTATAAACATAACGCTGCCCCACTGCCTGCAGCTGGGGGCTGTATAAGAGGTGGAAGGAAAACAAATGCTCCTAGCCGAGAGGTCAGGTCTCTGAATGAAGCTGGATGAGCTGGTACAAAAGGGCCCACGGTACATATCACTCTCCCTCCCTTTCCTTGGCTAGAACCCTCAACTTCCCAGGCTCCAGAAGACTCCACCACATCTATACTTAGGCTGAGCCTAGAGGGATGAACATCTGCAAGAAGTGTAGAGTCAGCCAGCTTTTATCTTCCTCCAGATGTTTTTGAATACCCAAGGCTCCATGCCACGAGAAACAAAAAACAACAACAAAAAAAACAAAAAAAACAAAAAAAACAAAAAAACAAAAAAAAAAAAAAAAAAAACAAAGCAGCCTTTAGCACTGATGATTTTCAACTTTTTATCCAGATGTTGGGTGCCAGGCAAGCAGAGCACCTGGTGTGTGTGTGTGTGTGTGTGTGTGTGTGTGTGTGTGTGTGTGTGGTGTGTTCACATATGTGCACATGTATAGGAGCATATACACATGTATGGAGGTAGAGATCAATATTAGGTGTCTTCTATCACTGCCTGTGTTCTATTTTGAAATAGGATCCTTGATTACTCTTTTTTAGAGCTCCTCTTCTTGGCTTGGGGAAATCCCTTGAGACCCCCATAAGGATCTTTCAGTCTCATTCCACTTGGGTGTCTTGGAGAGTGTCTTTGGCATGGTGGGAGTAACTGGTATGAGATAGTCACCCTCACACTGCCCATTTCTTCCTCTAGACCCCTTACTCTTGTAGTCTATCAGTTACCATTCATCTTTCTGGCAGAACCCCCTGAGCATCTCTCATAGGACGGTCCTGCTTTTCTTCTCTGTATCTTTCCCAGGCCAGACTCAGGACCATCCATTTGAACAGCTCTCACCTCTTCTATGACTTACCCACCATTACAGAAAGTACAGGAAATCAGCCCTGTCCTGCTCAGCCTTATCAGAAGCTGGGGCTCTCTGTGCTCCATGACCAAGGAGAGGCAGGGCTTCAAGGGCTTCAAGGGGTGATGTGATAGGCCAGCATATGGAGAGGTGTGTGGCAGTCTCAGGAGCCAAGGAATAGCTGTGAGAGCTGTTGGACCACTTACTTTCTCATGCCAGCTGTGCTGCCAGCTCTGTAGCCTTATGTGGGTTCTGGTCTTAGCCGTCCTGTTTGTATAGTAGTGTGGAAACAGTGTCCACTTTAGGGCTCTTGTTGGAGAATATATTGGTTACTTGTCTCATTGCTGCAACCAAATATGTGACAAAAGTGATTGAAGAAAGGAAGGTTCATTTTGGCTTACAGTTTTAGGGGAGACAGTCTACTGCAGTGGGGATGATAAGGTGGTAAGAGCAGGAGGCCACTGGTAACATTGCATCTTCTGTTGAGAAACATTGTATCTTCTGTCAAAAAGGAGAGGGAGAGATTAGTGCCCAGCTGGCTTTCTTCTCTTTTTCATTCAGTCAAGGAACACAGCCCAGGGAGCTTTTCACTCATATTTAGAATGAGTCTACTCACCTTAGTTAGCCCAGTCTGAATCCCTCAAAGACACACCCAGAGGGTTCTCATTCTAGGTCTGTGAAGATGAGAGTCAGTGTTGAGCATTGCAGATGAAATAAGCTCATCCGTGGTTAGGGTTATAGCTCAGTGGTTAGGGTTATAGCTCAGTGGTTAGGGTTATAGCTCAATGGTTAGGGTTATAGCTCAGTGGTAGAACACCTGCTTAACAAGCACATATGTCACTGGATCCAGTTTCTGGCACCCACAACGTATGTTAACACAAGCAAGAGTGACAAGTGTTTCTACCATCTAACCAATTCTCAGAGTTTTCTGACACCAAGTGTGAGTGATTCAACACCATCTACATCTCACTGACTACCCAGAGAGAGCACAAGTTCAAAAGCTCAGTCCTATAGGGTTGTCCTGCACATAACAGACATTCTCACTTCTGTCTGCTGTGACTACAAACCACAATTTCATAATTTTCCACTCAGGACAATACTGTGCTGCTGGTCATTAAGAATAACAGGCAGCAGATGTGCCTCTGAGCTATGAAGAAAACTCCATCTTCCCACTTCGTGTTCTTCCCTAGTTTGGATGTTCCTAGAGCTCTGACAACTCCAGAGGGATTTCCATTCAGATTTAATGGTGTGAGCATGCTTTTGGTGACCAACACAGGCTTTGCATCTCTCTCATCTTCTTAGAGATTGGAAGGTAGGGCTGGAAGTTCTAGAACCTTCTAATCATCAGGGTGGTTCCTCTGGCTCTAAGCCTCTGCCCTGCTACTATGTGCAAGAGCAATCACAGTCTCCTTAGCAGGAGAGACTCAGAGATGGTTGAGGGCAGCTTATTACAGACCAGCAAAGACCCACCTTTCACTCAGGAGACTCAGAGGGTTTTAAGAACTTTATGCTAAGATCAAGGAACAAGAACCATGGTTTTTATTATGTTGTGGAACTAGGAAGTGTGACCATATGAGCAGGCCCTGCACTTCTAGGCTGGAAGTCACTTCTACATTGGCCCGGAATCCTCCATGACTCATCCTGACACATGTATAGAGCATCAGTGTGTGCAAGGTCCCTGGCTGGCATGGAGGGCACATAAGTCAGCTTCAGAGTAAGTCCTTTACAAGCCTCCAGATGTTTACACTAAACCCAGTATGGGCTGCGATTGGCTGGGTCAGTTTTCTGCTGGTTGGAGACTTGGGGTGGAGTGTGAGAAGAAGCCCTGTACGTTTGAAGTAGATTTGCTGCTGGGCTGGGAGACTCTACATGGGTAGAGGGAACAATGTTTGAAATGAAAGCACAACAGAACTAGAGTTTTAGAAAATAGGAGATGGCATCGCATCCTGAACAGCCTAAAATACTGTGGGGGACTACAAACAGCCTTGTAGGCAGTAGAAGACACTGATGGTCCCAAAGGCAATGCTTATTCAAAGCCACACTTCAGTGAGGTCTCTCTGCAGGGTATGTGTGGGTGGGGCGAGAATGAGGTTGGCAGAGGAGCCCTGGACACTCCTGGGTCTTGACATTATACGTGGAATGGACAGTGGACTCTATGTAAGGAAAGGGTAGATCCAAGGAGGCTGGAGAGGCCGCAGGGTAAACAGGGGTAGATCCCTAGGGGCACACAATGAGTCTTGGCACAGCCTCTTCTTGTTGGTATCTTGGAAAGAAAGAATAGCTATTGTCATCACTCTGAAGTGGCTGCTGGAGTTTGGAATGCAACTCTCACATGCCCACATAATATTGGAGAAGTACATGGATCATTTATATTATGGTGCCCCAAAGAGGTCAAAGATGGCAAGGTGTGTGCCCACTGACGTTTCAGCTAAGATAGGAGTCTGGATAGCCACTGTTGTCCCTGGTCCAGCTAAGGCAGGTAGATTTCTGTTGTACTCTGGTTCCCTGCCAGAGACTCTCAAGGGCCAAAGCCAGGTGACACTGTCCATACCTTTAAAGAGCCAGCACCTCTGCACCTGAAGACAAACACCTACCATACCCCCAAGAGACGATGGTGGGAATTTTAGCTGCATAAGTGCAGTGGCCCTGAAGCTCTGCAAGATACTCCAGGCAGCTCTGCCTCCTTTTCACCCCCCTCTATGGCTGTCGTTGGCTCTGAATATAGTTATCATGTTTTTGTTTTTTTTTTTTTTTTTTTGCAACACACACACACACACACACACACACACACACACACACTCCTGTGCCCCTGGTATCAGCCTAGCTCTTCCCGTTGGAACAGGAATATATGCTAGAGTAGAAACAGGTGTCAGGCTTTAATCAGCACATTCATTGAGGCTACTCGGAAGGAATGTCCTCCCCAGCCTTGTGTCTTAGCTCCTACTTCACTGGAAAACATTCACAGTTGAGCAATTTTACAGGTGCCTGGAACTGACATTTTCTAGTGACTTCTAAGCACCCCTCTTCCTGTGGCCCAGGTGGTGCTGGCCCCTTCCTGAAGGAAGCCACAGACATCCATCTGTGATGACATACTCCCATGCCAAGCTCTGTTAGAAACTCAGGGTAGCAATCAACAGACCAAACTTCTACCTCATGAGCTTCTGTATGGAGACAACCAAATGTACCCAGATGTCAGGAGTATAAAGGTGAGGTGGCCAGAGACAGTGATGTGAGAGAAAAGTCAGGGCTGTGGAGGTGGGACCATGCATATTGGGGTTTATCAGCAGTTCCAGGAAGGGGAAGAGAGTGAGGCTAGCGCAGAGCCAGGGGACTGAGATGCCACAGGTTTAGATGTCACACTTTGCCTCTAAGGTCCTCTATGTCAGCGAAAACAGAGTAGGGGATATATATAGTCAGGTCAGTGATGTCACCAGCCCTGCAGGTTATGGGGCCAGATTGTCACTGCAGGAATCCTGGCCTTTATTCTGGGTTAAGTTTCAACTCCCAAGAGTGTCCTCTGAGAAGGAAGCTCAAAAAGACAGTGGCTTCATGTCTCACCAACAGAGCCAAAGCTACACCCCCTCCCCGCCTCCAATCATAGGGCAAAGTGCCAGCCCCCACCACCCCATGCACACTATGTGCATCTAGTTTCATTTTGAAGCTGGGGACACAGCTTCTACTCAGAGCATGTGCAGAAGAAATGCTGGCCAGGTGCACCCTTGTTATATACACAGATCTGAGTTTAGAGGGCACCCACCAAAAGTTTCAAGATCCTGTGTCCCAGAACCAAGATTTGGAAAAAGACATGTGGTCAGTAACTGGGATGGAGATAGTATGTGAAAGAAAACCACTTCTGAACTTGGAAATGGGCCAGCTCTGGAGAGAAGCCAAGAACCCAAAGACACAGAGCAAGGAGCAGGTTGGGAACATTAATTTTTTAATGGTTCATCTACATACACTGCACTCTTTTTGCAGGAGCTCCATCTTGTTACTTGGAGTGGTGCGTCCAGTCTTCCTCGGCCATTTTGTTTCTCTCCCATTTTAATCTTGTAGCCTCTGGAATCTCCCTCTCTTCCCTACCACCTTATTCTCCTGCTTTGCCTTGGTTGTCTGCTTATTTTATATGGCCAGCTTGCATGGCTGTGGCTGACAGTCTTGACAGACAGCATTATTTTTCTTTTCACCCTCTGCCCTGGTCTTCCCATCCATCTTCACTTTGCCTCATCTTAAATCAGAGAGGAAGAGCTTTGGGCTCTGGACCCAGGTGGTTTCCAGTTCCAGATCCTTATGCCTGTTGTGGGACTTACTGAATCTCTGGGGTCCTTCCAACATCGGTGACTACTGATAGGGAGAGTGGGCGGAGTGACAATGATTTCCAATCTACACAACAGCTGGAAGGCTGGGTGTGCCCGGCAGGTAAAGGAGGGGTGAGCAGAAAGCCCCAGATAAAGAAGTGGTTGTATTGTAGCAGCAGCTGGAAAGATGGGCCCATCCATGAGAGCCTGCAGTACCAAGTGTCAGGAAGCAAGGTTCCTAGAGCCATTAGGACTCAAGCCTCTGTTTAGAGACTGGAGTCTCTAGGGAGTGAGGGTGGGGCATGTTGTCCTAATACACTCAGCTTTGTGGACTATATAAGGACAGTCCTCTTAACTAAGCCAGTCTCTAGGAGAGCCTGTCTGGCCTGGCAATGTCGGTCTTCTTCAAGGTAAGGCTGCTTGGTCCAATCTCCTGCCTTCCCTGTTTAATGCATAGTTTTGGCAGGTTACAGAGAATGACCTTGTACAGCAGGGTGAGGAGAGTCCAAACAGGAGGAGGTAGAACATTCAGGTCCCCACCCCTAATGAGCCTGTATGCCCTCCGGCAATGGCCTCCCCTTCAGGGTCTGAGCAGTCATTTCTGCTGAAGCTCCATTCATGGCCCTGAGGACCAGAGATCCCTCTGATTGGAGAAAATCTATTCAGAGGATCAAAAAATAAATCAAAGCCAAGTTCCAGAGCCAAAGTTGAAAGCTGCTCATCTGTGAAAGGAAGGTTGAAATTACCCTGTGTTTAAAAAAGAAGCGGGGAGGGACATCAGAAAAATCACAGGGCTGACAATAAGTGCAAGCCTACAAAGTCAGCCAGGGAAAACTGAGGTTGCTGTGAGTGGTTGCTAAGCACACTGACACTGTGATCCCAGACTACAAAGGTCTACTATGGAGGGAAGGGGAGGAAGTACCAGCAGGGGACTGGGGATGGGGGAAGGTGGAGGGGCAGCCAACAGGGTAGGGGTTGTGTTGGTTGTTGGGTTGAGAGGAGAAATGTTCTTAGACTAGGCAGAATGTTAGATAGGCTGTAGAAGAGGAAGGTAATAAGGTCACCCTATGAGGTGGCATCACAGGCCACCTAGTTACTTAGAACATCAGTCCTGAGCATTGAGTGGAGGTAGGGGTGAAGAATGGTGTATGAGAGCTGGTGGTGGTGGCTGTGGCATTGGGCTGGGTCAGATGGAGGACAAGTAGGTGGCCGTTATAGTATTTGGGTATGGAAGGGGTCATTGAAAGATGCTTGGGGGCTGATACCCAACAGAGGATTAGAGAGATTAAATGACTTGGTTTGAACTATAGAAGACAGAGATTTGTGGGGAGGGGTCTCAGGTTGGGGAGACAGCAGAAGTTGGAGCCCAGAGACTTGTAAGTATAAGTGTGAGTGTGAAGGAGGAGAGGAAGTCCAATGTCATTCATGGCTTTTGGGTCTGCTGCCCTTTGCTAGAAAGGCAGAACCTCAAACAAGGGCAGTCCTTGATCCTTAAGGCTCCATGCCTTAAGGGCACAGCCAGAAGTGAAGCCAGGTGTCTTGTTTATTTCTGCATAAAACATCATGACCAAGAAGCAAGCTGGGAGGAAAGGATTTATTCAGCTTACACTTCCACATTGCTGTTCATCACCAAAAGAAGTCAAGACTGGAACTCAAGCAGGTCAGGAGGCAGGAGCTGATGCAGAGGCCATGGAGGGATGTCACTTACTGGCTTGCTTCCCTTGGCTTGCTCAGCCTGCTTTCTTATAGAACCCAGGTCTACCAGCCCAGGGATGGCACCACCCACAATGGGCGGGGCCAGGGATGGCTCCACCCACAATGGGCTGGGCCCTCCCCCCTTGATCACTAGTTGAGAAAATGCCTTACAGCTGGATCTCATGGAGGCATTTCCTCAACTGAGGCTCCTTTCTCTGTGATAACTCCAGCTTGTGTCAAGTTGACACAAAACCAGCCAGTACACCAAGCTATGCTAAGCCCATCAGAGCCCTGCATCTGGGGACTAAAATTCATATTCTGACAGTTAGTCAGTGTGAGGCAGTGAGCAGGTGAGCTGACAAGAGCTCAAGAAGCCAGAACCAATGAACCAGAAGCCAGGAACTGGCGAACCAGTGCCAGACAAGCAAAAGCCCTGCCAGCTCTGCACATGAGGGAGGGTGATGTGTTGCAAAGAGCAGGGGTAGGAGGTGGTGTGCACAAAGGAGGGAGGGGACTGCAAAAGTTAGGGATCCCATACCAGGAGTTCCATTGGCTCATTATGTTAGAACGAGAAAGCTTATATTCTTAGCACTTTGGGCTGTGATCCCCTGGTTTGGTGAAGTCTGGTGAAGCTTGGTAGGATGGTCTTCAGCATTCAGAAAAAAAAAAAAAAAAAACCTGAGGAGTTTGGATTACGATCAGGCAGGCTTTAAGGGCCAGCCAAGTGAAGTTCACGTTAAGTCTGTTGGCTGGGGAACAGGGTGGAGAGAGTCCAGTTGAAGTTGGAGCAGCCCTATAAGCCCCAGTGTGGTGGAAGGGAATGGATGTCCTCAACAAGAGAGCCCTGAGGACTGGAGACAGCTTCATTATGCAAGGTGCTCCATGCCAGATGCGGATTATGATCCCCATAAATGAAGGGGCCTCCTCTTGGCAGACATCCTTTCCTCCAACACAATGCCCTCATATCTGTGCTCCAACACATACCCAGTGAGCATGGGCCACTCACGGGTTCATCTTTGTCCAGTCTAGAAGCAGATGAACCCTTCACCTCCCAACATTAAACATCCAGGGCCCAACATGTGGATTCCCAAAGATCTGAAGCAAATTCTGCCTCCCATTGTAACTATGCAAATGAGCACATCCTTCCAGCTGTTAGTGTTGCAGCCCACAGCTGGACAACAGTCCTTCCTGGTTCTTCTGTATACCTTATATATCTTACAGACTCAGTTTACCCCTACAAAAGGTAGGTGGGTCTAGCCTATGCTGTTCTAAAGTCCAGGAGAATAGTACTGAAGTATATCCCAGTCACCCTCCCATTTTTGATGATGTGCCTGAGACCTCATGGAAATTTACTATGTCCTCAGTGGATAAATGCAAAACTGTGTGTGTTTCCCAGAGGACAGCCCACTTCTGTAGGCTGCAGCCTCCATCTACCTCTAGGTTCCCTTATGGAAAGAGTGTTCTGCCCTCACAGCCACAGAACTAGCTTCTTTTCCTGCCTCATCCTGTGGCCCTAGGCCAGTTCCTTAGTGCTTCCCTTCCCCCAGTGGCTCCCACTTACAGAGGTGCAATGGATCTGTTCAGGCCTCACCCAGCTGACTCAGGGCACAGCTCTGAAAACAGCAGTTGAATGTGTCCATGAACACCCAGCTGTTCTTGCTTCAAAAGCCCTGGAAGCCCTGGTCTGTGGCTTAGAGCTGGGGCAGCCTCAGGAGTTTTCCGGTGGCAGATGGGAAGGGGACAGTAGGACCCTGTTGGGAAATGAGACAGCCCTGAACAGCCAGCCTGGCCCATTCTTCAGCATCTCCCCCTTTTCTAAGAGAGAAAAAGAACAAAAATAAACCTTGCTGCCATCAAGCAATTAAGTGGCAATCAAATAATCCTGAGGACAGGAAAGCCAATTAATAAAGGAGCAATGAAAGCTCACAAGACCACAAGGATGCATGCAAAGGCAAGGACGCACAAGTGGACACAGGGGAAGCAGCTCCCAGGGCTGCTGCGGGGACACAGCTCTGGCCTCTGTAACCCAGAGGAGACCAGGCCCAAGCCGGATGAAGAGCATACCATTCTTCACTCTAGCTTTTCCCTACCCCACCCAATGCCCGGCACTGATGCACTAAGTAACTGACCGAGGGATGGATCCGACGAAAATGTGAATGCTATCACTGGGTGTCCCGGGAAGACTGGGTAAGTAAGTGACCTCAGAATCTACTGCTGTGAGGGGAAACAGAAAAACAAAACAAACAAACAAAGAAAGAAACAGAAAGCCTACCTTCACAAACAAGCAGCACAAGGGACAACGGGCTTATTTTGACTTTCTGCTCAAGAATGCAGTCCACCATGGCAGGAGAAGTCATTTCTGTGGGGGACTGAAGCAGCTGGTGACATCCAGTCCAGAATCAGGAAGGAGAGGGTGAGCAGTTAATGCTCAGCGTGCTTTCTCTGTTTCACACAGTCCTGCCAGGGACTGGTTCTGCTCCTAGTTAAAGATGGGTCTTTCCCATATCAATTCATACAATCAAAACATTGCCCCCCCCCCACAGGCATGCTCAGAAACCTGTCTACCAGGCGATTCTAGATTCTGTCAAGTTGATGACACTAATCATGTGACTGCCTTCACACCCCATACTGCCAATTAACTACTCCAAGCCAGGCAACTTCTCTACCAGTGAGCTACATATTCAGTCCTCTTTAAAAAAGATTCTTCTTCTTCCATATATTATACATGGACAGCAGTTTCCCTTTCCTTCCCTTCCTCTAGTCTCTTCCCCCCCAACACCACCACACTCCCTTCCCCCAGATCCACAAGCCCCTGTCTCCCCTCAGTAAGAGAAATCCTCCCAGGAACAGCAACCAACTACTACATAACAAGCTACAATAAGACCATCATATACCAACACATCAACACTGAATGAAGTAACCCAGGAATAGGGTCCTACAAGCCCACAAAAGAGTCAGAGACAACCCTCACCCCCAGTTCCCACTGTTAGGAATCCCCCAAGAACACCAAGCTACTCGGCCATAGCATGCCTGCGGAGGACCTAGGTCAGACTCCTACGGTCTCCCTGATCTCTGTAAGCCTTCATGAGTCTCAGTTGATTCTGTGATACTCAGCCCTCTTTCCATCTTTGAGGCAGAGACTGGCAAAGTCAACTAGGCTGACCCTGAGCATCCACACCTCCTGCCTCAGCCTCTGGAGTAGTTGGAGTCACAGGTGTAGTTGGGGTGATGGGTGTGAGTCTAGCAAATCCTCATATAGGGGACATAACACATGTATTGGTTTTTCATTGCAGGGACAAAATCCTTAAGAATGTCACTTTTAAAGGTTTGTTGGGGCTCATGGTTGCAGCAGGTTTAGTTCATGGCGATTTGGCTCCTCCTTTGCCTGTGACCCTGAGATGAAGCCAAGATGGAGGAGAGCTGCTCACCTCATAGCGGCCAGGAAGCAGAGAGTACAAGTCAGGGAGGGTGGAGACAGAGAGATCCTTCAAGAACAGGCTCCAGAAAATACTAGATTCTAATAGATCCCATCTTTTAATAGCCCATTCAGCTATGAGTTCATTAATGCGTAGATCTGCTGATGAAGATAGTGTTCTCAAGAACTACCCACCTCCCCATAGTGCCACCATCTCGAGGCCCTGCCTTCAACTCATGAGCTCATGGAGTCACAGTATACCCCTAAGGCCAGGTGTCAATGGGCTTTCAGCACAGCCATCAGCTGTGTGTAGTAGGGACAGGTAGGGGTTTAGCAGTATGCACCTCAGGAGCCATGATAGGTTATAAAGCATAAACTTTGAAGAGAAAGCTCACCAGAGTCCCTGGTCCCCAAAGGATACACCAGAGTGCCCAACAATGCTCTGTTGCACCCAGCACTGGTGGATAACAGAGGGGACAGGGAACAAGCTGGTGGCAGAATCCCCACCCACGGGGATTCTTAGTTATTGGACCAAGTCTAGAATCGAACCTGAGCAGTCTTAACAGGGACAAAGGAACAATCCTCCTATGGGTGGCTCAAGGGCCACAGCTGGGGTCAGGAGTGCCAAAGACATTGGCTTTGCAAATGGTCAGACAGATGGTCCCATGTAGCTGTCATTTTTTGTTTTTTGTTTGTTTGTTTGTTTGTTTGTTTTTTGAGGGGTTGGAAATCCACAGTCAACATAGTCTTGGGTTCTGTTAATACAAAGCCAAAAACAAAACAAAACAAAAAAAAAAAAAAAAAAAAAAAAAAAAAAAAAAAAAAATCAGTCCCTTGTGTAAGATTTATGAGCAGAAGAAAGCTATCTAGGGCCCTGAGACCTGTCTTTCTTGGAAACAGCTCAAGGCCAATCCTGAACACTGGCGTTTAGACACAGGGATGTGAAGCCCCTTATTTAGACAGCACTCCGTTCTCTTCTGATCTCTGCTTTGGGGAAAAACTGTCAGGTGCAAAGGCTGGGGGGGCAGAAAGTAGACTCAGGCCAGAGACAAAGAAGAACTTCCTCACTCCTCAGGCACAACAGCCAAAGGCTCATCTTCCCTCAGGCTTGTGTTAAGGAGATCACTCTGCCCACATGTGTTCGGGCAGATCAGGCGCCTGTGGCTCAGATGCCCAGAGTGCACCCCTCCCCCGAGGAGAGCAGTGCGGGCCAGGAGGGATGAAGGGCCAGGGGACCCCAGCAGCCACAGCTGGCACTATGCTTTCCTTTTAATCGCTCCTTAGTCTAATTGGTCTTCCAGCCCCCTCGCTGCCAGGGAGAGGCTTTTGTTTGCCTCCTGCATGTTTACTAAGCAAATGGGGTTTAAAAGCTTTCGCAGACACGGAGAAGCCATTTAGAAGGCTCGGCGGGTAAAATTATTTATAGAGATGAATGGCCATGCTCTCCTGTGCCTTCGGCAGATCGGGAGCCATATGCCAGAGCCGCCCAAGGCCCCTCCCTGCCCTACAAAGGTCTGAATCACTGATCCAGCCCTGCATTTCATCCTTCCCCTCTGCCCAACTCTGGGTCTCTCCTGGGACTTTGTTTTCTCCCTGGCTTCTCCCAACACCCTTGTCATTGCTCTCATCTCTTCAGACTGTGGGTGTGGCTTTGTGTGCTTGCTGTCTCCGTTTCTTTCTCTCTAATTCACTCCAGGAAGCTCCCATCTCTATGTGTCTCTGTCTCACCCTGTCTCTGCCATTTGTCTCTTCTCCATGTCACCCTCTTAACTCCTCTTTTTTTTTCTTTTCCTCGCCCTCTGGTTGTAGTCTGTGCATTACATGCAGGTACCAGTTTGGGCTGTGGGTCTTCCACCTGTGTCTCTCCTCCTGTGCCTGGGAGATCTGGGACTGGGACTTGGCTGCCTCTCTGGATGAAGGAACTCATAGACACAGGTTCTTGAGGGAGAGCCCTCTGTATTCTCAGCAGCAACAGAGTCCAGAGCAGAGCAGCCTGCTGCTCCAGGCCGCTTACCCAACACTGGAGGAAAGAGCAGGCAACCCTCTGCAGCCACAGGACCAATGTGGGTCAGGAGACTCTCAGAGGTTAAGGTTTGCAGGGAAGCTCTTGGGTCTTGAGTAGAATTTGGATTGTCTCAGAGATCCGACCCATCAAAACCTCTCCTATCTTACCTCCTCCCTGACAACCCAACCAAATGTCCTCAGCCCTAAAGCAGACCTCTAGTCCAATGTGATATAGACCTTCAGAGATTTGAGACCACCGTGCCCAAGCAAGCAACTAGTCTTTACTAAGCAGAGCTGTGGCAGGAACTGGGGAACAGAGAGTTTGAAATGGCGGACATAAGGACATGGGGTGGGGTGCTCTGGCCTGGTTACATCATCATCTGGAGCCTTGATTTCCTTCTCTGAGACATGGATTTGATGATAATATACCTCTTTATTTTGGGGAATGGGTTGATACACTGTGGTGAGGTGATCAGGATCCTAGCTTTGGCAGAAACTACCGTGGTCCATCTCATAGTGCCCTGCCTCCGAATTGCATGTCATGTCAGAACAGTGGTGACACAGAGCCCATTGGAGCCAAATGTATATAACCTTAGTCCCAATATTCAGGCTCTGGAGGCATAGGTTGAGGAGTTTGGTACCATGTCTTAAATAAAGTTCCTTGTACCATGACTCTATAGGAGAAACAATTCAATGAGGTCTGGAATGCACAGTGCCCATCTTGGTCAAGCCAATTGCTCCACACCTGAGTTCCCTGTTTATAAGATGCCACTCATTGTCTTGCAAGGGTGCTTGAGGGGTCTAAACAAATAGAACATGCAATGTATGGGGACCAGTGCTTAGGCAGACAGGGTGTGTTTTTTTTCTCCTTAGCATAGTGCCTGGCCTGCAATAGGCTGGTGACCCACATAAGACCCACTCCCCTGGGTTCTAGCCCTCTGAATACTCCCTGATCCCAGACAGTGACCCCAAAAGGTCCTGAGCCTTCCTGGTCTGTCTGTCTTCCAGAACCACCTGAGCTGGACCTAGCAGGGAGGAGGGCTATGGTCTCCTAGGAAGCCTGGTCTGCCCTTCTGTCTATATATTTCTCCATTTGCAAGGCCAGAGGAGCCTCTGCACCTCTTTACCAAGGTTCCATGGAGCTTCTGGAAACCTTGCTTCTGTTTCCTGCTGGCAGGTGTAGTTCAAAGGGCCAGATGCAGACTGGCTAGTATCCTGAAGGAGGACTCTTAGGGGGGTGCCTTTTATCCCTGGGGAGAAAGGCTATTCAGAGAAGCTCCATTCCTTCAGACAGGCCAGGTCCTCTGAATCCTGGGGACACCCTGTTCCCTGAGGAGATGTGCTGGGCAGGGCATGAATTGGAATTCAGGGTGTCTTAGTTACATTTCTATTAAGATAAACACATGGCCCAAAACAACTTGGAGAGGAAAGGGTTTATTTGGCCCAGTCACAGTCACTGAAGGGAGCCAAGGCAGGAATTTAAGGAGGGCAGGAACCTGAAAGCAGGAACTGAAGCAGAGATCATCGAGGGGTGCTTCTTTACTGTCTTCTCTTCATTGCTTTCTCAGCCTGCTTTTTAAAAATAGAAACCTGGACTATTTGTCCAGGGGTAGGTAGCTCTTTTCCCAATGGACTGGACCTTCCTACATCAATCACTAATTAAGAAAATGCCCCCGAATCTACTCGATGGAGGTTCTCTTTTCCCAGATGACCATAGCTTGTGTCAAGTCTTCACAATAACCAGCACACAGGACTTGTCTAGATCTTAAACCTTTCTCGGGTTGCAACCTTAGTGACACTAGGGTGTGGCCCCTCAAGCAGTTCTTCTCACTGCAAGGGCACAGAGTAGATACATATCAAACCTTCTGGATGAATGGCTGACTGAGGAGCCTGTCAGAGGATATGAAGCCCCCACTATTGGCATCCAGAATTCACCTTGGGGTTCAGGGGTCAAATGTAGTTGTTAAAGATCAGTGACACTTTGTGCACAAATTATGGGTGAAGCCCTTTAAGAGGACACTGGCCACCACATGGGGAATATTTAAGAAGAGCTTGGGGAATACAGTCAAGACACTCCATACAGAAATGCAGCGAACATGCCTCTGTCAATGGACTTAACTTAGGAATTACTGAGAGACCCTGTGAGATGTTACCCATTCAAAGGAGAATCCAGAGTACCTCACTCAGGTCAGCAAAGACTGAGATGGGCTTAGGGACAGATTCATTACTGGTCATCTGGTCATTACCTGCAACAGAAGAGGGTTGAATTCCACCCAGAGCAGGTCACAGTTCTGAGGAATGATTTACATTCATCCAGTTAACACCGGAATGCCAGCAGGTCAGGGATGTGTGGAAGGGAGGGTCCATTAGAGGGGACCTAGTAGTTTCATTTCCACACTGGGGACCCTTCTTAGTGGAGGTCTCCACCATTGTGTGCTGAGGACTGTGTACCTGGCACTAGTTCCTAGCAGGTTGAATTAGGTGGCTGCCCTGAAATCTGCAGCGGCCCAAGCACTTCCTACAGTGACAGTGACCCTGGGACCTCACACCACACCAGTGGAAAAGTATCCTCTTTGTGGGGAGTAGAGATGCTAATAAGAATTGGTGGAGGCAGAGCCAGGGGGGAGGGGTCAGAGAGAGGAAGGAGAGTGGAGGAGGTGGGGCTAAGGAGAAGCAGAAGGAGGTGGAGGTGGAGTCTTGAGGTTATCCAGGCTTAGGAGCTTCTTCTGGAGTTAGCAGCTGAGTGGGCTAGGGGGAAAGGAGGGAATATCTACAAAAGAAAGAAGAGGTAAAAAACAGTTCTGAGCATGAAAGTCTGGACCTGGGTCCCAAGGTAGCACAGACAGCCAGGTTGGTGGGGAAGGGCAGCCTGTGTGCCTCAGTCTACACAGATCCCTGGGAATGCAGTTTTCTTGGAAGTAATTTATTCCTAAGAAAGAGGTGTCACTGAACCTGGCTGGCACTCTCAGGCCTGGTGTGTTAACATCTGGTTCTCCTGGCTCCAATTTTTCCTTCCTTCCTTCTTTCCTTCCTTCCTTCCTTCCTTCCTTCCTTCTTTCCTTCCTCCCTCCCTCCCTCCCTCTCTTTCTTCCTTCTCCCCTCCCTTCCTCTCTCTCTTCCTTCCTTCCTTCTTTCCTTCCTTCCTTCCTTCCTCCCTCCCTCCCTCCCTCCCTCCCTCTCTCTCTCTCTCTCTCTCTCTGTCTCTCTCTTTACTTTTTTGAGTATACACTTAGACCCAACCTACCACAAAAGCCACATTCCCATTAGCGTTCTCAGTCATTGCAGATGCTTCCTTCTCAGCAGTGGCCAGTGAAGGACAAACACTTGAAGTCAGGTGGTCCAGGACTAACCAGCTCTACCCCCATCAGCCATCCTCCTGACTATGTCTAGCATGATGAGGAACCCCTCTACTCCATACCATGATGGTTCTAGAAGATGATGTTTTCAAAGCCAAGACCTGTTCCTGGCAACTGTCAGAGTCAACAAACTTAGCTATTACCACATAACTGGAAGGTAAGTGCTCATCTGAGATCTCCAGGGTTGGCTCTGCTGACAAGCCCCAGGACTCCATTTTATGTCCCCATAGACCATAGTGGGTTCTTGGAATTTCCTACCAGAGTTAACACAGAAGACATAAAAATAGGAACCGGGAAGAAAAGATAGGGGGAGGGGGACCAGGCTGGGCAGGGTGCATAAACTATAGTTGCCAAGAGTGCGGGCCAGCACCAGTGTTGAAAGGCAGAGCCCAGCCAGGCCTGCTGCTAGGAGTGGAACTGGCATCTGGTTAGGAGATTTATTTCTCAGGGCAGGGGCACCCCCAGGTGCAAGAACTCTCCTAGACTTCCTGGAGGATGGGTGGAGAGAGGAAGGGACTCAGGCTGGGTATTCTCTTTGTGTTTTAAAATAAGGAAAGAAAACATGGCATCCATTCTAAGCAGTTCCCTCCAGAGATGCTCAACCCTGTTTGTCTTAGATGAGAATGCGGATGGGAGTCGGTTATTATGTTAGTGTCTTCTTAGTGTTGCCTTAGGGCACAGAAAGGAGCAGCAATATGGCTGAAGTCACACAGCATGATGGGTCATGTGTAAAATGCAGTCTTTGTGTGGCCTCACTTACAATCCTAGAGCTCTGGGCGAGAGGAGGAGAACACTTTGTGTAGTAGATGAGAACACGGTTAAGTGCCAGCCTAAGCGAAAGGTGTCAGCAATAAGTGGTGGGTTCAACGTTAAGACGTTGCCTTCCTTCTCTGTCTGGGAGGGGGCCGCTGTGTCTTAGGTTTGGGCTTTATTCTAGGAATGCCTGAGCTCAAGCTTGAGAGCCTGGAGTTCGGTGATGGTATGGATGAGAGACTTTGCTGTCAGGGCTCAGGCAGGGATGCCTCAGCCCACTGGTGGCTGGCTGGGCACTGTCCCAGGTTCCTGGGCTGCTCTGGAAGCGGAGTTGCCAGAGGCTGCCAGGATGCTTGGCAGAGTGACGACCACACTCTGGGAATCAGGAGAAGATAGGATGCGGGAAGTGGTGCTGGGCAGTGGTCCAGCATGCTGGATCTGTTCCTGACAGGGCCCACCTGGATCCCAGCTGCTGTGAGCCTGTTCTATCCCCACACAGGACCACCGTAGCAGCTCACTCCCAGCCTAGATGCTGTCAAGAGGAGCACCTCTTTCCCACCCTCAGCTACCTTGTAGATGGGAGTCACACAAGACCCATCTTCGACTTTCCTTGCTACCTCTCCCTGTCCTAGCTGCTTCTCTGTACTTAGGTTCTGCAATGGCCCTGAATACAGAAGCCATGAAAGGGTGGATAACCTTTTCAAGTAGGTCTTGAGCTTCCTCAACAGAGTGACAGGGTGAAAAGACATTGTTTTGCATTATCTTTCAGCTGCGATGCTGATCAGCCTTCTCTGAAGCCCCAGAGAATCCTTACACTCTTCCCCTAGGCAAACAGGGCCACCATCACCCAGAGAGGAGACTCCCCTGACTCATGGTCAGGAGTTCCTAGGTGGTAGAGCTGGGACCCAGAGGCAGTCTAGAGAACATCATCTCTTCCTTCACCTCCACATTCCTCAGAATTCTTCCTCAAAGTTCTCGGTGGGAGAGGGCACCAGCAGGGTGCAAGTAAGGACAGATAGGCTCAGATTTAGGAGGCTTCAGGGAAGATATAATGTTGTATGGAGGATGAGGGAAGAAGGAGGGAGGGAAGGGAAGAAAGGAGAGAGGGAGAGAGACTTGCTAAATGAGCAGTGACCACCAGGGCTGGAGGAGACAGAAGAGCATGTACAACCGAGATGGGTGAAGGACAGGAATGACTGTTCCCAGGAGCCCAGGGCTGGCGCTGTGAGTATGCCTATTTCATTCATATCTGTCTCTTTCAACAATCTGTGAGCTACATAAGGCCAGAGGAGACGGGTATCTCATCGATTTATTTATTTTGCCACAATGACTCTAAACTGTGGCATACTGAAGCCAAATGCTAGGTACTTGAAAATGATTTGTCAAGGCCTGGCTGTAGCTCAGTGGGAGAGTACTTGCTTAGCATGTATTAGGCTCTGAGTTTAAGCCCCAGCAAAGAAACAAACAAATGAACAACCTTTCTAATGCTCTGCCAGCCAGCCAGGTAAGATAGTACACATCTATAATCTTAGCCTTGAGGAAGCTGAGGCAGGAGGATCGCCGTGAGTTTGAGACCACCCAAGGGTACAGAGATAGCCTGTCCCCCAAACAATGGAACAAAACAACAAAACAAAATAAAACCCACAAGCAAAAAAAGATGTGTGTGGTATATTGGTGTTGTCGTATTGCTGTGACACACAGTCCCTGATGAAATCAACCAAAGAGAGGTGGGAGTGACAAAGAAAGGGAAAAAGGGAGGAGGGAGGAAGAAAGGAAGAAAGAAAGGATGAAGAAAGGAGAAAGGGAGGAAGGAGGGAGGAGGAAATGAAGGAGGAAGGAGGAAAGAAAGGAGAGAGGGAGGAAAAGAGGAAGGAGGGAGAGAGGAAGAAGGAAGGGAGAGAGGAAGAAGGTAGGGAAGAAAGGAAGAAATGAGGGAGGAAGAGAAGGGAAGAAGAAAAAAGAGGGAAGGGAGGGAAGGAAGGAAGGAAAAAGAAAGGAGGGAGAGAGGGAAGCAAGGAAAGATGGGAGAAAAGAAAGAAGGAAGAAGGGAGGGAGGAAGTAAGGCAGGTAGGAAGGAAGGAAGTTGGCTCATTTTGTCCCACAGTTCTGAGAACAGAAGACAACTAGCCAACATTGCACCTAGAGTCAGAAAGCAGAGAGGGATGAGCGCTCTCTCTTCTTCACATTCAGTCCAGGACCACAGCCCATGGGAGAGTGCCACCCACATCAGGTTAGGTCTTCCCAGTTCGTTTACTCTCCAGTCTTGACAATCCTTCAGAGACATGCCCAAGTGTCTATGTTAATTCTAGACCCTGCCACTTGATGATCAAAATTGTCTATCACAATGGCTATGCCAGTCAAATAACCTGTGCCCGTTTCAGCTGGCCGGAAGGCCCTTCCTCTGTCCTCTTACATTGGTGTACAGCTTCTTAGTCCACGCTTGGCTCCTCGGGTAGCTGGGAGGGTGCTTGCCAGGCTCCTGGGCTGAAGCAGAGGCTCCTTCACATCTGCTGGCTCTTTCCTCGCCCTTCTGGGCTATCCAAATGTACACAGGGCAAGAGTGTCAAAGAGATACCCATACACCATATGCCTAAATGTCTAAAAGCTATTCATTCAGTGGGTAGACTGGTAAATAAAAACTGTTTATCACCCAACTTTGCAAGAGTCTTTGTGTTATGAGAAAGCTAGAAAGCAATGGGAAAGATCTTTACCAACTCCACATCAGATAGAGGCCTAATATCCAAGGTATACAAAGAACTCAAAAAGCTAGACACCAGAGAATCAAACAACCCTATTAAAAATGGGGTACAGAGCTAAACAAAACGTTCTCAATTGAGGAATATGGAATGGCTGAGAAACAACTAAGGAAGTGCTCGACATCTTTAGCCATCAGGGAAATGCAAATCAAAACAACCCTGAGATTCCACCTCACACCAGTCAGATTGGCCAAGATCCAAAACTCAGATGACAGCAGATGCTGGCGAGGTTGTGGAGAAAGAGGAACACTTCTCCACTGTTGGTGGGGTTGTAAACTGATACAACCACTCTGGAAATCAGTCTGGCGATTCCTCAGAAAATTGGACATAGTACTACCTGAAGATCCAGCTATTCCACTTCTAGGCATATACCCCAGAGACACTCCAATATACAACAAAGATACATGCACCACAATGTTCATAGCAGCTCTATTTATAATAGCCAGAAGATGGAAAGAACCCAGATGTCCTTCAGTAGATGAATGGATACAAAAATTGTGATACATTTACACAATGGAGTACTACTCAGCTATCAGAAACAATGACTTAACCAAATTCTTAAGAAAATGTTTGCATCTAGAGAACATCATCCTGAGTGAGATAACCCAGTCACAAAAGAATAGACATAATATGCAGTCACTGATAGTGGGATGCTAACCCCAGAGGCTCGGACTGCCCCAGAAACAACTCACAGACTGTGAAGTTCAAGAGAAAAAGAAAAGAAAAGTAAACAAAACAAAAAAACAACATTATGCTCAATCCTTACACACCAAGAAAACATTGACTAATTCCGGGTTACATCCTGTTTTACATGTACTTTTTGCTCATTGTAACTAGTAAGACCTTAATGCAGAGTATCAAACCTTAAAAAAAAAGAAAAAAAAAAAAAAGCCAAGCACTGACAAAAATGTATTTGTATACATTTATGCAAAAATGTTTAATTTTTTCTTTAATCTTTGTTTTTTAAAATAAAGTTTAAAAAAAGAATCAAATGTAAAAAAAATAAATAAATAAAAAGAAAAAAGTAAACTAGAAAGCACATAGAAAGGCAGTGGCAGATACCCACAGAAGTGTGGAAGTTCTCCCAGCAGTGTTCTGGCAGGGTGAGTCTGTCTTTAGTTGAGTCATGAAATAGACTTATGGAAGAATCTAGACTGGAAAGAATAGATATTATGCAATCTTGCTTGCATAGAGTTCAAGGAAAGCCAAGATGAATCCCTGGAAATTAGAAGCAGAGAAGGGCCAGACCTGATGTGTCACCTCAGCTACTTAAGAGGCTGAGGCAGAAGGGTTGCACATTCAAGGCCAGCTTGGGCTAAACCCTTTCTCAAAATGGAAAATAAGGAGAGGGCGGGACCAAGCATGATGGCACAAGCTTTAGTCCCAGCACTCAGGAGGCAGAGGCAGGCAGATCTGAGTTCAAGGCCAGCCTGGCCTACAGAGCAAGTTTCAGGACAGCCAGGGCTACACAAAGAAACAAAACCCAAAAAAGAACAGAGCAAAACAAAAAGGTAGAAGAGATCTGGGGGTGTAGCTCAGTGATAGACCCCTTTTCCAGTACTCCCCAGACCTTAGGTGCAGGCTTGAGTGCTACACACAATGGAAAACACCAGAAAAGTTCAGTTTAACTGCAAAGGGTTACGGGGAACTGTCTGGGCAATGGACGCTGCAGGCTGTGTTTGCATCCACCTAAACTCATCCATCAACACACCGAGAACATGTCATTGCATGCAAACTAGACCTCTCACACAGCCAAACCTAATGATGTCAGACTCGTGAGAAATCTAGAACTACGCGTTGCCACAGAACAAACATGTATCCTGCTTCCATGGTCATCTACTGACCACAGAACAATATCTTTTTTGGCAAAATTGTCAATTCTGTGCTTAAAATTGGAATTTTTCATAAGCTTTGTGTTGCACTGACAGAATATGACCATCCGTTCCAAAGGAAGCTTGTCCAGGGGACACCTGTCACAAGCAAAGCTAGCTGTCAAGTTGAAATAGTCAAAAGAAACACCCGGAATTAATTTTAGCAGTGTACCGAGTCAATCAAAAAAGTAAAAAAAAAAAAAAAAACCTGTTATTTCTGCAGGCAATCAACATAAAAATATCATTTTTATCATTATTATTTTGAGATTGAATTTCATGTAACTGTTCTCAACCTGTGGGGTTACAACCCCTTTGGCAAGCAACTACTTCCAAAATATTTACATTATGATTCATAACAGTAGTGAAATTAGTTACAATGGAGAAATGAAAATATTGTATGGCTAGGGGTCATTATAACATGAAGAACTGCATTAAAGATCAGAGCATTAGAAGGGTTGAGAAGCACTGGCTTCATGTATCCCAGACTGGTTTGGAACTTACTGTGAATCTAAGGATGACTTTGAACTTCTGATCCTTCCGCCTTCATCTCCCAAGTGCTAGGATTGCAGGTTTGTACCACCATGCCCAGCCAATAGAAAAATTACTATCATCTTATCTTGTGTCCCTCTGTGTGTGTGTGTGTGTGTGTGTGTGTGTGTGTGTGTGCGCGTGTGCGTGTGTGCACAAGACTCTGTGTGTAAGAGTGTGTGTAGTTCCAAGGATAATACTGGCTGCCTGCTCTTACCATCCACCTTGTTTGAGAAGGGGTCCTTCTGTTCTGTGTATACCAGGCTGGGGGCTAGAAACTTTCAGAGATTCTCTTGTCTGTACTTTGCATCTGTACATAGGAGTGGTGGAATTATAGACACATGCTACCACATCTGGTGTCATAGGATCTCTGAATATTTGTACTTAGGTCCTCACGCTTGCATAGCAAATACATTATGCACTGAGCTATCATCCCAGTCCAAATATAAAAACATTATTATCTAAACACACATTTTTATTTGTGCATGGGTATGTGCAGATAAAGGCCGGTGCCCATGGAAGCCAGAAGAAACTGTCTGATCCCTTGGAGTTAGAGTTATGGCTCCCTACTGGGTAAGTAGGGAACTTAGTAAGTAAGTCACCCAACTGGGATGCTGGTTCCCAGTCCTCTGAAAGAGCAGCAAGTATTCCTGACTCTGGAGTCATTTCTGTAGCCTGTGTGTCCTTCTGTAAAGTGCCATGTTTCTTGAATATGGACATACTTTGTATTTACAGCACATCTCATGGCAAACTAAATGTATTTCAAGTTTTTTGATGGTCCATATGTAGACAGTAGAGCTGCAGAGGATCCCTTAGATAAAGTATTAGAGAACAAACCACCGTTAATCCTATGTCTAAAACTTGAATGTATTTTCATTAAGCATTAAAGATCAAGTAATGGTAAAAAAAAAAAAAAAAAAAAACTTAAAAAAAATCACATATGATTTCAAAATAGAATTCCAAATGAATTATTAAAATTAAAAGTTATAATTTATATTACAAGGAATTAATATCAACCAACTAAGTAAAAGTCATTTATATTTAGCTGGCATTATATTTTAAAAATTTAAAACTTAAATATTATTAAATATTTTAGTAAGATAAAAATGTTCACAAGTCTTGCATTGAATGTGAGATTTTTGGTTACTGTAGCAAATCCTGTTTCCTACATCTAGACCTATAGACCTATGCCCATCCCATATGATATATGAATTGCTAATGCTGCAAAATGTTTCTTGGCTGCGATGTGAAGGGGAGAAGTGCTACAGATAATAATTTGATAACCCGTAGATACTTCCAGAACCACTCATTAGAGCAGGAAGGCTGCCAGAAGATGGATACTTGGCATTTCTTGAAAATGATGCTCTGTTTTTCAAGACTGGATTTCATTCCTGCTATTAGCAAGCAAGGGTTTGGAAAACTAATTCATTATATACTTTCTTACCTCTGGGCTTCTTTGGCTCAGGCCCTCTCCATATGCTGAGCAGAGCTGATGTCAACAGCAGCAGGTCCTGGGAGCCTTTTTCTGCATTTGAACTCAGTCGTCTTGACTTTAAGAACTGAGACCCAAAGATGGAGAGAAGTCATTCCCTGGAATGTGAGCAGTGTGAATTCTGAGAGCAAGATGCTTAGGCTACTGGATTATACCATGGCATAGCTGGGCATAGGACCCTGCATCTGTGTGTGTGTGTGTGTGTGTGTGTGTGTGTGTGTGTGTGTGTGTGTGTGTAGATGTATGTGTGTTTGTGCAAGTATGTGTATATATGTGTCTGTGTGTATGTATGTATGTGTTTATACATGTGTGTGTCTCTGTGTGTATGTGAATGTATACACATGTGTCTCTATATCTGTGTGTATGTATGTGTGTGTACAGGTATGTTTGACTGTATAGTGTGTTTATGTGTGTATGTGTATCTGTGTGTATGTATGTATGTATGTATGTATGTATGTATGTGTTTATACATGTGTATGTCTCTATGTCTGTGTGTGCATGTGTCTATATTGTGTGTGGATATATGGGTGTGTGCAGGTATGTGTGACTGTGTGTGTAGTGTGTTTATGTATGTGTGTATCTGTGTATATGTGTGTGCTTCACGTACATATGTGTATGCATGTATGGATTCCAGCAGATAGCTGCCTCTTTCCAAGTAAATTCCTAATGGAGTATACGCCAGCCTATTTGTTCAGCTGCTGATTAAGGCTGCTTTTGCCCTGAAAGGATGGATTGATTTCAATAGAGACCATGTTACATATTAGCTGGTCCTTTAAGAATCTGCTGACCCTGCTGGTGGGGGGGCCTCTTGCTTCCTTGCTCTCAGTGAATCCCCTTTACAGAAGGTTCTTTGAGTTGAGGCCTCCTTCATGGCTTTTGATGAGCTACTTCTGCTGCAGTTGCTGGCAAGGCCTGAGAAGGAGTTCACAAGGTTCTCATCACAGAGCTGTGAGTTTTGTTTTACGTCTAAGAGGCCAAGATCCTGAGAGTAGATGTTCAGTCCTCGAAACTGGCCATCTTAACAGTCTCAACTCAGTATCACGGGCCTAGTGTGTTCCTGGAGTTATTCTTGGAACAGTGAAGAAGTTGGTTCTGTTACCAGCAAAGGAATGTTGCCGAGTCAGAGTACGCATGCTTGAGGGTGAGAATGAAGGCAAACAGGCAAAAAGCAAAACTTCCTTCTTCTGTATCCTTTTATCTGCCAGTGTAAGGTGCCACCCTTGTTTAGGGTGAGTCTTCTTGCTTTAAATAATCAGATCAAAAAATACCTCATAGGGGTGCCCGGCCGCTTGTGTTTTAGTTGTTGCAGATGCAGTCAGGTTGACAAGCAAAGCCAACTGTCACAGTCTGCAGCAACTGGGACAACGGTTTTTCACTAATGAGCACAAAAGCAGCAATGGGGTGTGAGAAGGGTTCACTTTCACTTTCTGCTTGTTGTTACACCTCCCTTAATCATCTATAGAAAAGACCAGAGAGAATTCCCACAATCCCACACTCAACCCTTAAAGGGCACAGCTGGTACTGAATCTGGGTCTTAGTATCCTGGACAGTGATCTGAATGGGCAGGAGGCCTAGGGGAGTGAGGCCCCTTGTGTGTCCAGGATCCCAGTGCATCTGTGGTCAGTGTGGACGTAAGAAGCACTGTGCTATGGGGATATGTTTACCCCTGGAGCCATGGTTGCGGGGGCTTTTTTGTTTGTTTCTGTATCTTCCTTAGCTTCTTGTATTTGGCACATGATGGTACCTGAGATTGTAGTCACAGTTCTTTTTTTTTTTTTTTTTTTTTTTTTTTGGCTCACTCTGTGTGCCATGCCAGGGATGGGAAAGACACTAATTTAGAGGACCTGGGGCAGGTGGGCATGACAGAGAGACCAGCAGACTTTCTCCATGAGGACAACAGCCTCAGGGACATGTTCAATCTGAGGCTTCCAAACAAGGCTCCAATACTCAGCCAGGAACAATATAGAGGTCTCAGCACAGAAGAGACAAATGGAGCCTCTGGTTGAATGAAAATGCGAACAGATGTGCCTCATGCTCAAGCTGAGAACCTTAGAAATGGAGGACAGGATTGTCTGAGTTTTCAGCGGAATCCCTGTAAAATGTGCCCCAGAGAAAGCAGGACAGGGGAAGTTAGTGGGGAAGTCAAGTGTGGAGGGTGGTTGAGAGCTGGAGGACCCACTGAGGCCAGGAACAAATGACTTCCACCTCACCCTGCCACTCCTGCAGAGAAAGTCTGAGCCATAGCCTAAGGAGGCTGCTGATCCTGGAGCAGGAGCTAGCAAGATGAGCTGTCACTGCTTGAGGACAAATCTCTTTTAATTTTGTTCTCTTGAGGCGAGAATGGGGGTGGGTCAGCATCAGAGCAAGAGATTGGCTCAATAAGTAATGGTCCTGCTGGTTCCACTAACACCCCAGCTGAGGGATGAGAGGAAAGCCTCTCCACAGCTTACTAATGCCGGGCCTTGCTGCCAGGGCGTAGGGAAGGACCAATTGCTTTTCCCACTTGCCCTCTCATGGAACATGCGATGTGGAAAGCTTCTTAAGAACCATCCCATAGGGAATGTGAGTGTGGCCTCTGTGGAGCTTTAAGGACAGCCCATCTGGCATTACTCAATGCAGCCTGGGCAAGGACTAACGAAAGCTGCTCCCTGGAGTTCTCTGTCCCACGTCTGGGCAGCATGACGGACTCCATAGTAGAGCATCATCTGCCCTAAGCAAATGTTCCCAGCTTCTGTATCTTCGAAGAGAACCACTCTGTGCGTGGAGAGAAACTGTAGGGGAAAGCCAAAAGCCGGAGCAGCTGGCAAATGCAATTTGTAGGAGGCCATTGATTTTTACCAAGGTCCAGTACCGGCACTGTAGACCAAACCAATATGGAGTTACTCGGCTTAAACCAAGCTAATGAACTTTGGAATGCAGTCATGTAACAAAGAGCCAGGTCTCAGTCAACTGTAGCAGTTGAGTGGCAGTCACTGCTGGAAGGCCACCCATTTCAAGTCATACCAATAAAACTGTATCTTATTTCTACAATCACCTCCACTGTTTCTCCTGAAATTCCTCCTGACCACCGGTTCCTTAAACCTTAAACCTGCTCTGGTTCTGAGGGCTACTCTATTCTAGAATCATAATTAGGAGACAGGAGAGACCATCATGATAAACTTGTAGTAATGCTGACCTTGGATGAGTCACACCTCACTTGGTCTCTAGATGGTCCACTACTTCTGGTGGTTTGACATTCAATGTCTTGACTTCTTAATGATGTAGATGAGGTATAAAACCTCTGGAAGGCAAATTTTCTTTCTCTCCCAATTCTCTCTCTGTTTCTCTCTCTCCCCCTCTTCCCCTCCCCCTCTTTCCCTCTCTCCTTCCCCCCCCCCCCCCCATGTGTGTGTCTTTGTGTGTCTTTGTCTTTCACTCATCTTGAAATAATCTCATGTATCCCAGGCTAACCTTGAACTTTCTCCATAGCTGAGACTGGCCTTGGACTGATCCTCCTGCCTCACCTTGCAAGTACTAAGACTATAGTCATGTGTAACACACCTGACTTCTGGAGTCTATTGAACAAATGCAGACATTTGGCAAGTGCTCTATTAACTGAGTCCCAACCTCAACCTGAAACTGTACTTGGAATATTGATGTTTGCCCAGGCCAGGGACATAAACTGGGATACACTGTCAAGATACTGAACAGAAGCCACTGCTCCCAGTTAATCATGAGATCATCAGGGGATACACAACACTCTCCTCTGCATGGTGTGCCGAGACATGCAGCATTTGGTGAATTAAATACATTTTCAGTTTGTGATGTTTTCAACTTCTGATCGGTTTAACAGGACATAACCCCACTATAGAAGCAGGAATGCCTGTGACTTAGTCACTTTCCTGGAAACACAATGCATTTGACATGTGTATTTGACAGCATCTGTAGGCTTTGATGTGGTAGGAAGCAGGGAGTTTTGGGTTTAGATGTGTTCCAACCCACTCCTGCTTGCACTGGAATATGGTTGCTTCCATATTGATGATACTGATAGGGAGGGGGTACAGTGTGGCTACAGACTGATGGGAATATCAGTGGTTAAGGGTACTTACTGCTCTTTCAAAGGATCTGAGTTTCGTCCCCAGCACCCATGTCCGGCAGCGGACAACTACCCATGACTCCAGAGAACCTGATGCCCTTTTTCTAGCTTCCAAGGCTACCTCTATACATATATGATGCACAGACACACAAGCACTCATGTAATTAAAAATAAATCTAAAAAAAGCGTAAAAGGTAATAGTGGAATAGACCGTTCCACATCCTGGAGCAGAATTCAGTGGCGAAGTAGACACTGAGCATGCTGACAGGGATGACTGGCAGGGTCTAGAAGACTCATGGATGAGGTGCTTATATAACTGTCTCTGTCAGGATTCCAGAAGTGCTAAAAAAAAAGGGAGAAGGCTGGGGTCTTTTCCATGGAAGAAAACGAGAGGCCAGGCTTTTGGAATACTGGGGAAATAAGCAATCCCCCCCCGCCCCAGGATCTTCTCAGAGAAAGGTTGTAGCATGATCCATGGACTGTTAGTTTCTAGCATCTAGTTCTTGAAAGTACAGGTAGTTTCACTGAAGGTCCTACATGGTGTTCACCTTTAGGAGTCCTGTCCGTCCTGGGCAGCCAGGGAAATGAGTCCTGTGCTGTCTCCCACCTCCTGGCCCTGTTCACAGACTGCTGAGCTGGACTGGCTGGGCTGTTCTCTGTAAGGCTTTCCTGCTTGCCACTTTGCTGCTGAGCAGATGGATGGCTCGCAGGCTCCATTTTTCTTCCATAGCAGCGGGGAAAATGAATCTCACCAAGTGTTGCCGACACCATCCTACCAGGTTGTACATCCATCGCAGACTGGGGCCACTGACAGAGCACAGGCCCATCCTTCAGCCCTGCACTGAGGCCCAGGGGACAGACTGATGAACATTTAGCATCTCTTCCTGCTGCTGTGGTCCTCCCCCATCCCTGCTGACTACCTCCACAGGCTAAGCTGGCCATGATAGGTTTGCAAAGAGCTCTTACAACACAGGATAGATAAAGCTGAGTGTGGCAGAGTTGGAAGGATGACAGTGGTCCATCCCTGCTCATCTCCGTAGACAGCACAGTGAAGGGTATCCACTGACATCTCAAAAGCCAATTCTGCAGAGGACAGTGGTCAGCGGTCCTGACCTTGAGTCCCTGTTCCTACAAATGCTGGTACTATGAACCAGTCACTCCAGGCTCAGAGTCTTGGTTTCTTCCAGTACCAGAATGGATTTTTTCCATTGCTTATTCCAGACTAATGGTATGTGGGACATTTAAAGGCACTAATAGTCCCATTTAGAAAGCACTTTATTGTGTCTAAGCTTGTATGAAAATGGCCACTGGCCAACATAACCTGGGGGGGGGAATCATGTTTTATAGATTGGGTAACTGTAATAGAGATTCAAAACAATGTACAACCAATGGTAGACCCAAGACTCAAAGTCCCTTCTTCTTGCTTGGTTATATGCCCATATCCCTTAGGGAACCTTCCAAAGAGTACAACATTAGAACAGGAAGCTGGGGAATCTGAAGAGAAGCTCTTGGCCCCCTCTTCCCTGACTCAGTTAATACTAACTAATGTGACCTTGTTCCCAATACACCCAACCCTTAATCTTCCTTCACATCTTGGCCAACTTCTTGAAACCCAATGGGATACTCTCCTCCGGCCACCCTGTGTTTACCAGTCTCTGCTGGCATACACTAGGCTGGGATAAAATCTAAAGCCTTAGTCTTTGCTGGGCTGGCCTGTATCCTGCTGTGGTGGCTCTGGCTTGCTCACTAAGTTTAGTAGTAAAAGAATCCTTGTCTGCTTCTACAACTCCCCAGGCTCTTCTGCCTCTGCTTACTTTCCCCTGCAGGGTGTGAGTCTTCCCTCCTCTGCCTGAATGTTATCCACATCTGAATCTTTCTAATGGCTTTCCTAGACACCTATCAGATTTATTTCTTCCTCACCCACACTCTTGGGATGGGCTGCAGGAGAAAAGGTTTCACTATAGGCCAGGTGTGGTGGCTCATTCCTGTAATCTCAGCACTCTGGAAATGAGGTAAAAGAATAGAAAGTTTGAAATAACCTGGAGAGACAGTGAGTTCAAGGTCAGCCCCAGATACATAGAAAGACATTGACTCAACAAAACAAAGCCGGTTAAGTTAATTTTTACAGGAGACAGACAGGTTTGAATAGGTTTGTCCCCCCCCCCCCCCATAGTTTTATGTGTTTCAAAGTTTGGTCATAGGGAATGGTGGCATTTTTAGGAGGTGTGGCCTTGTTGGAGGAAGTGTGTCACTCTGAGGGGTGGGCTTTGAAGTCTCACATATAAACTCAAGCTACATGCAGTGTGGAAGATAGTCTCCTCCTGGCTGCCTGCAGAAGGGAGTTTCCTCCTAGTGGCCTTTGGATCAAGATGTAAAACTCTCAACTCCTTCTGCACTAAGTCTGCCTGGATGCTGCCATGCTTTCTACCATGATGATAATGGACTGAATGTCTGAAACTGTAAGCCAACCCCAATTGTTCGCCTTCATAAGAGTTGCCTTGGTCACGGCAATAAAACCCAAACTAAGACACAGATGTATAGGTTGTGATTAACTCTGAGAAAGTCTCTCATTTGCTTGGAACTCACCAAGTAGGCTAGTCTGGCTGGCCAGCGAGCCCCAAGGACCCATCTCTCCTTCATTCTACCAGGCCTAGCCTTACTTTTGTTTTTCCCCCGAATGGGAATTAAACTTGGGTTTTCATGGCTGCTAGCATTTTACCAACCATCTCTAAGTCTAGGATTCTTTAACCCTACCACCACAATGACTGCCTAGTGACTGGGTTGTAGAGGGCCAGGACATCAAGTCCTCATATGCCAGAGAGGTGATTTCAGGAGGCCTTCCAGCCTACCTATGTCCCCAGAAGAGGGGAACTAAGGGTGGGTGCCCTCTATCAGATGGGTGGCAGAAGTATAGAGTCCCTCAGTCTCAGCAGTGCGCCCACACCTCATTTTGTCTGGAATACATTGTGGTATAGTAAGGACTAGAGGTCTGATTTTGTTTTGACTGTAACTTCTACTTCCAGCTGAGAGAGTAGGCTTATTTACTCTTAAAAGGAGTCCCCTCCTGCTGTGCCTTGGGAGGGATCCCTGCTCTGTTTTGGAACTGGAAGAAAGGGACAAAATGGCCTGTGATAAGAATTAAATGCTGTCACTTGACCACCACCTGGAAGTTGGTCTTTGTGTAGTTTGGGCCTCCCTGAGAAAGGGATGAAGTCGATATACAAACACCTTTCTCCCTCGACAAACCATTGTGGGAAGCTGTGGACCTCTCAAAGCTTATCCCTTGGACCTTCCTCCCTTTCAGATGCTCTGACAATGTGGGAGCCCCTGCACATGACCCCTGACTCCTGTATCCCCTTCTCCTGCTTCCCCCACTGCTGACCATCATTGGGATTCTGAACTCATATTGGCAGTCCAGATTGGTGGCAAGCTGTCCTTGGTCTCAGCACGTCTCCAAGCCACTTCACAGACCCAGAGCCACTGGGAAGATGGTGGACTGCTGGGTGGAGGAGTGTGGACCCCAAGACTTGCTTTGTTATACTCCCATTCAACACAGAGAGGGGGAGTGCTTCCGAAGGTACACTCTGGCTGGAGTTAGAGCTGATCACATGGTCCTCTACCTAGGAGTGCATGCTAAAAGCAGGGCCTCCATCCCAGATCCCCAACCCCAGCCTACACAGTGTAGCCTTGTCCAAAGCACACACAATAATGGGCCTCCTGAGTCCCAGGCTCCAAGGCTGATGGAGGATCCGGCACTGAGTAAAGAAAGACAGTGACCACAGAGAGTTTCTCTCCAGTGTGGGGGCGTGTGTCCGTTTCTGTCCACCTGTGCAGCTCTTGTCTGCTGGATCTTGTTACCTGGGACCCGAGGACCTGAAAGAAGAGGGTGGATCACAGTCTAAGGCTGTGCACACTTGTATTTCAGTTCAGTGTGCTTTTATACACAACAGTAACAAAGAGAGTAATGACCCAAGGAAGGTTGTTTGAGTTCAGGAAAAACGTGATCAGAAAAAAAAAAAAAAAAAAAAAAAACATGTAAATAAACGCCAGTAAGCACTTACTAAATATTACCAGAGCAGCTCTTTCCCAGAACTCTCTCAGGACCAACCAATAAACACAATTGCTTGGCACGTACTGTAGATCATATCTGGGAGAACATGAAAGCAAGGCAGACGGCCGTATCCAGACTCAGGGTACACTGACCAGACTGGGTTCTATAGCTATGTTCGGACATCCAACAAGAATAAATATGTCTTATAAACTGAATGTAAATGTTTAACAGAGGAGGCATGAAATCGAGTCCAAGAACAATGCAGGGAACAAAACGCACCTGAGGTAAAAGGCCCTCTGCATTTTCTCCTGAGAGCCTCTCTCACAGGCCCCCAAGGCATTGTTCACCATGCACAGTTCTGACCACATCCCAGCAGTAGGGGCAGTGGAGCATTAGTTAAATAGAGCCCCCCCCTGGGGGTGGGGATAAGTGTGGTAAAGTCCTGTGGAGGGTGAGTTGTGTGGAGGTCTTGGTGAAGTAGAAAAGGCCCCTGAGGTGCAACCGTGGGACAGAGATGAAGTAGCCACTTTTTCTAGCAGTCCCCAAGGCCCTGGCACAGTTCAGAAGAAACTGGGTTCAATGGCCTAGTGTGGATCTGGAGGGGACAGCTTCCTGAACTGCCTCAGAGACATTGGAGCCTGGTATGCAGCCTGTGCACATCCGTGGCTAGGAGTCACATCCCACCCGGCTCATCCCCAGGAGAAAGGGTTTGTGGGTAAAACAGATACTCTCCGGTCATGCCATTTTAGGGGGAAAAAAGACCCATCCCACCCCGATCCAGAGCTTTCAGCTCCCTATATAACTCATCTCTTTTACCACAGCTGCCATGGCTGCAGAAATCCCCCACCCCCGCCCCCGGAAGGGCCCCTTCAGGAGGACTAAGATGCAGTTTTGGGGAAGGAGAACAGAAGGATGGAGTTAGAAGAGCTGGCGGCCAGCCGACAGACTGTGTCCTCACCAGTCTGTGAGCACAGCCCAGAGAGAAACCGAAAGGGAGGAACTGCCCGGCTCAGGCCTGGCCTTATCTGCTCCTCACCCCGAAGATAGGCATCAGTGCCCTTAGAGCCCATACCAGGCTGGGAAGGGAAAGGGAGCTGAGTGTGGCCCTGCATGGCAAACAGCAGCTGGCCCATTGTATCAGAGGGCCCAGCTCTAAGTATCCCAGGCCTGTCCTTTCTAAGCACTGTTCCCAGTGACAGAATCTGGGCTAGGAAGACTGACAGACTGTCCCTGATCTGAATTTGGCTCCTCATTTTAGAGGAATCCCAGGGACTGAGGAGCTCAGGGCAGGTTATATCTTGAGGAATGCTTAAAGTAGAAAATGTTACACCAGCTCCCAGCTGCCCTCTATTGAGTTGCCTAAGCTATCACATACACACACGTGCACACACTCACATGCACACGTGGGTGTGCATTCACACACACACACACACACACACACACACACACACACTCAAGTGTCATACCCCAACTTCTCCGTAGTCAAATAAAGTATCAGTTTCTCTCTTTTAGAGACTTCCAGCGTCTTCTGGGAACTGCCCAAGTTCAAGAAGAGATGACTCAGGTCAAGAAAAATACAAATCAGCAGCTTTAGGTAGATGCTGAGACCAGACCTTTGTGTCTCCTCACTTTCGGGATGCATCCTTTTTTGAAAGACCGTGGAATGATTGTTGGTACTAACTGAGGTGATCTGGAGGCTTGGCTAATCTCTGTTATCTGGGTACAATGTGTGACTCATTTAATTCTCTTGAGAACTCTCCAGGATGGGCATTTTATTCATGGCTGGGAAAACAAAGCTCTGAGAAGAATCGGCCCTGCTCCTCCCCTGGCCCAGTGAATTAAGACATACCGCCTGGCAGCCTTTGCTTCTGCCAGCCTCAGCCAGCCTCACTGGGGTTCCCCCACCCCCAATCCTGTCTGACTCGTGCAAAGGACCAGGCACCCTGAAGGAAGGCTTCTGTCCCCAGGTTCCACCTCACCAGGCACCAGCCCTAGTGAATGTTTCATTAGAGTTAATAACACAGCCCCTTTAACTACAATGTTTCCAAATACAGGGCCCTCCAGCCACTTTAATGAACAGATAAGAATCTTTGTAATTAACTCAGTGATGGCTTGCATGAGAATGCCAGTCTTCTGAATTCTGGGAGAGCTTTTATTTACTGCTGTAAGTATGGGCTGTTTGCTTGGCCCAACCCCCTGCCTTCCACAAGCTCAGCACACATTGGGACCCCTGAAGGTTATTTGTGCAAATGGGTTGCTCTTGTCTGCAGGAATGGACTAGAGCTTCAAGGACTGCTCGATTTGACTCTGCCTCCTCCATTAAACCCAAGGCTGTACTTCTTGCCTGTGACCTGGGTCTTCTCAAACTCAGCCCCACTGGAGATAAAATGAGGGAGCGGCCACTGCTTCTTAGTACTGCATGGGTGCTGTGAGGAGGCTCCAGATGCCAATATGCACACGTGCAATTAGGACGTGTGTGTATGGGTGGTCGTGAGGAATGTACTGGAGTATGTGAGTTGTATGCTTGAGTGAAGACTGCATAGGAGGTTTGCATGCACATGTGTTAAAGGTGTGTGCATGCTTCATATAGTCATTTCTGAGAGGAGGAGAGGATCTGGGGCAGCTTAGAAGGTTCTGGAAACACAGGGAGTTGCTAAACCCTCAAGGCTCCTCCCCAGGGTGATGGAAGCAGTCACTAAGGTAAGAGAGAGGGGACTCTTTTTGCTGCTGAGCTGCACTGGGAGATCTGAGGATGGAGATCAGTAACACAGCTGCCTCTGAATGCCCCATCTGAGCGCCCGAGGCTCCTAAGCTCAATAAACTCACAGGCCCACCAAGCAGGCTTGGGGTGGACCGGATTCCCATGTCTGACACTGGCTCCCTGTTTAGGGTGGTCAGACTCCTCTATTCATATCCCTCCCAGGAAGAGTCACAACGCATACATGGGAGTGTTTGCACATGTGCATGCACAGTATCTGTGTGCTTGTGAGGGGTGTGTGCACTTGTGGATGCACAAGGAACAGGCACCTGTTTGTGTATCTGCAACATTAGCAGGTGCTCTGCTGATCTGCCCCTCATGTCTGGGGCTTCCATCACAGGCTACCATTTAATCACCCGACTGGACCAGCAGCTTCAGTGGAATTTTCTGAGCTGAGAACCAGTCACTGCTGAAGATTTCCTAAAAGAGCTCCATCTCTGGATTGTTCTCTCTTCAGCCCCTGGGAGACACAGTCCCTGCACAGTGGACTAGCTGAGTTTCATCCTCACCCGCCCCACAGCCAGCTTCCCACAGGGTGGGGGAAACCTGGATCAGAACCTGAAGGGGTTGGAGAAGAGACAGTGTCACAGTGTACAGGTGTCTGTGCAGGCAGAGGGAGGGGAATGACATTCCAGGTTGCTGTCAGTCAGTTCTGAGCAATAGCATCTCCTCTCCACCTCTGCTTCCTGGAGAGGGAAGTCTGCGCCCAGGAGGGGGGAGGGGCTGGCAAATGTGGAGAGGAGCCAGAAACAAAGAGTAAAGAGGAAGCCTTAGCCACCCCCATCTTTTACTTTCTGGGTTACCTCTGATGGGTGGGATCTGTCTGTCAGGGTAGGCAATGAGTTGTCTGGCTCCTCTCACTGAGAAGTGGAACATTCCCAGGACTGGTTCGCTCTCCTTTCCCTGTCCTGGCCAACCCCTCCAGCTGGCAGGCCCTTCGTTATGGAAGTCACCCCAGAGCCCCTGCCCCAGCCAACTCAGAGGAAGCCCACTGAGATCTCTCTATCTCTCTCTCTCTCTCTCTCTCTCTCTCTCTCTCTCTCTCTCTCTCTCTCTCTCTCTCTCTCTCTCTCTCTCTCTCTCTGGACAGACATCCTGTCTCTCAGAGGTGGACCAAACACTGGGATGCCCCGATAATTAGTCACCTGCCTGACCCACTTCAAGTCTTTTCCTAGTGGGTCCTTTACCCTGAGCCTTCTTTTATTGGTTCCTCCTTCAGGCTGTGAATCAAGGGATGAGGCTACAACCTCCTGGTCTCTAGAGTGACCTTTTAGCCATCTGCAGACCCTCAGTGCTGTGTCCCGCTCAGCTTCACGCTGCCCTTCTGGATAACTGCCTGCTGTCTGCCTTTGCCCTAGGCATGGGGTATACACAGCCATCTCTATGCACCTCTTTAGATTCTCTGAGAGCAGGAGGTCCTTTCCTTGGGATGATGAAAAGGATGCGAGGCTGGGTGAGACTTGGGCTTCAAAACCTTGGGGCCTGAGGCCCACCAAAGGCTGAAGGGACATCCAGGCCCGGGATTTTAGAGGAGGCTCTTGTCTCTTTGCACATGTGAGTAGCAAGAGGCTCATAACCACACAAACATCAATGAAGTAAGGATTCCTATCACACCCACGAACTTCTGTCTGGTACTCCGGCCACTGCCAGAGTGACTGAGCTCACAGTCTCTACCCAGGAGGCCAGCGATGTATGTTCTCTGGGCCTCAGTTTGGTCATCTCTAAGATGCGTGTAACTGGACCTAGCTGACTCGACAGCTGAGAAGTTGATGAAATGACAGGTCTAATGCACTGAGTATATAGTAAAGCCCCAGCAAGTGTTAGTAACAGTTTCTTAACCTCATTTCTTCTGTGCTTGCACTGTATGGGATATGAGACAGGACAGCGAGCACTCTCTGCACCAGTGTGGCCGGGATGAGTCCTCAGGGATGCCCCCAACTTCAACCTCCCAGGTTCTGCCTTGTCCCAGTGCCCCAGGGAAAGAGCAAGTGTAGGTTCATTTTCAGTTGCTTGCACTGGCATCTGTCCTGTGCCCATCAGCTCCTCAAAGGGGGTGCCTGCTGAGGAAAACCCCTGGGGTACTCTGCTCGGATGGGTAAGACAGCCAGCTGAGAAGAGTCCCAGGGGACAGGGATATGTGTCCCTCAGATGATGCTTCCAAATACTTACCTTCTACCTATGCTTCAAGCGAGGTCCTGCAGCCTTACTCATCTTTCCCTCACACCTCCCCCAACTCCCCATCACAATCCTCTCCAGCTTTATCTACAGTAGCTGCCAATGATGTCAGTTGCCTTGGGGGAGGAGGGAGTTTCAAAGCACTCAGTAGATCACATCTAAGCTGGAGACCTTGAGCAAATGCCTTGCCCTTCCCGAGTCTGTGTCCTGGGACGTAGTAGGGACCTCTAAGTCTCCAATATTCTAGGTAGAGATATGACTATTGGACCGCTGGGGCCACTTAAGAAAGGCCAATAGATTTTGCCTAGTGGATATCTATTCTTTCACAGATTGAAAAACAATGGATCAGAGGTGGCAATACATTAGCTGAAGTTCACAGTGCAAGCAAAGCCGGGCTATAGGAACCCCTGATATACAAACTGCTTTGGGAAGTTTGTTCCCATTAAGATTTTCTACGCCTTCATTTATTGTGTCTCTACATTTGGCTTGTAGACTTTGCCTAAAAGACCATTGTCTAAGGGGAGCACATGCTTGATGCTTAGTTAATACCCAATTGGCAAGAGGCATGCCCCATGGCTTGGTGAGGGCTGGGATAGGGGGACTCTGAAGCCTGTTGTTGGGAAGAGACCAACCGAGTGTGTTCTCTGCCTTGCCTTCCAGTTCTGGCTGCCTGAGAAATCACATTTTTCTAGTGATTCCTGGGCCCAGTTCCTCTACATCCCTTAAGTATCTCTGTCAGTCAGTATTCTGTACAAGGTGTCTCCATTCATTTTAGGGGTTGAAGACAACTTTTTATAAAAAGAGGAGTTCTGCGCCTGGGTTGTTTCAGAGTAGCTGTTAACTTAAGGTCCTCACCTCACTCCTGTCAAATCTGCTCCCCCCCACCCCCGAGTCCCTCCAGGGTCATGCAAAGTAGTTTCTAGTGTTTGCTTCTGAGCTCCGGAACGTGGACAGCGTGAGGGATGAGGAGAAAGGGTCACAAACTGCAGGACAGGGTGGCAGGCACAGCTCGGATCCAAAGCCTGGTGTGTTGTTTTGGCCCTCTTTGCCTTCACTATGGGCCCTAGGGTCTTGGCTGGCAATAATGTGAACAGAAACCATTCTAACAGTGTCTGGCTTGCTCCTGCAGCAGCCTCAGCCCTGAGAAATTGGGGGAATGAGGGCCCTACAATGAAGAGGCTGCTCATTTTTTCCCCCCAGTTTCTTTACTGGGAGGAAGCAGGTGGTAAGTCCTAATTCTGCACACTGCTCTACGTACCAACTCTGTTCTTGCTCAACCCTGGGCTATATTCTCTCTGCTACAGCTTCTGCCTCATAGTCTGGTCACCCTGTCATCCTTCCTTTACCCTGGCAGAGCTCATTGCCTATGACTTAGGGCCAGCAGGAGCAGGGACACGGCAGCAGTAAGCAGCACCCTGGGTCTCCATATCAGTTGGACATGCCTTTGACTATCCTCTGCCTTCGTGACAATTCCAGGTGGCAGTGTGGTGCTAACCTGTGGCACCTTTTAGGATTGGACCACATTGCAGCCCAGACTCCTGGCAGAGTTTAGCACACAGTAGGAATTAGTGACTTTTCACCCCCCCCCCCACTCTGGAATATTCTGAGGATGCTTCTGTGTCCCCCTCACCTCTCTTCCCGAGAGCTCCAAGGGGATGCCTGGGGGCATCTGCGACCTCCTACACCAATAAACATATGGTACAGGACGTCCCAGACTGTTACAGGGATGCTGGCTATTAACACAAGCTACTCAGGAAGCCGAGGTAGGAGGTTTGCAAGTTCAAGGCCTGCTCAGGCCACAGGGTGAGTTTGCGGTCATTCTAGGCCACTTAGTATTTACTGAGAACTCTGCCTCAAGCAAACAAATCAAAAGAAGCATGAGTTAGTGGCTTAACAGCAGAGAGCTTGCCTACTACATGCAAAGTCCTCAGTTCAGTCCTCAGTACTGGAAAAATAAACCAAGCCCAGGATGACGAACTGTCACTGAGTGTGCATTTGAACTCTAGTCAGCAAACATTGGAATTGCTGCTCACCCAATTCCAGGCACTGTATTAGGCACAAAGCGTTAAGAAAAATGCAGATTCCCATAGCTCTCTAAAGCAGTGGTTCTCAATCTATGGGTGGCAAGCCCTCTGGGAGGACCCATATCAGAGATCCTGAATATCAGATATTTATATTATGAATTGCAACAGCAGCAAACTTACAGTTATGAAATAGCAACGAAAATAATTTTATGGTTGGAAGTCACCACAACATGAGAAACCATATTAAAAGAGTTGCAGCATTCGGAAGGCTGAGAACCTCTGCTTTGAAGACCCTGAATGAGCTGGATACAGTACTTATGCTCTGGTTTTTGAAGAGGAAGTCTGACCTGAGCCCAGGTCCCCACCCTGTGCAGCTTTTGGGGTGGCACTCCCCCACCCTGTGCTCAGCTTTTGGGGTGGCACTCTCTAGCCACTGAGCTGTTACCAAACACGTGGTGAGCTACTGGAATGCCAGTTTCCAGTCTCCCCATGCAGATTCACACCTTTCTCAGAAGTTGGACTCTGGTCCCACTCAGTGACACTCTCCGAGCTTGTGATCTCTGCTAGGTGCAGTGACTGACTACCATGTGCACTGGACGGAGCCTTGCCTAGGCCTGCAGTGAACCAAAAAATAAAAAAAATAAATCTTTCAGCTACTCAACCCCAGTCTGCTTCCATAGGGCCTTCTCTTCTCAAGATGGCGACTGTAGCCCTGTGTATGGGCTGGCCAGCTACCCCGGCAGGACCTTCTGAGTTTCAGGGTTACTGTCTGGCTTGTTGCCTATGCTATGTGGTCTCTCAAGGGCCTGGGGAGACCCTGTGCATATTCCCAAACCCAGAGGATCTCTGCACAAAGTCAGATCCTCATCCAACAGGGGTTCCCCATCTGACCTACAGATAAGAAAAGGTATGCTCCTGCCATACTGGATGTAGGGAAAGATACAGGCAAAGGAAACTAAGATGCTCCGATGGGTCAAAGTCAATTTACCTCTCTTTCCTGTCTCCTTCCCCCGTAAAACCTCTTTCCTGAGCCAGTCTCAAGGCCAGCTCCCTATTCCTGTGTTGATCACTGAAGACTCCCAAAGAAAGCCCGTATTTGAAGGCCAGCTTTACAGAGAAGTAGATCTGCTCGGTACTCACATGTCTTCAGAGACACGCCATGCTGGAGAGAAGACACCAGCCCTAGGTAGCACAGTGGTGTTCTGTGGTGAGCATACAAGGAGACAGAGCCAGCCTGTTCGTACTGTCTGTTTGCAGGGAGCTGCTGTCCCCAACCCAGGCAGACGCCTTCCATTTATTTATGAAAAACTGACACAGTGGTGGGTAGAACCCAAGAGGTGTGGCTGGGGAAATGGGCAAGGCGCTTGAGCAATAGCTTCCTTCTGCCTTCACCCACCCCATGGGCCCTTGCAATACTCCCAGTCGTTCCCCTTCATCTCAGGGATGCTGGCCGCAGTCGCCTGCCCTTTGGTGTGGAGGGAAGCAGGAGTGAGCAGAGCCCAGGCTAAGGCGCAGTAGTGTTGATCTTGCTGTGGGGACAGGCTGTACATCACCTGCGCTTGCTGTGTGGGTGGGGTTTGGCCAGAGAAATGTGAAAGCCCCTCTTACTTGAGCCTTCCCCCAGTCTAAGGAGCAGTGGAAGCCACAGGAAAGTGCCCATTTCACATTGGACCCACTGCAGTCAGCTCCATGCTTGGGAGACGCCCAGAAACCAGCAGACATCACAACTGTCCCCTAACACTCAAATGTTCTGTCTGCAGCAAGATCCTTGGCAAGGCAGGCAGCCTCCACTTCCCACCCCGCTGGACAGAAATCCCTGAATATTGATTTAAGAAAAGTCTTTGTGCAGCCTGTGATGCAAGACCCCACTAGGGTCCCCTGCACAGGGGGCACCATTGGGGACATGGGAGGCATAGCAGGACACAGTGTGGGCCCACCTGGCCCCAAGTTTGGCCATGGCACCACAATCTTGGGGCAGTGGGGATGTCTAAGATGGAATGAGGTTTGGAAACGGTGAACAGGGCTGAACTGTCTCCCTGCTTCACGCTGGGTTTAGAAGGAACCTCCCACCTGCAAAGGGCAGAAGGCCAAAGTGGATCTGGCCACAACTGGCCAGACCAAAGCTGTAGTGGCAGGGACTAAAACATCCATTCAGCTGCCCCAAGTCCCTGTGGGCCGGTGGGTCCAGGCTGAGTTCCAGCCAGAAACTACCATGTGTGTGGGGGATATCCCACCACCCCAAGTCACCATTATGCAATGTCTTTGATTCTGCGCATGTAATTGTGCAGGTCCGGGGGCGGAGTGGGCCTTGTGGTTCCAGCCACATCTGGACAACCCCAACCTAGGTCCTCTTCGTCCTCTTCATCCTCTTCACCAGCAGGCACTGAGTCATAGGCCAGCTCCTCCGAGGGCAGAGTGGTAAAGGTTGTGAACTTGACCCTCTTGCGTTTAGAGGTGGGCGAGCTAGCAGGGTCCTCCGTCTGGTCCCTGGCCGAGCCCCCAGAGGAGCCATCCCCACGGCCGTGCACCTGGCTCTGTACGCTGGTCTGCGAACTGCCGCTGCTGTGGTGATCACCATGGCAGCAGGCAGGCACGGTTTCCAGCGCGCTCCCTGCAGGTGGCGACAGTTCACCTTGCACTCGCAGCGGTTGCCCATTGCCCAGGAACACCCAGTGGTGAGAATGGTCCATACTGGTCTGGCCCTCTGGAGGAATGCGCTTGTGCCGGTACCGCAGCACGAACACGATGCAGTTGATGAGGAAGACAAGGATGGCTAGGCAGAAGACCCCCAGCAAGGCGTACATACCAATCTCTAGGTCTGTAAGCCCCCGGGGCATCTGCAAGAAGCCGGTGGGTAACGGCAAGAAGTCCTCTGTGGGTGGCACGGGGCCAGCAGTGCCCAATCCAGGGACCTCACCAGCAGGAATGGCAGTTCCGGGTGGACCGGCTCCCCGGGCTTCATCCTCGCCCCCACCAGGCCCGGGTTGGCTGGGCCCGGGGTAGTCATATGTGGGATCCTCCTCGTCCCGCCCAAAGTGTACCCGCAGGCCCACAGGAGTAGTAGCCAGCACACTCTTGCGCTTGGTTTTCTGGCAGCTCTCTGAGATGGTGAGCTCCGCACGGAGCAGATCTCCTGCCCCCTCTGCCTCGGCCACCACCAGTGGGAAAGCCTTGTCCTGGGTCACAGTGGCCACCCGCTCATCCAGGCTGTTCACCAAAAGCCCATAGTCCCGGGGACTGTATAGGGAGAGTGGGGCTGTGGTTCCATCACTGTAGGAGAGCCACAGACTCATCAGGGCTTCCTGAAAGAAGAGAGGGGAAGGGAGAGAAGGAGTAGATGAGTCTTAACTCATCTCTGATAAATACCAGCTATGCCTGGCTCAGTACCAAGACCTTCTACCCCCTCTTGGCTTCCTTGCATTGGAAATGCTAGGTGCTAGCTGAGACTCGGGACCATCTCTGAAGTATAACGTGAGGTCCCTTGCACTGTGGGGAGGAGGACAGAGAATAGGGCTTCCAGGTCTTACCTACCACATTGAAGATCCCCCTCTCCTCTTGACCTGAACATAAGCTCCCCGTTGGGGTTTAACTCATCAGCTACAGAGGTCCATATCTCCCTGTCTCACCTTTGGCTAATAAAGCCCAGAAAAAGAGAAAGAGAGAAAGATAGAGAGAGGGAGGGACCTAGATCAAAGAGTAGGGGACAAGGGACCCCAATGGCCTGACGCCATCTTTCTACCTCTGTCCTACAGCTAATACCTATACTATGTAAGCAGAGTTCCGGGGATGAGTTTGGAAGGTGTGGAGGAGAGAGCCCTCTGAGATACCAGGAGAGGACCCCTAACAGGGAGACTGGGACCCTGCTCACTCCTGTAAAGTTCCTTGTATATCTAAAGACCTAGTCTTTAGGTCAGTGGCCAAGAGTGGGAAGGAGCTTCCAGGTCTTATTCCACATCTGACATGCTGGCTGTGGGAGGAGTTTCAGAGAGTCAGTTACCTGCTTGACAAAGCTGAGGGTGGGCTGTGCAGCTGTGGTGGCCAAGATGGTGTGGCTGCTCCCAGGGCTGGGTCGAAGGGACAAGGTGAGACTGGCCACCACCTGGGCCTGCAACTGTGTGATGCTGACCTTCTCCTCTGTCACCGTCAGCAATGTCTCCCCCAACACAGCCTCGGTCAGGGGGGATACCACCTAAGACAGAACAGTCGGAGGGAGGTAACTGGGAAGCAGCTGCCTGGTTCAGGATCCCTACCCAAGAGCAATCTCTCATCACTGATGAGCAGGAGTACATAGGTCTCCTCCACATAGGTCTCTAAGTAGGGGCAATGGAGAATCAAGGGCTCCCGAGACCAGACAGAAGTGCAGCTGCAGAGAAGAGAGGCGTACAGTGACTAGAAACTGGTGTAAGCTGTAGAATCAATTGTTTTATAAACAAAATACATCTGTAGACTGTGGTCACATAAATTTGTAGATAGCTGGTTTCTACTTGGCCATTCCACTGTCAGAGAGGAAGGCAAGAAGTAAATTCTTAGACCACCCATGAGTTTCTTCTTTAATTCAGGAGCACTGTTTGTCTCTTCACAGCTGTGCTCCCAGATCCTGTTCTGACTCATCCCCCACCTCCCCCAGGATGCCTATGAAGGCTGATGAGGCTTGGATGAGAATCCCACCAAGACGTAAAAAGAACTTGCCTTTGGAAGGAAAAACAATGTTTCTTAGGGGCCACTTTGGTGACTTTCTGAAGTGAAGATACTGGGCAAATCCAAGTTCTCTACCTTTAGGTAACCCAGGATCCCAGGTCTACCATTTTGTACCTGGATAGAGCCCTTTCCTACCTTAAAGGGTGTGGTGCCTGGCTCCAGTCCTGCCAGCGTGTTGCTGTCCACCAGGTGCGCCACTCGGGGGTCACCCACCCGCATGAAGTCACTAACCAGGTCAGTGACCTCCACCAGCCAGTCGGGGCCCAACATGGTGACCACCTGGTCAGTGCCCTCAGACGATGTCGTGTGAAACTGGGTGAAGACCTGCAGGGTGGCATGCTGGTATTGCAGAGTACAGCCTCGGTTGGCACTTTGTCTTCTTTCCTCTTCCTCTTCCTCCTCATCTTCGCTCTCTCGAGCTGACCTGGGGAATGCAGAAGTCAGGGCTAGGGATATAAAGGTACCCAACCCTGCATGTCTCTGGCTCACATGCATCTCTCCCCTTGAACTTGCCCTGACTTCTCTGTCAACCTCCTTGACTTATGCTTTCTATGACTATGCAGAGCCAGCCATCCCAACATCTCTCTCCCAGAGATTTCTTCTTTCACCTTTGCAACCCATGCCTACCAACAACTGGCCTCCAATCCTAAGAGTGAGTGTGGCCACTCCTTCAGCATTGAGCATGCCCGTGGCACCATGCTGAGCCTCAAACTAGAGCAAGAAGGGACCCTTGTAACAAGCTCAGCTGATGTGTCCTCTGGTCACCAGTGGTATACGAATGTAAATGAGGAAGTCTGGTGTGCAGCTGAGGAGATTTCCAGGCAAAGGGTAAAGGTGAAGTTAGTTTCTTCTTGGTGCTTTTATTAATTTACTTTTAGAAGGCAAAGGTGAGGTCTCACCTCACAGTTCGGGATCTGCTCTCCCTTGAACTTCTGGATACTTCTGCCCTAATGTCCTCAACTGCTAGGACTAGGCATGTATACTGTCACACCTGGTTTTGTGTGGTGCTGGTGGTTGAAGCCAGGGACTCATGCATGTTAGGCAAGTGTTCTACTGCATGAATTACACCCCCAGTCCTCTCTCGTTGCTCAAAGCAAGACAAAGAGAAAAGAACCAGGACATTAAGCAAAGGAGAATCTGGACTTAATGACTTAGGAAATCCTCAGCCTGCACTTCATGGAAAAATGCTAGTCAGGGAGACTCTCTACCAGGAAGATATGCATTAGTGCTTTGTTAAAATTAACTAACTAAGACATCCATTCACACAGAGGTCTCTTTTACCTGTATTAACTACCTTAATCCTGGCCGCAGTCCTGTAAAGCAGTACTAGTGGATGACAAATGGGATTTAAACCAGGTTACTTGGCCAAAAGGCTTACTACACCCTCAGTATGGTCAGCAATGGTCAACCCCAAACCTCCCTCCTCCTCTCCCCCCACCGGAAACAGAGACTGCACTTGGACAAAAGCCCCAGGCATGGAAAGCCACATTTAGGCTGGACAAGCTCTGCTACCGCTCCTGCCTTTGGAGTCACTGCAGCCCTGAATGCAGCCCAGCTCTCCCTCCCCTTCCTGCTTCTCTCCATAGCCCTCGATACCCACACAGCCCTGTTGGGCTCCACTGGGGCATCTCTGAATGGCTGAGTGGAAAATGGTGAGTATACATATATGTGGCCCACAGGCAGGCACTGAGATGTAGATGTCTGGTCAGGGAGCTTGTCTGCGCTTGTGTGTTACGGTGAATCTGTGTCTACCCAGGGAGAGGCAGTGTGTGTCTGATGAGGTGCAGTGTGTGTCTGATGCTATTTGTATCAGTATGCCGGGATGGGAGTCATGGGTGCAGCATGTGCCACTGTTTTTGAGGGTGTGTCCAATCCCTTGGAACCTATGGGTCCCAACTGACCTCTATTCCACTTGTTCTTGAAGGCGTAGCTCAAGAAGCAGCTTTTTCAGGAAGTCTGGATTGATTTCTGGAGAAAGAGGGACTCTCTCTTCATACCCCTTCATGTCTAGCCCACTGAGATTCCTATCTGAAATGTGTGTATGAGAGCCTAGCTGGCCATACTGTTCTCACATCTCCAATACCTGCCAGTGCCCAGAATACAGTAGCTGCTCAACACAATTATGTTGGCGGCATCATTGCCCACAGACCATGTACCCCCAGGGCCTTCCACACATGCAGATTCGGCTGCTGCTCCCTGTTTACACTGTGTGCTGGGGTTGTACCTTCTGTCGGGAAGGATAGGCACCCGCCATCCCTTCACTTGGCTGAGGCGAGCATCTGAGAGCTCGACGTGTAGAGGTAGCTTGGGGACCCAGACTGTCATTTCCAGGGGGGCACTGAGGACATCATAGCGGAAGGTGACTCTGGCGTTCATGGACCCTCGGGACTCCTTCCCGCTTACAAACACATAGTCACAGCTGCTGGACACCTGGGGAAAGGCAGGAACATGTAGTGCAGGCATGGCTTGCCCTGCAGGTCCTCCTGCTGAGCAGTTCATGGTAATTGGGTCTGACTAAAGGAAGCTGCTGGGGAGGACGTGGGGAGGACTAATAGGGAGGACTTCTAGGGGAGGGGTACCCCAGAGCTGCTCTCTGCTGCAGCATGCTTAGGGTTCTTGAGCCAGGTGTATGAGATGGATCCCACCCTGCAGGGGATGTTTGACTCTTCAGACTTGGAGTGAGGGACAGGTCCCTGCCTCCTCTGTGTCACAATAGCATGGTTTGCTAGGTGAGTGGGCAGCTGGCTAATTCCAAATGACAGGCTGTTCCTGGCAGGTTTGGTGGAGAGGGACTGGGGAGGAAAATTTAGGATCAGGGAAACATGAGCACAGGTAGATGGGATGGTGGCCATTGATACGTATTGCTTCTGCAAATGTGCATCCACCTGGCTAACGACCCCATGCCTAGAGGCTCCCACATGGAACCTACATGCCATGCCTATTGCAGATGTGTAGCTGGAAGTAGTGTTCAATCTTTTCCAGAAGACTATTGTCAAGGCATCAGAGTAGGTACAGGTATCTGAGTATAGTTCAAGTATTGGTGTACACACCCAACACACCTTAGAGTGGATCCTATATATACACATACATGGACACTCCCACCAGAACAAACCTTGGGGGCACCTTTGTGAGTCTTGAAAAAGTTATCATGTGACCAGTGAGCTGGCTACATCCCAAAGCCTCTGCAGTGCTGGGGGTGTTGGATTAAATTCTAGTGTTGGTTGAAAAGAGAATAACTCCCATTGGCTCATATATTTGAAAACTTGGCTCTTCCACTGGTGGCATGGTTTGGGAAGGATTAGGAGGTATGGCCTCATTGGAGAAGCTGTGTCACTAGGAGCAAGCTTTGAGGATTCTAAAGACAGTATCATTCCCAACATGCTCTCTCTGCCTCCTGCTTTGGACCTTACCTACGTTTTCAGCTATGGCTACAGCACCATCCTGCCAACCGGTTGCTATGCTCCTAACAATGATGATCATGGACTACCCTTCTGAAACTGTTACCTCCAAACTAAATGTTTGCTTTTTTAAGTTGCCCTGGTAATGGTGTTTTGCCACGGCAATAGAAAACCCAGACATCTCCCAATAAGCTCTTCTATAAGTTGCCTTGATCATGGTATGTTAGCCCAGCAGTAGAAGAATCACTAGGACATGTCTCAGCCACATTTATGGACCCCTGGACCATATCAAATCCTTGGTGGTTACTTCTTGTATCATCTCAGCAGTGAGATGGAGAGAAACAAGAATGTTCCTCTCCCACCTTCAAAGACATAGCATTCCAATCATAGGCTAGGAAGTTCCACTTGTGGCCTCCATAAAGATGCCATTTTTCATAGATATCCGTAGCAGTTCTTTTAGAAGCCTGCACACTGCTGGTGTCTTAGCCATCACAGGATGGGGAAATGTGGAGGCTGAGAAAGCACTGTATACAGAATCTTGGGTGTAGCTGAATCTGGTCATCAAGTGTTCTGTGTCCTGGGCTAAGGGGGAGATGGACAGAGCAGGTCTCTGAAGAGCAGCTGTGGGTAGGAGGCTGTCAGAGATGAGAGGGTTATGGGGGGTGGTTGTAGGTGCTGGGATATGTCAGATCCTCTATTGCTAAAGCTGTCCTCCTCAGCTCCAGAGTCTCTACCCTGTTAGCCTCCTGCCAAGGACTCAGGGACTATCTATCCACATCTTGCCTTATTTGACTCTCGTATACAGGACTTAGTAATGACTTTCTGGGATGGGGATACATGTCAACACTGCCTGTCCCTGTCTGGCCTGTCTTATTCTGTCAAGATGCTCACCAGGTTTGGATGGAGTAGTCCTTTGGTCTAGGAGAGGGAACACAAGAATGGTAATATCCACATCTGTGAGACTGAGTTGTTTCTGACACCAGGGTGTTATTTAGAATGGCAGAGGGGAGGGGCAGCTGCTGGTCCACAGCAGACTAGAGGCATGCCTCCTTCAAGGATGACCTAGAAGAGCTTGGGGGCTCTGCTCTCCTTCCTGCCCAGAAAACTCACCTTGATGATGTCCTCACTGTGAGACTGGCACTCCACTAGGTTAGAAACATCCAGGACAAGGCCAGTCACCTCGATAGCAATGACCTTGACAGGAATGGCTACAGTCCGCCCCGTCAGGATGGCAGTGTTGATGATCTCTGTGTCCTGCAGGGAGGCAGGAGTGGTAGGTGCTCTGCTAGGTGCGTGTTTCTCTCCTGGCTGCCACCAGTGGCTCAGATACCCGTCTTCCCTTGGGGAAATGGTACGTGTGTGCAGGGACCATCCCTTCCCCTGAGCCAAAGTTCTCAGAGAGACATAAGCTCATCCTCCTGGCTGGTCACAGCACTCTGGGTGGCTCACAGATATCTTACCAGCCTTCCATTCCACGATGCTGCCTACATCCACTGCCTTTTTGAAGGAATCCCCCATCTTCCCCTCCATGTGGTTTTGCCCTATGGGAGCTGGGTCCTTCTGGAGCACATTCCTCTCTTTATCTCAGATGAGATGAGTGCTTCCTTTGATGGCTTCCAAAAGCTTAAGGAACACCAGGAGAGCTCTCCCAAGGGACTCCAAGAGAACTCTCCCCAGGGACACCAGGAGAGCTCTCCCAAGCAGCCCCTTTCGAGAGAATTCTTCTCTGATGACTTCACCTGGAGCTGCTCTGCATTTGCCTCCCATAAATGTGCACATGTCCAGGGGTGTTTCTTCTTCCCTGTTTCCCATCTTACCCCTTCCCTATGTACATATGCTCAGCCCTGCCTAGTATCACCTCACAGGTGTGAATTCATAAGCCATGTTGGGGGGAGGTGCTTTCTTTTTTCAAGGCTTGCTTACCATGGCTAGAGGCAGGATGGCTTGTATATCCCTTTGGATGACTGTCAGCTCAGTGACAGCTCGATCCAGGTCAGACAGGGCGCTGTGGCCTCGGTAATCGATGTGCCACATGATCCTCCGCTTCACGGACTGGCTGGTGAAGTTCTCCATCTCAAAGTCCAGCTGCAGGATCTCCAGGGGTCCCTGACCCTCCCTGAAAGGCAGGGAAGGAATGGAGGTTGGAGAGAGAGCGCTGCAGCCCTTATGGAAATGTGCCTGTTATGACTAGCTGGAGCCTCCCCCAACCAAACCAAGTAACCCAACCCCAGAATCCCTCTTCTGATGTTCAGAAACTGACTCCTACCACTATGAAAGTCCATCTTTCTTCATGGAGGTTAGCTACCCAGCCCCCAGGTGCCTATTCTGCAGAAGTGGAACTCACCATGGGGGTAAGGGTGTGCCCTGGGCCCAGGCCACATCCACAGTGGCTGTTGAATGCTTTGCCCCAGTTAGCAGCTCTGATGTCACATGCCACTGGCCACTTCGTGACTTGGTGCCTAAGAGGGTCACACCCTTCTTGGCTTTCACCCTGGAACAAAAATGAGGAAAAAGAGCCAGAGGGTCAGGCTTTGATCCAAAGCTTGCTCGCTTGGTCACCAGCCCTAGGCTAGAGCTAAGTGAGGCAGGTGATCTGAACTTGGGGTTTACACTTAACGTCAGGGTGATCACTTTTCTAAAGTTGAAACTTTAGAATTACCATCCCTTCCGTCTTGTCCCTGGCCAAGCCTCCACTCAGTCTCTTCACACATTAGTAACACAACCTCTATACACCCTCAAGATTTTTTCAGGAAGACCATTAAGACTTAGAACACACTCATGCCTTCCAACCTGTTATGTAGCCAAGGGTGACCCTGGACTTTTAATCCTCTTTCCTCACCTCTGGAGTCCAAGGATTACAAATGTGCAACATGGTACCCAGTTTATGGGTGCTAGGGATAAAACCCAGGTTTCATTCATGCTAGGTGAGCACTGAGTTAGAACCTAGAACCTCATCTTTTTGATTGACATGAGACACAGCGGCACCAAGTTCTGCTGGGGCAAGAAAGAAAAACACCCGCCCATCTTCACAGGGACAACTTTTCAGAAAGCCAAAAAGTGGGGGTGTCCTTTGAGTTTACAGCTACAGACACCCCCAACTGCGTTTTTACCGTGGTTTCAGATGACCTCAAAGCCTCATCACCCTCCTCTAAATGCACTCTTCGTAAATCCGCTCCAAAGGTGCCTTAATTACTGCTGACTAAAAGCAGGTTGATGAACTGCTCCCTAAATCTGCATGCTCTGCTCCTGCTAACGCAGCCCAGAATGGCTGATAAAACGCATTCACATTTACGTCTCCATCCCAGAATCAGGTGGACACTCTTAGAGATTTGTGAGCTTTGTGGGAGTGTGCTCAAGGAGGAAGTCCAGAAAGAAGTTGGGAGGCTCATGTTGATAATTCCATTTCTAGGCATATTGCTTGGTGCAGGGCAGCAGTTTGGTAGGACCTGTTTAATGTCTTTAGAACCCCCAACCTCACACAATCCATACATTCCTACTTTAAAAATTATGATGTGCAGTGGAAAAGGGACATAATTAAGGCATCTGTGAATGAATGTTCTCTGTATAGGTAGGGCCCGGCATTCCAGCTCCAGGAAAGTGTCTCAGAAGGATATCTCTTGTTCATTCCCAGGACACCAGCTCTTAGCTGCTCTCAGTTCTCCATGTCCTGGACTCATCTGTGAAATCGGCCAGTTACACCAGCTTGTGCCTAAGCACCCTTCCAGTCCAGATCCTGTCCTTCCCACAACCATGCTTGTACAAAGGGCTGGTGTTTACTCATGTCTCAAATCCTTTTCTAGGAGGCACTGTTCAAGAGGCAGAAGCTGTGGTCGGTAACTGGGAATAGAGGCCCTTGTCATCAAGCCTATCTTGAATTGGTTCCTTGGAATCCACATGACAGAGAAAACCAACTCCTGAGAGTTGCCCTCTAACCTCCACAAGAGGGCCATACCAGACAGTCCTTACCCATACAAAACTAACATGGAGATTTTACAAAGAAATTATTGTTGCATTGGACAGTAAGGACCAACCGGCTCAGAGATGTCTTTAGCTGCTTTGGTGAGATGACCCTGGAGGAGATGGAATGAGGAAGCTGAACTTGACCTGGGCAGCGGAGCCCCTCCCGTTCCCCAACCCCTTACCTAAGTGTGAAGTGCTCCACGCTGGGGTTGGCAGCTGAAGAGGAGTTGGGTGCCAGGTAGAGAAGAATGCTGAGTACCTCTCCAGGCCTGAGTGGCCGGTCGGGCAGCCTGATCATCAGGTTGCTGTCTAGCCTGTGCTCCTGCACAGCCCTGCGCGGCGGCGGCCGGAACAGACTGATGCTGCCGATGCGCAGCAGCGGGTGCTGCGTGGGGCTTTCGGCGCGTGCGGCCGCTCCGGGCCCGGGACCGCGCCGCGCGCTCCCGCAGCCGCCAGCCGCATCGGGGGCGTGCAGCGTGTAGTAGAGCTCAACTTGCTGGCTCTCGGCTGCGGCCTCCGGTTCCAGTCCGTCGGGGGACTTGCGGCGGGCGCTGGGTGGTGCGGCCGGAGCTGGGGGTCCGAACCAGGCCAGGGGCAGCTCCGCGCGCACTAAGCAGGTGGCCAAAGACCCGCCCAGGCGACATGAGCTCCGCACCTCACGTGCGTCGCGGAAGGCGTGCAGGCGGACACAGGGCAGCCGCTCAGTGACCCCGAAGTCGTCCCAGTCGCGGCCAGCCACATAGAAGAGCACCTGTGCTACCGGCTGCGAGGAGGGCACTCGGGCGCGCACGATGAAGGCGCGCACCTTCCAGTTGACCGTCAAGCGCTCCGGGATGTCCAGGGTGCTGGACGGCTGCAGAAGCTCCCGTGCTACCACCTGGCTGGTGCTGAAGGGTCCCAGGGACACGTTGAGGACCGGCAACTCCTTAGTTTGGAACACCACAAAGGGCTCCGAGCGCTGCAGGGAGCCGTTGAACGCCGTGGGCATCGTTGGCCGCGCCTCCTTTAGGAAGAAGGCCAGCCGGGTGTGGGACAGGCGGTAGCTGACCGGTAGCACAGGGCTAGCCTGAGGTCCTGGGGGACTGGGGCTGGCTGGATGAGAGCGGCTGGCGGCTGTGGACAGAAAGCATAGAGATCCAGAATGGTCAGATGAGGCCTCTGGGAATCTCATGGTACCCCACTCCCCATTCATCCCATCTCCTGCAGAGAGCCTTTAGTGGGGTTTTATCCCCTGGTGTCCTTAAAACCTGCAAAATTGTGGGTCCTCCAAGCTGGCTCAGTGGATAACGAAACTTGTCCAGCCTGACAACCTGAGTTGGACCTCCTGGATGAACGCGGTGGAAAGGAGAGAACTGACTCCTGCCAAGTTATCTTCTGACAATACACACAACCTGCCCCCTCCCCCTCCTCGGAAAACAAAACAAGCAAACGAATGAACGACCTTGCAAAATGAGTAAATGGTTGCTGCCTCAAAGTGTGGGTTTGAGGAGCTGCCAAAGTCCTGTGCACAAAGAGTAGCTGCTCGGCTCTCCTGCTGAGGCTCTGCTCTGGCACGGGGTGGGGGTGGGAGGGTCTGACACAGGTGATCTTTGCCATTGCATGCTGGGATGGCATTCAGCACTTCTCCAGCTTTAAAGTGTTTGATCCTCAGATCAGTCTTAGGAATAGCATTGTGATCTCTCAGCACTCAGTCACTTGCAGATGAAGATTGAAAATGAAGGCAGATGTCACCCCAAAAGTACCTGGAGCAAAATTAAACCAGGTGTAGGCTTTCCCAGGAGCCCGATTTCCTCCTAACACACATTATATAACTGAGAGACTTTGCCCTTTGTCTCCTGATGTCCTGTTCCCCTTACCCAGTGCTGGTTTCATTTTGATGATGACCCAAAGCTGCTCAACTGGGTTCCTCCCCCCCCCTTCTCCTGGGCACAGATGGGACAAACCATGGTGCCCTCTCTGCTCAGGTCCTGGGACAAGGAACGACCACAGATAAAAGGCCTGTGGAAGTCCTGTGTGTCTTCCTGCAAGCTTTCTGAGTCTCATTCCTTCCACTTGAATCAAGAGGTCAGAGTGCTAATGGGTGCCATCTGTCATTTGCATCTGAGAACTGCATCATCATTATCAACAACAACAAAGCTTTTCGGTGTTAAGGTTTCTCTTGCTCTCACAATAAAACTTCAACCTACCTGGTGCCTGATTGTGACATTCAGTGTCTTTGACATGCAGCATCAGAGGTACTCTGTCCCTAGTGTTCCTTCCTAGCCTCGACTTGTAATGGGACATCCCACTGCCACCTCTCCCCTACGGCCTCTTCTTGTTCATATTTTCTCCTTCCATTTGACTCTCTTCTGTACAGGCAAGGTCCAGCCTCAATGCCGCCTTCTCCAGGAATCCCTCCAGGATGCACCCTCCACCCTGTGAAATTTCTTTCTCAGAGGGCTGCTCTCAACTCTTGCCTGGTGTGATGGTTATGGGGCCTAGCCTAAGTGGATAGCTACGTAGGAGCCTTCAGCCTCCTACGAGTGCTCTACCATGAATGACTGCTGGCTCCCCCGTGTTGGTCCGTGGAGACCCCAGTAAATACTTGGAATGCCATACAATTCTCCTGTATGCATTATTTCATCAATGCCCTTTAGACCTTGCCAGATCTACAAACATCCACACTCAATTCCTCACAAAAGCTGTGAAGTCCAAGCGCCACGTCCTCCAGGCTCCAGTGTCTCTAACCTGCCTAAAACCTACAATTTAATTTCCTAATTCAAAGGCTAAGGTAATGGAACGGAGGAGATGGCTCAGTGGCTGAAGTGCTTGTCATGCAAGCATGAGAATCAAGAGTTCGAATCTTCAGAGCTCACACAAATGCTGTGCTCAGGGCAACCCACCTGTAATCCTAGCCTTGGCAGGTGATGACAGGATCCTTAGGACAAGCTGGCTAGTGAGATTAACCTTGTGGGTGGGTTGTGAGTTTGGTTGAGAGATCTTACCTCAGTGAGTAGGGTGGAATAATGATCAAGTTTAATTCCCAACATCAACTTCAGGCCTCTACACACATGTATACAGATGTATACGTAAACTGCTCTTCTATACGTGCTCACACATAGCACATGGCAAACATGCATACACACACATATATATCACATATACACACAAACACACAAAAGAAATGGAAGGAAAAATGTTAAGGTAACTGAATCTGATGTGGTGGCTCTAATTCCAGCACATAGGGGGCTGAGGCAGGAAGATGGCAAGTTTGAAGCCAGCTCGGGCTACATAAGAACACTGACATGAACCAAATAAACGAGAAAATAGAAACAAAAGCAACAGTCTCTTGCTGGGCCCCAGGATCCACTGGGGTGCAAGGGGCACTTGATCCCACAGGGCTTCTCTCCAGCAGCCCATATGACCTGCCTAGGATGCCATGGTCCCTGGAAGCCAGTGACTTCTCTACCAAGCTGTCTCCTTCAGTTCTCAAGGCTCTACAGGTCCTAGCAACTCATCACTGCTGGACACACTGCTCTCTGTAAGAAGTCCTGGTACTCACTGGCGTAGACAATCTGAGATGGGGTCTGGAAGGTATTTGTGGAGATGTGGCCAGCCCTTCTGCCTGGTCGTAGGTCCCCTCAAGCAGAGAAGCTTAAGGGCTGGCTTCTAGGCAGTGTGGGAGCTCAAGTGCCAGCCTGAGTCAGGGCCCAGTAGCCAGTCAGCTCTGAGAACAGAAGGGAACCAGCAAATAGACACTGGCCTAGGCTCCTAGACACCAGGCCAGTGGCTCTCAACCTTCCTAATGCTGTGATCCTTCAATACCATGTGGTGGTATTAATGTATAAAATTAGTTTTGTTTGTTACTGTTAGGAATTGTGATGTTAAGTAAGTTTTCTGATGGTCTTAGATGACTCTTATGAAAGGGCCGTTCAGTCCCTCAAGGGGTTGTGACCCAGAGGTTAAGAACTGCTTCTCTACACCAAGGCTTCCCCGACCAATAAGTAGCTTCCCATTTTGAACCTCTGTTTCCACTTCTAAAATTTCTGAGGCTGAAGGGACTCTGGCCACACCGAGTGTGGCGAGCATGGAGCCTGGCTCTGCAGGGCCTTACACTTTCTGGCTCCCATTCTCTCTGCCTTGCTAAAAACCATTAGACTACATTCCTCACACTAGCCAGCAAGGTCTGTTTCCTTATTTGGCCCCTTCTTCCTCCTGAGGCTGACTATCAAGGTCCAGCAATCAAAACCCCCCATTTGGCTCACCTAGTTAACATGCTTAATTAAATGAATACCTCATCCTAACACGGGGTTATCCTTTGTACCTTTATAAACTGCCATTTTCTATATTCCACGTCTGTCTCCTATCCAGAGGCAGTATTTTTGCCCCTTTCTTTTGTTCCCTTCACCCATTCTTTATCTTTTATCTTTGTCTCTTATTCCCTGCCCTCTGCCCAGACAAATGTTTCTATCATGTCAAGAACTTGGCTTTGGGGTGATATTGAGCTGATACTATTTCTTTCAGAGGTGACATCAGCCACAGCCCTAACAGGCATCCTGAGAGGAGGGAGAAGAGCTTCAGGAGTGTGGAGGCATTGCTCTCTGTGGTCAAGGTGGGTATGCCCCATGCTTGAACCTCTAGCTCAGTGCAGCAACAATCAGTGGGTGGGGTTTTTGAATGTAACAGGGGTGGGGGGGTGGGGGGTTGGGGAGGAGCCAGTCACAGTGGAGGTCAGAACTCTAGCCTTGCCCTTATCGACAGTCCCCTGGAGCTCCCCACCCCAAGGCTGCTAAGTGGCACTTAGTCCCATTTGCCCCCTTTACTCTCTTCATGGTTGAGCACCCGGAGCCTACGGATGAAGCCTGGGAGCAGAGGCCACCAGATGGGCCCTGGACTCTCAGGAGTGTGAAGGAATTGATTGGGAAGAGTTCCCAGGCACCTCTGCCTCCTGGGGTCAGGAGCTAACCCAGCCAAGTCTGATGATCAGAGATCAGATTTTTCAAACGCCTTCCCTGCCCCATGAATCAGAGGCACCCTTTCTGCCTCTGGTGTGCTTGAACTGTTCCCTGGCCTGGAGCTCCCTCCAGGGACAGCAGCCACTTCTCTGCTTCTTTCCTTTAGTTGTATAACAAGTTGTCCTTTCATCTTGCCAGGGCAGTCCTTAAGCAGGAAGGCAAACAACTAAAAAGTAGCTTCACAATCCCCCCAGAGACTGACCAGATTCTCTAGGTCCCCTCCCTGGCAGAGTAAACAAAGGTAAACTCCCCTCTTAGAGAAAAGGGGGTTGAGCTGCCTGAAGTCAGCCAAGCGGAGCTCTGCAGAGAAAAGCTGCAGAGCAGACCAGCTGCCTGCCTGCTAGAGGTGTAGACCAGAGTCACTTGGAAAGGGCTCTCTCCAACCTGTTGAGCTGCCTGCAGACTCCCAGCTCTGTACCCTGTCACCTATGCTGTGGTGGCCTTCAACGATGCAGTTTTGAGTCGTTTCTGCACCTCCTTCCTTCCCTCCCTCCCTCCCTCCCTCTCTTTTCAAAATAGAGTCTCAAACTTGCTATGTAGCAGGGGATGACCATGAACCTTGATTTTCCTGCCTCTGCTTCTGGAGTGCTGGGATTACTGGTATCCAGCATATGCTGGTTTTTTTGTTTGTTTGTTTGTTTTGTTCTTTGTTTTTGTTTGGGGTTTGTTTGGGGATTTTTTTGCTGTTGTTTCATTTTTTTCCTCTTTCTTAGATGAATCAAAGGCTTTCTGCATGCTAAGCAAACAGAGCCATACCTCAAGCCCAAGTGCAGAGAACCAGAGAGCCTTTCTTGATTTAGTTCCTTCATAGGCCTGTCACTCAACTAGCTAGGTGTGCTGCATTGAATTCTGCTGTCTGGGCCCAGCAGAACTTAGATCTGCCAGGACAGTAACACCAATGTGTGGCCTGTGTTACTCAAGCATTTAGGGCACGGCCCAAACATAGTAGACCCTCAACCAATGTTCACTGAGAGGATGAAGTTCTCTGAACAGTACTGAGCTTCTTGTTGGTGAGGCATCAGAGAGAAACCTGGGTGGCTCTGGGCCTTAGTGGCTTTTATTCTTTCAGTGACTTTGCAGATAGGGACACTGTTCTGAAAGGGGACTGCTGGCATTCAAGCTGATCAGAGCACTGCTGTTTTGCTATTTGTGGCATGGTGGCCCACAGAGATGCTTGTCACTGGGGAGAGACACCCAGTCACTGCATCCTGCTGGGACCCTAAGGTCTCCTCTGTGGTGGAGCAGGGTTGGGCTCTGGCTCAGATCCTGTGTTTTCACCCAGAAGGAAGTTACCCGGCTTCTAGGGGTTCTGGATTTCCTTTGGAAGTAGAAGAGGCTCTGAAAGATTTTTTTTGTTATTGTTGTTGTTATTTTCCTTCTGGTGGCTGGAGAGTGGAGAGTAGGGGAAGTGGGGTTGATGAGGTCACTAGGTCACTTGGGGGTCCAGGTTTCAGGACAGTGGATAGTGCCTCAGTATATATGCTGACATACACGGTGGCCTGAGACTGAACACAGCTCTAACCATCAGATTTCATGGAGTAAAGCACAGACCTGGGGAGCAGAAATACTGAACTGTTTCTCTCTCTGTCTCTGTCAGTATTTCTCTCTCCCTTCCCCTCCCCCACCCCCTCTCTCTCTCTCTCTCTCTGTGTGTGTGTGTGTGTGTGTGTGTGTGTTTAACACAGGGTCTCACTATGTAACCCAGGCTGGCTTTGAACTTGGAATCCTTCTGCCTCCGATTCCTGAGTTCTGTGATTGAGTACATTTACGGCCCTGTGTCTGCTCTGGAAGGCTGATGTAAGACAGATGTTGGGTAGTGGTAGGGGATCCACATAGAGATGTAGGTCAGTAGTAGGAGAATGACAGGTGCTTTAAGGATAAGACAGTGGTAAGGACAACTGGGACCACACATAGCACCTGCCCATGACCTTCAGAGTAGCCTGAATGCCCACACATGCCCCTGCCTTATGCATACATGCACATGCAGAAGCCCACCATGCCTGTCCAGCCCCTCAGCACCCCCAGCAGGTTGCCCACTGCAGTTCTCTGGCATGACACTAGACCCTGAGGTTACCCGGATCTACTGTTTCAGCTACAGTGCTTGACTCTGCCTTCATGTAGGTGACTTCCTCCTGCTTTGGGTCTCTGGCCACATTTTGGTGGGAGGGACTCCTTCCCTTGTTGGTATCTTCTGCATAAGGGGATTCTCTCTGGTTTTTTTTTTTTTTGTTTTTTTTTTTTTGTCTACTAATGGGGGTCATGAGCTGGACTATGTCCTCCTAATTTGTATAACCAAGATCTGAGCTGTGGCTATTTGCAGAGATCTCTCAAGAGGCCCTAAAGTATTGTGAAGTTGTGGGGCCAGTGTGGTAGATGTTTTCATAAAGAGATTTTATAAGGAGACAGTATGTACATATGTACGTATGTGTACACACACACACACACACACACACACACACACACACACAGGCAAGATGACATAAGACAGGAGAGGCCAACAGGAAGAGCCCCTTACTGCTCTAGATTCTGCCCACACTATCTCCTTTGTCTGTACTTAAAACTATAAAATGACACATCTCAGATGCCCAGGCCACCCACCTGCTACACCTTATGAATTCACCAAACGAATACTTGAGAACTGACTATTTCTGCCCCTCACAGCCTGTTTGCTCTAGTAACAGAGTTGTACAATGTGAGGGAGGGAGAAAACAGGCTGGGGCTGGCCTTTACACGATACCCATGAGATGACCACCACCCGGGGCCATCCCAAACCCTTGCCAGACTAACCCTCAAAAGGGATCCTTACTATAAGAGCTGGCCCAGGTCTATCCTCTGCACACTGGAAGGATGAAGCAATGAGAAATGCCTTGCAGGAAGGGCATCCTATCTGCCAGGACCCCAGGGAAGGTTTGCACATGGGGTAGGCAGCTCGGGAGGATGCATTTTACTCAGGCTTGGCAATTCCCAGCTCCCAAAGCTCTTCTTTCCACTGATCTCTCTGTGCAGCTCCGGCTCTGGATCCAGTGTCAAGCTGATGATCAAAGGATTCCCACATTAGCTACTTCTGTGGTTATCTCCCTGGGACTGGAGGATGCTGGGTCACATGCCAGTCGCCCTGTATAGAGCTCCCACAAACTTCTTCCACCATTACACCCATGAGCCCGTGTTTTGCTGCATATGCCTTTGCATCTGAGCTAGAATACAACAGGCAGGACCTGGACTGGCTTTGTGCAATTCAGTAAGGCTCCCAGTGGGTGCCTGACAAAAGTCTCCCTCCCCTGTATGATGCTGAGAACACATGCAAGAAGGAGGTGGGTGAGCAGAGTTCTCTCCTTCTTCATTTCAGACTGGCCTTAGGCACAGGGGATGACCCTCTCTTTGGGCACCGAGGCTAACCCTTTCTTCTTTATTGAATGCATAAATAAATCTTCCAGGAAGCTCAGGGTTAGGGGCACTGGCTGCCTCCTTGCATCTAATCAGGACCAGATGCCTCCTGCCTCTACCTCTAATTGTCCCTAAATTAAAACTAATCACTTTCAAAAACAAAGTGTCATTAAGCTCTTGGTGAGTTTGAGGCAGTAGAGCCCAGCTGTGCTTATGGGTGCTGGTCTGTGTGCTAGGAGATGTGTGTGTGTGTGTGTGTGTGTGTTCTCAGTTAGAATGAAGAATAAGAACAGGCAGGACCCTGAGACCCAGGCAGGCCAACAAGTTAGGATCCTAAAGGAGAATTCTGGACTTCTGTGTCCACCCCCAGCCTGGGCATATGTAGTTGGCATCACAGATTTGTTAATAATAATAATAAAAAAAAAGGTAAGGACACCAAAGAGGCAAATTCTTATGGTCTATGGGTGGTAAAGATGACAAATATCCAGAGCCCAACACAGTTCCTGGACTAAAGTGCCAAAGGAAGCCTGTTGGTCAGACCTGTGAGAGGATTCAAGCATGGGGGGATGAACAAATGAGAAGGAGCGAGAACCAGCACTAAGGCAGGTGATAAACTTCCCAGGGACCACATGTTCCACGTTCAGAGGGCAGCCTGCTGCCCATCGCCAACACTATGCTGTAGAGCAGGCCTGGAAGAGAGCTCTGTCCACAGGGAGGACTGAGCCCAGAGCTGATTGCTTTGGGTTGAGCAGCGGGTTTGTCTTGGTATGCCCTCCGTGACCTATGTCCCAGCAAGCAAAAGGAAGTAGCCAGTGGCAATGGGTGAGACTGCACTGAGGAGAGCCTTGCTTTGGAGAAAGATCTTTCAGCAACTGAGTGAGTAAACGGCATCCACTGTTTGCAAGGAGTTAAAGACACAGGGCGTTTTCTTGCTCCACAGGAACAGTGTCAAACACATAAACTGTCCGGGAAGCAATTTCAAAGTACGTGCACTGCCCCTTCCTCTTCCTGGGCTCAGGATGAAACAAAAGGCCTGGGTCTGGTGTGTGTTAGGCAGCTCCCTGCCACTGAGCAACACTCTAGCCTCAAAATGTGTTCTCAAGGAACTGGGGATGCCATTGGCAGCCCAGCTTAACACGAGCAAGGCACTGGGTTCAATCTTTAATAATATGTGCAAACACATACACATGCATGTACTCATGCACATGAAGCCATGCACACTCACAATCATACACATAAATTATCTCTCAAAATTTGATCGTATGCTTATATACACAGTCACACAATCATACACATGTACACATGATCACTCAGTCGCACACACAACCACATACACATATCATGAGCACACACAATCATACATACACCCATACTCACAACATCATACACTTATACACACCATCATACACATACATGCACATGATCACACGGGCAGACACATACACACAATCACATATACAAACAACCTTCCCTCACACACACACAATACTAAAGGACTTGAAACTATTCACATCTTTTTTTCTCAGCAAACCCTCCCCTTCCCTTGGGAGAGTAATAAGCAAGACCATGATGAGGATTAATGCAGAAAGCCGCTTGCAGCCATGAGGTGCTTTCCCAAGAAGACAAGAACCAAGTTAAGATGTCTGACAGGAGGGTTGGGTTAGAAATGCAAATATATGGAAATAGATACCTGAATCATGTGTGGATGACGTTTGCAAAGGGCGGTTACTCAGAGGAGGTGCTCAGGATGAGAAGGGCTACAAAGCACCAGGGATGTGTGGTTTGTCTGCAAATGTAGACGGACCAGAGAGGGGATGTGTCAGGATGCCAATGTTTCCTCCCAGGAGGGGGTTATGGGTGATGTGGATTTTTTTATATATATACTTTATTCTTTTATGTATTTCCCAGTTGTTTACAATGAACACATGTGGCTTATGCAACTGAAAAGAAAATGACAGATGCCTTTTTTAAGTGAAGTAAAGTGGTAGACGCTGTACTGAAAGGAAGGAAGAACAGAAAGGAAGGAAACCTTTGGTGCTGTACAAGCTTGTATTTAAATGACACCTCTGACACTTCCAGCTGTGTGGCCCTTGGCAAGTTGCTTAACTTCTCTGAGCCTCTACCTCTTACATCTGTAAAATGAGTCACGGTCCGTTTCACACAGCTGTGGAGGGCAGGAATGGAGTTGGTGCCACCCATTTCCTCCTGTGTTTATTCATTGACATTCATTGGTTACTTAGCTCAGAGAGGAAGAAAAAGCTGACCCTGTTTCCTTAGTACTTAGAGCACTGTTTGGCCAACGACAAGCATTCTGTCAACTTCCGTTAGGTTAAACGGGAGAGGTTAAGAGGTGACAGGTGCATAATGCAGGGTCCCAAGAGGCACAGAAGCAGAGAGGAGTACCAGCTGTTGGGGCCCTAGAAGCCATCTCGGAGGCCCACTGTGTGACCTAGGTCAGGGCCAATCCTCTCTCTGGGCCTCAACCTCCCAGCCTGGGATCCCAGCTGCCGCCACATGGGTGAGCCAGGAAGGCCGGTTCTAAACAAAGTGGAGCTCAGTGGGGTAAAGCAGGGACAGCTGGGTCCCCTCCTCCCAGGGAGGGGTTCTCTGTGTCTGGAGGGGAGATCAGCTCAAGCCCAGGAACACAGGAACTCCAGCTTTGCTCACCCACCCAGTGACCAGCACAGGGCTACTTCTGGATGTCTGTAAGTGATGCAAAGATGCCATCCCTAGGGGTGTGTTCCCACAGCGGGCTGGGGTATGTGGAGAAAGAAAGGCTGCAGAAGCTTCCAGCATCCCAGAACCCCCAGATGCATCAGTAGCCTCCTTGTACCCCTAAATCCTCAGGAGGCCTCAAGAACTGCCACTCCTGACTCTCCTACCCCAAGCTGGCAAGAACCCAGCGCTTCAGTGTCCTGGGTTGGGGGTAGGGGATGATATGGTTTGCTCTCTGTTGCTCTAACCATGTCTGGAACCACTGCCTTCATTTGCTGGGGAGCTCCCTTCTCTCCACCGAAAGGGCATCAAGGAGAGGGCATATGTCAGGAGGGCTGTGGACAGGGCTCAGCAGTTATCAGCTGTGTGGCCCTGAGTAGGGGGCTCTACACTCCACCTTGGGATCCTACCCACTCTGTAAAATGGAGTTAAGAACAGCACCTCTTTCAGGGGGTACATCCAATAGTCTAATGAAGGACCACATGGTGTCCCCAGCCAAGCTGATATCTGAGTGTGAGTGTCATCTCATTAACTGCATCCCCACATGGCCTCAAGGGTCAAGACTCAGGTCTTCCAAGACCCAACTACTAAATGTCCTCCCATCCATGTGGAACCCCAACACTAGTGCTCCCTTGCTGACAGTGGGGTTTGTTTTCTGCTTTGGGCAGGCCCAGCTTTTTCCTTGATTCCTGGTATCCAGCACAAAGTCTTACACCAGTTTCTTGCTGGATGGAGTACTAGGGAAATGAATGAATGCATGCATGCATGGATGAATGCATGAATGAATGGGGTGGTCTTGGGAAGCTGTGCCTAATAACATATATGTGCATAGTCTCGGGCTCCCTGCCATGCCCTCTCTTGGCTCATCAGTCCTGAACTGGTTACTTCTTTTGCTTTTTATCCACAACCCTCCACCAGCAAGAAGCAGCTGCTCCTTAAAGTGAAGGCCACTGGGACAGCCCAGACAGGGCATGGGGAGTGCTTCTGAGAGCCAGGAAGAGGATCAGGTACCCACTAAGGAAAGGTGACTGGGGCCTCACAAAGCTGCTGTAGAGACAGCCCTTGTAAAGTAGAATCAGCTAGCCAATGCTGATTTGGGGAACCCAAGGCCCAGTGAGTAGAGACTTGCTCACAGTACACAGCTACACAATATGAGAACTTTCTGGGTCCCTGCCTGCCAACCTGGAATCTCACCACCAAATTGAAAGGCTCTCTCTCTCTGGTCCTGGGTGTTTGGCTAGTCTATTATCCCTTCTAATTTCTGCTGTAGTGGGACTCTGGGAGAACCTTTTCTGGAGGATTAGGGACAGGGGAGAATGAGAAAACGGAAGCTGGGATGGGGGTGAATATCTTGTAACTTAAGGTACCACCTGGGTTGCTATCCCTGAGCTACGGGGGCCCAAGGCAGAGAGCCCAGAGGCTCAGGGTCCTGGAAAGAAGTCTGAAGGGGTGGGGGTGGAGGGTAACTGCATGGGAGAAAGTCTTCCTTTGCAAGTGCAGTGACTTTGTCTCCCCCTGTCTGCCTGTGTGTTGAGAGCCTGTGTCTGCCAGTCTGTCTCCATCTATGACCCCAGGATTGCCTGTGAAGACAAGAGACTTTGTATTTCTAGCCTAGCAATTTTTACCCTGGAGCTACTATTGTGGAAGGTCCAAGGTCATGAGCTCCCATGTGAGGGCCCTTCTGTGATAAAGGATATGGGAAGTGACGGAGGAAGTGGGGTCAAAGGGTCATAGGTCATAGGTCAGTTAGTATACATCTAGAGATGAAAGAACTCCTTCAGACTCTGGGACTAACCCTTTGTCCCTCACTGTCCCTACTATGTGCAGCCCCTGTCCAGGCCAGTTCCCAAGGTATGGAAAATTCCCTGACTATCCTTCACTATTTAAGATCCCCATTATGACGAGCCAACAACTGAGCAGGGCAGATTTTCTAGGGTTTAAGTAGGCTTGAATGACTGGGAAAGATGGTGAGTGTCTTAGGCAGGTTTCTAAGGCTGTGATAAAACAGAGTGACCAAAAACAACTTGGGGAGGAAAGGGTTTTAAGTTCATCATCCTGAGAGGAAACCAAGGCAGGAGCTTGGAGGCAGGGACTGACGCTGGGTCTATGAGAGAACACTGCTAACTGGCTTGCTCAGCTAGCCTTCTGTTATAATCCAGATCACCCACCCAGGGCTAGCACTGGTCCTCCCACATCAATCATTAGCCAAGAAGATGGCCCCACAGGTTTGTCTACAGGACAATCTGATGGAGGCAATTCCTCAATTGAGATCCCTTCTTCCTAGTTATGTCTAGGTTTGTTGACAAAACCCATCTAGCACAGGAATGAAACCAAATCACAGGAGCATGCCACTGAAGGACCTCTAGAGACAAAAGGCCTGTCTTGGCCAGACAGTAAGGGGGCAATCATAAGCAGCAAGGTCAGTGTGGGAGCAACAGACTGAGGGAGGGGTTGAGTCCATTCCCACAGGTTTCTCACTTGCTCTGGTAGCCACCTACCTAACCCAGCAGGCTAAGCAGGGTCGGGGAGGGAAAGAATCTGAAATAAGATATATTGAGAAGAGGCTGGAGGGAAAGCAGGAGGGAGGAAGGGAAAGGAGGGAGGGAGGGAGGGAAGTACAGTGGCTGCTGTGAGGAGAGGGAGGAGGGAGCCCAGGCAGGAGAACTAGGGAGGGCCCAAGAAGGAGGCCAGTACCTGTGCAAAGCTGCATGCCTGGGCTGGAGCTGAGCCTGCGGGGGAGGGCGGGGGAGGGCACAGCACGGAGAGAGTTATGCTAAATGACTAATGTGCATTATCCTAATTATAGCGGAGCAAGCTGAGCCCCCCACCAGCGTGGGCTGCCTGCATGCGTCTTCTAATAAACAATTAGCCCCGAACAACAGAAAAGGAAAGTGTGTGTGTGTGTGTGTGTGTGTGTGTGTGTGTGAGAGAGAGAGAGAGAGAGAGAGAGAGAGAGAGAGAGAGAGAGAGAGAGAGAGAGAGAGAGAGAGAACGAGAACAGGAACATAAACCTATATGCTAGTGTGCCTGATGGGGGGGCGTGTTGGCAGTAAAGCTCTGGGGAGACAAGTCACCCTTTTAGCCTGTTGATGAAGGCTGTAAGGACTACAGGAAATGGCAGGGCCCTATCTGAGTGCGAGGTACTGGGCCTTGCCTCTGGCCCTCACTATCCCTGGGGAAAAGAACAAAATCCCTAGTTTTGCTGGGAAAGTTCAGAGTGGGATCTCAAGGACACACAGCTGGAGAGAGGCCCTGTCCGTCATTTTCTCGATGGGTGTCACCCTTGCCCATGAATGAATTGGGGGTCCCGACAGTGGTACTGAGGGACGAGACTGGTCCTCATGGCAACTGCAGACCGGAAACTGCTCTACTGAGGTTTTAGAGAGGTGATGAAGAGTAAGAACTGACCAGCCCAGCTCTGGTGGGGCTCTGTAGGGGCTCTGGCAAGGAGGTTCTACAGAGAAGCCAGGACTGCTGGGGAAACGCCAAAATAGGAGGAAAGTGAACCTTGTGAGCCCCAAGAAGTCGTTGTCCTTTCCCCCGAATCGTCCCTAATCCTGTACTCTTCCTAGGCTTGTGTCCCTACCTCAAGCCCCTAGCTTGAGCCAACTCACAGAAAGCTGGAACCCATAATGCTGAACAGAAAGCCCAGGTGTGTGCACCATGAAAGGAAAAGAACCTCTAGGAGACCTTGTCACCTGCTAGAGGGACTTGGGCCTGTTTTCATCTTATAGAGTGAAGAAGGTCACCAACCAAAATGCCCTAGATTGCCTGGGACAATCATAGGCTTGATAAATGATGCTTCTTAGGCCTCAGAAGGAGGTAGACCAGTAACCCTTCCTTCTTGCCCACAGGGTAGTGAGCATGGCCTAAAGCGATCTTTACACGAGACAGTGAATGCATCATGCTAGGTCCTAGGTGGTCTGGGCCAGTTTTCCATGCAGGAAGGGGAATGGGAGTTCTTGAGACTCATCTGCCCACAAATGAGTGAAAATTATAGCATTGGACTTCAGCCACTTCCTTGTTGGAACTTCATCAGCAAAATGATTTCTGTCCTAGTTAGCTTCAGCAGTTAGCTCACCATTGTTTCAAGTCTTCTGGGGAAGTCTCAGCCCAGGCATTGCCCAGATCAGATAAACCTATGGCTATGTCTGTGGTAGACTGTCTTGATTGTTACAGTCTGTGGGAAGGTTCAGCCCACTGTGGGTGGCACCATCCCTAGGCAGGGGAGTTTGGATTACATAATAAAGTGTAGCAGGGCCAGATAGTCAGGCAGTAAGCAGTGTTTCTTTGTAGGTTCTGCTTTGAGTTTCTGCTTAAGTTCCTGCTCTGTTTTCCCTCAGTGATGGTCTGTGACCAGGAAGTGTAAACTGACATAAACTCTTTTCTCCCCTACCCTGCTTTGGTCATACTATTTACCACAGCAACAGAAAAACAAACCAGAACAGGCTCACAAAGCCCTCTATACACAGCTGATCTGTGATGTGCGGGGTGTTTTACATGCACCCTGGCCCACTAGAAACCCCTACTGGCTTATTTCTCCCCTCTTCATAGGGTCTTCCATTTGGTTCTGCCCCCCTCTAGGCATCCCTCAAAGCCAGCAGGTTTTCTGGGTTACCATGCAGATGGACAGGGGCTAGCTCCTGTATTCTTAGTATCTCTACTGTGGCTTAGAGCCTCTCCTGTTTTTAACTGTCTGCTTTACAAACTCAAAGATGGGTTCCGAGAGGAGGAACGCCCTTTCTGGGAGCTCATGGGCCTTCTGCCTCACTGCAGCTCTTTTCTCCCTGCACAGAGCTGACTGTCTGCTCCCTGGCCAACAGTGATAAATACCTCAGTGCCTCTCAGTGTCAGTCCCTACCCCTCTTTTGTTCTGTCTGTCCTCTCTCCCCCATCACACCCAAGCCTCCGGGGACTTGCAATTGTGTGTCCCCTGTCTGCTGAACTGGGTTCCACATTCTTTTGTCCTTGCAGATGGCATCTTCCCTGGGGATTTCCTTGCTTTCTCCCCAGGAGTGGTCTGGGCCCTGTCCTCTAAGGTGCCGGCACCCACCTCTATGTGCTTCCTTTCCCAAGGCTGGTTTGCTGTCTCCAATTTCTCATAGATAGTGGCCTTGCTGAGGATAGGGAGTGGCCGAGCTTTTATGGAGCAGCTGGCTTGGAGTGCCTTGTGAAATATTAGGGTTTGTAGCCAACTCACAGACATGCACCAAATAAATATTTATCTAGCTCACCTCTTCAGAGATCCTGCTGGGAACCACTGGAGAGAGAAAGATACAGAAAGAAGAGACCTGCCCTTAAGGAATTTGCTGGCTAACAGGAAGGCCAGACAAGTACATAAATAACCTGCTAAAAGGTGGGAGTCTTTACAGGAGTGCCTGGCTCTAGCACCAGCAGCCCACGTGGAGGAACAGAAACGTGGCACAACAGGGACATTGGGTTTGGAGACTTCTGAATGCTGAGGGACTGGGTAGGGTCAGAGAGATTTCAAGAAAGGAGAACAGGCACACAAGTGTGGTTAGAGTCAAAAGGCAGTCTGGAAAGAGGGGTAAACGGTAGGATGCTGAGACCAGACAAGGCAGAATGACGTCAAGAGACCCAACATCTTAAATGCCAGGTTGCGGAGGGGCTAAGTTTCGAAGGTTCTCCAACAGTTCCTGGAGTCTGGGGCTCTGCAGATGGCCCTCATTCCCAGCAGCAACTTCATTATGGCTTTGCACACAGCTTCTAACCTGTCTTACAGGTTCTAGACTCTTAACAATGCCAATCCATTCAGCTGTAGCAACGGGTAGCCATTGAGCACCTGAGCAGGAGAATGGTACTGTGTTCTAGGGCATGCCTCTGCCCATATATGCAAACAGCAAGGAGAAGCTGGGGACATGGGCTGCTGCTTCTAGGGGCCATCAAGGGGCTAGAGAAACCTGTGATAGAATGGTATCCAGAGCTCATCACCCAGGCCAGCTGGGCAAGGATGGCAAGGCTCCCTACCTAGAGTTCTGTTGGCGTGAGATACAGGGTACCACCCACTGCCCTCTTGGGAAAGGTACGACCCATCTGGCTTACTCTACGACGTTCCAATCTTCCTTGCTCTCCAGTGTTCTTGCCCCTACCTATTTCTACTATGGGGGCTCTGAAACTCAGCATGGGGGCGCAGTTAGGGCAGGGAGTCACAGGCAGAACTGAACCCAGAACCTGTCCAAACTCCTAGAATGCACTTCCTCACTCCTGCGTAATGTAATTCACACACCATATGACAAGACTTGGAGGTGCCTCTGCCTTCAGGAAGCCTGCCCTGATTGCACAGATGGACTGGTTCACTGCACAGCCAATCTACTTCAGAGGGTTTTGTTGTTGCTGTTGTTGTTTTGGTTTTTCCCATTTCAAGAAGCCTGAGATGACAACAGTTCGAACCCGACCCCCACCTCCACTCCCTTCCGGGAAACAGTCAAAACTAATGCATGGTGCTGCTATGAGGGCCCTGTGGAGGAAGGCCACCCAGTCATGCCTTTACCACCCTCCCTCTCCAGACTCCAAATGTCAGGTGGAATATCCAGCTAGACATCTTTTCAGGTCCCCTGAAGCTCACATTTCTGGAAAGACCACATAAAGCACTAACACCCTCTTCATTGCTAAGGCCACCTGCTCCCCAGGCTCAGCCTAACAAGATAATCCCCCTGCCTGTGTTCTATGTGTTGGAAGTGTCCACGGTTGGCTCTGGTTGTTAAGCTCCAGATCCTGAGTTGTGGGGAGAGGCCGAAGGCTGTGAAGTTGGCAGCCAACACTCCCAACTCAGGGGCAAAAGGAAGATCTCACTAAGAAGGTCACAGTTGGGGCTGGGCTGTAGGAGGGTGGCAGATTGTTTGGCTAGTAGGCACGAGGTTCTTACAGGGTAGTTAAAAGGAGAAAAGGTCAGTGTTGAACCTTCCAAATGCAACTGTGCTGTGCAAGCTCCAGCCTAGGGCCTTGTTAGCAGGATGACAAGACAGGAGCATCAAGCCATTACCTTAACGACCTCTGCCCTACATCCCTTTGGACCACAGCCAAGATCTCAACCTTGGATCAAGTACATAGCAGCTCAGCTGCTTCCTAGGTTCTAGATCTGGGACTCTGGTCCAGGTCTACTGTTCTGGGGAAGGGTGACATATATGTGCATTTTGTCGTCTTCTCTTGTCCCTAAAGGGACTGTCCAGACTCTGAAAGTCCTCTGAGAAGCGCAAGAGGAGCAGCATTTGACATTCACAGCAAGCTCTTCCAAACACATATGTTGATGTGGGATGGTATGTTGACTGGCAGGAAATCCAACCCCAGGGTTGGAGAACTGACACTTTTAGCCCCACCTACTGGCCCTAGAGATTTGAGGAATTGTATTTTGGGTCGAATACCAATGGCTTAGGGACTTCACCCATTGTGTATACTTAGGGGACCCTCCATTAGAAGCCTACTGTGTGGGGAATGGGAAGCTACTGGCTTGGCAAACATATCCATATGACGGGAAGGTGGTGCACCCCAGACAAAGTGGGGCAGATTTCCCTTGTCAAACCCCTTTGTTGGGCTGTTGTCCGTGTTCTTTATTAATTCCCACAGGAGTTAGAAACAGTGAGTAACTGTGCCCTGAGTTCTTTGAGTGGCTAATATCAGCAACTTGCTGAAGCTGAGGTTCCCAAATGTGTGGAAACCTTGGGCACCTCCTACTTGCAACTAGATATAGAATTGGGAATGATGTTGTGGCATGGAGTCTTTAGCCTGCAGGTCTGTATCTCTCTCTAGGAGTTAATGAGAACCAAATTGATAGAGGGCATCTTTTTGCTGTCTTTAGGAAACTGTAGTATTACACACTTAAGCTTGAGCTCTCTCTGCCTCCATCTCTCCGTCTCCATACCCCCCTTTCTCAAACACACACACACACACACACACACACACACACACACACACACACACACACACACTGACCTTTCACTTTCTGACTTGGAAAGGAAGTGGTTTTTCTCTGCCAAGCACTTCCACAAGAGGTCTAAAGGCAATGGATTTAACTCAACCACGGACTGGGACCAGTAAAGCCATGAATGAAAAGCAAGAGTTTCTCTTCTGAAGGTGATGATGCTGGGTATTTGCTATTGCTGCTGGGGACTGGACGGATGGATGGAGCACTGTGTTATAGTCTGTGTTGTACTGACACACTTGCACTCCTCCATGTAGAGAGAAAGCAGCATGCACACACACCATGACCAGTGTGTTTGTTCTGTGCTAGCCTCCCACCCCCCCAATGGTCCATATACTCCTGGAGGAATACAGGGCTGATACTGGTGGGCACTAACTAGGTTCTCCACATTTACAAGGTACACGAACCTGGATATACAGAGAGCACAAGAGATGATAGTGAGGGAGGTGAGTGTTTTAAGTCTCAGAAATGTGTCTAACCACCTCCAAGAGTAGCAAGGCCCAGTTCTGGAATGACTGTCTGCCTTTTCTCAACTCCCTCCCCTAGTTCCCTATAAAGCCTGCTGGCAAAGATGTTAATCTGCTGCCTTCTCTGGTTGCAGGCTCTCTGAATAGAGCACAGCTTAAAGATCCAATTCCCATCTCTGTTCATTGCCTCTCTGGGATGGGCATCTAGTTACTAGCGATGGATGGATGACACGCTGGGCGGTACACAGTTCTAGAGTAGGCATCCCATCCCTTTTCCAGCAGTCTGGGAGGTGGCAGACAGGCAAAGCCCATGGGGCAGAGCCTGGGAACTTGTGGGTTTTGTTCTGTCCAGTCCTTCTGTGGGACTCAAAAAGGGCATGTCCTTTCTGTCCTTGGAGTCAGTTCCTTTTTGGGTGGCTGTCTTCAGGCTCTTTCCAGTTCTGACCTCTAGCCTACTCTGCTGCTAGGCAATAGGGTTCCTACTGGTCCCGATTCTGCAGGTCTAAAACAGCAGGACAAGCTACAGTCTTGTCCTAGCCTATAGGAGACAACACCACCCTCTCTGGACTTGGGAAGTGCTTGGACTTGTAGTAACTTGATGATGTTTTTGGTCAGCTGACACCCATAGAGGCTTTCAAGACAGGGTATATTTTTTAACAAGAGAAGAACACACCACACTGTAAGCTGAACTGTGTGGTGGTTTGAATAGGTATGACCCCTACAGACTCCTGTGTTTAAATACTTAGTCCACCATAGGGAATAGCATTTATGCATTTACTACTTGGTCTATAGGAGTTGTGCCCTTGTTGGAGGAAGTGTGTCTCTGTGGGGGTGGGCTTAGGTCTCAGAAGCTCAAGCCAGTTCTGTCTGTTCCCTGCAGGTCCTGATGTAGAACTCTCAGCTGCCATGCTTCCCGCCATGATGATAATGGAAAAACCTCTGAACTGTAATCCAGCCCCAATTCAGTGTTTTCCTTTATAAGAGCTGCTGTGGTCATAGTGTCTCTTCATATAAATAAAACCCCAACTAAGACATGACATAACGGTGGGTAAGCCAGGTATGGCAGTACAAGCTTGTCACTCCAGCATTTGAGAGGCCGAGGTAGGTTGCATACTTATAGCTGGATTTAGATACATAGCAAGTTCAAGGTCAGCCTGGACTACATGAGACACTGTCTCACAAAATAAAATCAAAGACTTTCCATTAAAAGTTATCTGTTGATATCTCAGTGTGGTGGCACAGGCCTGTAATCCAAGCTACTTGGGAAACTGAGGCATGAGGGTCTTAAGTTAAAGGCTTGCCTGGGCTGTTGCGCAAGTTCAAGGAAGTCTGGGAAACTTATCAAGGCCATGTTCCCAAATAAAAAAGTAAAAAGAGGGCTGGGGGCCTTGCAAGATGGTTCACCAGACTGAAGTGCTTGTTGCATGAGTCTGTCAAACTGAGTTCAATTGCCAGATCCCAGGACGGAGGGAGAGAACCTATTCCTGAAAGTTCTTCTCTGACTTCTCCACATACACTATGGCATGCATGTTCGAATGCACATTTACACACAAATTTAAAAATATTATTAATGCAATTTTAAAAATGGTTTAGTGGTAAAGACCTTAGGCTCATTCCCATGCAAAACACAAGCATGCACGCACACATGCACACACATGCACATACACAGTTACAAGTTACACATACATACATACACATGCATGTGCACATACATGGACACACCCACACAAAGATACAGATGCAGACACACACACACACACACACACACACACACACACACACACACACACACTTTGTAGGAGAAATGTAGTCAGGTAATTCCCTGGCAAGCAAACAGAGCTCAGCCTCATTCCTCAGGTCAAGCTTCAGGAACCTGCTGACTTCCATGGTTTCAGATCATGGGACGTCTTGAGGATGTATGTATAGAGGGTACATGTCATGTGGCATTTCTATGAGAATATCTGACTTAAAACTCACAGCTGTGTGGAAGGGCCTCTGAAGGTTGCCGTACCTTCCTCTGCCCAGAGGCAAGGCCATAGCTTAGGGCTACTTTAGCACAGGGCTCTTTCATCTTCTGACAGAATGCGACAGAGGCCCAGTCTGGGCAGTCACAAGTCTGGGGACCACTAACTTCAGCGGAGGGAAGCCTTCCACAGGTGTTGGTGTTGAAATACACTCTACACGACCCCCGCCTGCTGTAGAGTGGGTTCCAAGGGCACCTATTATTCCTAAAGAAGCGGCTTTGCTGCGCCCAGCCTTGACACACAGCGTGCTTTCTCAGCTGTGCCTAGCAGTACCTGTCAGACTCTTCATGCTCTGAGGGTCTCAAATGACCATGCAACAGTTGACAACAAGGGTCCTGCTCATGTAGGACGACGTCACGGGTGATTACATAAGGAAACACAAATGCTTTCCAGGCAGTTGAGGACCAGCAAGCCTGCTCTTGCAACTTCCAAGCATGCTGGTCCTTCCCAGGCTCTCTGGTTCCCGGAGCCACTCAGGGCAGCTGAGTTCAGGCTCTGTGAGCCTCGAGCCTCCCTTCTACAGTCAGAGAACCCTGTTTCCAACCCCAGTCCAGCTTCTCTCCTGCTGTGAGCCTTTGAGTAACCTCTCTGGACTTAGTCATCTGTGCTTTACAGTGTCAAACACCTTCTCATCTTACCCCTGGATTGGCAGTAAGAAAGGACTTCCACAAGGCCTAGTACAGAACTGACCGGGTAGTAAAGGCTGGCAGCTCCTACAAATAGGGATTTTCCCCCCAGGTCACCAGGACTTTCGCTCCTTGGAGTGCATCCATTCTTTGGTTTCTTTCTTCTCAGCCCTGCTGAATGTTAGGGGTTCACACAGAGGTCACAACTGGTCTCAGAGGGGACAGACCTGCAAAGGACTAACGGAGCTGCTAAGAGCATAGCACAGGACTGAGGAGCTAGCTCCACCCAGGAGGCCTGAGTAGGGTGCCCAGCAAGGAAAGCACCTAAGAATTAACCAGGAGGCAGGTATAGCACCAACCTATAATCCCAGCACTCTGAGGTAGATGCAGAAGGATTACAGTGAGTTCTAGGTCATCCTGGGCTATACTCTGAGGCCCTGTCACTAAACAGAAAACACACAAACAACACACAGCCAAGAAGAACAAGTGGGAGGTGCTCAGAGTGAGAACCTGGCCCTCAGGATTCTGGGTTCTGATGTCACTGGTCACTTGCATGGGGTGAGGTATGCTGTTTGGGGAAGGGAGTAAGAAATGATGCAATACAAAAAAGACATGGTAAGGTGAGGACACCGGGCAGTGGGGGTCACTAGTTGGAACTGGGAGCATCTTCTCTCCTCGTGGGCGATGGGTGACAGAAGGTGTTTGGACAGGTCAGCTGACCATGTGGGAAAGAACTTGGAGCAGTCTGCAGGGTAGAGACACTGAAGGGGGAGCTCTAGGGATGTGGTTGCCTAAGTCTAGCTGCGTGACATAATTCCTGCGCATGAAGAGCAACAGAAAAACCTTCCTGGGGGCTCTCTGAGGATCCCAGACTTCAGAGCCTATCTGCTGAGCTTGGCTGGCCTGGCTCCACACTGGCTAAAGCTACCTGACCCTGGGCGACTTCTCGTCATTTCTGGGTCTGCAAATTGCTGCTGCTGCTGCTGCTGCTGCTGCTGGTGGTGGTGGTGGTGTGTGTGTGTGTGTGTGTGTGTGTGTTTATACATTAATTTAATATATAGAGTGTTCAGGTCAGGGGCCCATGTCTATCTGGGAACTTGGTGCATGGTGCTTACTGTATTTCAGGTTTTACACATGTGTTTTTAAGAAGAAAGCAAGGAAGTTTCTCAGAACATAGCCTATGTTGTTACACCTTGAAACTGCACTTAACATTCTCTGCAATGGATGTACTTTGTTATGGGAACTCGGTTTGCCATTACTTCCCTTTCCTTCCACATACACATTTCCCAGAGCACAGTAATTTCACTATATTTTTACCAACTTTACAGCAATGGAAAATGGACACGCCAGACGATCTACTTCTCATTACTTATTAATAAAGCAATATAGCAAAGGGTCAACCGCCTTGTGATGGCTGGTTTTGTCGGCCCAATAAGCTTTCCCATTTGCTTCACTTCAGCCGCGCACCCAAGACACCTATCCATCCTCAAGGGTCCTAAGCCTTGCACGTGAAAGCATCCCATTTCCCTCTGCACACTCATTTTAGGTTTTCTGGAAACAGAGTCCAGACACCAGATGAGCTAAGGCCAGGTGTGGAGGGGTTTCTGGGAAAGGAAGAATGCAGGATCATAGTTATGGTTTATATTTGACATCTGAGTAATGGGAGGGACAATATGGAGTCCAGCCTAGAGGAAGGTCAGGACATTCACAGGGGGGTTTGCTGGATCTTGAGGTTCTCAGCACAGATGGGGTACCCAGAAGGGCATGTCAGCCAGGGGACTGGCACTGCAGAGGAGCCTTAGGGAAGTGGGAAGGCATAGCCCAGGAGCCTAGAAATACCCCACAGGAAACAGATGGTTGGAGGAGGATCTCTTTCAGATTACACCTAGGGAAGGAGAAGCTGTGAGGGGCCCTCCATACTCTAAGCCAATATACTCACAGTCTCACTGAATGTACTCAACTTACAGGCTCCTCTGCAGGCAAGCCACCGCATGCTCCTTCTCTGTGGCTACCCAGAACAGCATGGGTGTCCACTTAGCATGAATGAGGAGGCCACTGGGCCTGGGGACCATGGGCTGACCTCTATGGCATACATTTGTACAGCTTGCTGGCTAGAAAGCACCTGGATCTCCATGTCTACACCAGCAGTAAGAGAAGGGACTGAGCCTCAGGTCCCTGCCCAGGGCACTGAGTTGTCAGTCAGCCTATGGGCCTCCAGCCTCACATCCTCAGTACTGGTGCCTATGGTAGGTGAGCACATCTCACATCTGACATGACTCTGGGCTTAGCGTCTAGGAGGGCACTGGGTGGAGGGAGAGGGTACGTGTTTCCTTCACTGTGACCAGTCTGCACCTTAGCCTTTCCTTCTGCCCACCTAGATTCACCCACTCAGATGCTCAGATGAGCACTTGAGACAGCACTGGAAACCACTGGGCACACACGAAAGAGCTCAGACTGAAGATAACCAGGGGATGGGAAGGGATCTTCGATGCCACACAGGATGAGTCCAGTGGGCTATGTTTAGGGAGAGAACACTCCAAGCGATGCCTCACCCCTCAACTCCACTTGCTTCTGGACCCCACTGACCTGTTCCCAGGTTCATCCGTCATAGGGTGGGCTAAGGAAGCCATCTCATATGTATATGAAAGAGAAATGCGTGATTTACCTCATGTGTACATGGTCAGGATGGAGCCTGCCAAACGATTCTCTGGATCCTTTTTCCCCAGAAACTGCTGCCCCCTTTCCCCCATGACCAACTGTCTTAGGATGTACCTTCCCTCCAATGATTCTCTGGAGATGATGCAGCTTGTTCAGGGGACACAAGAAAGCTTTGTGTCTTTTTGGTCCCTAAGTGTCCCTATATATGACAGCATTTCCATGGCTCATGTGTTCAGTGGAGAGCAAGGGGTAATGTTTCATTTCCTAGGCAAGAACAAGAGAAAATGTCCTGTCATACCACACTACCTCTAGGCCAGCCCTTCAAATATGAGAACTATGGGAGCCCGGGTCCAACAATCTTCTTATGCTTGCAGAGCTAGAGATAGGTAAACTGAGGTCTGAGAAATAAAGAGGCTTACCAGAGTGCACAGCAAGAGGAGACAGGGCTGTACGGCAGTCTGATCTCTGACTTTTGCTTACCCAACCCCACTGTGGGGAGGCCAGGCTTCGGAGTAGTCTTACTATACTCCCACAGCCAGGGACACTCTCAGGAACATGCCCAGTGCCAGGTGACACTCTTCCTTAGAAGTGAGTTCCAAGGAAACATGGGGGGTGAGGGGCTTCATTAGCAGCTGGCTAGTTCCCACAGCAAGAATTGCAGGGAAAGTGCAGAGGTCAGAAAGTACCAGACAGAGTAATACTGAGCCTGGAGCCCTTTGGCTAGGTTCAGCCCCTTTCTGTGCTGACTCTGAATGGTTCATACAGCTCCTCTGTGGGGTAAGGTGAAGTCTGGGGCAGCTACCAGATGAGGCTGCTGACAACACCCCTGGGACAATGGGGAGATCGCTAAATTCCAGAAATCCCCTGAGCTCAGGGCTTTGGGTGCTGTGGAGGGGAGGAGAAGAGCCTTGAAGTCAGGAGACTCCTCCCTATCTTTTCCTCCCAGGTCCCAGAGGGGCCAAAGCCATTACAGAGAAGGGACATCCAGTCAACAAAGACAAATTGGCTTAATTGACCCAAATTAGAGGGAGGGAGGGCCCAGTGGCCCAGCTGCTGGTGCATTTAATCACTGTCACCCTGTGTGGCCAGGGACAGCCCCTCCCCCAAGGCCACAAGGGTCATCTCTTCTGTGAAAGGCTGCCTCTCTGAATCTTCTTCCATCCTCAGGAAGCAGGGCTGGGGCTTTGGGAACAAAAACAGTCTCTGGTCAAAGACCATCACTACCCCACAGAGTTGACAGAAGAACTTGAGCAGAGGTCCCAAACCCCGTATTCTGAGGTCAATGGCAAAGGCCTGGAGAGGGGCTCTCCGGATGCTCTACACAGGATCTTTGCAGCCGGAGGCTTCCTAGACTGTAGCAGAGGCTCGTCCCATATCTGGGTGCTACTGTTTCACTCTCTTGGCAACCTTCTTTTGATTAATGAAGGCAGCAAGTTAACTGGGGGCCCCCTGAATATCTATACAAAGTGACAGCTGAGGGCTCTCTAAGCAACTTTGTCGACGGGATGCCTTTGGCTATCCTTGCCAGAATTCTATCCTTCAATAAGGTAGGCAGGCCACCTGTCTATCAGATCCCTATGCTCCAAGCTGGAGATCATTCTCTCTGCTACTTTGAACATCAACGGGAGCCCATGCATAACTAGGACCTATGTGTCCCAGCTCCCACAGACCCCATGGCTTGGCCTCACAGTTCCCCCATTTCCAGCTGCATACTTCCTTTTTTTTGCTTGGAATCTGATTTATTGGGCTTTCTTGGGCTCTCCCTCCGAGTCTCAAGAAGAGTCCTGTACTCTGTACATCGCCCAGATCCACCCTGTTGGGTCAAAGCCAGACCTGCCCTGTCCCCTTCAGCTCTTCTCTGGTCTGTTTGTTGTTTGTTTCTGTTTGTTTGTGTTTGTTTTATTTTGTTTTTTTGTTTTGTTTTGTTTTTTGTTTTGTTTTTTGGTCCCCAGGCCTCTGCCAACACAGGTGCTGAAAATAACATCTCAGAGAGGACCCTCAAAGGACTTCTGCTAGGATGGGTCAAATGGACTATCTATCTGACCCTGTGTCCCTCCTCCTTCCTGCCCCTCATGTTCCACACAGACTCTCCAGTGTTTTGTTTTTACAAACAAGGTTTCTCTGTGTAGCCATGTCTGCCCTGGAACTTGATCTTTAGACAGGGATGTCCTCTAAACTCAGAGATCCACCTGTCTCTGCCTCCAGATGCTGGAATTAAAGGTGGGCGTCACCACCACCCCGACTCTCCAACTTTTAAGTGAGCTGCTTATGAACAGCTGATTAGAAATTGGCAGGTGGAGCCTGGGGTCTTGAATTTAAATTCTTTTAGGTTGGAAACATTTTAGAAATGAGACCTAAGAGTAAACATCAAATTCATTTATGTCTTTTATATCTCTTAAAAAAATATATATATATATATAATTTTGAATGTGGCCTATTTAATGTGTGGGGTGTGGAATTTTCCACTTAGGATGTCACATCTGTGCTCAAAACATTTCTGAGTTCAGAGCATTCAGATCTTGTGATATCAGTACTCAGTCTGAAGGCTAGCCCACCAAACATGTTATTCACAATGCATGCACTGAATTGCTCCTTCTACCTACACAACAAGACTCAATCGTGACTCCAGGATGCCTGCCTGCCTGCCTTGAGCACTTAGACCCAGAACAGAGAACCAAGTAAGAAGGGTAAGGGCCAAAAGAAAAAAAATAGTTTCCACCCTAATTATTAAAAGATAGGTCTGGGAACTGGCCTGAGGTAGTTCAGTTGGTTAAGTGGTTTCTGTGTGTATATGAAGGCCCACATAAAAGGCTAGGCATTGTGGCAAGCTTCTGTAATTCTGGCACTGGAAAGGCAGACACAGAAGAGGACCTGAGACTTTCTGGCCAGTCAATCTAGCCAAGTCAGTGAGCTCCAAAGTCAGTGAGAGACTATGTCTCAAAAATTAAGGCAGAGTAGTAAAGCAAAACATCTAACATGGACTCTAGACTTCACATACATATATGCACATAAACCTATTCACACACACAAACACATGTGCACACACACATACCAGGCATGCAAATACATGTACTAATAGCACAGGTCTATCTTCAACATACTTTCTCCTCCTCTACAAGTCTCTGTCTCCTAACTCTGAGAGCCTCCAAGATCCACCCCTACAAGGTCTTTAAGCATTGGGGGACTTTCCTAGGCCAGTCTCAATGCTGGGAACCTTATGCAATGCTGACTTCTGGGTCCTTCTACTTCCTTTCTTGCTTTGACATTGGGTTGCCCCAACGGTTACCTAGGAGCGAATTCAGATGCTAAGCTGGATGGCGGAGCCAAGTGTGTAGCCGAAATCAACATCCTCTGCCTGAGCAGCTTCTAAATCTAGACAGGCCCAGATCCCAGACAACCCAATTCAACCCATCACACAGTTGCAAAGGCGTTTGCCATTCACTCGGTGTCGTCATTCCACCTCCAAATCCCACATGCCGAGCCTGACACCAGACAAACCAGCCCACCATGGTTCCACTGACCAGAGGACAGCAGGTATGAATGATGTCAGCAAGTGTTTATGGGATGTGGGGTGCTCACTGCACAGGCTTGTAGGACACTCCCTAAAGGAAGCCATTTATTTTCCACGCTCTGATTCTCCAGATACCTCTGACCTTGCTCGCTGTCAGTAGAGACTGACTGTAGACAGTCCCAGGAACACACCCCCTTCCTTATAAAGCTTTTGCCTGAGGCTTTGGATGTCCCAGTTGGGTCTCTCCCATTGTTCTCAGTGGCACCCATCTCTCTGCCTAGATTTACTTCCTCTGCATGTGTGGCACTTATGAGGGGCGAGCTCCTTTGTGCAGGTGTGTGTGGGCTCAGGGCTAGTGAGCCATGCCTGGAACAGGGACAATCTAGCTCGGCGTGAATGTCTGAGAAGAGGCTCAGGCTTGCATGGATGACCCGGCTGGGGCAACCATGGTGGGGCTGGCTGAGTTTTATGGCTAGCGATGGAGAAGAGAGCAGCTCTGGAGATCAACACATTCCACCGTGGGATCCAATGCTATGGTGACACTTCACAGTAGCAAGGCTGTCTCTAGAGAGGCCTTGCAGCTCATGCTGTGTTCGGGCCACATCCCCAAACTGTGGAAGGTGATTTCAAATTTGTAACAATTATTCACTTAATTGGTTTCCAATTAAGTGGGAGAAGGAGCGGAGGCTGTGCCTGTGTTCGTCCTCCTTCCTTCTTGGCACATCAAAGGGAGCCCAAGAAGATGACAAACCATGGTTCTGTGGCATCTGGGACAGTGTGCCTGCTAGGGAGGTAGACAGGACTGGTACGGGTGCCTCTGCTGCCACACAGTCTTTCTGGTACCTGTGGCTCTAATCCCACCGGACACCCCTCAGGGGCTCATATCCACTGGAAAACAGAATGGGGTCTCAAGGAAAGGGGGCATGAAGGTCTTGGGATAGCCTTAACAGCTGTGATCTGCAGGTCCTTGGTAGCCCAATGCTGGCAGACTCAGTGCCTGTCTATTGGCTCCATGGATATGTTTCAGGGCTGCCACAGGGTCATGCAGAAAGTGCGACTCATGGAACCTTGGGAAACCCCCTCCACTTTCCTTCTCCCAGCTGCTGGCTTTCATCTGTGTCACCTGCCACCTGTATACAACATGAAAATGTTATGTTGTATTGTACGTGGTCTGTCATATACATTTCTGATTATAGAATGTCACTGATTTCATCCAATCCTATTACATTTCATACAGAGATAGTGGTCCAGACAGGGAATAGGACTTAGAACTACATGACCATGTCAGGGCTGGGCTACCAGAAAGAAGGTACCCTTGTTTCTGGTTCCCATACCAGGCAACAGTGACACTTCACAGAAGCAAGTGTGGTGAGCACACAGGAGAGATGCTGAAGAAAGTAGGCCCAAATTGCCCCCCCCCAGCTGTGGTCATGATAGCATGGGGTGTGGTCTGGGATAAGCCCAGGTTCCAAGGCCATATGCATGGATTCCATGCTGAGCCTCTAGCTGTTTGTCCTGCCCAGGAGAGCCAGGTCACATACCTAGAACTTGGTTCTAGATCTTCTCTAAGGGGCAAAGGTTGCAGGGAAAATTAACCAACCACTTTCTTACTGGGTCTAAGGTCCTCTTCTCAGAATGGAAATCATGCCTGATACAGTTAACAAAAACAAGAAGCCACGCTGGATAGGTCATCAGCTCCAGGAGTGCACCTACTACTATACATAGTAGTAAATGGACACCGTATTAAACCGTGTCTAAATATTTATCTTACAGACTAGACTAGAGCAGCTCTCAGGCCTTATCAAGGAAGCTTCAGTTTGAAGGCCTGGCACACAGAGGTACCAGGGAATACTTTGCAGAGGGAATGATGACCAAAGCAACTAGCATATATTTGGGAGAACCAATCCCCGAGGTCTGGGAGCCAGCCTGTGCTGGTTCTGAGCTACGGTAGAAGAAACCAGGCTCTAGAGGGCACCCCAATGCTCCCCACCCAATCCTTGTCTAGAGGGACTCCAAATCCCTCTGATAGGCAGGCTCAGTCTTTCTCAGGATGCACCTAGACTGACAAAAAGGGCAATTCCTCCAGAAGAGTCCTAGAATAACAAGAGAGGCACACTTTCCCAAAGAGACCTGGAGTAGTAGACATGGCAGGGTGTGTGTGAGGGAGGTGGGGTTCTTCCTGTCTGATGGTTACCTCCTGCCTGAGGGAGGAGGCAAAGCTTGGGTTGTGTGGCCTTGAAACCCAGGGCAACCTGAGTTCCAGTACCCTGTGGGCAGGAGCAGGTAGACAGGACATCAACATGCCAGTCAGGGAGCTGACACCGACATTGTTATTTCTTTCCCTTGTCTTTTTCTTTTCCTTTATTTTCTTACATCGAACAATTTATGGAAATCATTCAGGGGCTGTTTAGAAAAAAAGATGAAGACTTTTAAAGGCAAGGCCTGGGGATAGTTTTATGCAAATCAACATGCATGGCCTTAGAGCAGGAGTGTGGATCTTAAGGTGAAGGCGAGATGTATATATATGGTTACGGTTTCCTATGACAGAGGAGGGGACATGAGGGACAACTGTGGACAAGAACAGGGAGCAGCTGAGACAGAGACAGGATGTCCGTTGTCCCAAGCCTCAGCTTCCCCTTTTGTATCTAGATCCTTACAGGGCACCTACCATCTTCTCTGCAGCCCTCAGCTCCTATTGGTTCGCTGACTCCCAGGATTAGAAGGCTAATGTCAGAAGTGTAGTCCACCCCCTAGTGTAGTACAGAGTTGAAACACCCTGACCCCTGCCTCGTCAGGATACCTCTTCCTGCTCAGTGAGCAGGCTCCAGACAAGACTGTCTCTGTCTGTCTGTCTGTCTCTGTTTCTCTGTCACACACACACACACACACACACACACACACACACACACACACACAAACCCTCTGCCATGGCACTCCTTGGTCCAGCGTTTGGCAGCTGTGGCTTCAATGGCAGGAAGCCCCACCACTGTCCTTCTCCAAACCCAGGTGAGACCAGGGGCCGGTAGGTACCTCTGCCACCTGGCATCAACTGCACTGCACAGAACCGGCTTGCACACTCGCCCCGTGCCGACCTATGGCTGTCACGTGCCTGCCTGGTATGTGCTATATGCTCAGCCTTTCAAAAGCTTTCAACAGCATTGACTTAACAATCACTGCCATTGAGTGTGTACCATAAGCAGAAGCCTCCTCCAAGCCCACGTTATCTCCTGCCTTCCTTCACTGTAATGACTAAGAGGATCATACTGCTAGTACACCGTTATGTAAATGTGGAAAGCAAGCTCAGAGAAGGTACGTCAGTTCTCTAAGATCACACAGCTTGAATTTGACAGACAAATGTGTGAGTGAGAGAGTGAGACAAGGAGTAACTTCTCCACCTCTGGCTTGTGTCACCCATCTAAGGACTGATTTGTCTCTCTAGCAGCTCTCCAGGTAGGAAGAGTGAGAAAACGGAAGAGATGCACAGCTACGATTTATTCCTTTCTTTCGAGATATAGACTGAAAATCTCTCTGTGCTGGGCACAACGCTCAACAAAACTAATGTGTTTCCCGCTGGCAGGAGCCTCCCTTCAGCTGGGGGCTCAACCTCTGAGCAAGTAGACACATAGGAGAAATCTCAGAGCCGAGGAAGTGGGCAGAGGTACCCACGGAGGGCTTTTTCGGTAAGAAGCATTTGTTTGGGAGATAAAAGGACAAACTGAGGGGCCAGAAGACCAAGTCTCTGAGGCACCACACCCAGCAGGCAGAGGACAGCTAGGAAGACCATGTGGCTAGAGTCGAGGGATCAGAGGCAGGGCCAGAGAGAAAGGACAGTCCTGGTAGGCTTAGGAGTTGCTGCAAGGGCTCTGACTTTCTCTCCTGCTGAGGTAGTGTGGAGAGGGGGACTATCAACAGAAGGGTGACTGCATTTGACCTTGATTTCCAGATTCTGGTTGGGGGTGAGGCACAGGAGCTCTGGGTACAGCTGCTTCAAAGAGGGGTCAGAAGTGTGAGTATGAATTACCCCAGCTAGGAGAGGCAAAGCCAGCTCTAAGTGGGCAGAGGACTTCCAAGAATCAGGTGGAGCTGTTCAGGACTAGCGGGGACTTCAGAAAGCAGGGCTTTCTCAGTGCCCCTGAGAGAAGGAGGTCCTGGATCTAGCCAACAGGGTGAGACATGCGGTTTGGGGCTACAATACTGGTAGATGAGGCTCAGAGCTGCACATAGCCTGAGGCTGGCCAAGTGGAAGGTCAGACTTCTGAGGCTGTGACCTCACCTCCGCCCCAAACAGAAGGAAGCAGGAGCTACAAACACCAACTCACAGCTTCCTTTGGGCTTCCACAAGGAAACAACTATCTTTTGGACAGATGGGTTGGAATATATTGTTAAAATTACTTTGCAGTACAATCGTACATATGGCTTCTATCTATTGGGAAATGAAGTCAGGGGCTCTAAACCTGCCCTCAGGCCCTGAGAAGGTCTGAGTGTTTGTCTGTGCCATCACTGGGGGACAGGTGATGCAGGTGGGGGGAGCAGAAGCGGGTGTGGGGGTGCTGGGACAGGCAATGCGTACCATTGACCCCATGACACCACTAAAAACAGTGACTCTGTGACTTTGTCATGAGATGTCACACAGGGTACGCTGCTCTAACTACCCACCTTCAAGGACCCTTCAGGATGGAGGAAATTTTCTTTTCATTGTAGATGTGTATTGATACACATAGTATAACAAGTCCTTGGGGACTCCTGTGTTGTCCCAGTGAACTTTCAGGCTACAAGATCAAGGCAACCAGGGTCCTGAATCAGAAACCATCTATGACCTGGGCCCTGACTGAGGAGGTAGAGGTAACCCTCGTCCACCTTAGGAATTGCCTGATATGGATATGAATCTCAAGAGGCCTCGGCCCCTCTGGGCAAGTGCCATGCTTGTGTTAGAACAGAATTGGAGGTGGGGGAGGGGTGTGGGGGGGAAGGGACCTGGCCTGCTGCAGAGATCTGGGAAGGGGGGAGAGGGAGATGGAGGGAGAAACTGAGATAGCTACTGTGGTCCTAAAACCAACCATGCATTGCTAGGAGGCATTACGGCTTTTTTAAAAAAGGCTCTAACAGAACCAAACAGGGAAACCAATCACCAGAAACCTGCTCTCTGGGAAGTCTTTGGCACATCCCGAACATGCTTCCTGGAAGGCTCTGGCTTGCCCATGGCTCTGGACAAGAAAGAAAGAAACCTATATGTACTGATCCCTGTGGCCGATGACCACTGTTTGTTCTGGGTGTTTCCACAGTGGGCTCTGCCCCTGCACAGCTTCCTGAGAGATGGCTCCAACACTCCTAGGCTGTGGATGAGGAAGCCAATCAGGCTACTGAGGGTCTGGTAGCCAATCAGCCAAAGTCTCTGGCTCTCAAGCCACTTGGCTGCACTGTGTTGAGAAGGGTTAGAACCAGCTGGGTGCTGTGGAATCCTCCCAACCCTTGCTCCGTGTGCCTAGCTCCTGAGCTCTCCCTGCAGGCCACAGGCTGGCAGAAGCCCCAAGGAGATGTATCTCTGCCTTTGGCTAATGGGTGGGGTGTGAAATGAGGCTGGCCGGTTCTCCATTGCACAGTGAAGGCAACTGGGGTCTCTGGGCTTGGACTCTGATGTGTTGTCCAGGAGACCGTACAGCCAAGTGCCTCCAGGAACTCTGGGCCTTGACAGTTCCACATCCTGAGCTTTAGACCACAGGCTGCCCACCTTCCATTTGCACATCTGCAGACCAACACTGTAGACACAGTGTCCTGCCATGTCAGCTCCCCGGCTCACCACAGAGGCAGCGTCCATCCTCAAATCCAGCTCCGAAAGTGGCTTCTCACCATCCAAGGTGGTCCCTGAGATGACTGCTAATGGACATTTTCCATGACAAGACCCACAACTGCAGATGGCAGCGCTGCCCCTCCCTTCCATGCTCTGGACAGAACTACAGTTTGTTCCCTGACCTGGTCATTGTTAAGACTTCAGCCTGTGTGCTATCTTCTCTCTCCACAACTCTCAATGGCTTCTGAGCATTTTGTGGAACATGGAATCACCATTTGAGAGATCTCTAGACAGAAGATCCTTTTGACGAATGGCTACTCACTTGCCTGACATTTAGTGTCCTATACTGTGCCCTGGCAGGCAGCCTCAGTATACCAGATCATCTCACCTCTAGGATCTAAGCACTAGGCCAGCAGCCATCTTGCCCCCATTCTTTCTCTTCCCAGTGGAAGAAGACACCAAACTGCTTTACTTCCAGAATAGTATTCTGGAACCTGACCAGGAGTTCCCGATATACCTCAGATGCCTCCCCCTAATCTCTCAAGTCACACAGTTCTTCCTCCCTCCAAACATTCCCAGTCCCTTCCACAGTTGCTCCAATTGTTTGGTCACCAACTCTGCAGACCAGTCTCTTCTCCCTAGGACATCACATTACAAACCCATTTAAGAACAGATTAGCAGAGGCAGGTCCCCTCACAATCAACATGGCACCTGGCATACACTAATAACATTAGTAACGATACTATTGACAACCATCATTTTTGCGAGTTGGCTCTGTGCTGAGCTGGGTGCGGCTTGAAGTGTTTGGCATGTAGTAACTCACTGAATCATCACAGAAAATCCCGCAGGTGGAGGCCTGATCATCATCTTTCACTGACGAAAGCTTAAGCACAAAGTGGCTAAGTAACTTGGGCACAAATCACACAAGGGGCCATGGAGTCAGGCAATTTATTGCTGAGTGCAGGGAAAGGATAGATGGCAGGGGAAAGCTATGGATGCCACAGCCAGGTAGAAACAGAACAGGGTCCTGTGCTGGCATCAGGGGATGATGGTTAGGTACCCAACACCAACTGGAGGGCACAATTAGTGCTCAGCACACAGCAATGGCTGCCCAACACGGGTGTGTGGCTTAGCAGGGGCCAAGGTTGGGGAAAATGTTCCTTGAAAGGGGTGTTAGTGCCCCATCGAGGGCTAAGCCCATCACTGCCTGCCTTCCTCACCTTCAGCCTTCTCACTCATGGGCTGGCTACCGCCAGTTTTTCCCTCTCTGAGAATAGCCACAGAAAATTGAGATCATTTTTCTGCTGTGTTGGCAGCAGAGAAAATGGCCATTTTTCCCATTTCCAACTGAAGAGTTTCTTCCTCTTAGACAAAGGCCCCAAACATCTACGGTACCAGAAGAAAAACAAGGCAAGAGACAGATGGACCCCCCTCGTGGGCACCAGGGATGATCAATGGTTACTGTCTGGTTGCGGGAGGCTAAGCTAATAATACCAAGACACTAACAGGTCAGTGGCAAGGCAGGCTGGGAGGCACCAGAGTAGGTGACCCGGAACAGATTAGGCTGCAGGTTGCTCAGGGACTGACATGTAGTAGGCTCTGTGGTCCCTGAATGCTGGCAGATCCTCCTCCACATCTTGATCAACGTACCCCCAAATAAAATTGTATAAAACCCGGCCAAGGATGTGCATGTTATGCTCATGTCCCAGGGAGCAGGATTTTTGCAAAGTTACATAATTAGCCAAAAGATGAGACTGTGAGAGAGAGAAGCTGTATGGCATCTGGGGTCCTGTGAGGTGTGAGGACACTGGCATTTAGTCTCCTGGGGTTGTCAGGTGCCCCCTCCCCCTCCCTTCCTCCCTACCCCCTCCGTTGCTCTCTCTAGCTCTCTCAGACCCCAGTCTTACGGACCTCTCACCTTCCCAAGTGGGCCATGCTATCCAGGGCTCTTCACCACAATCCTTCTGTGTAGATGCTGACGGTGCCCCTTCATCTCCTCATCCCTTGACTTTCATACTTAATGATGCCCCATTCAGTGAGGTCTCACCTTGTGTGACAGACTGGTAAACTCCCTACTTTCTGACAGGACATTTTGTCTCTGACAAGCATAGCATGCCCAACGACATGTACAGGTACACTGCTGACTACTGCCTCCCTGCTCGAACCCAAGGACAGCTCTCCAGCATCTTGAGGAGTTTCACTCAAAGACTGTCCCCATGCAGTAACTACCAGCTGAGTACTTTCTGAGTGTCAAGGACATTGTCCATGTATGCGTGGATATACAGAAGGCTATGCATGCTGGTTCATTCAGACAAGAGGTTCTCAAACTGTGGGTCGTGACCCCTTGGGGGGTGTCAGATGACCCTTTCATAGTGGGAGCCTAAGACAGAAAACACAAATATTTGCAGCGTGATTCCTAACAGTAGCAAAATTACAGTTATGAAGCAGTAACGGAAATATGTTATGGTTGGGGGTCACCACCAACATGGGGAACTGCATTAAAGGGTCACAGTGTTAGGAAGGCTGAGACCATTTGATAGACAATCGTCACTCACTCACTGTGCACCAGAGTGTTTCTTGGGACACAGATGGCAATGGCAAAGAAGGGGTCATATGCTATCCAGGGACATTTATGGTGGTGGCTAGGAGAGAAGCCAGGCAGCACATCATTCCAATGGGGGCTAATCAGTATGCGTGGCAGCATGAGTGAGCCTTCTGCTATCTGAGAATCAGGGTGGCTGTCCTGTCAACTTGACACGAGCTAGCGAGCTAACGTCATCAGAGAGGAAGGAGCCTCCATTGAGAAAATGCTTTCACAGGCAAGTCTGGTGGGAGTATTTTCTTAATTAGTGATTCATATGGGAAGTCTCAGCCCATTGTGGGGGGGTACCCCTGGACCAGTGGTCCTGGGTTCTATAAGAAAGCAAGCTGAGGGAGCCAGTAAGCAGCATTCATCTATGGTCTTTGCATCAGCTCCTACTTCTAGGTTCCTGCCCTATTAGGTTCCTGTCCTGACTTTCAATAATAACAGCAATATAGAAGGGTAAGCCAAACCCTTTCTTCTGTGACTTGCTTGCTGGTCATGGTGTTTCATCACAGAAATAGAACCCCTAAGACAGTGGCTTTCTGGATAGGAGGGGTGGATGTGCTCTGTCTTGGAGACTAGGTTAGAGAGAAGGTGGAAGAATGTCCTAGTCCTAGGAAATGACAGGAGAGAAAATGTAAGTCATCAAGAGTCTGGACACACCTAAAAGATCAAGGGAGAGAGGGGAGCTCCAACAGCCTGGGGGTTTACCAGCTCCTGCACCTCTTCTCCCACGCCAGGGCTGTCTCTGATGGAAAGAGAGCTCCAGGTACAGAGTTGGAAAGCCTGGCTTTAGACATGGCCAGGACTGCTCACTGGGAAGTGGCTTCACACAGTGGCCACCTGGGGACACAGTGGGACCACTCATCACAGTGTGACTAGGTAGGAAGGACTCTTATGTCTCTCTGCTCCTTAGGAACCCACAGTGTTTCCGCTTGGGATAGGTGATGGGGAACGTCTCTGAGTATCTGACCGTTTTAAGGAATATCCAACCATCCTGAGGACCCTGAGCATGTCACTTTCCCAGGCCCAAAAATGGGGCCAGGGAAACAGAGAACAGCTGGCAGGCTCTACAAGCAAGTACATCACTTCCCAGAATGGAACTGGAAAGGCCACTTGAGCGACGAGGGCAAACTACTTGCCTATTCTTGTGGACCAAAAGTTTAGGGAAAGAGAATGCAAAGAGAAGAAATCGGGCTTGATAAAAGGGGTGCTTTCTAAAAGCAGATAATTACCTAGATGATTTTGCTAAAGAAAGAAAGGAAGAAAGAAAGAAAACCAAAGTTTATTTTTTCAATTACCTTTACTACTCTTGCCTCCTTTTTTTTTTTTTTTTTTTTGAAGCAAATTATTCATTTTTGCATCTATTCATTCATGCAACAAGCATTGAATTATCTAGGTCATTGCTTCCATTTTCCACTCATCCTGCTGGGTGCTGAGAGCCGAAGGGCCTGGTCTTCCTCTCCCCCTCTTGTGTATGTGTGTGTGTGTGTGTGTGTGTGTGTGTGTGTGTGTGTGTGTGTGCACTCATGCTGAGATGGCAAGGGAGGAAAGGGAGCTGAAAAGTACAAAGAGTAAGACACAGCAGTGATTTCTGGGCTCCAAGACCATGGGAGCTGGGGTTCCCTGAAGCTGGCTTGCCTCTGGGCTCACCTGTCCCCTCTCTAAAGTCCCAGTATTCTCCATTGACAGCATTTGGCTGCCAGAGCTCTGGCATGTCTTTGCTAGATATGTGGCCTAACCATGGGGATGGCGAGAATCCCGCCAGAATTGATGGTAAGGCATGCCCACTTTGCAACAGAAAGAACAGAGAAGGGGAAAAGACATTTAATTTCTTTAAACTATACACACACACACACACACACACACACACACACACACACACACACACACATACACACACACAACTGGCTCATTAATTTCTTATTAAAATTCTGTGTTGAGTTCAAGCGGGGAAGAAGGGAGGATGGCAGGGGATGGGAGACAGGGGTGGAGAGGGCAATTGGGACCTTGTTTTAGCATTTGCTGTGGTGGAGGAGTGGAAGGGAGCAGAGAAACAGGAGGTTAAGAAAAAGGTCTCTTGGCAGAGGAGGAAAACAGGCTTGGGAGAAAAGTAGTTCCCTGGACTAAGGCACACCCAATGTCCTGCAGCCCGGTCGTACTGCCTTACAAAATTGTTTTTGTAGTGCAGGGTGCCAGGAGGTGTGTGTGTGTGTGTGTGTGTGTGTGTGTGTGTGTGTGAAACATTTGGCTTTGCACAGGGTAGACAAGTATTGTGTCACTGGGCTGTGACCTAGACCTTTCTTTCATTTTATGAGACTGGGTTTCATTAAGTTGTCCAAGGCTAGCCTTGTACTTGGTCTGTAGCTAAACATCTTGGTTTTGGGTTCCTCCTATCTTAGCCCTCTGAGAAGCTGGAGTGATAATGGATGAGTCTGTACCAACAGGTCTGCTACAAAGTGCCTTGAAAGGAGGGGCAAGGTGGGAGTCTTTGTCTGGTCTCTGTGGCTGCGAAGTCCAGCAGTGAGTGAGGCTCAACCCTCAAGTTCTACTGACTGTCCTGTGCTGTGTGACCAGTAGTATCAGGAAAGGCTAATAAGGACAGAGTTTTAGGATGGCTGGTCATGGGGGGAGTGGCTAGCTTGAGACTGGCAGAATCTATTGGAATGACAGAGGCAGAAAACACCTCTGGGGACCTTGGGTTAAACAGGAACCCCATTTAGGCTCCAAGGATGTTTATTTTTTTCAGCATGAATTTGCTGCATGTGTTTCAGGCTCTTTCCTGCATGTCAACCTTCCTCATCCATGCATACTGGAAGGCTGGATTTGGCTGTCCTGAGGTCTCCTCTTTCAGTGATGGATGCTGACAAGGTCAAACCCTGCCTGGGAATATGGACCATACCCTGAAGGCTGGAGACAGTGCTTATTGCCTTCTGTCCCACCCCAACCTCATGGCTGCCTTTGCCAGGCTCAGTCTCCGTCCTGGCCTTCCACAGAGCCTCAGTGAAGCTGGAGCCCAGCACCCAGCCATCCTCAGACAGCATTCCAGTAAAGCTCCTTTTCTGCCACCAAGTTTAGAACACATCCCCACCTACTGGCCTCATGAATTAACAGAGCTGAGCTCCGCAGCCAACACAGGCCTCTCTCCCTGGCTAGCTGCTTGCCCAATCCTTCTGAGAGATGCGGTAGGGCTGGCAGATACAACCTACAGGGAAAAAGTCTTGGTGGGTGTGAGACAGCCTGTGGCCTTCTAAGACCATGGTCCAAATGTGTCAGCTGGGATGTGCAGCCTGAGCGTATCACCCAAGGAGGATAGCCTGGGCCTGTTTCCCTTTGCTCTCTTCTAAAAACTGACTCTTCTCTTTTCCTACCCTCTCTTGCTCCAGCTTCCCATTTCTTCTGAGGTGTGTATGTGGCCCTGGAGATGAACTAACCTAAGGGAGTGTGTGTGTAAGCCTTGGGGTTGTGGTGGTGGGGGGTTTAATGCAAGTGGATGACAGCTGTGAGCTGGGCCCAAAAGGCAACCAGCTGGAAACTCCAGGAAAAGGCCTTGAGGAGCTGGGGGTGGTCTGAGCATGTCCCTTTGGAGAGCTGTCATTGGAGCTCATCATTAAAGGTTGGGTAAGCCCACAGAAGTCTTGAAAGTGAGATGGGGTGTTTGTAAGGCTCATGGAAGGGGAGAGGTTGGGAGCATCTTGAGGAAGATGTATATGGGACCAGGATCAAGAAGGACCATGAGACCAGGGCAGACAGTGAGTCTTTGGTCCCATAGGAAGCCAGTAAAGTTGCTGCGTAAGAGAATAGACACTCGGCTCCCCATCAGGCTCAGCCACCATCCTGACTCCCAGACTCCTCAAACTAAAAATAAAGGAGCATCTCCCCAAAGACAGATACAAGCAAACGACCTTCTAAGTCTTTCTTCAGGGGTATCCTTAAGACTGGGAACGGCACCTCGCTCTGCTCACCCGTGAGCTGGTCCCACAAGGGTGTGGGGCTTTCTCTATTGATACAAGGGTTCTGCCCAACACTTTGGTAGAACATGAGGAGGGAAGTGGCAGATCACAGACCACATGCTGTAGCTGGGGGAGGCGAGAGAGGGATGCGATGCTAGGAAGCAACCCAAGGTCATCCTGCCCAATGGCGCCACTGTCAAACAGCAGCCCAGACTGCCTGGCCTCCCGTCTGGCTGTGCAGTCAGAAGCCTTCGGCCTCAGGACCTGCCAGGCTTTATAAATTGCAGCCCCAACTCCTGGATCTTAGAACAGCTTAGAAAACCTATTGCGAGTCTGCCTGAGTGACAGTATGTCCACGTACCTTCCTCTAACTGGGAGAGGTTGGCAGGAGCAGTATTGGGCAGTCAGCCCTGCAGGATGAGGGCCTGAGGCTCAGGTTTGATTTGTTTTTACAAGATGTATTCCTTTCATTCTGCTCTTGCTTGTTGTGGGATGAAAGTAAAACTGAGGTATAGCTTGACAAAGGGACTTTAGATCTCAGAGAAGGACACAGAAAGGGAGATAGGAGTAGGGACAAAGGGCTGCTGCTCATCTCCCCCCCCCCCCACTATCTTTTTTCCACAGGTCAGCCCCTCTTGTCCTGAGCATGTCCCCACAGTGTTAGCATTTTGTGTGGACAAGGTTATAGACAACCTTTCCCTGCTCAGAGCTACTGGACATCCTAGGCCCAGAGACAGCAGGGAGCCCTAGATAAAAGGCTCAGCAGGCAAGACACTCCAGAAGGCCTGCCTAGGGCAAGGACTTAGGAAGCAGACAGCTCTGGCAGACCAGAAAGGAGAACAAATCTATAGTTAGGCCCGAGACTATGCTAGTGAGTAGCTGGGACCTAGAGAGAGCAAGCAACTGAGCTACCCAAGGGCCAAAACTGAGCTGCTGGGAATAAAGCTCAGCAGGGGTAAGAGCCATGCTTAGATAGAGGCCTGCTAGGCTGAGCTTCGGGTCACTACCCCCAGCCCATATGTCTGTCTTACCCTTTGTCACTGTCAACCCCCAACCCCACCCCGGGATGAAGATTTTTCTCTGGCTTTATCTTTAGCCACCTCTCCGGCCCTTATTCCTGTTGGTCAGTGCCTACTCATTGCTCCCGTGAAGAAACAAGAGACAAGCAATCCCAGGCAATCCAACCAAAGGAAAAAAATCCCAGTTTACCCAACAGCAGGAGAAACCCAGCCGCCCAGAGGAGCTACAGACTGTTCCTCTGCCTCCTAGCCCTTGGACCCTACGATTCCTAGAGACCATTCTTTCTCCTTACTCTGTCAACCTTGAGGATACACCCTACTCAGGGCCGAGCAAAGCCTCTGGTTAGAGACCTTAGGTAGGTTCACAGCACACTCAATGAGGCTGCCGGGATTACTCAGATTCGGCAGAAGCTGACCACTACAAACGGAAGGTTCTCTTAAATCTCCAGATGGCCCGCTCCAATAAGGCCTTCTTCAGTTCTGTCCTTGGCTCACCCCTCAGGAGTGGGGCATCAAAGTCCTCCACCCCTAGCTGGTCTTTTGCTGGTTGGGGAAAAGTCCCGGGTCAGCTGGCTTCACGCTGGGAACAGCAGAGGGCTGCTCCCTCCCCCTGCTTCCCCAGCTCCCTTTCTCCCGTTTCAGTCAGCGCCCCTCTCCTCCTGGAGCATCTCCAGCTTGCGGAAGCCCGCTGCAGCGCCCTCCTGGCTCATGTGAGTTCCCATTCTAGGTGGGAGAGGCTGTCCTACGACCCCCTGCCTCCAACCTTCATATCCCCAGTCTCACTCTTGGGGCGCATCATCCCGGGCTCCTCCCTCTGTTACCCCTTTCTGGCGGAGCCCGGAGCCCAGGGCGAGAGCCTGGGGAGCAGACGCAACAGATTGCAGAACGTTGGAGCGCGGCCCCGCTGCCTTCGCGCGCCGCCAGTCGCTCGGCCCGCGCCCGCTGCCCAGACCCCCGCCTGCCTTGCTCTGCGAGCCGGCCGGCCATTGAGATGCAGCTCACAAGCCTCGGGGCCCCAACAGTGCGCGTCCCTGTCCGAGGCCCGCCGCAGGAAGCCAAGAAGCGGGTCGCACGGCCCCGCACCCGCCTGCGCGCCAGGGCCCGGAAGCCGCGATCCCGCGGGTCCCAGTGGTCCCCAGCCCCTCGCGCTGTACGGGAAGCTGCGGCCGGGTGCCCGGGGCCCGATCTAGCTGATCTCTCGTACCCATATAAACATCCGTGAGCTGACACGCCCCCAGGGTCTCCAGCTTTTCTCCGAATTCTAACTCTTGGAGACAGCGGGAGCGACCCCTCCCCCCAATCTCCCCTGGACCGACCTCGGTCCCCTCAGTGGGCTCCCACTGCAGTGGGGGACGCCGTGCTTGTAGCGCCGGCGAAGAGTCCAGGGGAACATTGGGATGAGGGTGCTCCTTCCTCCGGTTCTCCCTGCGCTCCCTCCAGGGGCGCCCGCCGCATCTTCACCCCGAGTCTGCGCCGCGACACTTACCGTGGGCGAGCAGCACAGAGAGGCAGAGCAGGGCGGCGCCGCGGCGGCCCGACATCCCTGGGGCCATGGCCGAGGCGGGGACAGGAGGGGTCCAAGGGGGCAGAGGTCCACGGAGAATTGGTCTCAGCCTGGGCTCGGTCGCTTCCAACTCACTGGCGCCCAGCTGTGTTTGTTGAGGTTTCGGGGGCCAGAAAGCGTAATTTGGGGACACTTTGAGGGGAGGGGCGTCCCAGGCACCACCGTCGACACCCTCGGAGCCGGCGAGGGCGCAGATCCGGGCGGGAGGAGTCTCCACCTCCCGGGGCTGGTGCCCCCTGCAGGATCTGCGAGGAGAGGGGGGAGCCGCACGTGCGGTCCCAGAGCCCGGTGGCCACCAGCGTCCTGGAGGCTGCTGAGGGCCGCTTGCCGAAGCCCCTGGCCTCGCCGCGCCGCTCAGATCCGTACTCGCTCGAAGGTACAGATCCCCAACGCGAGCTCGAATCTCCTCGGTTTCGGTGGTAACCCCATATGCACAGCGCGGCTTTCTTCCTCTTCTAAGCTCCCTGCAGCAGTCGGGAAAATCCCAGGTCAGGAGGAAACGGATGATTTCTTTCGCAAAGAGAGAAAATCCAGGCAACTTTAATCCATCCGGGGAAGGAAAAGTTTCCTTGCAGGGGTGAGACAGGCGACGCGGATAGCCACCAGCTTAGGCGACGCCCAAATGAACCGCCTGAGGTGGGTGACCAGATGCTTGTCCCTTCGCAGTGCTCAGTCTTGGACTCCAGTGCTCTCTCCAGGCTCGACCCGGGTCTGCGCTAGCACAGGCCGATTAGGCGCCTCCTGGTCGGGCTGGGGTTCGATGGCTGGAGCAAGGGTGGAGCTCTAGGCACCCGCTGCCCCATGGAGATGGAGCTTGGAGAAGCGGAGGAGCGGAAGCGCCAGCTAAGGCGCCCTGGCTCGAGCCATTTCTTCCCGGAGCGTCTCCTCCAGTATCCAGCCCGTAAGCGTTGTAGGATAAGAGATGGGGTGGTCAGCCCTCAGCAGCACCGGGCTACTCCTTTTTTTTCCCCTCTCCGGTAGGGTGTCGCTGTCTCAGCATAGGGGTGCCCCGCCTCGCACCTCTCCTCGCCTTCCCTGGGGGAACCTACACAAACCTTGAACTTTTCCGAGGTTCAGAGTCTCCGACGTCTCGTCCTCCCCATCACCCCGCCTTGCCCCTGGACACTCGCTCGCCAGTTGCCTCGGTGCAGCAGGACATTGGCTGTCGCTTTTTTGGAGTCAGTCTGGGCGAGTAGATCGCTGCTCCAGTCCCGGCTGCGGGTGGCAAGAAGCGGGAGCGCAGCCAGGGGACTAAGGCAACCGCACCTGCGCAGCCCCTGGCCGGAGAGGCAGCAGCGGGTACCTAGGAGGCCTAGAGAAGAAGAGCGAGATGCCGGTAGGGGTCTAGCTCTCCTTGGACGTGGGGTGGGTAAAGAAGAAGAATCAAGGAGCAAGGGGGGAAAAAGAGGCGGGGGGAGCCACAGTTGACCGAAGCAGTCGGCTGCCGCCTCCAAGGCGATCCTCCGTAAATGGAAAGAGAGACACATACACTGATGCTCGCCGCCTTCCTCCTCGGTCCGGCATGCAGCGCCCACCAGGACCGTAGCGGGCGGGCGCCCAGCTTGGCGCGCTCGCTCCCTTCTCTTTCCTCCCTCCCCTCCCAGATTCCCCGTGATCACGTGGCCCTGGAGCGCGCGGCCCACGGCTCGCGCGCCACGGAGACTCCCCCTCCCCCGGTTCCCCTGTCTGTCCACGTGTCCATTCCGCATTCCCAGCCTGGGGGCGCGCGCGCGGCTCCTTAATGAGAGTCGGCTCAGAGCTGGCCTCGCCGTTCAGTTCTACTCGGCTTTACATTTTTTTTTTCCCTCTGAGATTCAGGTTGGTGCGATCCGAGTGTGGCCGGCCGGCTGCTAAGACTGCGGTTCTCCTGGGTAGACGCCACAGCCGACGCTGGCCGATGTCTGTTTTCAAAGGATGCCAGCTCCCCGCCGGGTGCCGGGGATGTTTTCTGTGGTTCTACCCGATGCGCGGGTAGGGGGCAGCCTCCCACAGCCTCTGAGTCCGCCTGGGTCTGCAGGGCACATGGTAGGAATCAGACTAGCTACCGCGCCCAGCTCCTCTGGTTGGAACTCCTCGGCAGGAATGGGCGAGGGGCGCCACTGAAGGCCAAGGAGAGACTTGCCTCTGCCTACAGGTTGTTTTGCAAACCTCTGAAGGGCGTCGTGGGGCGGATATGAGAAACTGCCCCTCTGTACTCTCACCCAGTCATCAGCTGAAGAAAGAGGGGTATGAAGCAGACATTCACTCCCACCATCGTGCCTTTCCTTTTAGACCGCAACCCAAATTAGACCCGACAGTCAACCACCAATCAGGCATGGGATCAATGACAATGATTTGACAGCATTATTGGATGTCAGGAGGGAATTCTGGGAGGTTTGATCTCAATCGGCTGTACTCTGGAGGGGCAGTCTCTTGTCCCATGGACATATCCCATATTGAGAGAATTGAACGTGACAGTCACCCTCCTATACCAGATGGAGTATGGGGCGTGACAGATCAGAACAATGGTTGGTGGGATGCTCTGTCCACACCTTGTCAGCCATATTCCGGTCCTATCTGGTCCTCCTGATCCTGTGAGTGCCTCTTTCCTCCAGAAAGGGACATTTTGGGAAAATGGGCTTGGATGACTATGGGAACTTTCCTTCCCCTAGCTGCTGACTGTCCATGCTTAGGTTTCATATCGAAACCTGCCTCGCTGTTCTTGCTCCTCCCCCATGGCTCAGAGGTTCAGTGGGGAGAGCTAACAGTCTACTGGAGGCCCTGGGGACAGACTATGCTGTAGTAGTCAAAGAAGATGATTCTCATTAGGTCCCTAATGCCTGGTGGCAATTAATGTCACCCAAGGGTTTATTAACCATCCCAAGGAGAGGCAAGCCAGCTCTCCCTCTCTCCCCCCCCACCATCTGCGTAGTTGAGGCATAGAGTACAGGAGCAAGCACAAACAAAGCTTCTCTGCCCTGGCCACCAGTCCACTGAGGACCCAGAACCTAGGGATGGCCAGATGAAAGGATGCTTCCCAGGCTGCCTTTCTCCACAGCTTCTGTAGCTGACTCAAGCCAATGATGACAACGAGGGCTCAACCTACCCTCCTGGCCCTAGCTAGAAGTAGCATACTGTGTTGGGCAGGGTGCTAGTGGGCTGGGCTTCATGGGTTTCTGTATACCTCAACTCAGTTTCTGTTCCTTCCACCCCAACTTTTCCAACAGCACTGTGGATATTTCCAACCCCATAGGTATCAAGGAGCCAGCCATGAGCAAGGGAGAATTCACCCTTGTTCCCAGGAATCTCTGTTTTGGAGGGCAAGGTGGATGTGAACAGACTGTGGGGGTATCTGGTAGTACTTGCTTTTCCTCCTGGAGAGGATAGAGGCTATCTTAGGAAGACTGAGGGACCCTACCGTCTTTTTTGTATGTGTTTACGGGGGTGTACACAAGCCTGTGGAAGTCAGAGGTCAAAGTGAACTGTCTTCCTAAACCTCTCTCTCTACATCTACATCATCATCATCATCATCATCATCATCTCTGTCAACAGTCTGTCACTGAACATGGAACTCATTGTTTGGGCTAGGCTGACCAGCCAGTAAATGCCTAGGATCTGCCTGTTTCTGTCTCTTCACCAGGAGGGTTGCAGACACACCTCCTTATACCTGACTCTCACACTTTGCTGTTGATATGAACTCAGGTCCTCATGCTTTTGTTGTAAGCACTTTGCTGACAGCCATCTTGGTAGCCCCCGGTCATCCTCGCATAGCGGTGGTCTGTTCTTACCGTGCTTCCTATGGTGATGGTATGTTCCTCGTAGAGAATGAAGACCTGCTGTGCCATGTCAGCATGCCTGATCACTCACTGAGTCCCTGGCTTCCACATATTTCTCCTGGCCACCTCAGAAGAGGGAAGGAGGGTTCCTGATTCATCCGGAAAGTACAATACCAAAGGAATCTCAGTTCCACTGTATGAGGCCTCCTCTCTGTTGGCAGCTACATTCTGAGGGTTCAAAAAAGAAGATACTGGTATAAAACGCACTTACCCAGTTGTCCCTATCCTGACTTCCCCGCAGAGGTGGCGGTGCCTTTCCCCTGTCTTCCAGGACATGTGGTCTAACCAAAAAAGCCTTGGTCTTTGGGGCCCAGTGAGCCAAACCACTGGGACTTAGATGTCAGAGGTCAAACGGGGCCTAGGCTGGAGGGAGGGAGTTGGGGAGGGTTAGCATGCATGGTGTCTGGCTCAGGAGCATTTTGTAGTCCTCTTCCTGCTTTTCCTTTCTGAGTGTCTTTCTGGATAGATTTTTGGCAATGGCTGGGACCGACTCCTTTGCCAGCCCCTTTGTGATGCCTGGAACAGATAAGAAGGAGTAGGGGGAGGGGAGGGAGTGGGGTTCTGCCCAGCACTCTATACAGATGTTCATCCAGACCCTATCTAGAGCCAATACTGCTTCCTCCGTGTCTGACCAGCCCCTGTGAGGGAGCCCTGGCATTCAGAATGCCCACCACTAGGAGGAGACAGGCCAAGGTGCACATTCCTGGGGCCTCCTGAGGCTGCTTCTCAGGTTAAGTTAGCTCTCACTCTTGCTACCACTTCGAACAACACACCCATCGCACCATGCTAACTCTGCCATTTTATTAACTACTTTGACTTTGTGAGTGTGTAGTGTTTGTATATAGGCTATACTTATCCACACACCCACTGCTCTAGTCTCCCCCCCATCATCCCTCCCCCCTGTGTGTGTGAGTGTGTGTGTGTGTGTGTGTGTGTGTGTAAGACGCTATAGCTATCCAGTTTTGCTTTGTGCTTTTTAGTTTGGGAGACAGCATCTCTCACTGAACCTGGAGATCAGTGTTTCAGCTAGACTAGCCAGCCAGCAAGCTCTGGGATCCACGTGCCTCCATCCCGCCCATGTTATAGATACTCATTGCTGCTTCCAGACTTTAACATGGGGATCTGAATTCAGGTCCTCATAGTTGCACAACATTTTAGCCACTGAGCCATCTCCCCGGGCAGGAACAAATCCTTTTTATTGAATGTTGTGCTGGGGATTAGAATAAACAGGCTGAGCAAGACAAACACCCAGATGGTAGACGTTAGGGAGCCTCCAAAACCTCAGGGACCCAGTGGCACCAGAAACTATCATCAGAAGTGCCTCTGGTGTGCTGGGCACTGTGCTTGGGATTTCGCATGCATTCTGTGGGTGCTTGCCTCACCCCTGTTAAATAGATGGTGTTAATATTGCCATTTCCAATCGAGGCTCAGAGAAGGGACATTTTGTGACTAGGATCGCTTGGCTAGGAAGCAGCAGCTCCAAACCAAATGTGTAATTCACAGGTCAGATATGTAGCCATCTGACCATTGCATCCCACTGGGCTCCAAAGATAGCAGGCCTCTGTTTATCCGTCCTCCACCACCACCCAGCCTCTAGCCTGCAGGCTCCTCACCTCCCACTGCATGATCGGATCCTCCCTATGCTTCTAGAGTCATTATTAATCTCGGTGCCAGAGGATATCAGCAGCTAAAGGCAGAGACCTGTTTCCAGTTCTGTAAGGCAAGTTCTCCCTAGTCCCCTCCAACTTCTGTAATAAAATGTCACCGGCTGGGTGAATTAACACATTTACTTCTCCTCTTGCTGAAGGCTGGAAGTCCAATATGAAGGTGTTGGCAGGGTTGCGTCTTTGGAGGGCAGATAGATGTCTTCTGTGTGGTCATATGGCCACTTCTCGGTACTCATGAATCCTGTGTTTCTTTTCTTTTAATAAGGACAATGGTCCTTTGGATGTGAGCCCCTCACCAGCGGCCCCATTTCAGTTTAATCACCTGTTTAAATGCCTTGTCTCCAAATATAGCTGCATTCTGTTACTTAGAGGCAAAACTTCAATGTGTCAATTTTAAGAGTTCACAATTTAGCTCCTAACAGCATCTGTAACTCACCATCCACACTAGGGTGTTCCTGAGAGGAGGAGGAATGCTCAGAATAATGATCTCAGAACACAAGCAAGCAAGGGAAACCAGAAGACTGGCCGCTAGTGGAACTCATCACTCAACTGGTGACTTTTTTTTAAGCCCCGGATCCCTCCTGTGCTCTGAGCATTTTGCCTTTCCCTGCTCAGTTCCTCCCCTTATCTGGTCACCACTAACAGGTGAACCCCACCCCACCCCCAGCAAACATAGTGTCATGTGATCAGTTTAAGACTCTAGGTGAGAATCTTTCTTCTTTTTTGCTGTCTTTTTGTTTGTGTTTTCGAAGTTGGGAATGGAATGCATGGCTCTGTATAAGCTATACCAGTGAACCCCAGGGCTCAGTCCCAGCCATCTTTCTCATTTTTAAAGACAAGAAATCCAAAGCACATAGAGAGCTAGTGAGGGACCTTGAGACCCACAGGTATTTACTTGACGATCAAGAAGATGACAGACAAGATGAACCTGGCTCCGGCCCCCTCCATGAACCCATTGTGACACACCTGTGTCACTGTTTGGCCATACTCCCAGACTGCAGGAGGCTTCCTGTCTCATTGCTCCAGGTGCAGCCCAGACCTCAGACTGAAATACAACAACAGTTTTGTTGTTGCTTTTGTTTTGTTTCTGTAGTACTCACTCTAGATGTGTCTTTCTCTGTGAAGCACCCCAACCATTGTTCAGCCTCACCCCTATACCATGCATCACCTAAGGCCCTCTGCCTCCTGCAGCTATGTGTCTTTGGGGTTTTATTGATCTGTCTGACTTTCCCTGCAGAGAGGATACCCAGGAACACAGACCATCCATGTAGTCCCCCACTGTGTGTCATTTGCTTGATGTCTCAGTCAGTGGCCACTAGGTTATTGAACTGTTACTTCCCCCAACACACTATGTGTCCAGAGCTCTGATGCACAAAATAGTCCCTGGCCTTAAGAAACCCAGCCAGTACAGGCACTGCCCTCCAGATGCAGCATCTTGGCAGTGGGTGCCACTGCAGAGGGAAAGTCTAGGGCCATCAGGAATCACACAGGTAAGGGAAGGCTTCCTGGAGGAGGTGACCTGGAGCTGTTAGGAAGGAAAAATGAGTTGGTATGGGAAGGTCTGGCAAAGAGAGGAGGTGGTACCAGAAGAGAGGTCAGTTTTCTTAAACAGGAGGGTGGGGGTTGCAGAGTCCCTTCAGAACTGAGAATTGCACCATGCCCAGGGCACTGGACTAGATGGAGTGGACAAAGAAGCTGAAGAGGGCAGCAGATGGGAAAGTGTGTGCCCATAAGAGCTGTCCAAGTGAAGTTGTCGCATTCAGTCACATGAAACTTTATAAGGAAAGGCAAAGACATCAGGGTTCTTACATGTATCATCATGTATATGTGTGAACATGTATGTTCACATGCATCTACTGCCAATGTATAGCATATATATCATCTTTCTGTTTAAACACTCTTGGGCTCACATTTTCCTCGAATCTTCACTGTTTCTCTCTCAACACACACTCCTTCCAATTCCCATCCAAGCCTGGCTGTCCCCTCCTTTCTTCCCTTGAATACGCATGGCCAGTAAGCTGGGGCCACCCTGGGCTCTCAGCCAAGAAATAATTTGGATTTGTTCCAGAAAGGCTGGTCTCTGGGCTCCCCTCTTTCTTTCCACCCCCACATAGCCTCGTTTAATTCCAAAGCAAAGTGGTGGTTCTGTGTATGTGTGTGAGCGCGTTTGAGAGAGAGACACACACACAGAGAATATGTGTATGAGAGACTGTGGGGGGGGGTAAAGAGGAGACACGTGGAGAGAACACTGTATATATGAGATAGAGATAGAGACACACGGAGGGAACACTGTACAAGCGAGAGACACGGAGAACATCATGTGTGTGAGAGACAGAGACTACTCTGTGTGTGTGTGTGTGTGTGTGTGTGTGTGTGTGTAAAGGAGAGGGACAGAGAACATTGTGTATGTGAGCAAGAGGCAGAGACACACAGAAGGACCTCCCTCTGGGTTATGTGTGGGTGTGCGTGTGTGACACAGAGACAGAGAAAGCGCCCTATCTGTGTCCCAGCCCATTGTCTAAGTAGGAGTAAAATCTGAGAGAGAAAGAATAGGGACCTCAGTGTCCCCCATAACTTCTGTTGTTCTTTTGTCTCACAGGGCTGTTCATCCAGCAGTGCCTGGCTCTGGGGTTGGCACAGCCAAGTCTTGCCTTGAGAGGAGAAATTCAGTCCTGACTGTTGCAAAGGCAGAGCTGGGGAAGAAGCTCTCTCTACAGACTGCATGTCTAGACAGCCATTAGAGGACTTGTGTGCTAAGAGGGGAAGACAAGCCTCAGAGCTGCAGATAACCTTGCCTGATTTCATATAAGAGCTTGGTCCAAACTGAAAGTAGAACCCAGCTTCTCCTTTCTGCTCCCCTGAGATGAGTATTCTAGCTTCTGGTTGCCAACCCACCTTTTAAATCATAATTCTCATATTCCTTGTCTTACTCTTGCTGTATGTCCATCTGTAGCTTCCTCTGGCCTACAGGATTCATTTCAGCTTTGCATTTAGGGTTTTACACCCCACCTCCAATAGGGCAGCATCCCCTTGCTTGGTTCTATTCTGTTCTCCCCATCTATGGTAGCTTTTCTGCAAAGGCTGCTTCTTCTGCCCTAGGTAGATTAGTCTCTATCTCCTAGTTAGAATTCACCCAGCCTTTGTCTCAGCGACCTTTATGCAGTTATAAAACCCTTCAAGGCAAAAGCTGTGTTTCGTTTGTCTTTAAACCTCTCACCACACTGAATACAGTTTCTTACATAGAGGCGTGATTCTAGGCATCTACTAGTCAAATGAGTTCATGGCGGATGAATGGCGGGCACACAAGGCAAAAGTTTAGATGCTGGTGTTTGGCACCTTGTCGGGTACTTTCTGTCACCCCTTTGTATCTTTACTAGACACCAAGTGTCAACAGGGTACTTACTGCATCCACTTAGACAAAAGGTGGCTGAGCTCAGTGGGTCAAAGTGATGTCCTTCATGTCACAACCTCCAGAGGTGGCAGAGCTATGATTCAATCCCAAGTCTATTGGTTCCCAAATAAAGCAACTTCAATATCCTTGCTCAGACCATGTCTGACAATAAAGGCCTCTGAAGGTGATCTCCCTGGGACATGTCTGGCCTACTTCACAATCTACCACTAGGAGAGCAAGGAGGTTAGGCAGGTCACAGGAACCTCAGTGTCCCCAGAGAGAGAACAAGGACCATGCAGATCACTGGAGACCCCACTGTTTCCTTCAGCCCAAAGGAAGCCATGTTCTAAACTCAGGAGACAGTGAAGGAGTTGTCTGTGGTCACAGATGTCCATTTCTTTCTCAGCCCTGTCTCTTTGGGGACAACTCAGTGGTTCTCAGCCAGTGTCTATTGTGCAATTTGAACCCATGCTCTGGATCCAGGTTGTTAAGTTCAAATCCTAGCTTTCTAGCTGTATGACCTTGGACAACTTCCTTACTCTCTCTGTGCCCACATATGCATTGCCCCTTGGGACTGTTGATAGATCTCTGATTAGCAATGCAGTGGTTTTTGCAGTAGAGGCAGCCCCTGGCGCTCTGTATAGCTGGCCAGTTTCACCCTCTATATCATGCTCACCTAGACACAAGAACAAAGGGGTCTACTCTAGCCTCCTACAAGAATCCATTTGGGTGTACTGGACAGGTCTCTGAGCTGGCTGGGCCTCCCATGTAAGGCAAAGAAACAAAATTGGGCTGGGAGAACAGCTCGAAGGAAAGCCAAATCAAAGTGACTTTTGTGGTGACAAATGCTTAATAATAACTTTACAAATCTAGTTGAATTACTATGAATAACAGCCTCCCTTTTCCTCCTTCTTTTGTATGGATACGGCTCCCGTCTCCCAGAGAGCACACAGCTACAACCCTGAAATTCACCCAAAAGAATCATTACTGGGAAAACAAACTAAAAATAACTGCAGAGGAAACAGCGCCGGCTCAGAAGCGGTTCTTTGGAGATGGGGGTGAACGAGGCAAGTTTTTGGTTGCTCCTGGGGTAACTGAGTCTAATGTTTAAATGTAAGGATGATTGATAGTGTGTTCTGTCTCCAGATAACCGATGGGGTTTCTCTGAGGCACCTAGTCCCTTCCTTGCAGTTCACTCCTGTGAACTGGCCTGACCCGGACCCATCATTCACAGAGGATCAATGTGCTCCAGGTAGTCCTGCTCAGCTTTCCTCACACCTTCAGTCTAGTCCTATTTCTCCAGGTAAAGAAAGGAGGCTCAGAGAGAATGGGTGACTGATTTCAGGACACACAGGAATCTGTGCTCATATCAGATTGACCCAGTGGCAAAGATCACAAAGGTTCCTCTGGGTAACCCTTGGGGGAGGCCTCAGCTTCTCCAGGTCCTCAGTGGATGCAGGAGGTTGCTCATGATTGAACAGAGATCGTGCCTCCCCTGCAGGTGCAGCATCCCAAGGCAGGTGCTTTGTAAAGATGGATAAAGAGGGACTTCTATTGGCTGTTGTTTAGTCTGGGCTCTCTACAAGATAAAAATTATTCTCCATGAGAACGCATGTACCCCGAGATAGGACATCTCCTTGATGCATCTGCCTCCATTACAGTTTGGAGTTCTGAGGCAGAGGCTTCTATCCTTTCTCAGATTGCCTTCTAGAATGGCTGAATGTCCCCTATCAGATGATGGTCACCTGCCAGGGACCATGCAAGGGCAGGCCCATGCCCTTGGTATCTCTTCCCTACACTTGTCACCTGGATTCCAGACTTTCTGGCTGGTGGTGACAGGTGACTGATGGGAAGGGCTTTGGGATAAATGTAGGGTGCCCCTTGGCAGGGACCAAGGCTGTTTGTCTCTTCCACAGAGATGGATGCCTGTCCCTGAAAAGGCTGACAGCTCACTCCCGGAGCGTGCTGTAGTTCCTTGTGATTGAAATGTGTCCTCATGATACCGAGAGTGGTTCTGAGACTGTGTGGTTGCTGGTCCATCTGTCTGCCTCATGGTCTCCATCTCTGTTTGTCCAGCTGCCCATCTATCTGTCCATTCACCCTGAGAAGATAGATGATGTTATTGTAAGCTGGGATGACGCAACCAAGGTCAGAGGGGAAGTGTTTAATTGGAATGTCAGAGGCTGGGGGATTGCTCTGCTGGTGTGATTAATCCCCCAGAGGTCCTGTCAAACACACAGTCACTGCAGGGAAGGAGTTATGAGGGGTGTGGGCTGGGGAGGACCCTGGAGAGGGCAGGGTAGAAAGAGGCTACCAGGTTCTGCCTGCTTCTGCAGGAAGGCTATCCAATAGACTTGGTCAATGGCTAGCCTGGGGCACTGAGAGGCTTTGAACTTGGCTTTTGGTTGTCTAGCTGTTCTTTTCACTTCCTTCTTATCCTTGTGGGACCCCTGGTTAGTTCTGCTTTGAGTGAGGAGAAGAGGAAGTGTCTGTTTCCTGTCATAGGAAGCTCACTCCCTGTCTGTCCACAGCGTCTCCACTCTGGTTGAAACCTGGTGAGGCCTGGCGGGATGGCAGCAAGGCTTAGGAAGCAGATGGCATCTCATCTATGCTCTGTGGAAAACTTTTCTCAGAGAGCTGGGCTTGGCATCACCTTGTCCCAAGAGTGGAGAAAGCCAGTGTGGCAGTAGAGGGCTCTATCCTGCTGCCTCTTGGCACGTTGACTGTGGGCAGAGATGAGTATATTGGAGCCCAGACAGTGCTATGCAGAGCTCCTAGGGAACAAGAGCTGTGGTAAGTGCGTTAATGTTCCCTGCCAGGGTAGGAGTGAGTGACAGAAGTAAAGAGCAAGGGTGTATAGTGTGTGTAGGAGGCAGGACTCGCCAGGGCATGGGCTAAGGGTGCAGAGGCAGGAAGATGTATAGGCTTGATACTGGGTGGATCCTACAGGGAAGAGCTTTCAGGAGATGGGTCCAGGGGTTGGAACCAGGCTCTGAGCTCTGGGATGATGTGCAGTAGATGGTAGGCCTGGATGGTAGACGGTAGGCCTGGGTTGGTCCAGAGAGGTGTATAGTTCCTAGTGTTTGGTGGGGGAATGGCTGTTTGCTAGGCATAGACACTATTTCCTGGTTGAGTTCTGGGAGCTGGGTCCAGGGAAACGCCGTGTTATTGTAAACAGAATTACTAACACTGAAGAGTTCCCCATTGCTACCATCTTAATGTTACCCTCACCACCACCCACCCACGTTACCATGGTCACCATAATGACTATCATCAGCACCATCATTGCCATCATTGCCCTCAGCACCATAACTACCATTATAATCACATCACCATCACTGTACCATCACCACACCATCATCATCACCAACACACTATTGCTGTCATCATTTTCCTCCTCATCACCATCACCACCATCAGCACCACCACCATCATCATCACCACCATCATTACCATCATCATCCCCACCATTATCATCACTATCATAATTATCATCATTATAATCATCACCATCACCATCAGCAACAACACTGCCACCATCACCACCACCACTGCTATCACTGTCCTTGCTCTGTTCTCTATTTCTGCATGATAATTTATTTTTTATCTTACAGCATCTTCATATCCCTCCTCAAATAAGAAATTACCCAGAGGTTTATAAAGCAGGCAGAGGTGCTTTAGATATCTTCATTTCTCAGAAGAGGAAGCAGATTCAGAGATGGCAGGTGATACATTCAACATTGCATAGCATGTTGATGGGCAAGCTACATAAAGAGTTGTCTTCTTTCCTGCTGGTCTGGAGCTCATCCTCCTGCCCCTCACTGCCATGGCCTTCCCATCCTGCTCCTCTTTCTTCTCCTGGGCAGCAACACAAACTGATGAGAACGTTCTAGTTTGGAGAAAATAAGAAAGCTTTCAACCGTAGTTGAATGAAACTAGATGTTTGCTCACAGACAAGAGAGGTCTTTTTCATAGTTTGGCTCTAGTTCCTCATCCTCGTAGAGCAAGTCTGGGCCCAGTAAAGCTGTGCTGTCTATCATTTTCTAGCCTATGATAGGACCACAGAAAGAGTCATAGAGACAGGGAACAAGATACAAAAGAGACACTGATATCGATGCTTGAGACACAGGCAGGGACCTCGAGAGAACTGGGAAGACCCAGACTGAATGTATCTGCTCATTAAGATCTGGGCAGATACAGAGTAGAACAGAGATCAGGACAGGGAGCTGCAAGGGAACCCCCACCTACCAGTGAGGAGGTGGAAGAGGCAGAGGCCCAGAGAGAAACAGGAGGGCTACTGTTTGTAGGGCAGAACCACAACTTTTCTCGGGACCCCATATTGTTTGCTGGAGATAGAGCTGGGTAAAGACAGTCTACTGTGGGGATAGAGATGAGGCTCAGTTGGTAGGATGATCACTTACTGTTCGCTAAGTCCTGGTGAGTGGAGTCCTAACATCACACAAACCAGGTATAGTGGCTCATTGCTATAATTCCAGCACCCAGGAGGTGGGAGCAAGATGGTCAGACATTCAGGGTCATCATCAGTAATAGTGTGATGTGACAGCCAGCCCAGCCTTCATTAGTCCCTGTTTAAAAAAAAGAAAGAAAAAGAAAAAGAAAGGAAGGAGGTGAGAAGAAAACCCAGAAACATATGAAAACTTAAACAGTCTTATGGAGTCGGAGTGTTTGTGATTAGTTTGGGCTGAGATGACAGTGTCTTTGTATTTATGGGTACACCTGGGTTTCTGTGTTTGAGTTGTGAACTCCAGGGTGTGTGTGTTAAGATGCTTGGGAGGGGGGATGTCAGAACCTCTTCCAGAATTCTTATCTCTCCTCTTTTTAGAGCCTTTCCCTTCTCATGACTTCTCATGTCCCATTGCTTGGCCCTCCCAACAGTGAACTTGCCAGTTACATGCAAAATGTTTGACAAATGCAGGGTGAAAGAACCTGGGCTCCTGGTTTCAGCTGCATCCACAGGGCCACTGTGATGGAGTCACACTTGGAAGTGACTCCTCTCTTTCTGGGATGGCTCTTTTTCCACTTATAGTGATAGAGACCTAGTCACAGTAGATTGAACCCAAGCCCAGATAGGGTCCTCCACTGTGACCATGAGCAAGGCTCCTGCCCCCATCCAGAGGAGAAGGTGGGGAGCAGGTGAGCTCTGCCTTTTGTGAAACTAGGAAGTAGGATGAGCCCCATCACTTCCTCTGTGCCCCTACGTCCCTGGTGTCCAGGATTGCTTCTGAACATCTGGGTAGAGCTCACACTGCCAAGTACTTCTTATATCTTTGTGTTGTCTGTTCAGTTCCTTGTCCTGTTCAGGGAACAATGGCCTTTGTTCTCTGATGTCCTGTTCAGGGAATAATGGCCTTTGTTCTCTGATGTCTTGGGGACTTGGTAAAGTACAGACTAGAAGGTATAGGCCTTGTCAAACTCTTCCTGTGTTTCTGGGCTAACCTTACTGTAACAGGTAGCCATGGCCTCCTTGGAGGCTAGCTGCTTGACCTGGGGTAGACTTGACTCAAGAGCTGCTGACTTCTGGCTGCGTCAAGGGGTGAGTTTATAGAAGAGACTTGTGGAGATAAAGAGGAGTTGGCTTCAGGCGACAATGTCAGGACTAGGCTACAGTTGAGGAAGTAGAAGCTACGTGGTCTGGCAAAGGGTTTCTCACTGGTTTCTGCTAGGGGCCTGCAGAGGTCTCTGCAGATACCCTGGATGCCTGGACAGAGAGTTCTTTCTGACTGTACTACAGGAGACTTTTAGCTGCTGTTTCTTGTGTTGTGTATCCCTCCCACCTACCCCAAGACCTGTCATCCATCTGGTTGCCTCCCTGGAGAGTTTTCCTAATTACCTCTGCCTAATCTGCAGGGTTCATCACTGCTCTGTTCCCACACACCCCTGGCATTGCCCTGCCGAGCCTGGTCCTCCTCTGCCGTCTACTGACACTGAGAACTTGCCAAAGGCAGAGACCAAGCCTTTCATCTCTATCTGCAGCTCCTGGAACAGTGCCTGCTCCAGAGGGGGCATTGAAGTCGTGTGGAATGAATACATGGCTTCAAACGTTCATATATAGACATTGCGAATGTGGGAAAACCATGTGAAGTGAGAGAGAAGATGAGTTAGACTCGAGTAGGTTAATACACACACACACACACACACACACATATGAACACACACACACACACTCACACATGCACACACACACTCACACATTCACACACACACCCACACACACATATGAACACACACACACACACACACACATTCACACATGCACACACACACACACATAGGCAACAAGCAAGATCAGTGCTCCTCATGGCTCCACCATTCTGGGGTCTAAGGATGACCTTGGGAAGAATGCTCTGATGCCTGGGATGGAAGTGTAAGGTAAGCCAGATGGTATGGATTTCAGGTACAGGAATTTAGGATGTTTCTTTGTTATTGTAGTGTAACACGGCTGATCCTAACTAAGATGTAACTTGTTCTCATTGATAGAAAAGTCACAGGCTACTTTGCTTCTGAGACTTTGTCTTGACGGCTCCCTGGCTATCTCCATGAGCACATTATTCAGAAGGATTCTGGAGCTTTAAACATTCCCAGCAAGACAAAGCAGAGGCAGATGCTAAGGTGGTGTTCTGAGCAGAGAACTTGGCAGGCACAGCTTCTGTGAATGACCCAGGCCCACGATGCTGCTATCAGACAGCATCTGGAGAGTGCTTCGTTTGTTTTTCTAAAGCCAGCCATGCTCCTGCAGATGTCTGTGCTTGCACCAACTCCTGTGAGGGACACACAGTCCTTCCCATTTGATGGCCTGGATTTGTTTTCTAGGAAAAATACATGCTGGAGAATAGTTCCTATTACAGTCAGAGAAAGGCTACTGTAGACTTTGTCTCCACATACCCTTGCCTTCCAGGTCTCAGATTACATAAGTACACTATCGTACCTGGCTTTTAAATGGTTCTAGAGATATGAACTTAGCCCTCAGCTTGTGCAGCCAATAATTTACCCACTGAGCCATCTTCTCAGCCCTAGTTATCTCTGTGTGTTGGGTATATGTGGTATGTGTAAGTACAGTGTGTATGGTTTCACATGTTTAGCTATATGTATATGTCTATTTATGCCTCCATATGCTGGTGTGTGAGCATGTGTACTAAGTGGGCCATGAAACCTAGAAGCAACAAGGAGCTGGGTGCTCTTGGGGCTGGGCGAGCCATGAGCAGTAGCACTTAGCTGGCTTCATTACTGCACCTTTCCCTGCAGATCCCTAGCAGATGCTCTGAGCTGTATCCACATAGAGATTATCCCTCTGGATATTTACTCACCAACCTGGTGGGACAGCCTACTTTGCCTCCCATCTCTGATCCATGTATAGTCCCAAGTGTGAGCACTTGCCCTTCCTTCCTACTGATCTCTGGGCTCAGTAGCCCCAGGGCTTCTTCTGGCCTCCCAGGAGTTAGCAGGGAGCAGAAAGCCAAAATGCCTGAGGAGCTAGAAGAGTCTTGAGCTCTTGCCTACCCACATACCTGTCTCATGGGCATCCACTTATATACTCGGGGTCACTTAACTCTCTGCTTCACCCAGAATGCACGATGTACCAAAGAAACGTATGCTTGGCCGAACATCTTCAACCTTCCTTTCACCTGAACATTGTCTTCAGCTTCCCCAATCACATCCACCCAGGGATCTCTTTTCTACCTATATTGATCCTAGGAGCCTATCTATGGGCTTCCTTTTCCTCAGAGAAAGAGGCCCTTCTAGGCCCTGAAACTCTGTCCGTGGTCCTGAACCCCATTCCTGGTAGACACAGAGCCTGGGAGATTAGATTGGCTATTTCTGTGTCTCTGTGTCTCTGTCTGTTTGTCTCTCCACCTTCTCTCCAAAATTCACGAGGGAGCACACACACACATGCACGCATGAACACACACACAAAGAGAGAGAATGAGAGATGAAAGAGAGATAAAAGGGTAGACAAAGATAAAGAGACAAACTTTGACAAAGAACCCCAAGCAAGCCACAGACCTAGAGAGAGAGACAGAGAAGAGATACAGAGACAGTGACAAAGACAGAGAGACAGGCAGACACACAGACAGGCAGTGGGCAGGCAGGAGGTGTCACTGGGATGACAAAAACTCTAAGAGAATACAGGGAAGAGAAAAAGACTTTTGTTTTGACATCACTTTCAAGTAACTCTACTTGCTAAAAAGACACATTATTTTCCTCTGGGAAACTGGGAGAGCATTTGCCTTCCTGACTCTCTATAGCAGAGTAGCAGCCCTCAGATGTTGCTGTTTCCTGCGGTGGCCTGAGACACTTTGAAAAGGAAAAACTGACAGCTCAGATTTTGGATCCAGATTTGGGTCTGGTGTCTAACCTCAGCCGGGGCTGGCATCTTGGTGGGTCACTGTCATCCTGTGCCGTCCAGGCTTGCTGATCCCTCACCTCCCCACTTAGCCAACTAAACCCAAGCCAAATCTCTGAGGCTTGAGGTCATTGGAGAAAAGAGCTGGAAGCAGGTATACTCTCACGGCATGGGAGCCAGGTGTGGACAGACACCATCCACTGGCGCATTCCTCCTTCAACTGTGTTGGTTCCTCTCATCTGTGCAGGTGTCTCTGGGGATCACCCTTCTGACTCAAGGAGGAGGAGGAGGAAGAGGAGGAGGAGGAGGAGGAGGAGGAGGAGAAGGAGAAAGAGGAGGAGGAGGAGGAGGAGGAGGAGGAGGAGGAGGAAGAAAAGGAGAAAGAGGAGGAGGAGGAGGAGGAGGAGGAGGAGGAGGAGGAGGAGGAGGAGAAGGAGGAGGAGGAGGCAGAGGAGAAAGAGGAGGAGGAGGAAGAGGAGAAATTTGCCTGGTACGGAATCACATGTACAGATACTACAGTTAAGGAAAAGGGAATTAAGTCACTCAAAGCCCCACAGCTAGTACCTAACTAGGTCCAAGTGTAGACAACCTGACCTCTCTAAAGACAGTTTCCCCAAGGTCTGGATGCACCTTTTCCCCACATTGTCAGCCCTCTGCAGGTGATACTATGTGTTTGTGAAGCTAGCATGATCTCAGAGATGTGACCCTTGGGGTTTCCATGTGTTTTGGAAAGATTCAGCTTTCCCCTCCTTGGGTCATGGTCAAGGGACCTGAAGATTCAGGAAAGAGAGGTGGGAGTACCATTCTGGCCTGGGCAGGCTGAATAGATTCAGCCAGCCATAAAATGCCACAGCCTCTGGCTGCAATGCCCCTGGCCAGAGTGGCTAGGCTGCCTGGCAGGGTGGGAGCCAGGCTAATGGCCATGTTTATAGCTCAAAGCATTATTAGCTCTTAGGAGCGCTCAGCCCTCGCTTGCTGTCGACAGCTGAGCTTATTGATTGAGCGAGTTGATGTTTTTGCTTATTAAGTGCCCAGAGTGTAGGCAGCTTTGAGCCTGCCTTGCCTGGGTGCTGCAGGGAGTATGAGTTGGGGAGGCATTTGCTTGCGGACACTTTTCCACCCTGTTCATTTGTTTAACGTGTGTGTGTGTGGGGGGGGTGGGGTCTGTGTGTCTGTGTTCTTGGTGCTTGTGTTTTTAAGTGAGCTTTGGAGTCAGCACCCCACCACTGGCACACGGAGGAACTGGGACTTGGATTGGGATTAACTGGCTTTGAATGCTGGCTTCAGCTTTCGTAGCCATGAGCTCGGGCAAATCCTTTACTCCTGGGTTCCGTGTCTGGAAAGTGGAGATTAAAATAATGCTGGCTCTGCCTACCTTTGAGACCAATGTTAATGAGGAATAGTGGTTTCTAAACTGCACAGCCCCACACGAATGTCAGGAGTGTAACTGTTGTGAGCTGAGCTATGATGCTGCAGTTAGGTTTGTGTGAGGAGGCAGGTGGGAAGACAGAAAACAGACCAGAATGAGGCCCCAGGGGAGTGTGAGCACCCACCTCTGGGCTTTGAGCACCCACTTTTCCTGTTCACATTTTGAGGACTCCTTCGACTGGGCCCAGGAGAACTTGAGTTCTTGGTCTAATTCTGCATCGAAGTGCTGTCTAGCCTCAGGATAGTCAATTTCTTTCTTGGATTTTTTTCCTCTGTTTATCACAGGACAAGGTTGAGGTGGGGCGCTGGGGAGATGGCTCAGTGGGTAAAATACCTGCTGCACAGCATGAGGGTCTGAGATGGGATCCTCAGCACTCGTGTAAGAAAGCAGGTACAGCAGCATAAACCTCTAATACAGTGCTGGGCGCCAGAGACAGGAGCATTCCTCTGGGGCCTCTCTAGCCAGTCAGTGAGCTCCGGGCTAGCATGAGATGGAGAGTAACAGAGGCTGACACTTGATGTTGATCTCTGACTTCCACAGGCATGCATGCACAAATGTGTGCACCCCCCCACATATATCTACATCATACAGACACACACCTGCACAGCAGTTTTAAAAAATGAGGGGGGCAGGAAAAGAAGGATTGGATTGATTTTTCTTAAAGGCTGTTCTTTGCTCTGCTTGTCTCTGAAAGCAGGAATCACGGGTTCCCTTCTTCCCTGTGTGGACTTTAGTGGGCTTCATATTCAGATGTCTTTGGCTTGAGTCTCTTTGTCTCTCTCTGTCTCTGTCTCTGTCGCTGTCTCTCTCTCTCTCTCTCCCCCTCCTCCTCCTCCTCTTCTCTTCTCTCCTCCTCTCCTCTCCCTCCTCCCTCTCCCCTCCCTCTTCTTCTCCGTATGTGTGTTGTGTGTGTGTGTGTGTGTGTGTGTGTGTGTGTGTGTGTGTGTGTTGAGCTGGCGTTTGTAGGAAAGTGAATATCCATGCTTCCCCCAGTGTCTGCACACATATGAGGGCCTCTGAAATCAGCAACCTCTCTGGGTGCCAGCAGCTAATGGGCGAGCCCATTTTAGTGTCTGATAACAAGATGGGTCTATTAAAAGAACAAATTAACCACAAACGCAGAGATTACTTCTGTTCTAGAGCTCAGTGAAGAGCTGTTGAATGCTGGCTCCATTTGTTAAAGACCCCTGTCCTTGCTCTGGAGGAATGACTGCTGCCTGGAACCTGGTGGTCGGGCCATCCTCACCCTGTCAGCAAGTTCTTTGTCCTCCATTTCAAATTCCTTCTCCTAGCTACCTCTTCAGAAGAAGCCTGATCATCCTTTCTCTTTGATTGGAGTTAATCCAGCTCCTTTCTTGTTTCTTGCTCCAGTACTCAGAACTTGGAGAGGAGGTTGGCCTCCTTGTGCTGGTTCTAACCACGAGTCTCTTCTCCTGCCTCTTCCAAAGAACAGTATCTTTTTGGGGGGGGTCACCCAGTCACTACTTACAAATATTTTAATGGATGTATTATCTGGTCCTACTGAGTGCCAGAGCATGCCACTGGGCCTGCAGCTGGGCCCAGGCTCTGCTCTCTAGGGAAGTGCTGGGGCGGAGTGTGCAGAACAGGGACATGACTTTGCACGTAGAGGCTGAGCAGAACCTTCCAGAAGAGGTGGTGTCAGCAGCATTTCAAAGCAGCTGCTGAGTATTCTGAGCAATGAAGAGGTGGTGTCTGGGTGAGTCTCATTGTGAGGGAGGTGGCAAAATACAGATGGGGACATTGGCAGGAAGGAAGATCTATTGGAGAGCAGCAGACTCTGCTCTTGTCCTGCTTCCTTCAGGCCAGCTTCTACACAATCCATAGTACGGGATCAGCAAACATTGATTAGATAGCTTTCTGCAATGGAGCAGGCATAGACCAGAAGGCTACAAAGCAGAACCAGTGCAAGCCAGTGCCAGCAAGAAGCTGTAGTTCCATCCTTTCATACATGTATTCTGACTCCATTGATCATCTCCTAATTTGATTTCCATTTCATTTCTCAGAGACCCAAGTATTGCACATGCAGCTCATGCTAGAACATGCAAAGCTTAAGTGGTCTGATCTACCAGTATCTCATGCCCTTTCCTGTCTCCCCTGCCCACAGTTAGTAACCAAAGGCTCACAGGACCTCTGAGATCTCACCTCAGTGCAGCAGTAGACATAGCATTTGCTGACCCCAACGCTGAAGATGCCATCAGACTAGCACAATAAACTCTGCTTACTACATGCATTCTAGAGTGACTCCATTCTGCAGCCCCAAAGTCTTCCACAATCCTCCCACAAACCAATTTCAAAGGCCTGCTAACCTCATGGTCCAGCTCATCCCTGCAACAGTTCACTTTTGTGTATTTCTATTTAGGTTTTATTTTTCCCTGTCTCTCTGGCCAAATACCTAACAAACAAACAAACAAACAAACAAAAACAGCTAAAGGCAGGAAGGGTTGATTTTTTTCCCCACAGTGTGAGGGTACTGTAGGCCATGGTGGAGGTCAGTGTGAAGCCATAGATCACAGTGATGGATCACACTGTATTTATATTTGGAAGCAGAGACAGATGCTGGTACTAAGCCTCCTTTTTCCATTTTCTCTCTTTTCAGTCCAGGACTCTAGTCCATGGGATGGTTCTACCCACTGTCAGAGAGTCTTCCTTTCTCTAGTAAACATTTCTAGAAACCCCTTACCAGCATGTCTGGAGACACATCTCTTAGGCAATTCTGGTCCAGTGGAGCTGACAGTCTAGTTTAACCACCACAGCTATGCTACAACCTCATCATTTAGCCAAACCTTCACCATGGATTTTTTTTTTTTACCTCAGAATAAAGTCCAAAGGCTTCAGCAGGGTTCAAGTCAGTTCTGCCAAGGGTCTCCCTTCCTGTCCTACACCCTGATTCCTCCAACCCAGGTCTGTTCTTCACTCCTACAGAACTCTCCTCACTGCGCACACCAACCCTCCCCAACCATTGCTCCATTTTGCACACTGTGTTCCTTTAGTGGGACATACTATCCCACAGGTACTGTCACTTACTCTGCCCAGGACCACACTTCTGTCGTTTGGCTGTTACTCAGTTGTCCTTCGGGATCTATCTTCAACTTCAAGAGACTTCCTCATGGAGGTCCCTGTGACTCCTGCCTTTCACCCAGGTCACCCAGGTCTATCCAGGGCCCTGTGGGGACTCTGAGCAGGTATTACAGGAACCAGAGTCATGTGTCATCTGTTCTTTTTGTACAGTAAGGATTTACCTTCTGACTGTATCCCCAGGAGCCACAGGTATTTGATACACAATTAAGATGGGGGAATATCCTTAAAGAATGGGTGGGCAAGCATTTGCCTATGTTTAGTCGCTCATTCAAACATTCATTCATTCATTTATATTTGCCCACTCGCTCACCAATTTGTTTAAATTAATTTATTTATATTCATTTATTCATTCATCTCTTGTTTTACTTATGTCAGTCGTTTGTTTATATTCATTCATTCATTCATTTATCCATTCATTGAGCTGATGACCTACAAGAAGCCAGAGACTGAAGACCTAGACTGACTGTGGCCGGAAGACCCTGCCCACAGACTGAATCTTTTAGTTGATTCCATCAGAACCACTGAGCAATCCTTCTAGGATGTGAAAATAAGACCTGTTCCTTTAGGGCAGGAAGTGGAGCTGGGTGGAGACCTGCTGGCTCCTAAGGCCATCCTTGACCATTCCCTGGGCCTAACCTTCCTCTCTTCTCCTCTCCCTCAACTTTTCTATTTCCAGTCAGGGAGCTTAACTCAAACTTCCCAGGTGGGATTTAATTTGGATTTATTGCTGGCCATGACTGTTAGTTAAACAAACCCCATGTGATTATTAAAATGTGGTGAATGTGGCTTATTGCCTTGCTGTGGTGCTTTGTGGGTGTCCTGGTGTTGAAAAGTAGCAAATTTTCTCCAAAACAGAGGATCCCATCCCGCCCATCGGCCACACCTCCGGGAGCAGGTGGCAGTGACACTTCTGGGGCAGGACATGGCCAGGTGCAGTGCCCAACCTGGCACCTGGTTCCAATGACACTCAAGACTTGTCTAGGATTCAGTGCCAACTCCAAAGACCAGAGTTGGACCAGTTTGGACCAGTGCTCTGGGAGCTGTCACTGAGGCTGGGGGATGCCACTGTGTTCCATAGAATATACTCTGAGCTGAATGGCTGACAGAACTCCAGTTGCATCCCTGGTCTGGCTATGCTGATTTGTAAATGCCTTCCCGTGGTATGGCAGGTGACTCTGCTGTGGCAGTGGGAGTGGAGGGATTTGGGGTTGAGCAGTGAGGGGAGAAGGGATGTCGGTGAATCCCTGGGACAAAGGTGCTGCTCAGGTGCAGTCATGGAGAGGAGACCAGCCCCGGTTTGAGGACTAGCGCCCTGGGTTCTACCACTGACCAGATGAGATCATTCTTTTCTCCAGCCCCCAGTTTCCCCTTTTTCTAATGAAAGGGGCGGGCTCTCTGGTGACTTGAGAGTTTTAGAAATGAACCATGCCTTGCCCTTGGCTCAAAACAGAACTTGAGTAGCAGCCCAGAGACTAGTAAGAGGAGGAGATGCTGGGAGCCTGAAAAGGGACCCTGGTGGATCCTCTCACAACTCTCAGAGGCTATTAACAAGGACAGGCACACGTGGTCCTCTTCTTGTAGGATTCTCCTCTTCTGAGACAAGTCTGACGCATCCCAGGCAGACACCCAACTCTCTGTGGAACCAAGAATGGCATTGGGACCCTCTTTCCTCCACCCCGAGAATGCTAGGATCACAGGTCTGTAGATAAGGTCTATTCTATGAGGTGACGGAGATGAACCCTGGACTTTGTAGATATCATCCCAGCCCTCTACCTCTGAGCGACACCCTCAGCACCCCTCCCGTTAGGTTTAAACACTACAGTGCAGATGGGCAACCCTATTACCTCACTGACCTTCCTACTTCCACGAAGGGGGTGGGGCAGGTGGCTGGGACACCCTCTAGGGAGACAGGACACCTCCCTGTCTCCAGAATCTCTCCTAATAGGCTCAGGGATTAGTAAGACCTTGGCAGAGCCCCAATGCCTCTCTGGGTACCCTCCCCATAACTGCAACTGTCTGTTCTTCACCTTCCCTCCCAGACAGGGCTCCTCCTGCAGATGCTTGTGCCAATCTCAAGCCCAATGAATCTTTGATGAATTCTGAATAAAAGCACTTTAAATTTTTTCACAAAGATAGGAGAGGCAGGGAAGGAAGAAAGTGAGATGATTCTGCTCCCATTTTTTTCTCCTTTCTGACAAGGCCAGAACTTTTGTGCGTGACTAGCAGAGGTAGGCAGGATCCAAACCCAGGCCAAGGAGCTTGCCCTGTAAAATGGGCCGAGTCCAGCTTTGCTGACAGAGGTGAGCAGACTCCAGAAGCAAACCAAAATGTATTAGAGAAAGAAGAGGCTTAAGACATCACCTGGACCAGCCTCATTGTGCTGAAGGAGGTCATGTACTGGATGGAGGTCATGTGACCAATGTTGGGTTCAATATGGCTAAGAAAAGACTAGAGTTTAGTCCTTCTGGCTCACAGGAAAGATGATTCTCCCCTTCCCATACCCCAAGGCCCAGTTGTGCCATCTTTAGGATATTCAGGAGCCAGAGGACAGCCTGCTCATCAGTCACCAAGACCTGGGAGGGCAGAGAGCCATGACACAGGATGAGGAGGAAGCAGTTCAGCTCAACTTTCACTTTTCACTGAGGAGGATCACAAGTCATCCTCTTACCTACTCCATCCCTAAGGTTTCTGTGGCTGGATCAACTTTTTTTATCCTCCTGAAATAGCTCATCCAGCAAGGCATGCCCTGAATATAATCATGACCAACCCAGTTCTGGGTCCTCCCAGTTGCCCACTGGATAGGTGAAGACAGGGCCAAGCTGCTCTCTGTGTTCTTCCTTCTAAACCTTGGGCTCCAGGTTTTAGGAAAGTTGGGCTGTTCCCCACATTCTCCACCACCATCTTCTTTGATGCCCCTCCATTTTCTCTTTCCTTAGAAATCCCCAGAAAATGGAGGTAGGGAACCTGGACCACAGCATGACTTGGTGTTAACGCACAGAACCCTGAGTGAGTGGGTGGAGCTTTGCGTGCTGCCCTGGAAGGATTCCTGATATCTGGTAACTGTAGGGTGAGTATCTTGGCATGATCTTCCCTGCATTCTCCTCCAGAGTGATACCTTACCTCGCCTGCTTGGTGTGACATCCCTCTAGGATAGAGCTTTTAACTCGCTTCCTGTAATTCAGATTTCAGCTTCTGAGACAGCTTCTCCCTTCACCAGGGCACCTTGCTTTGGTTTCCAGGCACGTAAGGTTCTTGAGACACATTTTTTGGTCTATTTCAATCGCACATTCATAGGACTTGTAAACATAAAGGAGGCTGTAAACCGGGAGAGGCTGGCTAACAGTCTCAGAAACAATGTGTTTTATATCAGCACCTGAAGGGGAGTCCCTAAAGCAGGCATTTGGGCTTGTGCCCACCCCCCTAAGTCTTCAGATCTAAGGTGAGTCTGATGTGCTTCATGGGGTATCTGTCAGGTTTGAGCATGCAGACTTGGAATCCTGCTGCATACACAGATGCACATCAATAGTTTGAGCCCCTGCATACTGCTTGCTGGTGTGTCTATACCACTTAGACACATCACACAGCTTCTGTGAAGCCTGATTTCTGGGCATTTTTCAATCTGCCTCAAAGAGCTGAAATGCCTACAGAACGACTTCGGTGAGCTTGACCCTGACCCAGTTCTCAATGTCTCTTCCAATCACAGGAGAGAAAGCAGCAACTCTGAGAGGTCAAGTTACAGTTGCCAAAGAACGTTCCAGCAGCTGGGGTCCACGCCTAGATCTGGCTAACTCTGAAGTTCATATGTAATAATATGGTCGTTGGAGTAAGGGACATGTTTACTTTTCAAATAGTTTCTTTCAAACAAGTTAGTGCATGTGTGAGCTTGTGTGTGTGTGTGTGTGTGTGTGTGTGCATGCGTGCGTGCTTTATGGCAAATGTGTGGAGATCAGGAGACACCTTTCAACAATCAGTGCTTTCTTTCTGCCATGTGCCATGTGGTTTAGTCAGATGGGCTTTACTCTATGACCCATCTTGGAAACCCAACTTTTTATTACTTTTATTTGTTTTGCAAATACCGAGGGTTTAACCAAGGACTTTGTATATCCTAAACAAACATTGTAGAATTAAGCCACACCCAGATCCTGAATTCCTTCGAAGTGTGCAACATACAGCCATCACCACTGTTCATCTCCAGAACTGCTTTGTCTTCCTGAGGTGAAAACCATGGCCATTTAACAAGAACTCCTCATCCTCACTTCAAGGTCAAACATTTTGCTTCCTTGATCATGACCGGGCTAAGTATAGTAGGCCTGGTTCTCTGGTGGCTCGATTATTTCACTTCCTGGGATAGCCTCAAGGTTGAAGCCTGGGTCAGAGTTTCTTGCATTTTAAAAGATTCTGTGTATGGACATACCACAGTGTGTTTTGGTGAAGGTGTGTTTTACTGCTGGTTACCGGTAGGTTCCATTCATATTATATTGTTACTGTTGGCAGTTACTGTTATTCGGTTGTCTGTCTCTTAGAGCATTTGTTTCAAGACCCAATTCTTCAATAATGCAAACAATAACAATGTCAAAGATTAACTACACAATAGAGAAGTCTCTTTTCCTATTCCATCTCAAGTTCTCTTCACCTAGGAGGTCAGACTCTGCTCCCCACCTGGGAGGTCTCCAACTTCTTGGTGCTTACAATCTCCCTAGCTTCCTGAGTTCCCACTGTGAGGACAGCCTAAGGTCTTTTCTGTGGTCTTTCATCTTTCATTGACCAGTTGCCCTTGGGTATCTGGAAAGACGCTATGAGCCCAAAGTTAGCAGGATGCAGGGTCAGGGGTCAGAAGCCAGATGCTCCCACGCAGCTGCTCCCAGACCACAGCCTCTGGCTTTGCCACTGGCCCACTGAGCACATTCAAGCTGGAAGTACTTGGTGCTTCCTGTGGAAATGCCTGATATTAGAAACAATCTCTTCATACCTGACCCTTGGTTAGAAATCAGTATCTTTAGGTTTGGGTTTTTTTTTTTTTTTTTTTTTTTTTGGCTCTAGGCTGGTGCTGTTAGTGGCTTGGGGTGCTGGTTGGATGGGGTTCTTGGCTTACCATTCACCTGAAAGAATTCTCAGCAGTCTGCTTCCAGGAAGCAGACTGCTTGACTCAGAGCCCTCCTACTTCCCTTCCCTACTAGTGTTCATCTTTGCTCTACTCAGGTGTCCTGTTCCTGACACTGGACGTTAAGATTATGGTTAGTAGGGGAGATACAGGAAGCACACCATTGCCTTCAGCATCTCTTCGGACAAATGCAAAGAAGAGGTGAAATTTCCAGCGTTACAATTGGGAGATACGTGGAAGCTTCCTCAGTCTTTCAACAGTAGATTGGGTAGATTGACTTTTTTGGGTTACAAAGGTAGAGCTAAACCATATGGTACAGTGTTTTCACAAAACCATGGTATCTTTTACCTTAAGAGTCATGTTTTGTTTAAGAACTCTGTGATGTCCTGTGAGCTCCAGCCCCTAGGTTAGGTCATGTGTGTTGTATTGGTCTAGGGATCACCGACGGATTTTAAACATGGCTGTAGTAAGGCTATGACAAAATTCAGAATTAAGTGAGGCGGCTCTTCTGTGTCTCTGTTGCCCACTTTTCTTTCAGGACACTTCCAGGAGGCCTGGGTAAAGTTCACAATGCTGTACTATGTATTGCTCTCACTAAAAACATCGTGTCACTTTTAAATTAATAGTTTTGGGAAAAGGAAAAAATTCAGTTCAAGTTCAATAGTTTCTTCAAAACGACCCTCCCCCAAACCTTGCTAGTACAACTCCTCTGAATTCTGTGTGCCCAGGACAGAAGCCAACATACACAGGTGAAATTGTCAAGAAAATTTTGCTGGTTGACACAGGTTAAGATGTCCCCAGCACCCATGGTTATCACTTGGATGTGTCTCAGCTCTGAGCCAGCATCTTTTAGTTACTAGACAGTTCCTCCTAGTTGTTAGTTGTTCATGTCTCTATTTTAACCACCCAGGGTTAAATGTTCATCAACCGACATTGATGGAGGTCCGACTATGTGCTCTTTCTGTGTATAAGCTGCTTCCTGAAGGCACAATTCAGAATGTTATAATTCTGCTGGAGGCAGTAGTACCCGGAGCACCTGGAGCCATGGCTGGCCTCTAAATGGAGACTAAGAATTTTGAATTTTTGAACAACTTGAAGTTTATTAGTGTTGTACAGAAAACTATACAGAGTCACCATCTATCTCCCTAACTCTAGGGAATTTTCTTTGTATGTGGGTGGAGAGGAAATTCTCTGGGGTCCCGGCTCAGTATCTCTAGTGACACCTGTGTTTTCTCTTCCCTACATTTTACAACTTCAAGAATTTCTCTTTTTGCATTGACTCCTAGGAAGCTCCCATGTGAATGTGTGGCTGAATTCTAGTAAAAGCCTCGGAGCTCTCGGCAAATATTTGGAGTGCAAACTTGGGCATGCTTTCATCTCCGCCACTGTCTCCCTCCTCCTTGCATTCCTCACTTTCACTGAGCTCCATGGCTTTCTCACATCATTTTTGGAACAAGATGGGGGCGCCCATGACTGGGTAACCAAATAGATACTTCCTCTGTGTCCCCAAGGTGTCTGCTTCTATTTTAGCATTTGTCACAGTTATTGTAATTGCTTGTTTACATGACTGACTCCTCCACTGGGCCACCTGGTTTCCCTGCAGCTGGGCTCCTCTGCGTGACTGTGACTGAACACCCCAGGGTGGGCTGCTGAATCACCAACAGCCCACACCTGTCCTACATACTGGAACAGTGCATAGACTCAAAGCCAGCTGCAGCATTTCCCAGCATCCCACCTGCCCTGATAGATGTCATCCAGGACCACACTTGGGCATAGGCAGACAGGACCAGTCAGGATGTAAGGAACACAGGGAGCCAGAGAACATCCTCAATCGGTAGAGGGGGGCCCTGGAAATGGAGGGGGAAATGACACCATGCACTGTCCTGTCTCAATTATTTCTACTGGCTTTGTTATTGGTCCCTTTCAAGCACCCTATTTTAATTGGGGCTTTATTGCTTGGAGGAGACACCATGACCAAGGCAACTCTTATACAACAAAACGTTTAATTGGTTACTTGCTCAAAGTTTCAGAGACAGACTATTATCATATGGTGGGGGGCATGGTAGCACACAGGCAAATGTGATGTTACAGAAATAACCGAGAACTTAACATCCTGATCTTTTGGAGCAAGCCGATAACCTCAGTGACTTGAGCGGCTGAAGTGAAAGGATGTATTTTCAAGGCCAACTTGTGCATCTTCATAAAACTCAAACATAGACACATACACACACACACACACACACACACACACACACACACATCCATGGTGCACATGAGGAGGTCAGAGGATAATTTTTAAGAGTCTATTGTCTTCTATTGTATCGGTCTTCTGGCTTAGCTACAAGCACCTTTGCCCACAGAACCATCTTTTTGCCCACCTTCAGTCTTTTTATTTTTAGTGCGCTGGGGACTATAACTCAGTGGTAGAGTGTTTGCCTAGTGTGTACAGGGCCCTGGGTAGAATCCACAGCACCGCAAAACAAACACACAAACCAAATCCCAAAACAACCCCAACCAAACAAAGGCGAGCAAATCAACTCACCCAACCAACCAACATGGATCGGGAATGTAAAGCAAACTGTTCTCTCTGCCTACAGAGTGAGAGTTCTAGGCTCTGGGAGCAGTGAGGGAGCTGGTAGGGGAGAGAATGTCCAGCATAAGGCCATTTGCACAGTCCTGGCCATGCCCCAGTGTTCTGCTCTGCCCTCCTGGAGCCAGGTAGAGAATTTGCTCTGATGGAAGAAAAAAAGAGTAGGACGAAGATGGGGATCAATGAGGAGAAGAAGAGGGGAGCAAAGGGGCCAAAATAATTCTGTTACAAGGTAGAGGAGCCCAAAGTGCCCATAACAGAAGACCCTGCTGTAAGAGGAGGATATCTTTAGGGGTATCTAACCTTTGCAATACAATGCTGCCATTTACAGAATTCGGGCTTGAGAAGTGCTCAGTTGAATTAGAGGGAAAAAATGCTTCCCAAATGACCTCTTGATCCACTTCCTATGCATTCCCTAGCTATCCCTTGTCTCACAAAGTCTCCTGGTTGAACAGCCACATCCTCTGGCTGCCCTGGAAACTGGAGCTGTGAAGATGCTAGGTCTTCCAGGATTTTATTTCTCAAGAGAAGCCGAAAACTCGATGTGTAGGTGAAATCCAAATTTGCACACATTGACAACTAATTCAAAAATTTAGAAGGTGTGTGCATACAATGTGTAGATTTTATTTGGATCCTGATTCAAACCACCAGTTTTTTTTTTTTTTTTTTTAAGACATTTCAGAGACAATTAGGGGAATTTAAACACATACAAGGTACAAGACACTAATAAGGAATGATGCCTCGTTTTGTTAGGGTGATAATGGTTTTGAGGCTGTTTTGTTAAAAAAAAATTCTTCTCTGTTAGAGAGATATACTGAAGTATTTATGGGTGGAATAATGGGATGTCTAGGTGTGCTTTAAACTATTTCAGAAACAAAGAGATGTGTATCAGGGGACAGATGACGTGGGCTGACAAGAATGGTGACAGTTATTGGGGCTGACAGGTGGGTGCACACAGGCTTATCATGACTGTATCTTCTCTGGGGTGTGCTTGCAAATGTCATTAAAGAATCATGGCTCTGTTGGCACTGAGTGGAATCTTGCCAGTTACTGGGATCCTTTCTCAGACCTCCTTTCTTTTGCCTCTAGTCTCACAGAGATCTCAGGGCATCAAAGACCCCCCGAGGGAATGTAGGTCAAGGTTTGGCCAGCTTCTACCCGGGAGCCAAAGTTGTTGTTTGTTTGTTGGTCAATTAAGCTTTATTGGAACAGAACCATGTGCCTTTGTTCACATATTGTCTATGGCTTCTTTGGGGACAATAATAGCAGAGTATAGAGACCCTTTGGAGAAGGAGTCTGTTGACCCTAGAGCCAGGTCAGTAGCTACCTCTGGTGTGAGTTCCTTATGCCATACCTTCTAGTCTTAGAAAGGTCGGAGTTGAAAAAAGCAGACCCTGCTGAAAAAGGAGAGACCTGGGGAATAGATTGAAAGACACACAGAGAGCAGTAGGGCAGGATAGGATGCTTGAGGGACAATGCTGGGGTGTGCTGTCATTCTAGAAGCTATCAAGGACCACTCTACCTAAGATGCAGGATACAGCCAGGCAGCTTTCGTGCCCAAGCCTAAACACACCTGTACTTTGATTTCTCCTGAAAATAAATAAATAAATAAATAGAAGAATGACATAGGTCCTTATGGGGAGGATTGGGGTGCTGACACTGTGTGTTCCCAGTCTTTGGTACTTAATAAATGATATGTATTATGTTACTATACCTTTGTGCTATCGTCACTGAGATTTTTGATTGTAAAGGAACAATGTTTTTAAACTTTACTGTTAACCTCAGAAAGATCCTCTTAATAAAAAGAGACAAATGCTGATTGTAGAAAATCCACAGGACTTTGGATAAAGGCGAAACAAGATGTTTATTGATCTCCTAAGAGGAAGCAAAAGAGGAAAGTGCACTCTTTGCACATATAAAAGCGATTTGTATCCACCTGGGCAAAAATACTTGCTGTTCAGGGCAGCTGCCAACCATAAGCAAAGTTTACAGGAAGGCCTGTTATGTAACAGCTCTTGATGTGGTCACATTCCAGTGGCAGTAGGTGGGGTCTGGAAAGCATCACATCTGTCCCTTACCTGTCACCGAAGTCACTGATGCTTACAGGAGTGGTTCAACATTTATCTGATGTACTGATGTACATCAGAAATCGAAAGCTAGGGTGGTTTCAGAGACAAATGCATCATCTACTTTTCCTGTTGCTGAGACAAAAATACCTGACTATCTAACTGGATGTGTAGAAGAATGCAAATAGATCCGTGTTTATCACCCTGCACAAAGCCCAAGTCCAAAATAGATCAAAGACCTCAATGTAAAACCAGATACACTAAATCTAAAAAAAAACCAGAAAGTGGGAATAGACTTGAACTCATCAGTACGAGAGTCATTTTTCTGAACAGAACAGAATATCAAATGGCTCAAGCACTAAGGTTAAGATTTAGTAAATGGGACCTCATGAAACTGAAAAGCTTCTGTAAGTCAGAGGATACCAACATTAGGACAAGATGGCAGCCTACAGATTTGGAAAAGATCCTTACTAAATCTCACATGGAACACAGGACTAATATCCAAAATATATAACAAACTCAAGAAATTAGACACCAGCAGTCCAAATAGCCCAATTTAAAATGTTGTGCAGAGCTAAACAGAATTCTCAACAGAGGAATCTTGAACAGCCGAGAGACACCTAAAGAAATGTTCAACATCTTTAGTCACAAGAGAAATGCAAATCAAAATGACTCTCAGATTCAAACTTACACTCATCAGAGTGGCTAAGATAAAAAAACAAAAAACCTCCAAGGACAGCACACGCTGGTGAGGATGTGGAGCAAGGGTAACTGTGCTGGTGAGAGTGCAAACTTGTACAAGTTTGAAATTGGAGATCAATTTGGCAGTTTCTCAGAAGATTGGGAATAGTGCTACTTCGAGATCCAGTTATACCACTGCTACACATATACCCAAAAGATGCTCCACCACACCCCCAAGGACACTTGCTCAACTATGTTCATAGCAGCTTTATTTGTAATAGCCAGAAATGGAAACAACTTAGATGTCCCTCAACTGCAGAACAGATACCATGTGGTTCATTTACTCTGCCATTAAAAGCAAGGATATTGTGAATCTCACAGGCAAATATATGGAACTAGAAACTATCCTGATAGAGGTAACCTAGACCCAAAAGAACACGCATGGTATACATACTCATTTACAAGTGGATATTAGCCACGAAGTACAAGATAGCCATGCTATGATCCACAGACCCAAAGAAGCTAAGTAACAAGGAGAGCCCAAGTGAGGATGCTATACTATTTCTCAGAAGGGGAAACAAAATAGATATCAGAGGTGGATGGATGGAGGGAACCGAGTGGAAGAGGGGTTGAAGAATAAAACAGGGACAGGGGTAGAGATTGTATGTAGGGAGAGCAGGCAAGAGAGAAGGAAGATTGGCATGGGGACATGCCAGAGACCTGGGATGAAGGGGGCCCCAGAGGGTCTATGGAGGCAGACATTAGCTAAGACTCCTAGAAGTAGCTACTCACTGTAGTAGCCAGGCAGGATTCCCAGTGGGAGGATAAGGACAGCAACCCACCCATCAAACCTCCCACCAAAAATGGGTCCTGCCCATAAGATGTGCAGGGACAAAGAGCAGAGACTGAGGGAATGGCCAACCAATGACTCCCCTAAACTGAGATACATCCAAGGCGCAAGAACCAATCCCAGATACTTTCATATTATAGTTTCATATTTATGATACTTGGTTATGCTTTCAGACAGGAACCCAGCATAACTGTCCCATGAGAGACTCCACCAAGCAGCCAATGGATAAAGATACAGAGACTCACATCTTAACATTAGATGGTGCTCAGAGAGTCTTACAAAAGAGATGGGAGAAGGATTGAAGGACCCAAAGAAGACACCAAAGGACTCCATAGAAAGACCAACAGAGTCAACTATCCTGGACTCTTGAGGAATCCCAGAGACTGAATCATCAAACAAAGAACAAGCACCAGCTGAACCTAGGCCCCCTGCACATATGTAGCGGATAAGCAGTTTGGCCTTCATGGGAATCTCCCAACAACAGAGCAGCAGGTGTCCCTGCTTGTGGATCGCACACTCCTAAATGCACCACCTTGTCTGGCCTCAGTGGGAGAGGTTGTGCCCAGTCCCGAAGAGACTTGGTGTGTGGGTTGGGGGTTGGAGCATGGGGAGATGGGATGGTGGTAGAGTGGGGGAATGTGGTGAAGTGGGGAGGTTGGGAGGGGATTTAGGGGTATTAGTGGGCAGGTAACACCCAAAGTGGGGCTTTTCCTTCTGAGAAGGTGGAGTTGGGGGAGGGCTTGTGTGAGGGGGTACTGGGAGAAGAGGAGGTAGGGCTGTAAAGTGAATAAATAAACACACCTTTAAAAATACCCAACCACACAGCCTCAGGAAGAAAGGGTTTATTTTGGTTCATAGCTTGAGGGTACAGTGCATCGTGATAATGAGGTCATGGTGGTGGGAAGGTGAGGTCATGTTGTGCTCATAGTCAGGAAGCAGAGAGGCATGCAAGCAGGTGCTCAGCTTACTGTCTCCATTTTATTAGAGTCCTAGACTGTGACCCATGGGATAGTATTGCCTATAGTTAAGGTGGGTCTTCCCAACTTAATCTAGAAACTCGTTCTTGGGTACACCAAGGTCAAAGGGTAACCTTATCTAGATAATCCCTCCCTGGGATGCTCCAAGGCTTATCTTCCTAGATCCTAACAACTTGATAATCAAGATTAACATTAGAGGTGATATCATCATACAGAGTTTCTGGCATGGTGTATGTGGACTTTAAGGTGTATATGAATCTTAGTCCCACGGGGCCTTCTGTCCTTCCTATTCCTTTCATTTGGTTTATGTGGCTCATACTTCAGTTTAGCCTCTGTGTATCACTCATGTGTGTGAATCATTTAAGACCTTGCCCCTCAAATACAGAGTTTCACTTGATAGACTGGAGAAGCAAACTCCTAGGTCAGGCCGAATCCAAGCCATTCTTTGAATAAATCCTGCAGGGCAGGGTTTCTTACTGCAGCTCTAGGAACATTTCAAACCGGATCATTCTTTGTCACTGGCTATGTGTCCTGTGCATTGTAATGTGTTCAGAAGCATCTGAGCCTCTATTCATTCCTGGTGACAACCTCCTGGATGGGACTACATTGTCTGTAGACATCACCGAGTGTCACTGGGTGGAAAATGGAATCAGCCCCAGTTGAGAATAACAAGTACAGAGAATAATCTATCCCCAGGCAGTCATAAGAACACAGAATCATCTGCAGGCACAGTCACGTATTGCATAATGAAGTTGTGGTCGGCGATGGACCTCACATGCAACAGACTAAAGATGTTATTACTTAAGATTGTAACTCTTGGGGGATGTTGATAGCTCCTTCCTTGGTGCAAGTACACTCCAGCGTTCCCACAGCAAAATTACCTGATGATGCGTTTCTCAGATCCATGTTGCTAAGTGACACATGTCTGAAGTCTTGTCAATTGCCCTATGTGATCAAGCATTAAAATACCAAGGTGCTGGTGGTCTAATGATGGTGGTGGTGGTGGTGGTGGTGGTGGTGGTGGTGATGGTGGTAGTGGTTGGTGGAGGTGCTGATCAGGGTGCTCATGAGAACATCTTCCAGTGAACTCTATTTCTTGAGCTTCATTTAATAGTCCTACCTCCTTAAGGACCTCCAAAGGGCCACCTTACTTCCTGTTTCAGCTCATTTTCTGTTGCTATCATAAAATATCTGGGGACAGGTAATTTATAAAGAACAGAAGTTTATTTGGCTTAGTCTGGAAGTTGGGAACTTTAAGATCATATTACTGGCATCTATTGGCTTCTAGGAAAGGCCTTCTTGCCACACAACACAGTGAAGGACACTGAATAGGAAGAGAGAAATATACTGGTCCCTGGACTAAAGCCACCAAAGGCCATGGTATGCACTCCATCATCTTTATGATGTCCTTGAATTCTGTTACTTTCCAAAGGTCCTGCCTCAAAAAACAATGGGCATGGATTTGGAGATTTCATGGCTAATTCCATCAACTTTTGGGTGGCCTTCATCCAACATCCACTCCTGGTCATCCTTCTGGGACATCTCTAAGCATCTGTGTCAACATATGAAGTTTGCATTTCCACCAAATGTGTTCCTGAGATATCAGTGGCTGGTATATACAAACTGTTGTTTAAAGCACTTGACATGAATCGATCTACTATTTCTCTCTTGTCAACAGCATGGCAGAATATTATAAACAAGGAAACTGAGGCATAGAGAGAGCACTCTAGAGGTAGTAAGTAGGATAGTGAAGACTCCAACCAAGTCATCTTGGCACTCAAACTTACATGTTGCATTGTTTGATGAGGTTTGGAAGTAAAGCCCACTAGGCTGCCATTTTATCAGCACAGAGTCCAAGGACACAGTCATTGGTGGCCAGAGACACTATAAATGAATCTGTTCTGCAGGTGTGCACTGCTGCCCACAAGCCATTCCAGCTGTTTAGGGACACCTCTTGTTAGCCTGTGAGGTGGGAGACAGTTCCTCTGAACAAGCCTTCAGAGCCTCCTCAGGGTGTGAAGACTGAACGACGGGTGTATGAGCTTGTTAGCCTCCTAATGAATGCTCCAGCCTCTTTCCAGGGAGAAACAGCCCATTGAAGGATGGCAGAGAACAGAGAGAGGCAGAAGAGCCTCTGTCAGAAACTTCCAGTCTCTGTCAGCAAGCCCAGGGAACACACTTGTGCAGACAGATAAAGCGCAACGCCAGCTGGCTGTCCGTCTCCGGCAAGACTGTGGAGGAGGAGAGACAGCGTGCCACTTGGATTTAGAACTCCAATCTCAACTCAGCCACTTTCTAGCTTGGTGGGTTTGGGTAACCTGCTTGGCCTCTCTGAGTTCAGTTCATCTTCTGTAGAATGTAGTGTTAGCACCTGTCTCAGGGCATTGGTATGAGAGGAAGACCTGTGTGTAAGGTGCTTGGTAGGTTCTGGGCATTTGGCAAGCAGAGAAAAAACAGAGGCTGAAAAAAATCACACAAGGCAGGCCCTGGGAGACCTGGGAAGCTTCTTGGGAAAGCTGACAGGTAAGTTGTGGTAGCTTGTTGTGTCTATCTACTCAGTAGGATTCCCTGCTTGGGGACACAGCTCCCTACCTTCGTAGAAGTTACTTTTTCTAATTCATGAAGCATAGGAAGAAATGTTAAGTCCAGGATTGTGGCCTGTTAGAAGCTCAGGGTAGGATCAAGCTGCCAGCATCCATCCAATCCTGAGGGTGTGTGTCCAGTCAGGGAGAAAACTGTCACTACCCTCGGAGATGACTGAAGTGGATATATTTAAATCCAAGGCTATCCTGTTTATTCTGTCTACACCTATCTAGCTCCACAGAGAGACTGTCTCCAGCACGGGGGACCCACAGACACAGCCACACATTCATATGGAAGGAACTTTTCTTTTTAAACAACAGTCACCCCTAAGGAAACTATCTCTGACATATAAGGTCTGTGAGGAGAGATCTGGGCAAGCTACAGAAAATAGCCAGTCAAAGACAAGAAGTTCCAGAGCCAGGCGCAGGCTATCTTCAAATGAACTTCAGAACTCATTCGCTATGTCCTCATTTGCATTGACTGCTCACAGCTTCCCTGCTGTTTACCTTAGAGCACTCTACAGCCTGCTGTAGTGTTCTGAGGAGCCTGAGACGTTCATGGCTTAAATTCTATAGCAAGATCGGTACTTTAGCTCTGCTCAATGGGCCTTATTGACAGATTCTGGATACCGGTCAAGATACCCACGTCTAAAGCTGTAACTCCAGTCAGTGCCAAGTCATCAGTGTCTCCTTGAGTGGATGTGAGCTTCCAAGAGCTCCTGGACTGTACAGCTGAGCAGGATGCCAGTAGTTTGTAAGGGGTGAGAAGTGTGTGTGTGTGTGTGTGTGTGTGTGTGTGTGTGTCTGTGTATGTGTGTGTGTGTGTGTGTCTGTCTGTGTGTGTGTGTGTGTGTGTCTAAGGCAAGGGAAGACGCCCCCAATCTCTTTGGAAGGAACAAGCCAGGTATCATGTGGTTCCTAAGATAACTACGTGGTGTCCAGGAGTGTTTTAATGGGAGAACCTTGAGAACACCATGTGACAGGAACAGGGAAAAGAACTCTGTACTGAACCCAGAACCAGAGCAGCAGGAGGACTTTCACAAAGCGTTAGCAAAAGCGAGCATTTAAGGATACAGATTTGTAAACAAGGGAAGAGGAAACGGTATCAGTATCACTTTTGACCACTTGTGAGACAATGTCTGAGTGAAGCTCAGACCAGGAGCAGAGGGGGTGGGGTGGGAGTGAAGCTGTGGAATAACGTAACTGCTTCAGAAAACACAAGGCAACTCCACCTGTGGTTCCCCCTGCAGTTCTGTGCCAATAGAAATGATGGCACATGGGCTGGAGGGATGGCCCAGTGGTTAAGCGCACTGACTGCTCTTCCAGAGGTCCTGAGTTCAAATCCCAGCAACCACATGGTGGTTCATAACCATCAGTAATGAGATCTGATGTACTCTTCTGGTGTGTCTGAAGACAGCTACAGTACACTTATATATAATAAATAAATCTTAAAAAAAATAATGGCATAAGACTTGTGCAGTCTGGAGAGAATGGTCCAGCCATTAAAGTTTATGCTCACAACCAAACATGTAAGTAAAGACTTGTGCGTGCATATTCATATATCATTATTCACGGTAGTCAAAAAGCAGAAATAAGAGCCATTGCTTATTTCACTAAATGATGGCTCATTCAGTGGAGCGCTTGTCACACAAACGTAAGGACCCACATTCACCCCAAGAAAAACTGTTTTGGCTAAGAGCAACTGTGGGGTCACTAGCCAGTCTAGCTAAGCTGACAAGCTCTGGGTTCAGTGGGAGATTCTGCCTTACAACAGTAAGCAATAGAGTAATGCACCGAACATAAACCTCAGGCTTCTGTTTGTGGGTGTGCACCCTCGAGCATACACACACACACACACACACACACACACACACACACACACACACACACACTACACTTTTGCATGTGCACGTGCAAACGCCCTCATGAAGATATACACAAACAAAGGGAAGAAAGTGAAAATAACCCAAATGCCTATCAAATTGTGGAGGATAAGTAAATATTGTATAGCTGTCTAAAGTCAGAAAGAGAGGATGGGAGGAAAGGAAGGAGGAAAGAAAAAACACGGACATGAGCTACGACATAGGTGACGCTTGAGAACACTATTCAAAAGGGAGGAGGCCAGTCGTAAATGCTCACATACTGTCTGGTATCATTTATATTATGGTTCAGAGTAAGCATATCGGTAGAGACCAAAGCAGATTGTTCTGTGCCAGCTGACTGGTCAGGGCTGGCCTGAGAGTTGGGGGATGTGGAGCTGGGAATTGATAGCTTTGGATGTGAGGATTTCTAGGGGAGTCAGGACAGTGATCTGGAACTGATGGTGGTGATGAATGGGAAAGTCTGTGGATACACTAAAAGCCACTGGAGCGTGTGTTGTAAGTAGGAGATTTGTGTGATGTGTGGTTTATGTCTTAACGAAGCTGTTGAAAGTGTTCATCTTAAAGAAGAGACCGGCGGTCTCCTCCAGTCACGTGACTCCAGCTGCGAGCGTATGGGACACAGCGGAAACCAGAAACTAGAATTAAAACCACACAGCAATCTTTAAAAGAAGAGGGAAGTCTTGCCATGTACTATATTATCCACTATTAAGTGGAAGAAGCTGAGATGGAAACTTGACAATTTACTCCAGGTCAAGTTGCTAACAAATGGAGGGCCTAAAACCAACCCTCAAGTTTGTTTGATTGCTAATTGTTAGCCATTTTTGCTGCAGGCTCCTTACATCTCTGGGACACTATGAAAGGGCAGTGGACAAATGAGGTGGATCTTTTCCAGGCACCACACCTCTCCCACTCAGCCCCAGTGATTTGCAAAGCCATAGACACTTTGACCTGCTGGCTGGAGGGGATGCTCCAAATCCGGGTACAAGACAGTATCCTGTCCAGGCTGGAATAGGATGCACAGGGAACAGGAGTGCACGATGGATGATGGGAACCTCAGTCTTATTTCTCAAATGTTCCCTTTTGGATTTCTGTTGCTGCCACCATATTGGCTTCAAGAGGGTGCTGGCTCTTTGGTGACACTCTGGTCCCACCCTGGACAAATAGTCCATTCTTTTAATCTTCATGGCAGAATGCAGGAAAGACAGGATGATATTTAGAAAAGGTTGTAGCACAGTGGTTCTCAGCCTGTGGGTCATGACTGCTTTGTGTGTGTGTGTGTGTGTGTGTGTGTGTGTGTGTGTGTGTGTATGTGTGTGTGTGTGTGTGTAATGACCATTCCACAAGGGTTGTATATCAGAAATCTTGCCTATCAAGCATTTACATTACAATTCACTACAGTAGCAAAAATATAGTTATGAAGTAACAGTGAAAATAACTTCATGGTTGGGGGGTCAGCACAGCATGGGAAACTGTATTAAAGGTTGCAGCATTGGGAAAGTCGTAAACTGCTGTTGCAGAGGGTCTCCAGGTTAGGGAGAAGAGAAAGAAGTTTCAGTTTCTTGAATCTGAGCAAGTCACAGTATAGTTCCAAGTTTCTGGCTTCTCAACAGTTCAATCCAATGGAGAAGGCCAAGGTTACAATGTTACCAGACATAGCAATACACACCTGCATCAATTACTTCTGTGTGGTTGTGAGATAATTCTTCATGGAAACAACTCAAAGAGGTTGAATCCTGCTTATGGTCTCAGAAGCTTTCAATCCTCCATGGTAGGGAGGGTGTGGTGGAGCTGCTCAAATCATGATCCAGGAAGCACACGGCACATACCATGTTCACAACACGGTAGACCAGAAAGCAGAGAGTGAAGCTGGGAATAGCTAAGACTAACATATCCCCCAAGGGCCAGTGACTACCTCTCAGAGTCTCTATAGCTTTTTTAAAAATGGAGCCACCAGCTGGGGACCAAGTGTTCAAAACATGAGCCTGTGAAAGGTATTTCATATTTAAACCATAACAAATCGCAGTGTTTTGTGTTCTTATGAGTGTAGTGCTGGTTGGGGTAGGAGATGATAGTGGTCTCTCACTTTTGGGAAAGTAGAATTACTGGGCTGTTTCTCAGAAATGGTTTAGATGCTATCCTGCCTGGGGCCAAATGAAGGCCATCGGGAAGTGCTCCTGCCTCCATAGGCTTCCCAGTGGCTTCTCTGAAGGAAGCCACCTCGAATGGCACATCTTCCTCACACTGAGGTTATGAGAAAGGCCTGAGAGGCTATCCTGCTCACCAACCTAATCCTACAGGCCATCATCAGGTCTACCTTCCAGCAGGCACTCAAGAAATAGATTCAAGGACAGGAAGTAGAATGTCAAAGCCAAAGCAGGCCTCAGAGGACAGCCAATATAGTCATTCTCCATTTATTTTTAACCTCAAAACCCTGGCTTCAAAGAGAAACATTAAGCAGACACCAGGCTTATATATAGATAAGAGCTGAGCTGTGCTGAATGTGGTAGGGTTGGGGTGGGCCTATCCTTGCTGAGGCCTTGAGGGAACCCTCAAAACAACCAGGAACAGAACTGGGAGCTCATGCATTTCATCTTAGCAGCTCATTGTACAGATGGGAAAACCGAGACTCTGGTAGGAGTGTGATTCTCTTCCAATGTAGAAAATGAGCTCTGAGCTTGCCACCTGGCTCCTGGCTCCGAGGTTGCAGAGTTTCTCCTGGCCTGTCTGCCTCAGTTACCGTACTGATCTCGACTTGTCTGGCACCAGACCAGTAAGAGATGTGTGTATAGAGATGGTTCAGGAGAGGAGGCGATGCCTCTCAGGGGCCTGCCTGGCTATTGCTGAAGCCTTTCCCTGCCAATCATACATCACACAGGCTCTTTGCTTTTGTTTTCTTTGTTAATTAAAAAAATTGGAAACTTGTTTTTTAGCCGTGTCACAGAGCAGACAGACTTGAATATTATTTGTCAGCATCCCAGGGGAAGCCAGAGAAACACCGGGTCACTCCTGGCAGTTCTTGTTTTTCTGATACTGACCATTGTCTTCCTCTAGGGAGTAGGGCTCCAGATGGTTGTCTGACTCCCTCCTTGGCAAGACAGGAAGTTCCCTGAGAGCAAGAATAAGATCTTATTTATGTTTACTTTCCCATCTCCTCCAGTGCCCCGCACAACCCTGTAGAATGAGGTCGGGCTTAAGCAGGGCTTGTTGAATTGAATTATTGAGCAGACAGGCTTCCAAAGGGAAATAAACAAACAAAAGAACGGCCCCCTGTGGCTCGAAGCCTCAACAACCTGTCACTTGCAGATTAAATTGCAGGCTCCTCAGATGGATGAGAAAGGAGCTCAAAGCCTGCTCTCACTTCCGGTGCCACAAGGGTCACACTCAGCCCTCCCACTGCCCCACAGGGAGGTGGTACGGAGAGTGGGGGTGACTCCTGGTGGCTTGTCTGGGCAGTCCCTTCCTTTCCAGCTAGCACTGAGTTAGTGTTGCTGTGATTCCCCCCTTACCCAACCTTTCACCCCTCATTTCTCCCAGAAACGGGCTGCAACCCCTGACATCCATCCTAAAGAGATAAAACCAATGATCAAGGAAACAACATCTTTCTGTTACGGCTGTGGTCCCCTTCCTGGTTCTAGATTTGTTAAAGAAAAAGTGGAAATATTTGATCCAGAGTTCTGTAGCCAACCTCTGGTAGGCTTCAGTTACTCTTGAGGGAGTTTGGGCCTTTTGGCTTTTTTGTATAGCTGGACCCCTGTCCTATGAGTCTCACCCTTCTAAACCAGTGCTACCAGTTGGGGACCTCGTGATCAAACACAAGCCTACAGGGAACATTTCACATTCCAACTCAAACAGGACCCAGTGTGGTTTTCATCACCACCTCTGTTGAAGTCAAGAACATGTGTCATACACTGGCCAGGTGAAAGCCACTACCCCATGAATTCCTCACAGTGGTTTCTCAGCATTCCCATCTTAGAGACCAGGAAACTGGGGGCCGGCATCTTGCCAGAGCCACACTAGAAGAAGACAGTTCTGACAATGACTTTGTTTTCCCTTTGTCCCATGACCTTGATCCTCATGTCAGGCTTTAGACCAAAGAGATGCCCAGAGCTGTGACACAGGCCTGGAAGGGAGAAACAGCAGTCGTGTGATGCTGAGTGTCTGTGCAGCCATTGTCTCATTTCCAAAGTGAAAACCAATGTCACGGATAAACATGGAAGCAATTTCAAGATGGTAAGAAACTGCCTTGCTGTCAAGCAAGACCTTTGCGCTATGTTCAAAGAAAACTAATTAAAAGAAGTTTCCTTTAAAGTATATGGGTCTGAGGCATTGCCACTTTGGCCCCACAAGCCAACCCAGTTTCAATCCAGTCTGAAAACTTGGTGTAAAGCCTGAATTATTAATGCACACAGGAAAAATGAGCTGCCTGTTTGCTTTAGAACATTTTGGGCCTGCAGTAGGATTACCCACATCTCTTGAGGATTTTAGTGGAAATGGGGTGAGCCAGGAGAGAGCCACAGAAGGCCATGTAAGCATATCCTTCTGAATCTTACATCCTAAGCTGGGCCATTATGGGACGTGTTTAGGTAGTAGGATGGTTTTTAAATGTTTATTTTCTAAAGATTTATTTTTATTAATTTTGATTAACAATAAAAATAAGTATATTATCACCGTGTGTGCTTGCATGAGTGTATGTGTGCATGAGTGTGTGTGTGTGTGTGTGTGTGTGTGTGTGTGTAGGTATGCTGTATATGCATATAGTAAGTAGGTGTTCAGAGCTGCTAGATCACCTGGAACTGAGGATATAGGCCATTGTGAGCCTGTGATGTGGACGCTGGATCAAACTCTGCTTCTCTCTTGAGAACTATGTGCTTTTAACAGCTGAGCCATGTCTCCAGCTCCCGGTGAAGGCAAACTTTAAAGGGAAGTTTTCAAAGCTAATGCATACAGAACAACCTCACAGGACACCCCCACCCTCTTTATTTAACAGGTTGTTAAACATCAGTCACCACAGGTCTCTCAAGTGGCTGGGAGCCCATCAGGAGATCATGTTAACATAGGGAAATCTTACCAGATGCTCTCCAGAGCTTGTATCCCATATATTGCCTCCCAGGGTGGCTGGCATAAATCTATTCCCAGTCTGTTGGCTAGAGGATAGTCATGGGTCTGCAGAGTGGAGCACACCAGCTCACCTCCTCTTCCTCTGTCTCCAGAACACTCAAGTGCACAGAAAACTGCCACGTAAAGAGTCTAGGGTTTCTATTGATGTGAAGAGACACCATGACTGAGGCCACTCTTATAAAGGAAAACATTTAACTGGGGGTAGCTTACAGTTTCAAAGGTTCAGTTCATTATCATTATAGCAGGAAGCGTGGCAGCATCTAGGCAGGCATGGCACTGGAGGAGCTGAGAGTTCTGTATCATAATCAGAAGGCAGTCAAGAGAAGACTTCTATGCAGCTAGGAGAAGGATCTCAAAGCCCTACCCCCATAGTGACACACTTCCTCCAACAAGGCCACACCCACTCTAATAAGTATCTTCTAATAGTGCCACTCCCTGGCCCAAATATATTCAGACCACCACAGAAACCCAAGGAAGAGCAAAACTGACACCTACTTGCTGATGGTGAATATAAATGCTAGCATTGCTTAATGTGTAACAAGCCCCTGGAGTGATCCAGTAAATCCCGTGAGCACCTAAGGTTCCCCTGAGCTTAGCAGAAGCAGCTAGCATGGAGGAAGGCGAGAGGAAGGTGGTGTGCTGGCACAGGGTAAGTGAGCAACATAGCTTCCTGGATCCTGTGCAACCCAACAAGTGGCATTGTCCCAGCTTATAAAGATCAGGACACTTCCTAACTGGTAGAGAAGACAGAGGCAAGCCTGGGGTCCATCTGTCACAGCAGAACCCACCAGAAACAGAGTCAAGGGTATGCAAAAGGGGCAGACAGATGGTGGGGACTGGACAGAGAGGAGGTGCTGAGTTGAAGGTAAAAGATAAGACCCACCTGATGTTCTGTGCTGGGCAAGTAAGCTGGAGGGGACCATGTATGTACAGGACTCAGCTGTAGCCTCAGGGTTGCTGGGGACAATACTCGCTGTGCAATGCAGACAGAACTGCAGAGAATGTTATTCACACCCAGGATTGGGGGAATGGAGGTCCAGCACGGAGCGGTGGTAGTCAAGGACCGTGTGAGCCACATGTGCTGAGCCTGAGAAGAACAGTGCCACATGTCGGGTGACTTCTGTTCTCAGAAGTCCAAAGCTGTGGACCAACTGGGCTTTGGACTGGGTTGGCTGCTTGTGTTGTTTACTTTTCTCACTATTGTGAAAAAATTCCTGACAGAGACAAATTAAGGAAGGATGTATTTGGGCTCACAAGTTAAGGCGATATAGTCCATGATGGTGGCACAGTGGCGGGGTAGGAGGTCACTGGTCACATCTCAGCTGTATTCACATCTGTGGTTGGGGAGCAGAGAGCAATGAATGCTGGGTCTTTCCATTGCAATGAACCCAATCTTGAAAATTCCTCATAAACATGCCCAGAGATTTGTCCATTAATCACATTAACCACTACCCGATGGCTTTGGAATATCAACGTTATCAATTATTGTGGTGGTTGTTTTCTCTCTCTCTCTTTTTTTTTTCTTTCTTTTGTAAAGTTCATTTATTTATTTTATGTATGTGAGTACACTGTCGCTGTCTTCAAACACACCAGAAGAGGATATGGGACCCCATGACAGATGTTTGTGAGCCACCATGTGGAAACTGAACTCAGGACCTCTGGAAGAGCAGTCAGTGTTCTTAACCACTGAGCCATCTCTCCAGCCCCTTTTGTTTTGTTTGGTTTGGTTTTGAGGCAAGGTCTCACTCTGAAGTCCAAGTTGGTGGCCTTAATCTTCTAATCACCTTGTCTTAGCTTCCTGACTGAGTGCTGGGATTTCAGGTGTGGACCACCATGCCTTTTGTCTTATCTTTGATGATTCTGCTTCCCCCCCCAAAATTGTGTTGTGTGTGTATGTACAATATATGTGGTGTGTGTCCATGTCTGTGTTCTGTCAGAGGTCAAAGGCTAACTTTAGTGTTTTCCCCAATCAGTTTTATGAGACAGGGTCTCTCATCAAACCCGTGACCCACAATGCACAACTTTTTTGCACACCTCCAGTTCCACGGTATCTGCTACCTTCTTCTGACCTCCATGGGCACACACATGTACACACACAAACATGGCATTCATGCACGTCACACACATACACATACATTTTAAAAATTAAAAACATGTCTAAATATTGGAGGGACCCAACAGATTGTATCCCCAAAACCCAGGCCTCCCAGAGGCCTTCCATTTCAGTAGCATCCACATGTCTTACTACAGTCTCTACTCATTGACACTGTAGGTCCAGTACTCTGTCTCCTTCTCCAGCCTCTGTCCTAACCACCCATCCCCAACTGCAGCAACCGCAGCTTCCTTTTTGTCCTCCGCGATCAGCTCCTTTCTGCTCAGCTCTTGGCACTGCTGTTCTCTCAGTCATTATCTCCCTGCCTTCACCCCCTCAGCTGGCCACTCCCCTGTAGAACTGAGACCTCATTTCAACAGCCACCTCCTTAACCCCTCAGTATACACATTGCCCCGACCCTGCCTACTGTCTCCTGCAGCTTTCAGTACCCGCCCCCGACCCCCTGCAGCCACATTTGTCTGCAATACTCTAGCTTCTCTCTGCCTTGACCTTGACGTGGCTGATCTCCTTCAGAGGAATGGACGAGGGCTCAGGGTAGGATCTTGTCCGTTCATTAGGCATAAGAAGCAGGCTGAGAGCTGATGCTGGTGCATTTGCTGCCTGGCTAAATGTGTGGAGCGCAGGGCTTAGCCAGGATGTTCTAGCTCAGGCAGTCTGCTGGATGAGGAGTCTGTGGCCCTCCCTTTCTTCCTGGCTGGGGCTCCCCTCCTGTCCTACAACCAGTTGGGCACTGCTTTCTCTTTTCTGCGCAGGGCTGAAAAAAGCTGGCCGGGCAAGAGCTCTCTCGGTTCAGAGGGAGAATTAAACTCCTGGCTTCAGGGGCAGGCGAGAAGCAAATGATTGACTTGGTCGGGGCAGAGCAGGAGGAGGCAGTCCTCTGGGGTTATTGATGGATAGGAAACAGATCTCTAAACAGCATGCTCACTGAACTACACGCCAGGCCCACCCTGTGCTGAGTGACCAGGTCCAGGAACGCTGCTTGCCGGGGAGTGCCTGGCACTGGCTCAGTCGCTCTCTCCCACGCTGGATTTATGGTACTGCCCTTGAGCAGGAGTCACTGACAGAGATCTATGGCTTACTGATCTGCAGGGAGTGGAGCCTCTGATGGCTCTCAGCAGCCACTGTAGCGATGCCACATGGGAGGCAGAGATCTACAACCTCCTCCCTGGTCGGAACTCCTCCCTCCACTCTCCTGCTGAGCTGGTCATAATCACTTAGCTCTGGGAGGAAGGAAGGCTCTTGTCCCTGTGCAATGATAACATTCGGTTGCTAAGATGGACCTTGCTTCTACTTGCCTCCTGGGAAAATGTCTGGCCGCCTGGCAAGGTGACCCTGGGTTGGACATTATCAGCTGTCAGCTGACTAGGCAGTGCTCTCAGTTCTGCAAATTCTGAAGTGGACTAGACACAGGGTACTGGAGCTTATGCCTAACTGTTACCATCTGTGTAATGGGAGCATACCTACATTCATTCAACAAGAAACCCTCAGGACCATAGGTTGAACAGGCAGGCAGGGAGCACATGGTTTGCCTGCACTGAGAGAGGCATGCAGGTCAAGCCCTTATTAATCTCCCTCAACTCCCTCAGCACCCATGAGAAGTGAGAGCTAATAACTCTTTAACAACAGAAGCAAGACTAAGAGGGGAGGCATGGAGGACTGCTGAACAGACCTTGTGTTTGTGTGATAGCTTCTAGGCATGTCTTAGGTCAAATCTGAGAGGTAGACATGCCACTCATAGACTAGAAACTTGAGGGGACAGAGGCTGAGGATGACTGCTGAGCCCCACCCCCATGGGCTAGACACTGCTCTGTTCTCTGGAGACTTAAATGCCATCATTTCTAGGCTCTACAAAGTGGGTAAGTGCTGCGGGAGGTTTGGTGAGGGTGGAGGGGGAGCCAAGGACCTTCCTCTTGCTGTACGCTATGGTTTCATTATTCCTACGTTTTAGATAATACTAGTTGCAGGACCAGGGCTGAACAGTGTTCCTCCTTTTTAAGTTCAGGAACCCTTCTTTCCTCCCCACCCCCAACCACTGTCACCTCATGCTGGCATCTTTGTCCTTAAGGTTCCCCTGTGCTTCCGAGCAGAACCGTGGCATCCTTTTTGGCACCATCTTCCTTGTGGGTTTTCTCCCGGATGCTGCCTCTTAAGCTGTTCTCCTTTCCTTAGGCTGCTGCAGACTTGGGAGACTTAGAGTGGGGGAGGGGTATCTAGATCGCCAGCCTCCTGAAGCACTGAGCTTGTGTTTGTTACTCTGTTTTGGGGAGACCTGGATCTCCTCTTCCTTCTTGTCACCTCAACTTTGCCTCTCCTCATTAACATGCAGAATGAGTGAAGATTAGTGATTCGTCCTTTTGGAATACTTGCCTATCCCCTTGCTGAGAGTAGGGAAAACTGAGGCCTAAGCACAGTGTAATTTGCTTTGTGTATCAGTAACAGAAGAAACTTGGGTTTTCAGTACTGTCTTCTAGGCTATCTCAGTTACTTTTCTATTGCTTTGTCAAAACACCACAGTCCAAAACAACTTGTAAAAAATAGAGTTTATTTGGGGCTTATGGTTTCAGAGGGATACGAATTCATTAGGTAGGGACATGTGGCTGCAAACAACAGGAGCAGAAGCTGAGAGGTCAAGACTCAACCACACATAGGAAGCAGAGAGCAAACTACAAGCGGAAAGAGCGAGGCTCAAGGTCTCAAGGTCTCCTATGATGTGCTTCCTCCTGCAAGGCTTCCAGTCCTAAAGGTCCTTCTCCCCAAACGTCTGACAGCTGGGCATCCAGTGATCACACAGGTGAACTTATGGGGGACATTTCTCAGTTGAACTACCACACAGGGGGAGTTCATTTTATAAAGCCAAGAAAAACAGTTAGGAATATAGACGGGGAGCTGAAGAAACTCTGACATTCTGCTGTGTGACTGGTAGCCTGTGTCTCAGTCTCTGGGCTTTATTTTTGGTTGCACATAGTTTGGTGCTGTTATGAAGCCTACATGAGATATGGTTGCCTATGAACAGTTGGGAATATCCATTGGAGTTATTGTTGGCATTGCTGTTAAGAGGGCATCTGGTTGTGTTTTAGGGGTCTCATCCTACACTCATTTCTATTTCTGTGGTTTTAAAAAAAAGGGTAAAGGGTGCTGGAGAGATGGCTCAGTGGTTAAGAGGCTGGAGAGATGGCTCTTTCAGAGGTCCTGAGTTCAATTCCCAACAACCACATGGTGTCTCACAACCATCTGTAATGGGATCTGATGTCCTCTTCTAGTGTGTCTGAAGACAGCTACAGTGTACTCACATGCATAAAATAAATAAATATTAAAATAAATAAATAAATAAATAAATAAATAAATAAATAAGAACTTCAACAAAGAGCAACTTGAGGAGAAATTCAGTTTACAACTCCATGTTATATTCCATCATTGTGGGGAAGACAAGGCAGGAGAGAGAAATTAATGCACACATAACATACCTGCCTCTGATTAGCCGTTTCTCTACTCTTACACAGCTCAGGACCCCTTTCCTAGGGAATGGTGTCTCTTGGAGTGGGTTGTATCTTCCCATATCAATTAATTTAATTAAGACGGTCTTCCACAGGCATGCCCACTAGACCAACCCACGGGCAGTTTCCTCACTGAGTCTCTTTCCAGGTGATTCTAGATTGTGGCAAGTTGGAAATCAAAGCTCATCACCATAGACCTGGACTTTCTGCTACTGCTGAGCTTCTAGGAGGGCAGATACCAGACATAATATCCTGTAATGCAAACAATACCATTCACTGAGAGGAATTATTCCCCATTTAACAGATGAACCCAAAAGAACAAGCTTTAGAAGTTTAATGTATCTTGCCCTGGTTCTCTGATGAGACTAGGAAGGATTCGAACCCTCATCTCATCAGCTCTTCTTACTCTGCTTGTGATTTTTGGGTCAAGTCTTGACTTCCAGGTCTGTCTGTATAGAAAGGGTTGGGGATGAGCTGAGGCAGAGCCTTCCACTCTGTCCTGGGTAGACACGCACCCCCCTTTTCAGGCTAAACTGTGCCCAGCTTTACCCAACAGAGAAAGCCGCTGCCCTGGCTTTCTGGTCATTGTGGTAGCTCACCAGGGCCTGTTTCATTTCCATGAAAGAGAGATGGTTGCTTGGGGTGGACACACACCAACCACATCCCCCCTCTTCCCCTGTCTGCCTCACTAAATCCCTTGGCTTCCCTCCCTCCAGCCTGTGGCTTAAGCATAACCCAAACAGCAGAATGGCAGCTATAGTAAATTACCTTAATTTTTATGGCACTCTGTACCTTGTTCCCTGATAAAGTGACTCGATTTAGTTTGCAAGTGGAGTGCTTCTATGTGGGCACTTTAGTTCTTCAACCCCAGGCCCTCCTCTCTCCCTGGCTCCCACTAACTACTTGCTATACTTCAGAGAGAATTTTCAGACAGCATCCCATCCCATCACCAAAAATGCCCTGGATCCCCAGAGAGGTCACAGTGGTGGCTGCACCCAAAGACAGGACTCTGTTTAGGACCTTTCTTATGGGTTCCCCAGAGGCTGGGAACAATTAGGAACTGAGAATGGAGACATCAGAATCAGAGTGAGGGTCTGCCCCAGTGCAGACCCTAGAGATTGGCCTTACCCTCAACTTGCACTTGATACAGTAAAATGGGGGCAGTCTTGGCTTTCCACCTCTCCATCCTAATGGACCATCCTTTTGTATACACTGTCTCCTGTCTTTTATTCTTAAAGCTGTCTGCAAGAGATATCTGCTAGACCTTCTTTGGGGTTCTTTGTGAGTAAATCTTTATAGGTACGGGTTGTGAGATTTTTCTCCTAATAATACAGGAGAGTACCTTGGGAAGCCTGCTGGGAAGAAAAGGCATCAAGCAGCAGGAATCCCTTGAGCCCCTGTGACTGCATCCCACACCCCACCTGGAGCTCAGGCAGTTTGTTAAATACCAAGTAAAGACTTGCAAACTTGGCCTTGTAAGTGCACAACAGCTTCTTCATCCCTGGAAGCCTGTCAGAGATGCAGAGTTTGGGCACACCCAGCTCTGCTAAACAGTGTGATTCCACCCTCCCCCCCCCCAAGGGGTGCTCAGGCATGGCTATCCCTTGGGAGAGCTGCTGGTAGCCACATGACTATGAGGATGAGGATATTCCACTGGAACCACATAGGGTATGTAGGGAATAAGGGCCATCGGGAGGGATGGTCTATTTGAGTGTAGAGATGGAGATGGGGAGGGAGGTCTTGGTCTTGTCAGTGGAAGCCTCAGAAGCAGGGTAGAGCTTTGGAAAGCCATCTTGGCTTTTGTCTGGCCAGCAGTAGAGTGTGCTCTAAAGTTGGTTTGTAGGGGCTATCATCCCTTACAGATTCTGCACTGCAGGAAAAGCCCCATGACCAGCTAAGGGTATTTGAGTCCTTGAATGTTAGGTGTACCCTTTGTGTATCTTCATGATGGTCTCAAAGCAGTGTTGTCTAGTGCAAGGGACTTGGCTGAGAGGCAGATGGGTCTAAGAGGCAGGACTCAGAGCACACAAAAATAGGAGCAGCCTGAGCAAGGAGGGAGTTCATAAGCTCTAAGGCATCTCTTCTGCAGCAGAAGCACCTGCAGCATCTTCATCTTGGTCTTAAGAGATTGATTCCAGTCTCTGGGCTACACTGAACCACCTTTGTAGACAGACTTGCATGTGTAACACTCTTCCCAAGACACTGGGGCTAGAAATAAACCCCACACCCCAGACTTTACCTGATGAGGACTGGAAAACAGACCTTCTGCCTCCTCTCTGGATAATCTGGCCAGACTCGGTCATTTGACAGTGGGTTGGTGCTGGCAAGTGTTGGTATCAAGCAGAGGAAGCAGTAAGGCTCTCCATCCCTGCCATTCCTATCCTGAGCTCAGTCCTTCCCATCCTGTGATCTCATCTTCACCATGTCCTTACAAGTACCTTCCCAGCTGATGTCAGCCAAGAAAGGTCAAATAGCTTGCCCCAAATTACAAACAAGCAGCCGGGCCCCAGGCTTTGAGCCTACAGCTCCCACTTTAGAAACTGAGGACTTTTTTTATAGATCACAGGGTCCTGGGCTCAGGACATGGGTCTGGTGTCTGGTCTATGCTTGGTGCTGGGCACTGGGTGAGTGCTTAGTACTTTCATGTGCCTTCCATTCCCTTGTCTCCCAGACTGAGTCCCTGAGGGAAGCTACCTCCCTGCTCCTCTGCTCCTCACCTCTCTTGGGTGCCCAGAACCTTAATCCAAGGCTAATAAGATGACCCTGTAGGGTTGACAGATTCTGGCTCCTAATTTTCTGCTCCTCCATTTCCAGCACCTCATGCTCTTGCTGTGTCTGGTACCATGTTCTTGTGCCACTATCATGGATAAAACCATGAGCTCAGATAGATAATCCCCCTCTGAGGTGGTGCTTGTTTTAAGTGTTTTCACTGTGGCAAGAAGTACTGTTGTCACACTCACTGGGCACTGTGCACAAGGGTGGAGAAATACTCCTGAGCAAGCTTAGTTTCTATTTTCATTGTGATCCCCATTAGCTGAATGGCCTGGGTCCAGTCAACTGAGTCTCTGAGCCTCACTCTCCTCTTTAAGCAATACAATCAGAGCATCTACTTCCTAAGATTTGAGGAATCCTTTGAAATGACTAACAAACAGTGCTCTTACTATTCTCTGGGCCTCAGTTTTCCCATCTGCTATTTCAAGTTCTTCTGGCTCACACTTTAATAAGATTGGAGCTCAGGGTGGCTGTGAGCTCTGCTCTCTCCTCAGTGGAGATCATGTATAGAGTTAAAAGGAAGATTTTTTAAAAGATCTATTTATTTATTATATATAAGTACACTGTAGCTGTCTTCAGACACACCAGAAGAGGACATCAGATCCCATTACAGATGGTTGTGAGCCACCATGTGGTTGCTGGGATTTGAACTCAGGACCTCTGGAAGAGCAGTCAGTGCTCTTAACTGCTGAGCCATCTCTCCAGCCCCCTAAAAGGAAGATTAAATCACACAGGCACACAGCTATGTAATAGTGCCCTTGCTCTGCACTGCTGAGGCACTTCCCACCCATTTGTAACCTCAGGCGACCTTTTACAGTTCAGGGGCTAGCCTTCTCTTTGCACATAAGGAACCAGGGATAGCTTCAGAGAGGCCAAGCAACTAGCTCAGGGCCAGGTGGTGACCAGATATCAGGGGAGCAGCAGCTGAGAGGTGACACTGAGAGGAGGGGGGCTACAGGGGGGATGCAGAGCTAAGAACAGAAGGGAAAGGGGAGAGAATGCTTGCCATGACACCCTGAGAACTCTTGGGGTTTCCTTCTGCAGCAGGACCTACCAGCAGCTGACTTCTGGGGAATTCTTTCTTCTGGGACTGGTTTGGTGATAGGGACTCAGTATAATCAGCTAGAAATTGGTAAAACTGGGTGGCAGTGACACACACCTTTAATACCATCACAGGGAAATAGAGGCACACAGATTTCTGAGTTCAAGGCCAGCCTGGTCCAAAGAGTGCTAGGATAGCCAAGGCCACACAGAGAAACCCTGTCCTGAAAAGCAAGACAAGGTTATTTATAAGATTTTGATAGTACTGAAGATGGAATAATAGAGATTAGATTGCAAAATAATAATAATTTTTGTATAATTGTTAGTGATAATAATTACAAAATATAACAAAGATAGCATGAATATCTTTGAAATGCAACCATTTACTTTCAGAGTATTTCAAGAAAATAGTCAAATTAATAATTCATCATATTTTAAAGGATGATGTCATAGCTGAGCGTTAGTTTTACCTTCACCAGTTATTGTGTACAGAAAAACATGAAATAATGAAAGTAAACTTACTAAATTGCTCATAAAAAGAAAAACAAACAAACAAACAAACAAACAAACAAATTAGTCAACTCAGGCCAGTTGGCCACATAGCTCTTGGTAACCACAATAAAAATGGAAACAAAGGCATATGTCCCAACCCCTCTGCAAGAGTGCCCAGCAAGTGTGACAGGAGACTTCCTATCACATTGATAAATTATTCAAGACAAGCACTTGACAGGGATGATCTATTTGGGCTCATGGTCCAGAGGGTTCTGTCCGAAGTGATGAGGTAAGTGGGGTGGCATAGGGAAATGGGGTGAAAGGCTGCTCCCTGGACCTTGACTCTAGGCCTGTCCTGCTTTGCTAATGGATTCAGATACTCTGGAGGTGATGGGTACAGAGTCTGACCCAGAGTCATTGGGCAGAGCTGAGGGACCTGGACTGAGGGAAAGGAGCAGCAGGCAGTTCTACAATGGACCAGGGCATGTTCCTAAGGGGCAGACACAGGATTGGTGGCTGGAAGACATCAGCTCCCACTATTGTCACAGAGGACAGAATAGGTTCATTTCTGCTATGAAGTAGCCTGCCTGCTGTCCTCCATAGGTACACAGTGGCTCTAGTCCCCTCAGCTCTTTCTTTTCCTACTCTCCTGTCCCTAAACCTCTCCAGGATACAGGAGTGATTGGCCCTGTCACTCTTCATATGCACAGAGAGCTAGCCATTCTCCAGGGGTCCCTTACCCAGAAGACAACCTGGTGCCTTACCTAGAGCCCCTCTCTAGCTCTGAAGTAATGAGGGTTTTGGAGCTGCAGGATAGGGCCCCAGAGGAATTTTACTTTTGAAGACATGTTCCAGGGTGCTGAGCCCCTCTCGGGTGTATTTAGGGTATCTGTGTGGTGAAGAGACTGGATCACTGAGGTCCGAGTGAATGATGGGGTTTGGGGTTCAGGGTAGGGTGTGAGGATTCTGAAGATGTCTGGTGTTGGGAGAAACAAGAAGACAAAGCTCGAGCTGTTGCTCTCAGATCCCCAGATGGCCGAAACATCAGGCGATTAGCACTGGTGTTTGGGAGTCCTGAGCAGATGCTTGGAGACCACAAGCATTGGGGGCAGGGATGCGTTTTTAAGACAGCCGGTAAGAGAGAAGCTTAAAAACAGTCCCAGAGTGTCAGGGTAATCGGCTCCTGCTGGCTCTCTCTGCTGGGGTGCTGCTGACTGGAAGGGAGATAATTTACCTCTAAGAGGCTTTATGGCTCCACATGGCTGTCTGTGAGCCAGAACACAGGTGCCCCGGGCTTAACTTAGTGATCTGGCGCCACCACCCACCCCACCATCCCAGTGCTGTGGGGACAAGTGACCTCTCAGAAGATCAGGTCTCTCTATCTAATTCTGTCTCTCCCTCACATCCCCCCACCTGCCCACCTTGACATTTCTCAGAGGAACTGCCCTCACAGCTTTTCCCTTGCCTCATGGCAGAAAGGATATACTGGGGCTGGGGGGCAGGGCCTCAAGACTCCTATCACCACTTCTCCCCACCCCACCTGGTTCTGGCTTAGATTAGTCAAGTTATAAACAAAGGGAAGCCAGCATATTCCAGTATAGGTACATTCCATGCAGGATTTGAATCTACTTAAACTGAAATTTTGTTTGTCTGCCATTCAGTGTTTTGCATTTTAATTGACAACCTTGCCTTGACTGCTCCTTCCTTCTGCCTTGGAGTAGGATCCTAGATGGATGGGGTAAAGGGAATCCCTTAAAAATTACTCCCTAACTCAAAGGCACAGCTACAAATTCTGCCCTAACCATTAATAAATAGGGACAACGAGCCATGTTTGGGAATACATGCTTGTAATTCCAGCATTTGGAAGGCAGTATCATAGGGTCAAGGCCAGTCTGTACAATGAGTTCAAGGCTAGCCTTGGCTATATAGCTAGACTCTGTCTCAAAACAATAACCAAACAACCTCATAGAACGATAGCCCCATATCCCTGTAATGAACAGCTTCTGATAACTAACTGCTTTGGTAAAACTCTGGGGAAGTTTGGCAATCAATAATTGTTACCACTGTTAAGAAAGATATCTATGACCATGCTAGTACCTCACTGCATTGGGTGGGGCAGAATTGTCACCAGTCCTGTGTTCCCCTCTCCTAGGGCCTCCCCATGTCTGAAAGTTCTTTGCCCATCTCACAACTTCTCTAAGCAGCTGTCATTGCCATCATTAAGAGAGAAGAGAGTGGGGATGGTTACAGTAGTCAGGGGCGGGGAGAAAGGCACTTAAGACACGCCCAAGCTCTCCTTCTGCACATGCTCCAGACTCTCCTGCTCGATGCCAGCATCACAGCTGAGGAGAAGTGCCCCTTGTTGCAGATACAGCAGCCAAAGGGCACCCTCTCCAGAGGTCACACTGTCAACAGGTGAGTTTTGTCAAACAGCACATAGGCCTGGAGGTTGCTGGTGGGATCCCTTTAAAGGACTTGGGGGTATGTCTGCACTTCCTGGATGAACCCAGATACATGGTGGTGCTTAGAGGCAAAGGGGTAAGAGTCTCTTCAGTGGGATTCTGCTGACCTGTCCCGACAAGCAGATGGGCGTGGAGACACTGGAGTGGCTGCTGACCATCCAGGCAGAGCTCCAGGACCTAAACCTGAGACAGGAAGAGCTGAGGAGTCTCTTCACTGTTTCCACACATTCAAAATGGACCTCACTTGGAGGTCAGGGACAGACACAAAGCTAGTGGGTGGAAGGAGCTGGGAACATCTGTACAGAGGCAGAGAGAAAGAGAGAGAGACAGTGAGTGAGTGAGAGAGAGAGAGAGAGAGAGAGAGAGAGAGAGAGAGAGAGAGAGAGAGAGAGAGAGAGTATAAGTCACTCGAGCTCTCTGAGCCTTAGTGCCCCGTGATACCATATCTGAAGATCTTTCTAACGCCGAGTGGAGGGGAGCGGTCCTTTTGTTGAAGCCACAAAGAGCAGGCAGAAGTCAGTGATCATTCGTTACTCTTATGTCTTTTTCTTGGCCCTCTTTCTTGTCTCATAAGAACATGTGTGCTGCTGGGGTGCAGAGGAGAGGGGAATACAGACTTTCAAAGCACGGTCCCCCAGTCTCTACCTCCAGGTTCTCTCCACAATGTTGGTCCTTCCTGCTCATTTTGTCACAAGCCTCCCTCCAGACCAGTCGTCCTAGAGCAGGCCGTGTGGCAAGGCGTTATCCATTGCCTCCAACAGGTGAGCCCGATTTACTGGCTGCCATTGCCCCACATTCATCAGATTTAGCCTCACTCTCCCCAAGATGTACCGGAATCTATTCCCAAGTTCCTCCTCCTGGCGCTGCGGCCATGGTTCTCACCTGAATCCCAACCTATATGTCATTCCCAAAGTCATGGCTCCCTTTGTACAGTCTCCCAGCTCCTCCTCCCTGTGCGCCTCCATTTCAGGACAGTTCTCCCTTCATCCTCTCTCACAGTACCCTGGTGATCTGTTTCCTGGAACAACACCATCTGTAATTTTCAACGTAAACTTGTCAACATCTGTGTTTTTGTCGCCGCCTCTGAAATACAAGCTCCAGGGTTTTTGCTTTGTTATATACTGCATTCCCAATGGCTGGACCGGGCTGCACACACAAATGTTCATTGAGTGAATGAGTGATAGCTGATGCCTAGAGAGTATCTATTGCATTGCTAAGTCTATACACATGCAGGCTGACTCCCTCCTTTGAGGGACCACCTTCCCTGTTCCATCTGTGTGGCTGCGTAGGTCTGTATTCTTTCCAGGCACAGGGCCAGGCCAAGAATCACACCAGCCTACCAGAACATCTTCCCCATTCTCTCTGGAGATACACATGTTGCCAGGCTGGTTCTAGAAGCCCCAAACCCAACTTGCTCGCTGCCAAGGTGGTAGGATATGGTCCGGTTGTTGCCAGTAGGGAATTCCTGGGAATGACAGTCATTGGTAAGGAAACCAGTTAAGAGATGGATGGATAGGGACAAGCTCTGGACAACAGCCTTCAAACATCTGGATCCAGATGTGCCCCTCTTTTAATTCATCATCACAGCATTATGCAATTTATCATCCAAAAGTGGTCCATGTCATGAATCTCAAAGTAACCTGGGCAAGAGCATATGCTAATGGTTGAAAACCAGTTCCAGGACCCTGCTGTACTGATTATACAAAGTCTTCAGTATTGTGTTTTGTCCCAGAGAGGGAAAAAATATGGGGCTCCTAGGAAAGCTCCCCACTTCTCAGCTCAATCTTATGACCTTAGGAAGTAGAAGACCATGCTCTAGACACAGCTACTACAGCGATGTTGCGCCTGTCTCCTTTGGGTTCTCCTGGTGTTGGAGGGATATAGATCAGCTTCTCAAAGGAACAACTCTTTATCATCAAAGATTTCAAATGTAAGTGAAGGTAGCAAAAAGGGGATTCAAACACTCTATCATATGCTCATAAATCAGCCCCAATAAATTCCTGGCCACCCCTGTTCCATCTCTTTATCCACCCACTCCTTCCTGCCTGCTTTCCCTCCCCTGATTGCTTTCAAGCGTATCATTTTATATGGAAATATGTTAATATGCATTTCTAGATGATAAGACTCCTTTAAAGATACATCTCGTCCGCCGCTGGCATCTCACTGGAGCAGGTCATCCCAGTAATGACTTCCAAGGAGCCAGACTCTTGGTCTCACACCCTTGAGAAGCTCCCTCTGGCACTCCTTTGAGCTTGATTGACAAGATGGATTCCTTTGACCCATGAGATAATAAGAATCCGGTATAAGGCAGAGGCACCTGCTCACTGGAGCCTTCTTGCTTTTGCTGCTTGTTGTGGATGTTTCATCGTTCATGTGACAGTGCAAAGGAGCACAGTCTGGCCTCCTTGGAAATAAGAGTCCGGAGGTAGGAAAGTATAGGGTAGGTGAGTATTTAGAGGAATAGACGACAGACACTGGAAAGTGATCAGCAGCTAATAGGTAGGTAGGTGATAAATGGGTAAGTGAGAGATGATAGTGACACAAATAATTGACAATAAATGATAGGTAGATAGATGATAGAGGTGATAAATAATTGTCAAAATATAGGTGATGATGTTATAGAAGATAGACAAATTCTTCTATTGTTAAGAGCTTTTGCAGCTGTTGCAGAGGACTATAGATCAGTTCTCAGCACCCAGGTCACCTGGTTCCCAATCACCTGTGACTTCAGCTGCAGGGGATCCAATACCCTCTTCCAGATTCTGCATGTGGGCACACACACACACAGATGTACAGGCAAGAGGACCGACACATGCAAACATGCAGATACACACACACACACACATCAATACATAGTAAAAATAAATCTTCCGATAACAGAGCCACCAGCGTTGAGGATCCATATCTATTCGAGACCATACTGAAGGACAGACATGAGTCACCTCAGCTGAGATCTGCTTAGATATGTGACTCACAGGACCATGAAAGAACCAAAAGGCAAAAACAGTTGTTCATTTAAACTATCAGTTTTGGGGGTGGTTTTTAATGTGGCAGCAGCTAATTATACATGTACCAAAACATGAACAGTAATTTCTTGGCTTTATGAAAGAGCTAACCCATACTGGAATGCCTTTGAAGGCATTTTTAAAGGACTTTTTCTCCTTCCTTTTTGCTTGTTACAGTCAGAAACCACATGGTCTTTTCAGCCTGGCTGACTATGGTATCGCTTTTGTCTTCTTTAATCTATAGTTTCTCAGGCTTGTAGATATTCCCTACAGTCTGATCTTGCTGAATGCTGTGGTCCTTTATAACATGTTCTTATGTCCCTAAATTTTCTGTAAAGAAGAAGAAAAATCAATATGAAAGTCTGATCAGATTAGGGCTTGATTTACTGTCCCAGGGCTACTACATGGTGGCCTATGTTCTCCCTTAAGGGTTATTGATGAGTGTTTGTCTTCCCTTGAGCTACTAATTCATTAGCTGCCATAAAATGATACAGCAAAGATCCACCCTATAGTTTACCATTGACTATTTATTCTATAAATAGTATTAAGCATAATAATTAATATTAAATAGAAAAATTTTAAACCATTAAAGAAGATGGTGGTGATGACCAGCATCAGCAATATTAATGTCACCATCATCATTAATATCATCATCTCCATCACCACTATTAACATTTTCTATTTATTAGTAATATAATACATCTGCACAAATTTCTTCTGTTGAAGTATCACCTCTGGGCCTTGTGGCATAGGCCTACAAACCCAGCTGCTTGGGAGACAGGCAGGAGGATTTGAAGTTTAAGGCTAGCCTGGGCAACTTAGCAAGATCCTGTCATAAAAAATAAAATGCAGCAGAGGGCTGGGAATAGAACTCTGTTAGGGTAGCTGCCTAGCGTGCATGATGTAGTAGGTTCAGTTCCCAGCATTTCTCCCCAAAGACACGCATTTGGTTACTGAGGCACAGTAGGAGAAATGGTCCATTTTCTCTATTTCTTTTTCCTTCCTTCCTTCCTTTCTTTCTTTCTTTCTTTTTTTTTTTTTTTTTTTTTTTTTTTTTTTTTTGCCATTCCTCAAAATAATGTGTTGGTTTTAAGCTCTCCCAGAGAGTACCACTAAGGTTTATTTTTATCTTTGTGTGTTGTAGTGAACTTGTGTAATTTAAACAATTTGGTGTGAGCACGGTGCAATTATTGTCTTTATTAATGCTGAAACAATACTGTCCCTGACCAGTGGGAGCCTGTTCCACCAACTGTCTTGTCATTTGACACCAACTCAGAAATCCTTTATTATCTTTGATAGCTTTTCTATTTCTGGTTTACAGAAACTGGCTTTATTTTGAACTTCATTATTTCCTAATTTTAAAATGAGCTTTTTTTTTTCTTTCTAAGTCTGGTGGTTCAGGCTTGTAATCCCAGTAGCCTGAGAGGCTGAGGCAGGAGGATCACAAGTTAAAGGACTTGCCTGGGTTATACTCAATTTAAGGCTAGTGATCAGTTAATTGAGACACTTTCTCAAACAGTAAAAAGAGGGCTGGAGATGTGGTCTAGCTGGAGTACTTGCTTAACGTGCATGAGGCCCTAGTTTCAATCTTTAGTGCACACACACACACACACACACACACACAGAGAGAGAGAGAAAAAAAGAGAAGAAAGTGCCTTTTCTCCAAGGACTCTTGGCTTATTTTTTCTCTGTCACACAAGGTGTTTCAGAGGCTATGACAGAGACTGCTCTGATGGACTTTCTATTAGGACAAAAAGGCCTGAAAATTTCCAGAAGGTCAAATTGCTTGGCATAGATTTGTGGTTTTTCCCTGAGATAAATTTGGAAAAATTGACCACATAAGAGCACACCATTACTGCATCTGCAAAAAGCGACGGCCACAAGAGGTGACACCTCATCGTGAATCACTGGTTTTGGTGGTTTTTTTTTTTTTTTTTTTTGTTTTGTTTTGTTTTGTTTTGTTTTTTGTGAGTGACAACTGAGATGGAATCTCACTTTTGTTAATAAAGTGGCCAAAGACATTGCGATAACTGAGCTGGGTGAGTCTACATCTGGGAGATCCAAAGATGTGCAGGTTCTCAGAGCAAAATGTGGGGTTCAAAGTTCCCACTGAGTCTCAGCACTAATCTGTCACCTGGGGAGGCTCAACAAGGGTCTGGGAGACCACCCCTGTGTCACAGTCCTTCTTGTCCAGGATGGTGTGAGGAGTGGCTCTAACAGAACTTTTCCTAACAGTTAGGAAAGTGTGGCTCGAGGCTGATGCAGGCTCCCCCTGACCTCATACCCTGGATGATGGTGCTGGACACAGCAGTGATGGGCCTGTTCTGTGTGCCAGGTTCTGTTCTAAGCAGACATGCATATCTCTGTTCACTCAAAACAGAGTCAGCTCTCTTTCACACAGTGACTTGTTGACAGGGCTTCCCAGCATGGCATTTGCCTCCTGTTGTGGTTAGTTCTTACAGACATTGAGAGGAAGCCATTGGAAATCTGGGTTGGATCATGCCTCTCCTCGGAGACCTACAATGGCTTTCTATCATACTGTGAATGGCAGATAAAGCCCAGTGGTCCACACCACTCACTAGATGGCACCTCTCCAGTAGCCATCTTTTTTGGGGAGTCAGTCCTTTGCTATGTGGGGCTCTGCTCCCTTCCAGCCCACTTCTTCCCATGTCTACTCAGACGTCACTTCCCTGATGAGGCATCCATTGTCATTCTCTATAAAGCTGTTCCCTCCATCCCTTCAGTGTCTAGCCCCTTTCTCCTCAGCATTTCCACCAAAGGCTGCTGTGCACGGTTTCTTCATTATCATCTGCCTCCGCTTCCTGCACCGTGAACGCATGACAATGCAGCCTTTATCTGTACCCCAAGCTCTCAAGACAGTGACAGGCACACAATGATCAGTGCACAGGAGCTGAGCGAGTGGTGGCTCTTAACTCCACAGCCACTTTCTCCAGTTTCACAGGTGAGGAAGTCAGAGCAGGGCTGCCAACTTCCGTAACTGACACTGACCAGGATCTCACGGCAAGTGTATGGGAAGATGAGTCAACCCACCAAGCTACCACTGGCCACCAAAGTTGTGAGCCATGGGCTAGCCCATGATCGTCCCCTCTCTGCCATGGCATTTTCAAGGGGATTTCATTTTCCTCTGCAGGATCCGGAACTGACTGAGATCTGCCAAACTGGTGTTTGCTTCTCTGCCATGGACTTCTAGCTTCATGAAGCAGAAGACAGCCAGAGGCCCTCTGACTTCCACAATAATCAGTCCAGTCTACATGCACCGGGCTCTGTGGGCAGTGCCTCTCCTGGGTGTCCCAACATGGCGGTGCTCCTGTGCTCCTTTGTTACAGAGACTTCTGCTAAACAGAGTGTTAGGTGGAAGATAAAAACATTGAAAAGTCATCCCTGAGACACTTCAAATCCCTATCCCAGAGACCTTGAAGATGTGAGGCCAGGGGGAAGAGGGGGCCTAAGAGGAACGACCTCACCAGGCTACAGTTTAGATCTGATGATATCATTTTAACATCAAAATGGCCACTGACGTTTCCTCTCTTAACCCGCTTTTTTGTTTTCATTTTAAGAATCCTATTTCTAGGCTTATTCTCAGAACCAGCGTTGGCTTGTTAAGATAGCTCTGTGGATCACGGTGCACAGTATGACCACCACTCCCCAGAGCATCCTTTGAGCTATCTTAATGGAGTCTGTCCTTTTCAACTGCCTCCCACTCTCCCATTGCTCTGGTTTCCCTTTTTCCAGAAAGTCTCAGTAATAGAAGCATATGATATAGAGCCTTCTGGGTCACATGATAAACACTGTAACCTTGTAAGAGACTGTCAAATTGGCTTTGTGGAGTGGAGACCACGTTCTTTCCACCAAACCTCACCAGCACTTCATATACTCTTCAGGAAAAAAATCTTTTAAGCCTTTCTAGGTGTGCTGTAGCATCTGATGATAATGGGGACCACCTTTGTTATCTGTGTCACTGATGTGTCTAAATGCCTGTATATCTCTGTTGCCTCTTCTGTTTGTCAGATTGTCATGTGTCTCAAGCATTCTGCTGCTTTATCTGGGGATCCAAGGGATGGGCGCTGACTTAACATCGCTCTTTCGAGAATCTTGACCATGTGTTGGGAAGTTGGGGGTGGACGCCTGTTATCTAGAACTAAGCACCGAAGCAGCTGTATTCTAAATTTAGAAACTGAGAAAATTCTTCCAGGCTGTCTAACCCAATCCCATTTTCTGCTTCTTAACAAGAAGGCTACTGAAGCACAGGGAGGTTGAGCTTTGCTCACATCTCACACCTAGAAGGCTGGTGAAATAGATCAAGAACATCAACCAACTAACTTGATCTTTCAGTGTCCCACGTTCTGGTTACTGTAGACCTTAGGTACTGGGCAACATATGGTCCTAGTCCCTGACAGGGTTTGAAAGAAAGAGGTAAGCAAGGCAGAACATTTGAGGGACAAAAGATACAGGTGGCTGTCCTAGTGGCTGTCCTAGTGGCTTGCCACCTGGAGGAAATGGATAAGACAGCAGTGGTTAAGCCAAACTTGTAGGAGAGAGGGAATCTCAGGGTCCAGTTTGGAGAGAAGCCCAAGATCAAGGTTATGACCTTGAGAATTTCATCTCACCAGAAGCATGCACACCTGGTGCACACATAGTATTTGAGGCAATGGTCACTTTTTGGTAATAGACCCGTGAGTCTCCAAATGAGTTTCTGTTTGGTTGATCTTATGACACTTTCTAGCACTGCTTTGACTGTGTTTTCTCCGTTGCCTTGTTTTCTGGGCCTCTCTAGTGGGGAGCACCTTGGTGACCCCTCTTTCAGTCCACACTGCAGCTGCCAGAATTTAAATCCAGCGAGCAGCTTCTCGGATTTGCTTCGAGTTGAAATCAATATTTGCTGAGAAGAATGCATCTTAATTTCAGTGGCCAGTTCTCTGGGCGAGAATTGTGCTAAAACAAACCTCCAAACCCACAGACTTAATGCGTCCTAGTTCAGTTGTTTAGTAAATCTCTCCGCACAGAGAAAAATCCATTAGTCGTCAGGCAGGGATGAAAGGGGGAGGGGAAAGAGTGGAGGAGGTCCCAACAGCAAGCAGAGATGGAACTTAGAACCCCAGGGACACAGGCAGACCCACATCTATGTTTCTGGACCCAACCAGGACTGCTCCAGTCTTTGGTGAGCCAGGAAGCCTCTCCAGGATGCCACACTGACAGAATGCATGGGAGACAACTTAAGTCAACCCCAATCACCCTCACCCCCGCCCCTGCCTGCCTAGGGGAGATGTTTTCTAATTCTCAACTGTCCCGTTCTAAACCTACAAGGAGGTGATTGATTTTTTTTTCTTCTTCAGTAGGACGAGGGGAAAGCAATCATTTATCCAGAACACAGACTTTAATAAATCCGTGAAAAAGGCGAGGTCACCCTGATTACATCTGCCTCTGACAGATTGGGAAGGCTCCATGTCCTCTTAGGACTCACTAAGCCAAGAAGGCTAAGGATCCGGTTTTCTCCCCTGCTTCCTGAACTCTGCTGAGTCAGACTGGATCCCTATCAGGAGGTCTTCTACCTGGAAGGCAGGAGACAGGGGCTTAGGGTACACTGTAAATGCAACATGGAGAGGTAAGAGAACCCTTAGGGGAGAATGGGAGCTTTTGCCTTCCTATAGAGCATGGCAGAGCCCACCTCTGCCACTTCCTGACTGTGTGTCCAGGGTGGTTCTCTTTATGCATCCATTTCTTCAGGAATAGTAAATGATAGAGTGCTGTTAGGACTCAAGGTCATGAATATAGTAGGTGGGCTAGACAAGGTGACAAAGGCTGCCACTTTAGTATCTCAGTTTATCCTGTCTCTATCGTGACTTGAATATGATGAAAAGCAGACACAGAAAGGGAAGGAAGAAACTAGGCAGGATTGGAAATGAGAAAGAATTGGTATACCGGAGGCTTCTCCGTGGCCAAAGCAGGGAGATCAACAGTGAGATCATCAGGCAGAAGTAGGATGCCAGAGCTTGCTGGGAAAGCATGTTCCTTTGCCTCGGGGAGTCCTAGCTTCATACACAACCTTACATGCTTAGTTTAGTCTATCTCAGAGTTTGGGGGGTGGGGTAGTGCAGACGACACTCCTCCGAGGGCTGAAGACCAGAACAATCCCGACGATGATGGGTCTTCACACCTCACTTTTCAGTCTTTCTCTCCCACGGTCCAGCCCAACCTTTGCTTGCCTCTTTCTGTAGTTGGTCCTGGGCACCCATCAGACAAGAAGGCAGAAAGCTGAGGTGGTGTTAATGAAGGGGGAGGAGGGAGCAGAGAGGAAGAGGTATTTTTACCTTGAATTATTTTTATTAAATGTCACAACGGCTTTGCAGCACTTGGGATCTGAGTAGACAAATCAATGAAAATAATTATAGTGAACATCCTGCCTTTTCACTTTCCCTCCCTGTCAGCCCCCATACCTCCCTGGGCTGGCAGAGAAGCGCATTGCCTCGGCTTGCACTCCAGCCCCAGGGGAGAGAGCAGGACTGGCCCCTCTGACCTCAACCCTTTTTCACTTTTGTTTGTAGCAGCATATATGTTGGCCTGGCTCAGAGCTAGCATCTTGGGGGGAGGAACAATTCTAGTAGCAACAGGAAAAATGGGCCAGAGGCCAGAGCATGACAGGTAACTCCTACAGGAACTTAGACCTTAAGAAGGAAGCTTTTATTCTTAGAATCCATGTATGGCCTAGAAACAAACCTAAGGAGCTTAATATTTCTAATCAGGTGATGAGATTAATAAAAGCCACTTGAGTGAAGTCTATAGGATGTGTGCATCCAGCATCCATCCATCCATCCATCCATCCATCCATCCATCCATGCATCTGTCCATCATCCATTTAATCATCCAACCATCTATTCATCCATTTAACCAACCATCTATTCATCTATCCAACTATCCATCCATCATCCAACTATCCAACCATCTATTATCCATCCATCCATCCTACCATCTATCCATACATCCATTCAATGAATGATCTATCTATCCATAATCTATCCATCATCTATTCTTATCATCTATCAATCTATCTATCCAGAAATCATTTATCCATCCATCCTACCATTTATGAAGCATTTATGAAGCACCATCCATTTATCCATCCAGCCATCAGCCATTTATTTATTTGTTCATTCATCCTTCCTCCTAGCCATCCACATGTGCATTCCATAATATTTTTCTAAGACCCTATAAGATATTTATTGTATAGAAGACCATATTTTGCTATTTAAGAGTTAGCTGTGTGTTCTGGTATCTATTTGTCCTCTGCATTAATGATCTTCCTGGATCCCATGGCTTCTGGATGAGTTCATTCCATGGAGATGTGCTGAAAGGGTAAGGCCAGATATTCAGTTTCTCATTTCTTCTCAGGGGCTCCATCAACCAAAATCATGGCTGTGGGTTGGTGGCCATTTCCACATGTCCTTTACCATACTTGGGGGAGTAGGAAAATTCCTTTGAGGAAAATGTGCCTTTGCAGACCTACTCTCAGGTACTTCCACATTCCTGTGGCATCTCTGGCCCTATTCATATCTTTGCAAGTAAACCTTTTACTCAATGTATTCAGATGTTTTTCCACTTCCTCAGGCCCTGGCTTCCTGCTGAGACTGACTGATGACCTGTGCTACCCCAGTCTGAGCTGTTATTTTATCTCACAGAGTCTCAGCTTCTCCATGGGCATAGTAAGAGTATGAGATCTGTTTTTCTCAGGAAGAAGGGGTAACTTGCTAGAGGTGACATAGCTGGTTTAGTGACAGAGCTGAGAGGTAAAATCCTAACTGTCAAGCACAAAACCTGTCCTCTTCACTATTTGCTAAAATCTGGGCCCTTTGCTGATATTCTGAGGAGCCAGGAATCGTGAAAACAGAAAATCATGATACATAAAGGTCCCCAAACATTCTTCAACCTCTAAGGACACCCCTGGTTGGGTTGGTGTGGATATGTAGTACTCCTCATTCAGGTGAGCTTGAGGTGTGGTGCTGGGGACTGTCAGCATCCTTTGTCCTGCTTGTATATCCCAGCCAGTCTACAGGGCCCACTTGCTGGCTGGCTGCAATCAAAAAACAAGCAGTCTGGTGTTGGTTGATGTCATTAAGGGAGTCATTGTCACATTTTCTTCTTGTCTGAACAAATAAGACCTTAGAGGAGAGGACTTGGTATTTAAAAATTAGTTTTTATTTATGTCTCTCTCTCTTTCTCTCTCTCTCTCTCTGTGTGTGTGTGTGTGTGTGTGTGTGTGTGTGTGTGTGTGAGAGAGAGAGAGAGAGAGAGAGAGAGAGAGAGAGAGAGAGAGAGAGAGAGAGAGAACATGCACATGCGCACAGGTATCCACAGAGACTGAAATGACATCCCCTGGATCTGGAGGTAAAAGCAACTATGACCCACGTTACTTGAGTATTGGAAACTGAGCTCTCAGGTCCTCTGAAAGTCCAGTAAATATCCATAACTGCTGAGACAACTCTTGTAGCCCCAAAGGGCTGGTTTTGTTGAGTGATCCCCAAATGTCAGATGCTTTGCAAAGGAAGTCTCCTCTTTCCTCTCCCTAAATTTCTGATGTGATGACCTAGGCAGAAAACTTACAGGAGGCCCTTAGGGTTGTGCTTCATGTGAGCATACAATCTTCCGAGACTACGAGGGTGAGCTGCACAGGGCAGGAACAATCTGCTTTATTTGATCAGCAATACATAGGTCTTTAGTATCTTTTTGGGTTGGCAACTGTAGTCTACCAACCTGTGACTTCTGTTTTCTTCCACAGCACACTGCTTTTTACATTGTTTGCTTATTTACTTTTATTTCATGTGTATGCATATTTTATCTGCATGTATATCTGTGCACCATGTGTGTCCAATGCCCATGGAGGCGGAAAAAGTGTTGGATCCCCTGGAACTAGGGCAACAACAGATGGTTGTTAGCCATGTGTGGGTGCCAGGAACCAAACTGTATCCCCTTTGAGAGCAGTTACTGCTCTGAACCACTGCACCTTATATCCAGCCCCAGCTTGCTTTCTTGGCAAGAGAATATTTAAGCCTCCTGGATCCTTAACACATGCATTACTGACCCTTGTTTTTTTTTTTTTTTTTTTTTTTTTTTTTTTTTTTACAGGTACCATATACTGTTTCCCTGTTACAATTTCTTCCCTCACATGTCTCCTAGCTACTGTTGCCAGCTTTCTATTCTGTCAGGCCAAGGTCTAGGAAAGGCTGTTAGAGACCTCTTGGTTACTAGTTTCTATAGGAATGAGGTAGTTTTTCCCCTTCAGCATCACCCATTCATTCACAAATGTAATTGAGTTCCTGTTGTGAATTGGGCACGGTGGAATGCATTAGGCACTAGAGAGGAAGTATTAAACAAAATATTAAAACACACTTGGTGCTGGCCAGTTTTATGTCAACTTGACACAAGCTAGAGTCATTTGAAAGGATGGAGCTTCAATTGAGAAAAATGCTTCCATGAGATCCAGCTGTAAGTCATTTTCTCAATTAGTGATTAAGGGTGGAAGGGCCCATTGTGAGTGGTGCCATCCCTGGGCTGGTGGTCTTGGGTTATAAAAGAAAGTAGGCTGAACAAGCCAGGGGAAGCAAGCCAGTAAGTAGCATCCCTCCATGGCCTCTGCATCAGCTCTTGCCTCCAGGTTCCTGGTCTGCTTGAGTTCCTGTCCTGACTTCTCTCAATGATGTAGAAGATAAGTCAAACCCTTTCCAGTTTGCTCTTGGTCATGCTGTTTCATCATAGCAATAGAAAGAAGCCCTAATGAAGACACTTTTTTTTGGCATGGAATCTGCATCCATGTGAGTGGCAGACAATTGGCAAGCACATAAATAGTGTAGTGCAGAAGAGGCAGATGGGGGTGTTGTTGTGGGAGAGGCACTGAGCCATCTATGAGAAAGTAAGATTTAAATTTAGAACTGAGGTAAAGGGTGAAAGCATGGATGGCCTGCATACAAGTTGGGATGGGGGTATAGGCATGAGAGTAGAAGGTGTAAACATCCCTAGGTAACAGTTCACTGGGCATCTTAAGGACTATTAGGAAAGCCTGTGTTTCCGGGAAGGAAGGGAGACAGGAGTAGATGAGACCAGAGTTAACAAGAACCTGGCCATGTTACCTCAGAGTCTAGTTAGAGTAAGGAAGTTTGGCAGTTTTGAGCAGGAAGAGAAGGAAGCAAAGAATTGGGGTAAAGAAATGATTGGTCTGATTTAGATTCGAGAACAATGCCTTGCTGCCAGCAGAGGTTAACTGACTGGGGAAGAGGGACAGGTTGCCAGGCCTCCTCTGCAACATTTGTCCTTTGAGCCACTTTCCCTTTCTTGTGGCCCTTGTTCACCTGCCTGCCTGCATCTCTCTCTAACCTGGATTAATTTGCTGAAATAATCATACTTTGTCTTCCCTTCCATGGTTAGGTTGTGGGCTGTTGGCTCTGTCGACAGTCCTGAAGTCCCTTCTGCATGATTGTGAGTGCTGCTGTGCACCACAACACACCCGTCCCTGACCCTATCAGGACCCAGCACGCCAGATGGGTTTATCCAGCTGTTTTCTGGAATTCCCCATTTAGTATTTCCAGGTTCTAGCTAATCAAGGGTAACAATTAAACTTCTAAAGGCAAAACTATGGACAAGAGAGATTCTGTATACTGTGGACAAGGTTGCACAAGGCAAGGAGCCCCTGGAGGAGATTCAAGAACAAAAGCTATGTCTGCAGAACTAACTGGCAGTGCCAGAGAGAGCCATCACTTGACAAGGAGGTGTCACCTCCTGAAGACCCAGGGACAGTGTTGCCTGCACCCCGAGTGAGCTCTAATATCTTAGGCCAATTACTTATCTCTCTGGCTAAACCTCGAATGCCAGTTGCAAAATGGAGAGAGGATTGTCTACCCCTGGGGATGTTCTGAGGGCTGGAGTTACTAAAATGTGTCGCAGCGGGATGTCTGGCACAAACAGGCTTCAGAAACAGATTCAGACAGGAATGGAATGTGAAGGACCTGTGCAAGTGGGGCAAAGAATTCCACCTGGATGTCTATAGAAAGAAGCCTGTTGAAAGAGCCAATCCTTCAAGGAGAGCTTATAGATAGAAACAGAAGGAAATTCACGCAAAGAAGCCATTCGAACGAAGGTTCCTGAAACCTTTTGTTCTTGTGTTTTTGTTTCTTTGCCATAATGCTCAGGATCAAGATGCTAGAGAAAACCTAATCCCAGCCCCTGGCACAGTTCTTGACAGGTCTTAGAAGCCTACCTAGTATCTGTGTGGGATGCATACCCAGTGTGTATACCTCCCCTGTCCCTACGAGATGCCTGTCATAGCCTTTACATCTGCAGCACCTTCCTTTCACAGCCCAGGAGTAGGAAGCTGAGAAGCACAGGACACCCTACAGTTGACATGGGAGGAAAGCCTGAAGCACTGCCATCCTGTTTTATTGCATTGGGACAAGCTGGCAGTCAAGCCTCCAGCACCAGGCTACAGCAGTTTCAGGGACAAACTTGCCACAGGCCAAACATTTCCTCCAGTAGAGGTGTGATGTGTGCCGAGCACCCTTAGAGCTCAGTGGCTACTGCAGAATACAGGAGTGGTGTATTCCTGGGGGTCCAGTGTGGTATTGCCCAGAGTTAACCAGCTTCCACAAACCCAGAGTGAGACAATCTACAGTACTGTTCTAGGTCTGGCAGAGCTGCTAAGTTAATACATGGCCTGATTGTAACATTATATAAGACGAACTCTTCCTTAAACAAAAGAGAAGAAAGGTAAGTGTACCCATCAGGAAAACAAACAAACAAGTGTTGTAGGTGCATATTGAGCTTTCTGATACCGTTTCAATATCTTTTCAATGCCACACAACTTGTAGCTTCCTAACATGTATATTCTGGAATGTTTGCAAACACGATCCTGTACTTGGCAAATGTTTCTGCAAGCATGCTGGATGGGAACTCTTATATTAAGTGGTGTCTAAACATTTAAACTTTATTTTCCTGGTCAATCCAGTCATGGGCTGGCTCCTAGAGTGATTAATTTCAACCCTGTCCTTTCTGACCCACAGGGACACAGTCACCAGCTGTTTGCCTCTGCGCTGTGTGGCTAGCTCCTCATGCAATCCTGTTTCCAGGCTGTCTTAAAACCTTAGCATACCTGAGTCTGTCTAGTTTATTCCACCCTGTCACCTATCTTATAGTGGGGCATGCTGAAGCTGAGGGGGGGAGGGGGGAGGGAGAAAGACTGGGAGGGAGGAAAGGGGGAGGGGGAGAGACAGAATGACAGAGGGGGAGGGGGAAGGAAGGGGAGAGAAAGAGAGAGAGAGAGAGAGAGAGAGAGAGAGAGAGAGAGAGAGAGAGAGAGAGAGAAAGAGAAAGAGAGAAGGTTCTGGGCTAAGATATTAGTGGGTGGTTGTGATGGGCTATCACACTCTTGAACTGTGATGGGCTATCACACTCTTGAGGTTGCTGTTCAGGGGGTCAGTGTGCAGGAAGGGTGCTACTTCTGTATTTTTGGAAGAACCAGAAGTCAGAGAACTACAGAGAAGAAGCACTCGCTTTTCAGGTTTCTGGGTAAACAAAGGTGTCTGTCTATTTCTGTTCTCTCCTCTGGGCTTTGCAGAGAATAGGCACTGGGTACCAGCTACCTACAACAGGGCTCTTGCAATAAGATCTAGGGGAGAGAGGAGGGAGAAGGACTGTGGGAGGGGATGGCTAGGAGGGGCAGTGAGCAGAATGTAAAGTGAATAAGTAAAAAGCATACACACACACACACACACACACACACACACACACACATGCACCACCCTGAGCTCCCCCAGCTCCCCCAGCCTGGATGATTCTCTGCCCTTGGGTTTAAGGTCAGAGCCAGGGAACTAACCAGAGTAGAGGAAATCCCCACTGGACTTGAGCTTTGTAATCTGCCTGCCCATCTTGGCTGGGTAACCTGGTAGGTCATTTTAATTTTCCTGAAGCTTTTGACTTTCCTTGGATCCCTAATCAGATAAGGGATCTCTGGTGTGTGTGTGTGTGTGTGTGTGTGTGTGTCTACACTGGGGCTGGCTCACTTTCTCTCCTCCTACCCCCTCCCTCTTCATTCCCTTGCTCTCCTCCCCCCCCCCACAATCTCTCTCTTCCTCTCTCCCTCTCTTCCTTTCTCCCTCCCTCTCTTTCCCCATAATCACTCCCATCTCTTCCAGAATGCTTAATGGAGTTCTGAGACAGAGGAAGGAGGGTTTCATCTCCAAGCAGGAGCCAGCCCGCTCCCTCTTCCCGTTGCTTGCAAAGTGCATTTGGCACTGGTGAGAGTGCATCATAGGGGAGGGGGAGTACTCCTTCATTTGGAAATGGACATTTTTTTTTGCCACCCCCAGCTCTGTTGTCATTGGTCCCACCTAACTGGAGAGGCCAGTGCAGTCTGCAGTCACGGTGGCAAACCAGCTTCAGACTAAGGGGTGTGGATGCAGCGGGAAGCATAATTGGAAGAGAAGGGAGGCTGGTGGCTGTGGGGTGCCCAGGCAATGCCCAGGAAAAAGGAGCCCAGCGGGGGGCCTCTAATAGCTCATCCCTGTTACTTGTTGAAAAGCTGGTCTTCCCTTCCAGCCTATCTGCCTGGCAAATTGTAGCCCAGCTGGCTTCGGCAGCCTACTTGTGCCCAGATAGTGTGCCCAGCCCACTCTGTTTTGGAGAATTCCCAGCTTTTGGGGCATTGGGCATTCTTCTCAGGTCCAGGGTAGGGGGTGGAGTGCATTCTAGTCAGAGAAGAGGAGCTCTTAGCAGAGCAGGCGTGAGAAGGGTTTGCATGCTTTCCTGGCAGACCCCTTTCCGGCCCTCTGTGTGTCAGGCGGAGTGGTCCACACACAATAGATACTTGATTAATAAATACTTATGGTTGTTAACTGAATTTTCTAATGGTGGCTTTGGACTGGACCAATCACCTGCTAGCCATTCCAGGGTTGGATCCTATAAGTGTAGATGTTATTCTGGGGTTCAGCTGAGGGGCTCTAGTTGGGCACAGGAGCATTTAAGGTGCAGATTCTGCCTCGTCCCCAGGGCTGTAGAGGAGGAAACACAGATATGACAGAGAGCAGCTCAGCACATGCTTGCATTTTCTAGAACACAAAATAGTCATCATGTATGGGGGCATCAAGGACCTTGTCCAACCCTGCCAATTATAAATAAAGTGTCCCAAAACCCAGGGAAACTAGCAACTGAGTTAGGAGATAGTGGTCTGGTGACCCCTAGAACAGTGCTCTTTCAGTGCGAGCTGTGTGCTGTGTCTGGGCAGTGAAGACCCAGAGAGACACTGTCCAGGGACAAAGGTGCAGCCTACATGCCATAAAAAGCACTCTTAGGGTTCCGAAAAAGCAGTCACCCTGTCCCCTCCATCTGTAGCCTCTAGTTGCTTAGATTGGCTTGCCGGTTTGTTTAGTTACTTGCTCACTCGCTTATTTATCCAGTGATTGTTTTGTGAGCAAGCTCAGGAGTGGGGACCCCCAAGTCCTTGCTGGAAGGAGCCGGTGGCCTGATACCTCAGGTTGCCCATTGTTGTCCCCCATTCCAGGCTCTGGCTCGTGGCCCTGGACCCGTGAGCATCCTGTCATCCCTCCTCTAGATAACATTCCTGCTTCTTCAGCTCCTTAGCTACCCTTCCAGAACTCTGTGTTCAGCACTTCTTACCTGGACCCGCTTTTGGAGTGGAGACAAAAGCCTTCTGTGGCGGAGGTGCCTTCTACAGGAGGCTCACAGTGAGCACACGGGGCTTTCTCTTGGTTCAGTGATAACAGCAGGGTACCTTGGCTTGACGTCGTCGGTCTTGTCTCTGGCTCTCCTGCAGCCTGTGCAGTGTTCTGTGGCTTCAGCCATGCCGAGAACAAGACCGAGTTTATATGTCTCTGAGGAGGGGCATGGCAGCAGCTTGGTTGGGCTTTGTCCACAACCACTAGTCTACATTTCTGAAATGCCAGTACCTCTGTTTGGAAGCTACTTCCTCTGAGGTAAAGGTTCTTTCAGGAAGTAGGAGGACTGGTTTTGGTACCCCCCCTCCCCGTGCCATTCCAAACTTTGTGCTGTGCCCCCACCTGCTTAGACCCTGTCACCCCTCTGTTATGCGCTGTGAAAATCTGTACCTTCTCTGAGCTCCAGCCAGGCCTAAGGAGCGGTCATGCGCCCATGAAGGGAAGCCCTCTCAGCTCCAGAGAGAACGGCCTAGCAGAAAGCAGAAAGCATCCTGGGTTTAGATGCTCAAGGAATCCCTTCCTGGGCTGGAGAGATGGCTCAGTGGTTAAGAGCACTGACTGCTCTTCCAGAGGTCCTGAGTTCAATTCCCAACAAACACATGGTGACTCAAAACCATCTGTAATGGGATCTGATACCCTCTTCTGCTGTGTCTGAAAATAGCTACAGTGTACACGTATAAATAAAAAAAAAAATAAGCAAATCTTTAAAAAAAGGAATCTCTTCCTTCCTGCTCTGTGAGTGGGGGCAAAGCTGCAGCAAGGCTGGCGAGTGGTCGCATACCACCCATGACATCATATTCTCCCTGGGAACAGGAAGAGGGAGAATGGACCAAGTGTTCAAGGGGTCCCAGTGAGGGTGTTGTTTGAGGCTGTGGACAAAGGTACCTGGAAGTAAGAGTCCTGGTCGCCTTAGCATCTCCTCCTCCGCACTGACCTTCCCTTGCACAGGGCTCACTTTGCTTCCATTATCTGAGGACCAAGTGTAAAGTAGCCCAGCCCTTCAGGGGAATGTATGGCTTTGCTCCTTTCTCTCTGGCTGTTAATGGAACCAGCAGCTGTCCCCAGCCACGTGTGGCTGGCCTGACCCTCTAAGATGACCAGAGGTAGAGCCTAGCCAGGGAGAGGACTTTACTTAGCTCTGTTTCCCACAGGGCCTGGAGCTGATATCACGCGGGGAAGTGCAGAGAGACAGAGCAATTGATCTGGAGGTGGAGACTTGAGTGTAATAATCACAGCTTCCGTTTATCGAGCTCCTCCTGAGAGCTAGGCAGTACTCCCGTCTTCCTATGGCATTATCTCATTTAATCCTTTCACTAACCCCAGGAGGCATGTAGTGATTGCTGTTGTCTTGCTTTGTGGAAACTGAAATTCAGAAAGGTTAAGGGACTGGCTCTCGGTCACACAGCTGGGGAGGGAAAGAGCTGGGGGCTGAAGGCAAACTCTTCTTCCTTGATGCTAAGAAGACTCCAAGGGTGAACAGATGTGGTGCCACACCAGTGGGACAATACCTCACACTTAATTCTGCCTGAGGCAGGTGAGAAAAACAGGCAGGAAGACACCCTATCAACAGGTCGGCATCCTTCCAGTGGGACTGTGTGTCTTAAACAGGAGAAACCACTGGAATGTTGGAGAGGGCTCTTGTGTAAGATGAAGGGTCTTTGGTACGCATCTCTCCCCTTATTATGGTTCTTGAGTCACTGGGCTCCTTCTCTTATATTTGTGTGTGTGTATGTGTGTGTGTGTATGTGTGTGTGTGTGTGTGTGTGCACTTGTGTGTGCGCATGGGGAGGGTAAGGAGGGAGGGAGGGAGGGAGAGAGAAAGTTGCTAAGTTCACCTCATAGGCTGAAGAACCCTGGGAAGACACCCCATGTTTAACAGGTGAAATGTATGAGGCTGAAAACCCCCTTAGAGGTAGACCGTGCAAGTTTCAAAGCTTACTGGAAACCATGGAAGGAACAGGTCACAGGAGCAGAATAAGTGTATGGATCCTGGAGATGCTCAAGGGCTGGGAGAGAGCTCAGGATGTCTTTGTTAAAGGGTTTCATGATGCAATATTTGTCTTTTAGTAGGTGCTTAATAAACTCCTGGAAATACACCAGCACAACAATAAAACTTGAGGCACATCTTCTAAGCATCTACTGTCTGTCAGGCACTGTGACGGGCATCTCACATGTGTTAACTCAGTGCGTGAGTTGAGGAGGATCTGTTCTGCTCTGCTCAATCCTACTTGTTGGAACAGGCTATTGTATCTCGAGCTGGCCTTGAATTCACTACACAGCCATGAATGAATGACCTTATACATTTGATCTTCCTGCTGCCATTTCTTGAGTGCTGGGAAGACAGGTATGTGCTGCCTTGATAGTCTCTGAGCCCCCTGACCATGGAGTCCCACCCTCCCAAACTCAGCGTTTTGTTTTAAAGTGGGATCTGGGGAGGCAATACCAGATAGCCAAGAAGACCCCGAGCCTGCAGAGGGACGGTTCCCTCCATTTCTGCTCTTCTGGGGCATGAATGGAGCATGTGCTGCCCACTCTGCCTTCTGTCCCCTCATCCCACATTCTGCCATGATGTCTCTGATGGGGTTCTTCTGTTCCCTGAGGTGTGACGGCCAGCCTCTGGGCCTTGTGCTGTGGTTCTCTGAGGTTCTGCCATATTAGTATTATCTGGAGGCCATGGGTTCTGGTTTAAGTTCCAGGTGACAGCTGTGGTCTGTGACCTCAGCAAGCCAATGCCCTCTCCCCAAACTTCAATTCCAATTATGAAGAAAAAAGGGGCCAGACAGGCTCCTGGACTTCCCCTAATCCTTCCTGGCCTGGCTGCTCAGCTCTGTATTTTCTGACTCGGAGGCAAGTTAATCGTGTGGCATTGGTGACTTCTGCCTCCGCCACTTGCTAGTGCTGTGGTGCTGTGACAGCCGGCAAGTTATTAACCTCCTTGACTCTCTATTTCCTCATCCGTGAGGTAATGCTCGCCTCATGGGACGTTGGAAGGATTAAGTGAGATAATGTGTCCAAGCCAGTCAAATGTCCATCACCGAGTGCTTGGACAGGTACCCCTGGAGAACCAGGTACCCCAGAGAGGCTCTGTTGATGCACATCCTCCTCCTCCTCCACCTTTCTCTCTTCCTTTACCATTTCCTCCTCCTTATCATCACCATCACCATTACTACCATCACCATCATCACCACCACCACCATCATTCCCATCATTATCTTAACCACCTCCATCTGAGAGGAGAACAGGGGACCCAGGGAGAGGAGGTTGACAAGTGAGTCTCCATTCTTTCTGTTCCTGAGGGAGCCACAGACTCCTCCGGTTCTGTTGTCTTGTGATCAGTCCAGATGTTGTGCTCTTTCACCCACTTTCAGCTTTGCTGCCCCGTGGTGTTAGCCAGCCTGTCTCTGAGAGCAGGAAACCCAGGGCTACCTGCCTTCGAGCTGCAAGTGATGGAATGGAGCTGGCTGCTGAATAGAAGCCAAGGTGATGGGGCAGGGCGCTGATCCTCTCTAGACTGGTCCTTCTCAGGCTGCTGACCAAGGAGAGGGGGCATCTCCTGAGCATGGTAGCCACTCTGCCACTCTGAGGTCAGGCCACGAAACCGGGAGGGCAGCCTTGGATTTCCTGTTCCCATAGTTGGACCAGAGGGTGGAAGGTCTCCTTCCACACAGCATCCTTGGGTCCCATGGCTGAATTCTCCCTATGTCCTCTTTTTCTGTCATCCCAAGGTTCCCAGCCCTAGAGCACAGCATCTTATGCAGGTCCCATCACTGACTGGCATCCACCAGGTACCCAAGCAAACTCTTCAGAGGTTTGGGAGGTCACCTCAGGGTCTGGAGCTGAGAGATTGGGTGAAGCTCTGTCACAGAGGCATCAGCTGCCCCAATGTGAAGTTTCCTCACCAGGTTAGACTCTAGTTGCTGGCTGCATTCCTTACCACTCACCTGTCTCTCAGGCTGACAGTGAGGGACTGCAGCCAGGATGCAGATTTGAAAGCAGGTGGGGGCCATCTGTGTCCAGGTCTGAACATCTGTCTTCACTGTGATCTGATTACACCCATCCTCTCTCCACCGGTGGGCGGTATGCCTGCTGCTCACGGTCTTCATTAAATGGGCAGTTTTGTTTCTATTAACTCAGACCAGGACTGGCAGAGGGGCAACTGTATGCAAATGAGGAGCATCAGGTAAGAGAGGAGGGTGTAGGAGCAGTGCTTGGAAGCCTCTAAGTGATCTCAATGAGCGTTGGAAGGCACCCCTCCCATCCCACCGCTAACCCTTCCCAACCCAAATACATGTCAGTGCCTGAAGTCCTGGCCAACAAGACACGCATGCCTTGATGTATCTATTAGGATTTCTCGAGCTGAGGATGAAGTTCTAATTGCACCCCTGCCACAAGTGATATGAAGCCTGTAACTCTGGCCTTCATGAATCTGTGTGCTATAAATGACTCTCCATGAGGCCTCCAGTTAGGGCCAGAAGATAGTAGGTGTGCAAGCTCTGAATACATTATATTAGCCCCCGCTTATCCCTGTGATGTGTGCACTGCTGGACCTCCCATTTTAGAGGAAACTGAGGGATGATGGAAGGACTTGCCTGATGTCACAGGGCGGGCCAAAAGCTGCAAGTCCAGCTCGTCTCTTTGTCTGGTTTCTTTACCCATTTTTGGTTGCTAATGCTCAGCACTCCAACTTTGCTATAGTCCTTTTCAAACAGCCAGCTCTGGTTTGTCAACAGGACAACACAGTCCTTTCCCTAAACTTGTGTCTTACTTAGATTTGAAAGTCAAAGCTTTGGGATCCAGTCCTAGCTCTGCCACTCAACTGGAGCACATGAACAAATGACAGTCACCCAGCCCCTGTTTCCTTGTATGAAACACAGGCACAGTTTGCCATGTTTTAATAGAAGGCATCCCTAGGATTGGTGAGTCATGGGTTCAAGTCCCAGATCTGGGTGTTGGAGTCTTGTGCATCCTCACTGTGATGACTATTCCTGTTTGTCAGCTTGACTACATCTAGAATGAACTATAATTCAAAAATGGGGAGCACACCTGCGATTCAGATCTTGAGGCTAAAAGACACAGGCTTCTGACCCAGATCTTGACATGGAGATCTTGAGGCATAGGAAAAGCGAGGCCCAAGCAAAGTAGTACATACCTTTAATCCCAGGAGACTGAGGCAAGCAGATCTCTGAGTTCAAGGTCAGCCTGGGACAAAACAGATTCCAGATCCAGGTGTGGTACCCACCTTTAATCTGAGCCACACCTGCTGCTGGAGGCCAGTATATGGATATTGGAATAAGGAAGACACTCTTCTTTACCAGCTTGCACTTGCCAGCACAGCTGTTGAAACCTACTTCCTCAGGAGTCCAGCTGATACAGAAGACCAGCTGAAACAACTAGCCTGTGGGACTGAGCAACCACTAGATTCTTGGATTTCCTATTCACAGCTGTTCACTACTTCCCTTAATATAGAGAGACATTGCATAAGGTGACTCTAGAGAACTCTGACTAACACACTCACTGTTGGGAGTGGAAATCTTTGCTGATGGTTAGCACCACAGACACTAAGGGACAGCAGAAAAGGGTGAATAAAGAAATTCAGCATAACCCTTTATATTGTTATGGGGGTTAAAAGGTTCACAGAACTCTTAGGCATGATGCTTGGCACTTCACAGGGACATGGATGGTGGGTACTGGATGGCTCAGCTCTGAACTGTTGGAGTATTTTATGAAAGAATGACCACAGGCCAAGGGTCAGCACAAGATCTCTCCTGTTCTTCTGCTCCAAATACTAGCCATTTCCAAAAGGCCTCATTCATCTCTAGTGATGGGGAAAATGCTTGGTCTGTCTTCCTGTAGGGACTTGGCTCTGAACTTTATCCAGGTTAAGGGCACCAGGTTTGGACAGGTATGGCATTGCCCTCACTTCATTGAGAGGCTCAGCTGTGCCTGCCCTCAGAGCAGAGGACCCCAACAACCACCAGACTCATTGTATCCCCTGTTGGCATCTCCAGGGATGCTGGAGGGCCGGCCCTCTGGGTTCACTGCCGTGGGAATGCCTATCTGGTGCAAGGGAAGTCAGAGGGCAAGATTCTCAGTGACACAAAAAGTATTTTTGTCCTAGTGACTTTGCAGGGCCGAATTGTCCTGGGTTCATGGGATGGCTTTGGTCTACCACCCGGAAGTCATGGGCACTACAAGGGACTTCAGAAGGCGTGGCAGTGTGTAGAGAAGGTGTTGCTCCTTGTTTACTGTTGCATTTACTTCTCCAGCAGTTCAAGTGGCTCACACTAATGCAAAGAACTGCCCAGGCAGCAGCTGCAGCAGCTGCGCACTCTGCTTCACCAACCAATCAGCTGTCAGTATATTAATGTTAACACAGAGAGGCAGTGTGGCTCCTACGTCATAAGGCCTAGCTCAGGACACCATGCTAAGTGGACCCATTGTGCCTGGCTTACTGGCAGCTGGGATGGAACAGGGAGGTGTCCGAACCCTGGAGCACCACCAAAAATCACACAGGAGCCATGGGCTAACAGTCACACCTGTTTTTAACTCATAACCACTTGTAAGCTATAGACCTTAACAAGCTCTGTAACTTCTCTGAGCTTTAATTATCCCATCTACAAAATAAGCATGGGGACAGTAGCCATGTTACAGGGCTCTGGGAAGAATTTAAAAGATCAGTATAGAAAGTGCCTGGCAAATGTTTGATGCTTGGGTCACAGCGAGAACTTAAAAGGCCTTTGTCCAAGTGGCCCAGCTTCACAGTGCAAGTCCTTGGGGGGTGATCTCATCTGAATAGGAAATAGAGACAGGCTGTTTGATGATACACACACACACACACACACACACACACACACACACACACACACACACACACACGAGAATAATCTTGAAGTCCTTATCCTCCTGCCTCCAGATGTACATACCAGCTTATCCTTAGGGCCCAGTACATGCTAGGCGAGAATTATTCCAACTTAGAATTATCCTTAGTCCCTGTGTTTGCAGATGTGCTAGTACTTCCCGTTGCTGGAATTACCAACCACAATAATCCTATATATATTTGGCTGCCAGTGTAAGATACAACCTTTGCCACCTCTGGAACACAGCTTCTGTGTGTGGACTCCAAGGAAATAGAAATACCTCCCAGAAGATTTCACCCCACTGAAGCTAGTCTTCTTCTTCTTCTTCTTCTTCTTCTTCTTCTTCTTCTTCTTCTTCTTCTTCTTCTTCTTCTTCTTCTTCCTCCTCCTCCTCCTCCTCCTCCTCCTCCTCCTCCTCCTCCTCCTCCTCTTCTTCTTCTTCTTCTTCTTCATTTCTTGTTTATTTTATGTACCTGCCTATTTCTGTACCACTATCATGCGGTTTTTATGACGATTGATCTGTAATATAGCTTGAAGTAATGAATGGTGATTCCTGTGAAAGTTCTTTTATTGCTGAGAATAGGTTTCTATCCTAGGCTTTTTGTTATTCCAGATGAATTTGCAAATTGCTCTTTCCAACTCTATAAAGAATTGAGTTGGAACTTTGATGGGGATTGCATTGAATCTGTAGATTGCTTTTGGCAAGATGGCCATTTATGATGTTTATCACTCCAATCCATGAGCATGGGACATCTTTCTATTTTCTGAAATCTTCTTCAATTTTCTTCTTCAGAGACTTGAAGTTCTTGTCATACAGATCTTTCACTTGCGTAGTTAGGGTCACACCAAGGTATTTCATATTGTTTGTGACTATTGTGAAGGGTATCTTTTCCCTAATCTCTTTCTCAGCATGTTTATCCTTTGAGTAGAGGAAGGCTACTAATTTAATTGAATTAATTTTATAACCAGCCATTGCTGAAGTTGTTTATCAGCTGTAGGAGTTCTCTGGTGAAATTTTTGGGGTCACTTAAGTATACAATCATATCATCTGCAAATAGTGATATTTTGACTTCTTCATTTTCCACTTGTATCCCTTTGACTTCCTTTTGTTGTCTAATTGCTCTGGCCAGGACTTCCAGTACTATATTGAATAGGTGTCGGAGAGTGGGCAGCCTTGTTTAGTCCCTGATTTTAGTGGGATTACTTCAAGTTTCTCACCATTTAATTTGATGTTAGCTACCAGTTTGCTGTATATTGCTTTTACTATGTTTAGGTATGGGCCTTGGATTCTTGATCTTTCCAAGACTTTTAATATGAAGGGGTGTTGAATTCTGTCAAATGCTTTCTCAGCATCTAGTGAGATGATCATGTGTGTTTTTTTTCCTTTGAGATATTTTTTAATATGGTGGATTATATTGGTAGAATTCCATATATTAAACCATTCCTGCATCCCTGGGATGAAGCCTACTTGATCATGGTGAATGATTATTTTGATGTGTTTTTGGATTCAGTTTGCAAGTATTTCATTGAGTTTTTTTGCATCAGTGTTCATGAAGAAAATTGGTTTGAAATTCTCTTTCTTTGCTGGGTCTTTGTGTGATTTAGTATGCACATAATTGTGGCTTCAAAGACCAAGTTTGGTAGTGTTCCTTTTGTTTCTATTTTGTGGAATAGTTTGGAGAGTATTGGTATTTGTCTTCTATGAAAATCTGATAGAATTCTGCACTGAAGCCATCTGGTCCTGGGCTTTTTTTGGTTGGAGCCTTTTGAGGACTGCTTCTATTTCTTTAGGTGTTATGGGACTGTTTAGATAGTTTAACTGATTCTAATTTAACTTTGATACCTGGTATCTGTCTAGAAATGTGTCCATTTTATCTAGATTTTTCAGTTTTGTTGAGTATAGGCTTTTATAGTAGGATTTGATGCTTTCTTGAATTTTCTCAGCTTCTGTTGTTATGTCTCCCCTTTCATTTCTGATTTTGTTAATTTGGATACTCTTTCTGTGCCTTCTAGTTAGTCTGGTTAAGGGTTTATCTATCATGTTGATTTTCTCAATGAACTAGCTTCTGGCTTTGTTGATTCTTTGTATAGTTCTTTTTGTTTTTATTGGTTGATTTCTGTTCTGAGTTTGATTATTTCCTGCCATCTACTCCTATTGGGTGTATCTGCTTCTTTTTCTTCTAGAACTTTTAAGTGTGCTGTTTAGCTGCTAGTGTATGCTTTCTCCAGTTTCTCTTTGGAGGCACTCAGAGTTATGAGATTTCCTCTTAATACTGCGTTTATTGCATCTCATAAATGTGAGTATGGTGTGCCTTCATTTTCATTAAATTCTTAAAAATTCTTAATTTATTTCTTTATTTCTTCCTTGACCATATTATCATTGAGTGGAGCATTGTTCAGCTTCCATGTGTATGTAGGCTTTTTGTTGTTTTTGTTGTTATTAAAGACCAGCCTTAGTCTGTGGTGATCTGATAGGATTCATGGGAGTATTCTGATCTTTTTATATCTGTTGAGGCCTGTTTTGTGACCGAGTATATGGTCAGTTTTGGAGAAGGTACCATGAGGTGCTGAGAAGAAGGTATACTCTTTTGTTTTAGGATGAAATGTTTACAGATGTCTGTTAAATCCAGTTGGTTCATAACCTCTGTTAGTTTTGCTGTGTCTCTGTTCAGTTTCTGCTTCCATGATCTGTCCATTGATGAGAGTGTGGTGTTAAAGTCTCCCACTATTATTGTGTGTGGTGCAATGTATGCTTTGAGCTTTAGTAAAGTTTCTTTTATGAATGTGGATGTCCTTGATTTTGGAGCATAGATGTTCAGGATTGAGAGTTTGTCTTGATAGATTTTTCCTGTGACGAATAAAAAGTGTTCTTTCTTATCTTTCTTCATTACTTTTTGTTGAAAATCTATTTTATTCGATATTAGAATGACTACTCCAGCTTGTTTCTTGGGACCATTTGCTTGGAATGTTTTTTTTTCAGCCTTTTACTGAGGTAGTGTCTGTCTTTGTCTCTGAGATGAATTTCCTGTATGTAGTAAAATACTAGATCCGGTTTATGTATCCAGTCTAATAGTCTACATCTTTTTATTGGGTAACTGAGTCCATTGATATTAAGAGATATCAAAGAATAGTGATTGTTGTTTCCTGTTATTTTTGTTGTTAGAGGTTGAATTATGTTTGTGTGTTTTCTTCTTTTGGTTTTTTTTGCATAATGTTCTTGTTTTTCCTAAAGTGTAGTTTCCCTCCTTGTGTTGGAGGTTTCCATCTATTATTCTTTGTAAGGCTGGATTTGTGGACAGATATTGTGTAAATTTGGTTTTGCTCTGGAATATCTTGGTTTTTCCATACATGGTAATTGAGAGTTTTGCTGGATATAGTAACCTAGGCTGATATTTGTGTTCTCTTAGGGTCTGAATGACATCTGTCCAGGATCTTCTAGCTTTCATCGTCTCTGTTGAGAAGTCTGGTGTAATTTGATTGGTCTGCCTTTATATGTTACTTATCCCTTTTATCTTACTGCTTTTAGTATTCTTCCTTTGCTTTGAACATTCGGTGTTTTGACTGTTATGTGTCAGTAGGAGTTTCTTTTCTGGTCCAGTTTATATGGTGTTCTGTAGGCTTCTTGTATGTTCACGGTCATCTTGTTCTTAAGGTTATGGAAGTTTTCTTCTATGATTTTTTGAAGATGTTTGCTGGGCCTTTTAGTTGGGAGCCTTCAACCTCTTCTACACCTATTATTCTTAGGTTTGGTTTTCTCATTGTATTCTGGATATCCTGCATGTTTTGGGTTAGGAGTTTTTTGATATTTTCATTTTCTTTGACTGTTGTGTCAATGTTTTCTATATTATCGTCTGCCCCTGAGATTCTCTCTTTTATCTTTTCTATTTGTTGGTGATGTTTGCATCTATGACTCCTGATTTTTTTCCTAGGTTTTCTAATTCCAGGGTTATTTCCTCTGGTGATTTCTTTATTGTTTCTATGTCCATTTTCAATTCCTGTTTGGTTATGCTTTCCTGTAGCTCTTTGAGTAATTTTTGTGTTTCCTCTTTAAGGGCTTCTACTTGCTTGCCTGTGTTCTCCTGGTTCTCCTGTAATTGTTTAAGGGAGTTATTCATGCTCTTGTCAAAGACTTCCGTCATTATCATGAAGTATGATTTTAAGTCTAAATCTTGTTTTTCTTATGTGTTGGGAAATCCACTACTTGCTGTGGTGGAAGAAGTGGGTTCTGATGTTGCCAGGTTATCTTGGTTTCTATTGCTTAGGTTCTTGTGCTTTCCTCTTGCCATCTTGGTATCTGTGATGTTAGGTGATCTTTTTGTCTCTGACTGGAGCTTGTTTCTCCTGTGGGTCTGAGGGCCTGTGGGCTCAGGAGGGAGATTGCTCCTCGGTGTTTGGCTCTTTGTGGGTAGGCAGTGAGGTCTGATGGGTGTGACTCAGCTCTGTGTCCATGGAATCTGGTGGGAGAGCACTTCTGAGGCTCTTCTGGGTGCTTAGCCATCTGTGGGCAGGCCCTGAGTCCTGATGTCAGTGACCCGGCTCTCTCTCTGGGTCAAAATGAATCCATTCCCAGAGAGCACCATGATACCTACTCTCTGAGAGTTCCTGGAGGTCTCTCCCAATATAGCTGGGGGTGACTGGTGGGGTCATCATGGGCTCAGGTGGGAGAGTGCTTGTGAGGCTCTTCTGGGTGCTCAGCTGTTCTGCAGGCAGGTCCTGAGTTGCAAGTCTTTTCCTAGAATCACTGCTAATATCTTAGCTCTGGCCAACCAAGATCAATTATCCCCGTAAAGCAAAGGTTTTTACTCTAGATGTTCTAGTCTCTTGTTAATCACAACCAATTTCTCCTCCGCAGCTAACCAGAACCAGTCTTCACTCAAAATATGCAGCAGCCCCTAGAGCCTTATGTGACTGAGTTCACTCTGGAATTTCACAAACCAGGCCTTTAGTGTCTACATTTTTCTAACACTCTTATCTTCCAAGCTCCCACAGAACAGCTTACCAAGGTTTGAACACTCAAAGCTAGCCCAAAGCTATAAAGTCATCACAGTCTTCCCCAAAACTACATGGTAAGGTCTGACACAAAAACTCTACACAATTATGGTACCAATTTCTATCCTAGTTAGTAACTATTGCTATGAAGAAACACCATGGCTGCAAGCAAGCTGGGGAAGAAAAGGGTTTACTTGGCTTACATTTTCACATTGTTGTCCGTTACTGAAAGAAGTCAGGACAGGAGCTCAAGTAGGGCAGGATCCTGGAGGCAGAAGCTGATGCAGAGGCCATAGAGGGGTGCTGCTCACTAGCTTGCTCTCCATGGCTTGCTCAGTCTGTTTTCTTATAGAAAACAGGACCACCATCCCAGGAATGGCACCACCCACAACAGGCTGGGCACTTCTCATTAATCACTAATGTCCTATAACCAGATCTTATGGAGGAATTTTCTTAATTGAGGTTCCCTCCTTTAGATAGCTCTGCCTTGTGTCAAGATGACATAAAACTAGCAGGCCCAACAGTATTCTATCTCTTTCACGTCTTTTTTTCTCTTTATTTTAAGTATCTAATTTTTATATTTAATTGTGTAAGTGGGTGGAGGGCTTGTGCCTGTGAGTGCAGGTATTTAATGAGTTTAGAAGAAGGGGGTCAGATATATTGAAATTTGAGCTACAGGCAGCTGTGAGCTGCCTGGTGTGGGTACTGGGAACCAAATTTGGACCTGTGAAAGAGCAGCAAATCCTTTCAATTGCTGAACAACATTTCTAGCCTTTCTCTTAATCTTAAGGAATGTATATGGTTTACAAGTTTAGGCAGACTCCTCTGAGCACCCGTCAATAGACAATATTATTATTGTTGCTGTTGTTACTATTGACAATGTCTCTATGCATAGCCCTGAACTCTCAGTCTTTCTTCTTCAGTCTCCCAAGTGCATACACAGGCATGTACCACCATGTTTTGGCAGACTTGGAGTTTTGTAAGATTAAAAGTTTCTGATTGTTTGCATAGCTATGTGAATATATCTAACATTACTAAAGGTAACGTTTAAAATCATTAAAATAGCAGGTCTTATTGTACACCACGACCTGAAAATTGTGTAAGCCAGTCATTATGATGCAAAGCTACAATCACAACACTCAGGAGGCTGAGGCAAGAAGATCATGAGTTTGGGACCAGCCTGGGCTAAACAGGGAGATGCAATCTCAAAACAAAACAAAAATAGAGCAGAACAGCAACAAAATAAGGGGAAAGAAATATGAATATTGAGAATTCTGTGCTCAATAACATCTCCCAAAATTCCTGTCCCTCCAGACTATTACTGAAATCAGGGAGAAGTGACCTTATGTTGCTGGCTTGTTTCACTTAGCATAAGGTCTTAAAGTTTCTGCCCATTTGATACATCACAATTTCTTTCCCTATTAAAGGCAAGGATTCACCCCTGAATACAAAACACTTCTTTAATTTGTCATTGCTCAGCCATCAGTGGATACCTAAATGGCTTCCCTACTTGACCTCTGCTATCATCCTGTGTCACTGTGGCTGCACATTTGCTGATTGGAGTCCCTGTTGTTGGTTTCTTCCTGTGCGTGCCCAAGACCCTCTGAACCACATGATAATTCTGTCTTTTGTTTTTTTGACGACCCCCCATTTTGTTTTCATCTCTAGACTCAAACACTATAGGAGCACAGACACCATGAATCTCTGCTTATAGATAGAGCACTGGGGGCCCAGCAAAAGTCCCCTTTCTGTCTCTTATGGAAATTGGTGGCTCAGCTAGTCAGGAATCAGGTGTTTTGGGATTTCTGTACCTTGAAGATGGCCATGAGGACCACTCACTGATGTTTGATCCCTGAAGGTAGATTGGGCCTATACTAGTTTCTCTCTACTGACAACTTTACTGATGTGGAATGACCCTCTAAGCACCAAAAGCACACCTCTGGGTGTGTCTATGAGGGGTTTTCCAAAATAAAAGGTCTGAGGAGGGATGACCCACCCTGAATGTGGGCTGCACCATCCTAGGGACTAGGGGCTTGGACTGAATAAAAGAAGGGGCAAGATCAGAGCCAGCCTTCACCTCTCTGCATCCTTATAGCAGATACAATGTAACTTAGCCATGCAGGTGAGCCCAAACACATCCTTCCTTCCCCAAGCTGCTTTTGTTAGGTGTTTTGTAACAGCAACAGAAAAAAATGGTTAATTCAGGTATGTTAGAGTACAGGGTCAACCTGAAAGTCACAAAACTAGCTACACACAAGCCTAGTGTGTTCCAGGTCTCCGGGGCCTGGAGTCCTTTCCTGCTTCTGAAAACAGAGCCTTCCTTTCTGGTCTGCAGACAGAGCCTTACATGTTGATAGGGCACAGGGAGGTGGGGGCAGAGGGGGACAGGTCACGGGTGCTTTGAAAACAGCTCCCCCTGGAGGAGGCAGTTGGTCTATGGGGGCTTGCAGGTTTGGTCTCTTCTTCAGTTCCTGGGGCACACTTGTCAGCCTCTGAGTCTGAGAAGCCAACTGATCACGGCTTTCCTAATTCCAGGAGGTAAACCAGAATCTTGGGAACTAAAAGCCATGCTGACAGGTTAAATGAGAACTCAAAGCCCAGGCTGCTTCTGTCCCAGTCTCACCATGCCTGGGTAAGGGTGCCATGGCATCTCGGCCTCCCCCAGAATCAGTATTGCTGGGAACCCAGTTCCTCTGCCTGCCAGCTCTGGGCACACCCTGTGCCCCTCAGGTCAGCCTGCCACTCCAAGACCCATTAAGAATACATAAATGCTATATGTGAGTGAGACCAAAAGACGCTGGATTTCTGATAAACCTCATCACTTAGTGCCCTTTCTGCCCTGGCTGGGCAGCCCTGTGGCAACATTGGTGGTGGCTGCCATCACTTATTCATTACAGAGCCACTTATGCAGCTGCTCCAGGCTTCTGCTAAGAATGACTTCCCATCCCCCACCCCCACCCCACCCAAGTTCCCATCTCTAGAGCCTTCTCCTTGCCCAGGCTTCTCCTTACTTTGCTCTATTCTGAACTTCTATGTACTGAGCGGCGGCTCACAGAGGACAAAGCCTGTCGTGACCACATGGATATGTGGAGCTGAGAACTTGTTATCTGAATAAGAGAGCCTGTGTAGCCTTCCTGCCTCTGGGATCTGTGATGAGGAGCAGGCTGGAGGATTCTATCCCGGCATGGTCAGTGACAAGGTAGACAGATGGAGAAGACAGGTCTGGTCTGGAATTCTGGATTGAACCCTGTTTGTGTGGCCTTGAACCAGGCACCCAGTTTCTCCTAGCCTCTGTGGCTGCTGTAATGCTCACACTGGGAGTCATAAACCATGCTAGCCATCCCGCCTTGCAAAAGGCTCCCCATATTGCCGCCAGTAGGTGTCTTGCTGGGGAGTACCCATCATTGATGGCTTCCGTTTCTACCACTGTTAGAGCATGTTCACTCTTAAAGAGAAACTCAAGGGCTGAACCTTTAAGAATGAAGGCCTGACCCCCTACTCTGGATTCAGGAAAATCCCCACCCTCACACCCTGAGCCCCAGGTATCCCCGGGAAAAACGGTCATCCAGTCCCTCTCTCCTCCCCTGTCATTTTGTCACAGTGGTAGAGGAACCCACTCTACCTTCTTGTTTAGCTTCCCGAGTCTCAGAGACAGAAACGGGGCTGATCCAATGTCTCACAGTCGTCAGTGGAGGAGTGCAGGTCTCCACTGCTTCTTGTGCACATAGCTTGAGCTGGGCACATAGCAGGAGCCATGGCACAGTGGAGGACTTGCAGTCATAGCAGAGTGGAGGACAGCAGCCAGTTGGGCTTGCTCTGATAGACATAGAAGGGCTCATAGTATTCCCACTCTTGGGAGATCTGTGCAGAGAGGAGAGACCGTGAAAGCCAAGAGAACAAGACAACCCAAGGGACAACAACGGCAACTCTGCCCTTAGCCTGTGGCTAGGACTGTGCTCAAGACCTGCTAGCATTTGGGTATTTAGGTGGAAGTGGCATAGTTATCTCGCCATTTGGAGCATGAGAGCTTAGTGGGCCCAGTGATGGTGTCTTTTCTGAGTGACAGCCCCTGAGGCTCGGTGTGACGACTTGGGATTTTTGAAGCACACCACTTTGATGTTTGTGAACCCATCTCAGCTTTCTCTGCACAACACTGATCTGGGGTGTGCACTCCAGAAGTTCCACTCTCCGAGGCCACACTGGAAACACCAGGCTCAAGTGGTAACATCAGGCTTGTCACATTGTCACACCACCATCACCCCTAGGCTGCATCAGCAGCTGCCCGGATGAATAATTCATAGGGTCTTGTTTAGTCTTTCCTTCCTAGTTGCTCCTGGCTTGCAAACCCACTACAGCCCATCCTAGGTCCAGCTGCCCTGGCCTTTGCCCATGCCTCCGATTTGACCACCAGAAAGCTATCTATCTTGGGGCTGGCCCATGTGCTGGCTATGAATTATTCAGGTCTCATCTGGCTAGAGCCAGCATAGACATTGTGGCTGGAGGAAGTCTGGGCTGTAGAGTCTGGGTCATAGGGGACACTCACAGGAAGCAAGTGTGGAACAATACTGTGTCTGAACCTCCATCTATGTTGAACCCCACATCCTGTTGGATACATAAGCACCTACTTCTGTGACCCCCCCACAGAGCAGACTGCCTCATTAAGACTCCACAAACTTGCCTCAAGGACCCCTGCACATAGTATATACAAGGAAGTGCTGGCTGGGTGTTGATTACCTTGCCTGTATTACCAGAAATGGAGCTTATACAGTCTCTCTGGGGACCATGTACAGGTCTCTAGAACCAGACAACACATTTTAGATCAGGACCGCATCCTGTCTTTGCAACTACCCAGCTTGTTCACTTTGCATGGGCCACTGAATCTTTTGTGCTGCCAGAAGGTGGTTAGTGGTTAGTTCTCTGCCTGGTACCACGCTGACAGCTTGGTTAGGGTCCTCCTATGTAGCCCAAACTGTCCTCAAACTCATAAAGTGCCTGCCCCAGCCTCCTGAATGATGGGATTATAGGGGTACACAACTAAATTGTGGCTGTTTGAACACTTGGTCCCTAGTTGGTGGTTCTGTTTGGGTAGTTTAGGAGGTGTGGGCTTACTGTATGAAGTAAATTACTAGGGGTGGGCTTTGAGATTTCAAAGCCTCCGGCCATTCCCAGTGTGAGCTCTCTGCTTCCTGCTTGTGATCCAAGAGATGAGTTCTCAACTGCAGCTCCAGCCACCATGCCTTCAGCTCCACTCAGAGGCTAGTCATCTGAAACCATAAGCCCAAATAAACTTTCTTCTGAAAATTGCCCTGGTCCATGGTGTTTTATCAAAGCAAAAGAAAGCCACTAATATATGCATGTATCTCTGGAGAGCTTTTTATCTCTGGTGTGTGTGTGTGTGTGTGTGTGTGTGTGTGTGCATGCGAGTGTGCATCTGTTTCTGCATGCATGTGCATATGCATGTATGATATCAACTGTCTTCCTCTACCATTCTCCACCAGTTCAGCTTCCCTGGTGTATAGCAAGACTGAGGACCCTCCTATTTCCTCCTTTACACTGATATCACAGGTGTAGATTGCTGAGCCTGGCTTTTTGCATGGGTGTTGGGGGTTGAATTCAGTCCTTGAGCTTACATACCTTGTACTGACTAAGCCATTTCCCCAACTCTATCTTGCAAGTCCCCCTTTTCTGTTTTGTTTTTGAGACAGAATCTTCCATAACCTAGGCTGGCCTCTAATTCATTATTTACCCGAGGGTGGCCTTTAACTCCTGACCTTTCTGCCTCTACCTCCTGATGGCTGGAGAAAGAGGCATGTGTCAAATGCCTGACTCATCTTGTGAGGTTTAACATGCTATTTTTATTTTTATTATTTTAAAGTATGTGTGTCTCTCTGCATGAGTATGTACATGTAAGTCCAGGCACCTTCAGAAACTAGAGGTGTTAGATCTCCGGGAGCTAGAGTCATAGGTGGTTATCAGCCACTGGTATGGTTGCTGGGAACTGAGTCCAGGTCCTCTGCAAGATGAGTCACAGCTGAGCTACTTCTTTAGTCCCTCTGTGAGACCTTGAAGAAGGATTTTAGGCTGTACTTTTCTCAGAATCTTCAACACGAGCACTAAGGCAGGTTTTAGTAGGTGTTTGAACAAGTGACGAATCCCTCTTCAGAGCAGCTGCAGGAGACTTAAGAAGAGGCAGGCAGGCAGCTCTGTCTTAACTGGAGTGTTTCATGGGTTCATGATTCACTAGTATCACGTAGCAGGGATGGATGCCTTGGTAAGGAATGCCCTCAACAGCTTCCTGCTTTCTCCTGAACCACACTACATGGAGGAGGTGGTAGGGCTCATGGGCAATGGTGACAGGGATAACAGTGTATGCAACAGTGACAATAAAAGCTACCTGACCTTTGTCAGAGATGGAGTTAGGCAAAATATAAACAGCAGGCCTACCACATATTGTTCTCTTCTGCAGTGGGTAACGACAGTCTTTTTTCTCTGTGTTTCTGGCAAGAAACTCTGGTGTCTAGCAAGAAGGCATCACATGCCACAGAACAAAGTTCCAGTTACATGTTAACTGTTTTTAGTTCTCAGGCAGTTTGGGGACCTGCTCCTCTCCCAGCCCGGTATACCAACTTCTCAGTGTGCTCTGATCCAGAATATTTAGCCCTTTTACCTTGTGCTGTGACTTAGTTTCTCCAGTCATAGAAATGGGTGATGGGAATCATTCCTCTTTTCCTCATTGTGTAGTCAGTGACTTCTTCTGGGTTGAAATATTCTATCCTGGAGTAAGGCTCTTTAAGATGTAGACAACTCATAAGTCTCAAGAAGAATCTGAAACTTACAAGATTCACAAGTCTCCTGTTCAGAGGTACATAAACCATAAAGAATGCTGGGTACAGGAGAGTCTCTGACCTGTTGAACTGTCATGCTGGGAGCTCCAGAGTTGCAGCTTTCATGAGCCATCACCCATGCTGGAATGTGCTTTTTGGTTATACAGATGTCTGTAGCTTGGCCATACTTCTGTAAATAACCCCAAGAGACTCATAGGTTGCCCAACTTGGACTTTGAAGAAACCATTATTTTCTTGTTGATCCCATATCTGGGTCAAGTAGACATTTGTTCATGACTCCCAAGTAGAAGTCACCCAATCTTAAACAACTATGACGACTACTATAGTTCAAGGGCAGGTGGAACAGGTTAGAGTCCTGTACTCAGGCTTCTGGGATCCATGATCACAGAGAACAACACCTAGCTCTATACAGCACTGATAAGTTATTTGGATCTTTCTGTTGCTGTCAGAAATACAGCTTTCAAGATCCAAGACCAGGTGGTGCTGGTCTTTTTTTGGAGGTGCTAATTAATAATTTAACTTCATATAATGATAATTTTATCTCATTGCAGTTTGTGTATTTATGATTATATCATCCATCCGGTGCTGGGTGCTCCACAAGGAGGGCATATCCTGCTGTCTGCTAAGCAAACTGCTGGAAGGATTTCCCCAGGGAGAGGATCCCAGTGAGCCACATAGCTGAAGAGGGTCTGGTAAACTTGTGTCCTTGAAGGACTCTCATCTGTGGGACTAAACAGTGTTCTAGAATGGCTCAGGGTCTTATGTGGTTCAGGTATGGCTGCTGTTCTTTTGATATACCCTCATCTCAGAAGCTATGGAAATGGGTTTTTGGGGGAAAAGCTTGGTATTCCAGAGCTCCAGGTTCAGTGAGAGACTTGTAAATGTGGAGAACGGTTGAGGAAGAGAGCAGACATCATATATGAACATGCACACACATGCTGGAGCAGGTACACATACATCACAAGAGTATCACAGCTGGCTTGATACCTTCTTTTTAAGGCAGAAAAACCTGGGGGTCAAGACACACAGAGACTGGTGCAGGGCTCAGCAGCATCTAATAACATCATGCTGTTTGAACCCAGGTTTCCCTCTATACTGAGTCATAGCTTCTCAGGACTCAGAAACAGCCACATGACAGGAAGTGGTTCAGCAGCTAAGGGACAAGCAGAGGAATGCCTTGTTTTCTTGCCACAGACAGTGTGCAGACAATAAGCCAAAAGGGGGTCAGTGATGTGGCTGAAGGACTCTTGGGAATATGCGAGATCTCTTTCAGTTTTCTTGTCTCATCAGGCAGCGAAATTGATGTCTCTGTTGTTCAGAAATGTTCTAATTTCAGTAACCAAGAAAAGGCAGCAGAACTAGAACCAGAGGAAAAGGGAAGCAAGAGGAGTTACCTGCAGTAATGGAGGAAGGACATTGAGGATACGGACTCAAGAGAAGACTGTTCCAGACTTAAAGCTACAGGATTTTGGAATGGAGCCATGGGATAGAGGGCTGTCTTGATTTTTTGTCTTTGGCCTTGAAAGACTTTGGAACCAAGATGGACTTTTTTATGTGGGTGAGACCCTTTGCATCTAGGTGTTTTAACTTCCTCTCTTGCATGTGAAGAAGGGCCCAGTGAAGGATGCCAGACAGGGGTCTGTGTCCACGCTCAATGAAGGGCTCTCTCTGACTGCTGGCTCCTTCTTTCTGTTCCCTTAAACTTCCCCTTTGCCCAGGCCCCAGGTTGGCCTTCATCCATGCTAATGCAAAACTAATGTTGAAGACCAGATTGCCTGTGGCATGTGAGTGTCTGGGGGCCCCCTTGACAGCTTGAGAAACCCTCCAGCCACACTAGGCAGCTTGTGCTCTAAGCTGGATGTCCCCCCAGCAATTGTGTTTGTCACTTCTCATTAGGAATGATGCCCATAGCACCTGCTAGAGAGCTGTGGGGGCAGACCCAGCATGTTCTTTCTCAGAAACCCTAGAGAAGTCAGAGACTCAGGGGTAGAGTCACAGGGGACCTGAGAGGCTTTGCCCATTCTGGAAGTCCCAGGATGCTGCTTGGAGCACAAGATTTCACAAGGGCGCCTTTGCTCAGAGACATGTGGAAAACTTATTTAGACTTCAGTCACTCCGGGTCTGTATGGAGATAAACCTCAGCCATGACACGTACTATTTTCCTTGGGACCTAGAAATAATTCAAAGTCTCTAGAAGGTCATAGCAGAGCATCTCTTAATAATAAGCAGACATGGAAGGCTTTTTAAATTGTTAATTTTGTTTGTCTTAAAAAACTGTCCAAATAAGATATGTGCAAAACAAAAAAGATTAAATTCCAGAGATATTATAACGAGAAGAAAAAAACCATACTATCTCTCCACCTTTTGTAGTTTTGCTTTTGTTCTCAGGATGACACTTTAAAAAGCTTTATTTTTGTATCTGTTTAAAACATTTTAATATATGTATGTTCACCTCTTTCTCTCTGCATGCACGCACGTGTACACACACACACACACACACACACTATATATATATATATATATATATACATATATATATATATATATTTATGCAGATAGGAGCCTGTGGAGATCAGAATACATTGCTTTCTTTGGAACTGTTGAAAGTTGTGAACTGCTATGTGGTTGCTGGCAACCGACATTTATCTAGTCCCAGGACAATACTTTAAAAGTGTGTATATGTATGTGTGATATATTTGTGTGTGTGAATATATATGATATATATGTATGTGTGTATGTGTGATATATTTGTGTGTGCATATATATAATATATATGTATATGTATGTGTGTTTGTCTGTGTGTGTCTGTGTATGTGTGTATGTCTCTGTGTGATAAGTGTGTGTGTATGTTTCTATGGTGATATATGTATGTATGTCTGTGTGTGTATGTCTCCATGTGTGATATATGTGTGTATGTCTGTGTCTTTGTGTGTGCATGTGTCTGTGTGATGTGTATGGAGGTCAGAGGACACCTTGCCTTTACACCTTATTTGAGCCAATTTGTTGTCATTTGCTTCTGTGAACACAAGGCTATCTGGGCTGCAAACTTCTAGGGGTTCTTCTGCCCTGCTTCCTGCCTTGTCATAAGAACATTGGCTATGTCTGACTTTATGTGAGTTCTGGGGACCCAAACTCAGGTCCTCACTCTGAGAGGCAAGTATTTCATCTAAGAGGCCGTCTCCTCAGCCTAGGACTGCACACTTCAGATGCCTGTCTTTCTCCCTGTTTGTTTTCCCATCTCTGACTAATATGCATACAGTACTGGCTATTGATTTGTCGATTTTAGATGTTATTTGTCTACTTTGTGACGTGGCAGGTGATGATTTTGATGTTACCCCCTCTCTTTCTGACCGTAGTCACCTTACAGACATGTTGTATTGGTTTTAGTCAAATACAGAGCATCGGAATAATGTAGGAGTGTGGCTCACATGCAGGCCAGAAATTAGCCTGGATTTTTCTTTTCTCTAGATCTTTCTTGTAACATGACAAACACATGCAGTACACATCACCTATCCCTTCTTCTCCTGCAGCTCTTGACTTTCTTTTCATGTAAGGTGGGAAATGTAATTTCACTGGTCTTTCTAGTTAAAGCTATTAATAACTTTCCCTGCTGTTCTCCTCTCTGCTCCTGTAGGGCACTAAACAGCCTGTGGGTTACATGCTGGGTAAATATAAAAGTCAGGAGAGCCATCTTATCAGAATGTAATATGAATGAGAAATAACTATATTCATCCCCATCCATCCATTCATCTATCCCCCATCCATTTATCTATCCATCTGTCCATTACCTATCTATCAACCATCCATCCATCTATTACACCCATCCATCATCCATCCATCCATCCATCATCCATCCATCATCCATCCATCCATCCATCCATCCATCCATCCATCCATCCATCATCCATCCATCATCCATCCATCATCCATCCATCCATCCATCCATCCATCCATCCATCCATCCATCCACTCATTATGCATACATACATACAAGCATTTTATATATATATATATATATATATATATATATATATATATATATATATATATATATATATATAGTGATACAATGATAACATATTCTCTTTCCCTTTCTTCCTATTTCTACCTTTGCTCTCAGGACAACACTTTCTTAAAAACATGTTATGCATTTATTTCAAATTTTATGTGTATGTGTTGGGGCCTGAGTATGGAATTTTAATTTATATGAGTATACTCTCTCTGTCTTCAGACATACCAGAAGAGGGTATCAGATCCCATTACAGATGGTTGTGAGCCACCATGTGGTTGCTGGAAATTGAACTTGGCACCTCTGGAAGATCAGTCAGAGGTTCTTAATGTCTGAGCCATCTCTTCTGGCCCCTGAGTATGAAATTTTAAATGGAAAATAACTACCCCTGCCCCCAAGTTAAGAGACCTCACTTCACTTAAAAGTCTTACAACCATGTTCTTTTTCATGAAACCCACCTCCCTCCTTTCTGCACTTTTCAGTATCTTCTCACTGTCCACATGTTTATCAATATTCTGAGACTGGAGCCATTGAATCTATTTATTATTCTGAGATTTTCATGGGTTCTTTAGCTTGAAGTATTTGTGTGTGTGTGTGTTCAGAAATGTACACGGTGGCATCTCTGCCTGCTCCGCCTTCCCCTCCTGCTCCTCTTCCTCCTCCCCCTGCTCCCCTGCTGCTCCTGCTCTTCCTGTTCCTCCTCCTGCCTCCCCTATTTCACCAACTCTTCCACCTTCTCCTGCTTCCCTTGCTTCTCCTCTTGTTCCTCTTTCTCTTCCTGCTCCTCTCTTCCTTAATCTCCTTTCTTGCGTTTTCCCCGTTAAATGAGCACCAGTTTCCAGACTGATACTTGCAAGAGTTAACCATGCTTGCAATTATGTTGCATAACAAACCAATCTAAACCGTGATAACTTAAAATGTGATTGATGATCTCTTGGATCAATGCATTCTGTAGAGATGGCAGGACAGCAGATGAAGAAGCCTGGTCATGCATGAGCTGCAGTCCTCAGTCACAGTCACCCGGTGTCTTCTCTTGATCCAAAACACATCTGAAGGCAGAAAATGGGAGGAGCTGCACAGTCACGTGGCAAAAATGTTTGGATAGTAAAATATAGCGTCAATAACTGAGATAATTGCTTGCAATTTCTTTTTGATAGAGGTGAACTTGCTATACAGAGCAGGCTGGCCTTGAACTCACAGCTGTCCTGCTTCAGCGCCTCAAGTACTGACAGGACAGGTGAGTGCCACCAGGCCCCACTTCTACCAAGTAATTTAAGACATTGTTGTTCTGTTTCCTTATTTCCCTGCACTTATCATCTTGTTCTACTTTTCAGATGGTTTCTGACAGAACTTTATAATACGCTATGCATTTTTAGTTCATATTTCGCTTCCAACACTAGAGCCTTGATTGTGTTCTGACATTCTCTTTTTGTAACTTCCTGTTCCTAGTTTACAAATGTAATACCCTTTTAAAACCTTTTAGTATACTTGTTAAAGTTTTTCTCTAAAACTTGATGTGTGTGTGTGTGTGTGTGTGTGTTTGTGAGAGAGAGAGAGAGAGAGCGCTTACTCCCGTGGGTTCTCTATGCACTCTTGTCTATGATGTCTGCACTGTTTGGGGGTGTAGAAGGTAGAGTTAGAGGCAGACCACTTAGATGCAAAGCTTCTGTCTTTAATGAATGTGACTATATTTGAGTTTCTCTTTTTGTCCTTCAAGGTAGTTGTCTGAAAAATAGGGACAAAATAGTAATTTACTTCATTCCGTCATTGGGAACAGTAAAGAAGTCACTGAAGAGCGTACCTGAAAGCATGGGAGGAATTCAGCCTTAGTTTCTTTAGATCAGTCAGTGGAGTTAAGAAGCTCATAAGAAGCTCCTGTTCTCCAGTGAAGGGGGGCTGCGAGAAGCACACTTCCCTGCCGTGTGTTGGGGGGGGAGGTTGCTCCCTCAATAGAAGATCCTATTGGCATTTTAAGCTCCTCCTTCAGTGACACCCTGCCTGAGGTGCAGTTGGCAGAGAGGAGTTCTGACAGAGGTGTGTCTGTGGCTTCCACAGCTTTCTGCTCAGATCATATCCTGTTTTCCCTGTGCAGCCCTCACCTCCTATACCTCGTGGCTGGAGTCTTATGGGGTTCCCTGTTATTTGGCCAGTTGTAGGAGTTAGAGGCAGAGCTGTCTGAGCCTCTGAGTCAAAGGAAATTTCCCTCACAGCAAAGCAGGGCGAGGAGGGCTGTGGATCTGGGGACCCCATACTTACCCCTCCAGGACAACCTCTGAGTTGGAAACATGGCTTGGATGCAGTTGTTCCTGCCTTTCTTAGGCAGTTCTCAGAGGGCCAGACTGACAGTGACCAGTGTTAGGAAGTCAGCCTCTGAGTGTGTTGAAAGCCCTTACTGCCACACTTTGTAGTGTCTGAGTGTGTCAGATGCTGACTGATCTTTATTCCACAGGTCTCAGAAAAAAGTTAGGGATGAAGTCGTCGCTTCTTCCCCCTAGACTCCTGGGTTGGTTTTCTCAGATTCCATCTTGACATTCTATTTCCATCTGGCCACCTCTGGGGATAATAACATGGGGCACATAATTGCTACCTGCTGCGTAAAGTACTTCTACCTTTTCTTTGTCCCAAAATGCTCTCTTCCCATCTGGTCGCTGCAGGCCTCTGACCTAAGCTCCTACCAGCCTCCTCGGGATGCCAGTGTCCCAGGCAGCAGAGCCACTGCCTGTTCCCCTTACCTACTCCCCCATGGTTTTAAAAGCATCCTAGGCCATAGATTCTAATATCCCATCCTCCCATTCTTCCCACTCCAGAGCAAAATTCAATCCTCTTCTCAAGTTCAGCAAAAATGCCATTTTAGTTTTACCTTGAGCAAGTTACTTGATCTCTTGAATAGTTTGTTCATCTGCAAAATGGGCATCATAGACCCTGACTTACTAGGCTTTGGGGAACAGCATATATGCCAATGTAGGAGGTGACAAAACACTGTGCACTCACACACACACAGTGAGCAATTCAGTAAGTGTTCACTGTTATCATTGTGTGTGCATTCATTGTGAAATGTCCCCTTGAGTCTTTTGATGTATATCTGATTTCTTCACTGGATGGGTGGATCTCAGCACTGACAGCACATTAGAAATGCCTGAGGGACTTTTGAAAGCCACAGACTTCTGAGTTTCACTCTTTATCCACTGACTGAATCTCAGGGATTGGGCCTAGGCCTGGGTCTGGGGATTTTCAGTGCCTGTTCAGGTTGTTGATGTGTGTGTGTGTGTGTGTGTGTGTGTGTGTGTGTGTGTATGTATGTATGTGTGTATGAGTGTATACATATGTACATGTGTGTATTAATATGGATATGTGTGTGTTGATATGGGTCTGTGTGCATGTATGTATGTGTGTATTAGTATGCTTCTATGTATGTATGCATACATGTGTTTATGTTAGTATGTATGTGTGTATTAGTGTGGATGTGTACATTAGTGTGTGTATTAACATGTGGGTGTATATTTTAGTATGTGTGTGTGTGCTAGTATGTGTCTTTGTGCATGTGTGTATGTGTATATTAGTGTGTATTAGTATGTGTGTGTGTTAATGTGTGTGTATGCTGATATGGGTCTGTGTACATGTGTGTTAGTATGGTTGTCTGTATTGGTATGGGTCTGTATCCATGTGTGTTTGTTTGTGTGCTAGTATATGTGTGTGTTAGTGTGTTTGTTAGCATGGATGTTAGTATGGGTTTGTGTGTGGAAATCAGAGGTTGATTTTGGGTATCTTCCTTGTTCATTCTCTATTTTATAGACAAGGTCTCCTGTCACTCAAGGTCATGGAACCTGGAGCTCATAGACCGTCAGATAGGCTGGCTAGCCAATGAAACCCAGGTGTCTTGCTGTCCCAGCCTTTCCCTTCCTGTCCCAGCACTAGGTTTATGCCTCCACACCCAGCTTTTATGTAGAATCAGAACTCAGGTCGTTATGTGCAGCAGGCATTTTGCCAACCAAGCCATCTCCCAGGTTGGAGATTCTAACAGGTCACCCAGGCTGAGAACACTCGGATGTACCGCATGCTGTCTGAGAGCAAACATCAGATGCTGGGCAGTTCTCTACCATGTATGGTGCCTGGCATCCCATAGGTCCAGCAGATCGAGGTCTGCAGTTTCTATTAAAGTATAGCCTGTGACCTGCAAAGTGGTTTCATCTTTGATGTCCCACCAATAGTCTCTTTTTACTCTCTTACTGATGCCACCTTGGGCAGATGAGACAAATGGCTCAGAGTCATTATGGCTGCCCAAAGTGTCTCCGTTCGAGAGCTGCAGAGAGTCTCTGGACACTTAACCTCATGACCAGTCAGTGTCTTCAGAGTGGGCTGGGAGATAACTCAGTCAGTGATGTGCTTGCTGCTCAGACGTGTGAACCTGAGTAATCCCAGAACTCATGTAATATGTCAGGCACCTCTCAAGCCTCACCTGAGAAGCTTCTTCATGCAGTAGGCCGTAGTTAATGCAGAAACTCAACTGGCCAACGTGTCTGTGGAGTGTGTACTTACAATGGGAACGTCTCTATTACTCCTCTCCACCCAAGGCTCAGAGACCATTGCAGAAGAGAGGGTGGAAAGACTTTAAGAGCTAGAAGTTAGGGGACACAGGCATGGAATAGTATCCTCTGCACATGGAAGGACTGCTGGACTCGGGAGCACACAGCAGCCATGGTTCCTGCACAAGACATGCGCAGATGAAATCAATCACCCCTCCAGATCACAGGGTGGCTTATGAGTCCTACCCATATCTGAGGAGATGTAGGCAGCTGGTGGCTTTTAGGGGTGGGAGAGTCCATTTTCTTTAAATCCCCTGGTAAATCAACCTTACTCCAGTTGAAGGCCTCACACCCACAAGTATGTGGGCAGCACACATTAGACATAGTGGGTTATTTCTTTAAAATTATATGAGGTAGGGAAGGGTGGGGCTGGGAGAGGGGTTAGAGGGAGGAGAGTAAATGTGCTCAATATACATTAAGTGCATCTATGATGTTCTCAAATAGTATTTTAAAAATAAAAACCCCAAACCCAACAGGAACAAAAATGAATGAATGAATGAATGAATGAAAAATCAATCAATCAATGATGGCACATATCTGTAATTCCAGTCAGTGATGGTGAGGCTAACACAGGTGAATCCTTAGGGTTCACTAGCCAGCCATCCTGGCACACTTGACAAGTTCCAGGCCAGAAAGAGACCCTGCCTCAAAAGAAATGTTGACAATACCTGAGAACAACGAACAAGGTTGTCCTCTGCCCTCCATGCACACTGTACATGCACGTGTACACACACACACACACACACACACACACACACACACAGTTTCTATGTGAGACTCAAAGCAGTATTCTGCAGAGGGGAGGAAGAGAAATGGAAGCTTTCGCTGTAAGTTTGGCTTCAGGCTACAGTTCCCCCTGGGATGATATGGGAGGGGACATGTAGGCATGCACATATGTACTCATTTGCATATACTGTTGTGTGCTGCTGCATGTAGGACCATGCTTGAGTATGTCTTACTGCCTGTCTGGGGAACGCATGGACGAGTGCGGTGCTGTGTCAGGTGCCGTCCACACTGCATGGTTAGTGCTAGTTCCTGTGCTAAGTGTGGGCCCTGGGTGCACCCTTCCGCATGCCTGAGCCTGCCCCCTCCCTGCCAAGCCCCATGCAGCTTTCCTCCCTCTGGCTTGATGCCCCCTCCTCAGTGGCATTTTGCCAAAGAAGAGGAAGCAAGCAGTGCATGCAGGATGCTGCCACCCCCACACTACCTTTGGCCTGCCGAGCCTGCCAGTCTGCCAGGCTCACGGCTGCACGAAATTTCCCTGGGCACCTCTACTCCCGACTGCGTGTTAATTGCTTAGACTCCAGTCTCTACACCTACTTCTGAACTGAGGGTCAGGGTCACCTTGTCACATAACTTTAACTTGATGCACCAAGTAGGAAAGATAAGCAGCTAGAAAGCAGCTGGAAGAGGTACCCAAGACAGGGTGTGGCCATCACAAGGATAACACTTGCTATAAAGGCTGTAGTACCAGATATGGACCTCTTGGTTCCCATTCACTCTTCTATCCCTGCATCTAAATGCATAGAGGACTCGCTATCTTGTGGATTTTAAGTGTCCTCTAAAGCCAATGTATTAAAGAATTGGCTCTAGCTGGGAAGCCTACTGGGAAATGTTTAGGTCATAGTGAGTGTGTCCTTAAGTGGGATTAAGGAACTTTAGCCTCATCCTTTCTTCTGTTTGTCAGGCCATAAGGCAAGCCAGGTGTTCTTGCCAGGATTTGCTGCCCTTCTCGGAGGTAGAAACACAATGAGCCCATTAATTATGAACCCAAAACTTCAAAGCCACGAGGAAGAGGAATTCTTCTATTAGTTAAGTGTCTGAGGGGCGTGTGTGTGTGTGTGTGTGTGTGTGTGTGTATGTGTGTGTGTGTGTGTGTGCTGCAGGAATGAAAAACTGACCACGGGCCTCTTTTCAGGGTTGGAAATCCTTGAAAAGAGGTGACAAGGATGTACCTCATGGCACAGAAGCCTGTGGGTGATGCTCTAAGACTGGGGCCTGAGAAGGTTGCTTCAGGGAGCAGGAGAAGTGGTCCAGAGCAGCAGAGATTCTCTCGGTAGAGCAGGTGAATGGCTCAGGTGCACCAGGTTTTCTCTATTCACTCTCATAAGGGATGGAAACTCTGTCCTTTGCCTTGAGCATGACTGTCCTCTTTGTCACCTTTGTCTCTGCCTGCTGCCCTTCTCTTTACAGCTTTTTGTCTGTGACTTCTTGCAGCACCCTTCACAACCCTCTTAATGTGCTGAGGATGCACCACAGCCCATCTATCTTTAAAAGGCACAAGAATCATAGGTTCTTATCCTGACCCTGTAACTCTGATGTGCAATGTATCTCTGGGCTGTCGTGATTCTGTTTTAGTTTATTTTACCAATAACGCTCAGAGCTGTTAACACACTTGGTGATCTATTGATAGGCACTGCAGTAGAGCTCCAGGGCACATCTGGGTGTGAAACTCAGCCTTGGACCACTCATAGTAAAAGATCGTTCTCCAAAGGAGGCTCCGGGGCCACTGGAATCATGGTGGTATATGCTGGTTAATTTTAACTGGTAATTTCCCACAACCTAGAGCACCTAGGAAGAGAGTATTAGTGAGGAATTATCTAGAGGGGGTTTGCTATAGGCATGTCTGTGAGGTATTATCTTTATTGTTAATTGACATAGATGTCATTTCGTTGTTGTTTTCTGTGTCCTGTTGATGCATAAAGAATGTTTGTTCAAGACATGGAGACTGTCGTGAGGAAGAAGAAGAGATCAAGTTGCTTAGAGAGGAAATAGACTGGTAGAAGCCATAAAAGGAGGGAAAGCCATTAGAGGAAAATGACAAGTTAGGATAAGGCAGTGTTATGCCGTGGTGACAGATAAGCCCAAGCTCTTGGCTGCAAGGACTGGAGCAAGCAGGGCTATTTCTCATTTCACAGCCCATCTCTCGGTGGATTGCTGGAGCAATGGTGTCACTCGCGCGTGTGGAAGGATGAAGCAGTCTCTGTCTCCAGCACTGCCTGCTGATGTGTTGTTAGAGAGCTGCCGCTCTCTCACTACCAGCCAGAAAGTGACGTTTCACTCACACCCCATTGGCCACCGCTAGCCACAAGTCTACTTTGGCTCATAAGTCACTGGCTGGAGCTAGTCACATAGTACCTCTTAAAGCAAGAGGACCAGGAAGTACAATTGTACCATGTGACTAGAAGACAAAGAGATGGACATACTTGATGGGAGAGCAGATGAAGACATAGCCCCAGGGGGCTGAGAGGAGAGGGGCTAGCTGACACAGCAGACCCTCGTTCACTTGTACTCTGGAGCACCAAGCCTACAGCTTGTGTTCCTTTAAGACTTTGAGTCAAAACTGGCAACAGGGTCTTCGGACACTGCACAAGTAGAGTGCCAACTGTATGCCAGGCTGTCCCGAGCACAGGGACTATAAGACACGTCCAGCCTTTTTCTGGTGGAGCCAGAGCGCAGATGAGAAACGCCAAAGCATGGAACAGCAATGCAGCTCTGGCACCCTAGACCCAGACTAGAAATTGGCTGGTGGAGAAGAGAGGAGGCAGCATGCCTGAAGCTGCACTTCGGTGGTTCCTGCGCACAGAGTGATGGCTGCGCACAGCTGGCCACAGGCTAGGACAACTTATGTGGTTCCTGCATCTACCTGTGCCCAAGCTCCTCCAGGTTTAGGAGCTTTTGCAAATGGAGCTCATCCACAAAGAGAACCAACAACTCCTCTGAAATCTTCAGCGCTTCTTTCTGATTGAACTTCAGCAGTCGTCTGCCTGGTGATATTACATTGACCTTGTTCTGAGATCCTTAATCCAGAGGATGGGAGAATGTTCATGTGGGTACAATTTATTTGATGGTGGGGGGTGGTGAGGAGAGAATCCTCCTATTGCCAGACAGATGATTTGGACTTTGTGAGATTTGGCTTAAGTCAGGAATATCAAGGTACTTGGGGCATTAAAATCCAAGTCAATACCAAAAGTAACACTAGCAGGGAGAGACGGTACATCCAAGAAGAGACGGTACATGCACATTTGCTTGGCACACAACTTCATGGAGGGCTGCAGGTGTTTGTTGAGGGTCCAATCTTTTCCTGGACCCATTAACCTCAGGATAGAGTGCAAGGTCTTCCCGTGATCGCCCTGGCTACCTCTCCGTTTTCTTTCTGCGCTCTTCCTCCTTCTGACCACTGCCTTCACATTTATCCCAACGGGGCATGTGCCTGGCACCTTTGTTTGTGTTCTTTTATCTCCCCTGTGCTCTGCCAGTCCCCTCTACTCTGCCACTGAGTGTCCATTCAGACGCCTCCCCTGTCTTTCATGGTCTCCTTTGACCGGAGCCTCCCTGGAAAAACTCGCACAGTCTTCATCACACTGAACGGCAGTGTCCTGTGATGTCTCTTGCACGGGGCTCAAGCTCTTTCGAAGGCTGCAGTTCATCTTAGTTCTCTTTCTATCTGTTGGACTTAGTGACTCAGTATCTATTTCTCTAATAAACTGGGGGAATAGATGAGGGAATGTACAAGCTGGAAAGAACCTGAAAGTCTTCTGGTGTTTTCCTGTTCAAAACAAGAATTCTCTGCCCCCGCCCCCAAATAAACAGATTAGCTAAGGTTTGCCTCATTTAAATAAAGTTTATTGAAACATCGTGGCCACAGAATTGAGCAATTGGGAATCCGTGCTCCCCCAAAAGCCATTTCTGGCTCTTTATAGCAAAGTGAACTTAGCCATGGCTCCGTAGCATTGGCTTTGGATCTTTTCTGGTCTGGAGACCCCTCTGAGGATTTGATAACAGCTTTGAGGTAGAATATATGCACATACACATAACATGAAACATTCAAATTTATGCAGATCATCAGTCTCCTGGGGGTCCCAGACACTGTTACCCAAGACTAGTGAGGCTAAGACTAGAGAAAGTGATGGAGTGTGGCTCAGGGGTGGTTTTGGGAGTAGATGGGACTAATTGTCACCTCTCCTGAACAACAAAACTTTCAGGAATACAGTGCTTGGGTGTCTGACCACATTGCATGTTATGGCTCAGAAGAATGGGTTCCTCCCAAATTCATATCTTGGCACTCAAGCCCAGTGTGGCAGCATTAAGAATTTTGGGGTCTGGGGAGAGGGCTCAGTGGATAAAGTATCTGCTATGGCATTGGGAGGACAGAGTTTAGAGGTCTACTAACCCACATAAAAGGTGTGCCACAGCGGTGGGCTGCCTGTAATCCTAGCACTTGGTTGATGGTCTTAGTTTAGCACTATTAGTAAAACTTACGGGAGGAAAGGGTCTATGTGGCTTACCCTTCCACAGTGAAGGAAGGCAGGGTAGACACTTTAAAAAGAATGTTGGAGGAATGCTGCTTGCTGGCTTCCTCTTTTTGGCTTGCTCAGATAGCCTCCTTATATAGCCCAGACCCACTTGCCTAGGGTTGGTATTACCCATAATACCTCCTATATCAATTAACAGTCAAGACACACACCCCCCAGACATGCCCACAGGCCAATCTGGTGCAGGTGATTGTTCAGTTGAGCTTCCCTTATTCCCAGTAGACTTTGGGTTGTGCTAAATTGACAGTAAAAGCTAACCAGAAAGAGACAGGAAATTGCTAGGGTAAGCTGACCAACTTCAGGGTCAGGAAGAGACCCTGCCTCAGCCAGATAAAGCAGGGAACAACTGAGGAAGCTACTCCATGCCAGCCTCTGCCACCCAAAGGTGTATGCAAAAGTGCACACACACACACACACACACACACACACACACACACACACACACACACACTAGTGGGTGCACATGTGTTTCCACACATGTGAATGTAAATACATGCACACATGCATGCATATGCAAATTAAGCAGCAGAGTTGGGACAATTAGGAGGTAACCAAGTCACGAGAATAAGGCTACTATGAATGGGATTAGTATACATTATCAAAAGGGCTGGGGGTAATAGGAGAGCGTTCCTCCCACTGTATAAACATAGGTGAGGTAAGTTTGGAGGTTTAATGCTGGAGTCAAGAGAACCAGACTTAGAATCCACCAGTACCTTGGCAGATGTTCCAGTCTTCAGAACTGAGAGAAAACTGTTTGCGTTCTCAATAAATTCTATGACTCCAAGTATCCTAGGACAGCAGCTGGTTGAGGCTGGAGCATACATATGACATCTCTAGTCCCCAGAACTCACTTCTGTGCCTCATCTTGTTCACTTCCTGGAGAACACAGCTCATGTGGGAGCCATCTTCACACCCATCTGAACCTGGAACTTAAACACACTGGTCCTTCTGGAACTTGAGGCCGTACTGCAATGGGCAAACACTCATTTTCTCAGCAGGTGTGAAGGAAAAGGGAGGAGAGAGTGTGCCTCCCCAGATTTTCCAAATGAGAGATGCCATGGAGTAAGTGGAGGGAAGGGAATCAGAGCAGGAAGCATATAATCGATCACCCCCAGCTCTGCTTTCTTCAAAACAAGGGGAGAGCAGAGAATGTGTGTGTGTGTCTGGGAGCTAATGAAGTCTTGAGCAATAGGAGGCGTTAGGCCTCTGGGAAGCAAATTGTGGGCCAAACGAGCTCATTTTTTAGCGGAATTATTAAATTAGCAGATGAAGGGAACACATTAGACGTTATGAATCTTGCTTTTAGCAGAGCCCTTGATAGAGGGTTATGCAGATGCTGGATAAATTCGTGTTATTTGGATATGGCGGGAGCTGGCATGCCTGGGGTTTCTAGCACAACTCCAGTCTTTCTGGGAAAGATGCAAGTGGGGTGAGTTCTGTGAACATCGGGGCCAAGCCGTCTCTTGGATACTTTATTTTAGTCCCTGCTTTCCTTGGCCAGGGAGAGATTACAGCCCCCTTCTCAGAATTCTTGGGAGTGGCACCCAGTGAATAATAGCTGGGCTTCTAAATCTGCCTCCCCTTAAGAAAGACCTCTTGCTCTTGGTATTGGTGGGTTTAGGGGCCCTTTATAAAGCACATAGAAGGGACAAGAAAGGGAAGAGAGCAGAGGCTGGGGTCAGCTGGGCTGAGGGCCTTAGGAAGGGCTCTGTGAAGGTGCGATAGGCAAGGCAGGAAAGCAGGAAGGCTGATTCTAAGTGCTGTGTGGCAATTGGACAAATGCTTAAAGGGGAAGTGAACTGAATCCACGCCACGAGGGAGAATAGTTATGAACCAACAGGGCTCGACCCTTTATTCCAGTAGGCAGAAGTCTCTTCTAGAAGAGACTGATGTAACCTCAGAGGGCCAAGTCAACTGATGACTTACAAGGATGTAGCGCTCTTCAGGGAATGATCTCCCCATGCCTAAAGGTGTTCCAGGAGCAGCCACAGCATGAGAGGGGACCCTGATGCTGGATGGAGCAAAAGTTGTTGAAGCAGGCGTGACTAATTGTCCTACCAAAGCATCAGACAGTTACATACTTGAACAGAGTAGAACTGGATGCGACACCACAGAGTCATATCCTGAAGATTGCTCCCAGGCCATGGGTTGAGAAGGGGCTTCTCAAATCCTCCTGGATCCAGAAGGGGGTTGTGGGGGGGAGGATGGAGTTGCTATGTCTAGAGAATTTGTCTAGCAAGTGAGGCCCAGACCCACATAGGATTGGGAAAGACCAGTTGGGGATGGAGGTGGGGGTGGGATTATGAAAAGGCACAGTGATCTAGTTCATCTGTGAGCTCTTTCTGAGGTCCTCCTGTGAATCTGAACCTGTGATACATTAGAAGAGAGCTGTGGGGAGTTTACCATGCAGCAGGCAAGGTGAAGCATGGCCACAACCCTCTGCAGAGAAGAGGTGCACGGCCAACAGCTCCTAGCGAGGACTGAAGCTGTGGGAGTAGTACAGAGAATCTGCCTGTTGGAGGTACAGGAGGCAGGTGGCATAGTGTGAATGGGGAGGCAGAGGGGCCACATTTCAAAGTTTGCGTGCTAGGCTGGGCTCTTAATGAAGAAGGCAGGAGATGCTATTGAAGGAGATCCTTCCCCATAGGAGAGGGAGGGGGAAAGATCAAAAATGACATCCTGGAAATATTGTGTGGCTGTTATGTAGAGATTGGCACCAGAGGTGAGTCTGGAGGCTAAGGATTTAGGCAGTGGCTCATGGAGGAAGCCTAGGGGAATGGCAACCTCAGTTTGAGTGCTAAGTGGAGCTAAGTCCTGAGCATAAGTGTCTCTATGAGAGTGTGCACAGTATATCACATCCTTGAATAACTCTCTTTCTCTAAACTCTTCTGCTTGGCACAGACACACCTGTGTGCCCATCTGCGAATGTGCCTGGTTATACTCGACAGTCACAATTGCCCAAAGAGGTGTGAGTGTGTGGATGCATGTGGCCTGCTTGTCTTTGACAGAAATTGTTCTGAAATACTCCTGTGCTCTCGAGGTACAGTGACAGGTCATGCAGACATATGTCACCACAACTGGAATCCTAGACTTGCACCATCCTTAGTCCACTCAATGCTTTGTCCGATGCCACTCCCCAGAAGGGGCTGGGTCCTACGTTTGAGACATCACTGTGGGAAGAACTGTGGGAAGCTCTTCGGGGCCTTCTAGCCCCACTTGGACTACAGTGCTCTCCCTTTTCTTTTTTGCCATTGTTTCTCAGGGAATACTAACGACTCTGACAGAATGGGACAAAGAAGAGCCTTCCTGGTGTCCCTATAAAAAGAGAGCCCTGAGGGTAGGCATGGAGACCCTGCTACTGTTGGAGGGTGAAGGAAGAGGATTCCTTCCTAGCACATTGTAACAGGTTCTAGGCAAGTGCTCTAATCTCTGTCTCTCTCTCTCTCTGTCTCTGTCTCTCTCTCTGTGGCAAACCACACGTTTGTGCATGTGTGTGCACGTGAGATGGATGGCATCAGGCATCTCCCTGAGCTTGACAATTTGACCAGCCTGTCCTACCATCAAGCTTCCGGACCCATCTCTCCTCCTCCCCTGTGTGCCTGGCTTTTATGTGGGTTCTGGGGATCTGAACTCAGTTCCTCCTGCTTGCATGACAACTGTTGACCGACAGATCCATCTCCCCAGCTTGATTTTTTCCATTTCTAAGTCTTACACCATTTGCTCTGAAGGTGGCTTGGTGAAGGCAAAGTCTTTTTCAGCACACAGAGCACCCCAGGCCTCAATCAATCCTGGCCTGCTTTTGACCCACTAACCTCGGTTAGCTTCTGCCTCTGCATCATGGGCGCAGGCCATTGTGTCTGCACGTTTCTCGTAGGCTGTAAGACAGAAAGCCTGCCATCACACTGAAGTGTTGAGTCCTGTGGCCAAACTCAGTTATACAAATCCTTTATCTGAGTTGCGCTGGTAAATGTCTAATAAACAACTCTTCACAAGGCCTAAAGCCCTGTTTTGTAAAGTTTGTTCATTTCCTTTGTGTTATTTTCCTTAATAGCCAACTCTGAAAACCACTGAACATAGAAACAAAGGTATTCAGAATCTTTTCTTAGATGAGCCTGAAGGAGCTGGCTCCTGCTTATGGCTGCCTCTCTTCTAGACATAAAGCAGCCTACATGGAGAGAGAATCTAGATCAAGGTCAGGCAGTAGGTCTAAAAGCTCCAGTGCCGGCACTTGGTATGTGCCAGAAGTGAGGCTGTAATTAACCAAACTGAACGAGGAGATTAGGCACCGGGAAGACAAGAAGCAGTTTTGGAAGAGCAGTGCGACGTGCCGGGAGACCAAGAACAGATAGCTTAGGAAAGCATGGGGCCTGGGATGATGATGGACAGGGTCCCCACGTGTCTGGAATACAGCATCGCCTCCTGAGGCTCTATTCCCAGGCTTGGCAAGGGAGGCTCTGTACATGATGATGAGGAAGCTGGTCAAACAGACAGGTGTTCCCTGAACCTCAGGGATGACGTCTGAGCAGGCCAAGCCAGGAAAGGGCACGCCTAATCTCTGTGATTGTTGGTACCTCAATTTTGATGATGGTCCTGTGAGGATGGTGCCAAGGGCCCGGGGGAGGGAGGGATGCCCTGGCTGACATCATCTGCTATTTCTGGACCGATTCACCGCCTCCTTCTGTGGGAACTTCCTTAAGGACATAAATCATGTAGTCTTCTCATGACTACCTCATTCTCCTGAGGAAACACAGGGAATTTGAGTTCATGAAGCCAAATGAGGTCTGGGTGTCCTCTGGAAACAGTTTTGGGAATAGAGGGAAGAATGTCAACTCTGGACCAGGATTCAGATCACATCTCTGCACCTTATAAAGCTCCAGAGTCTTGGATAAGTCAGTTCCCGTCTCTGCCATTCTTTTCTCACAAATGGGCTGATTATAATGAATGATATGTTATTACACCCGAGCTCTTGGAAGATGTGCTCCTGGTGGTCAATCTGCAAAAGCCTGTGTGCACTCTCTTTCTGATCCTTTCTTGGCTTGAGGTATGTGGTTCATAAGGCAGCAGCTGGGAAGCTACCCTGTGATCACATGGAGCATCTAGGAGGAGTGAGGCATGCTGGGAGTGACTGGATGCCTTCAGTCCCTGGTCCCAAGCTTTTTTCAGAAATCCCTTGGTTATGCAGGGCTCAGCAGCCAGGAGGGTTGCCTAGGTCTTCACCAGGCTATCTTCTTGAGAAGAGGTAACAGGATTGCCTGTCACAGTTCACTGTCTGGCTCTGTCTGTCTCTCACAACTGTCTGTCCATCTGTCCCAGGGAAAGACTGTAAGGCTTGTTAGCTGCCTGCTGCCTGCGTTTCTGCAAAGCCTGCCTGACTTCCTGTCTTTCTGTCAGTCTTACTCAACATGCCTTACTGTCTCCCGAGTGCAGCCGATTCTCTCGCACCTGGGCTCCATTTTATGACGTGAGTGACAGAAAGGTGACAAATGAGAGAGAGAGACTGACAGGAAGAAGCACACATGTACAGGGGAATGAACATTTGCACACACAGAGTCTTGACAGCTGGGTCATCCCCTTAGAGACAGGGTCAGTCCAGGTCTCCTTTACCTCAGGGGTATGGCTGAGTACCATCCCCCCACAACTGAGAAGCTAGCCAGCATCTCTGATTATAGGCTAAGGTGTCTGCCATGGAGGAGGAGGAGGAGGAGGAGGAGGAGGAGGAGGAGGAGGAGGAGTGCTAGTACCCATGGCAACCATGGAAGAGGCATTTCTGCACAGGAAGAGCCTTTGGAACAATGGAGCTGTCCAACACACAAAATGGACTGTTATTCAGGTAGTGATCTCCCTGTCATTGAAGTCACTCAGTGATTGGCTGGCCACCTACCTGTCAGGGCTGTGGGAGGGGTTCCTGATTTAGAAGCCTTGAAGAGGTTTGAGCTGACACCGATGATGATGATCCACAGTGCCTGGAGCATAGTAGGTATGCAGAAGCAGAGCTGTGCCAAGGAGGAAGATTGTGCCCAGGAGCCTTTGGGTCAGGAAAGATGAAAGGCCAACTTCTTGCAACAGGTTGTGAATTAACAGGAGCTGGGAACCGGGTAATAAAGGGCTTCCCAGAATAGGGATGTCTCCCTTTCTCTCACCCTAATTTGCATGGCTCCCGCGGGCTTCCCTCCCCTCTTCTAACTCAATTTCAATTTCAATTTCAATGTCAATAACTTCCCTGGCACGATAAGCAGCCAGGGGTTGCCAAAGTGAATGGGAACATTGAGTCTCAGTCCCGGACCGGCTTGTCTAGCCGGTGCTGTCCCTTCTTGGCCTGCCAGGCCCTTCTGATTGTACATCTTGCCTTCTCTCTGCCCTTTGGGGAGACTTATTTTTACTCTCTTCGGTTGTCTGTAAGGTTATTTGAACGGAGATACATTCTCTTCTTAGATCAAGAAATTCAGATGACAACGGCACAAGGGCCACCAGGCACGGGCTTTGTGAGTCTAAGTGGGATGAACTGGGGCTATAGAAATTAAGAGAGCTTAGCATCTCTTGGGACCCCAGCTGAGTGGAGAAGGCAGAGGAGAATCAAAGACCCTAATAATGTGGCAAGTGTTTTGACCCATGGGGCAGGATATCTGAGATCATAGAAGAGGGGATTATGAGCTGAGGTGGGGCTGGCTGGAGCTTGATTGAAAAGGCAGGATGGAAGGCAGGCCACCAGTTTTCCTCACTATGGATTAGTGGTGACTAGAGTGTCCACTAGGACAGGTACATCTTTCCTTAAGCCATAACAAGCTATAGCTAGATAGTTGCCAGTGATCAGAACCTTTATGAAGGGCAGGTTTGACGGGGAGAGATGAGAATGTGTGCGAAACAAACAAACAAACAAAACCCCAGGAGGCAACAAATAGAGGGGAGAGATGGGGTCTAAAGTCTTAGAAGGTGAGCTGTGATGAGTGTAAAATCTGAAGCTCAGGACGTACTAGCTAACAATCCTTAATGGTCAAACTGGATTGATGCTTCTACTGGGGGAGGGAGCCCTGCATGGGGATGCTGGGAGATCAGGAAGCCCAAAGAATCAAGGGTTATGCTTTTAGTCTGAACAGAGAGGCAAGGCAGAGGCAGGAGCAGACCTAAGGAATGGGCAGAGATGAGCAGAGGATGTTGTGAGTTGGTGCTGTCTTTGAAAGCTTGGCATCCCCTCCAGTACTGGCTGGGTTCATATCCTGCTCCACCACAAGATGCAATTTTCAGGGACACATTGAGACAGGAGCTGAGATGGAACTGCCTTCGAGTCCTCATGAGCAGGACCTAAGCCTGTTCTTAATCAACACTCTACCTAGGATGCCTAGGGAGACAAAGAGGCTGCAGTTCCTGGAAAGGGGCTGCCTTTGGGCTGGTTTTCTGCTAGAAAGAAGCGTAGGAGCTGTCTCAGACTCTTTCCCAAGCATTAGGCCAGACAGAGAGATGTTGGGATTAACAGTTCTTGAGTGAGGTGACAAATCTTAGAGGTCCAAAGGAATCTGCAATTGGTTCTAGGGCTGGCATGAGACCTTTTAACTCCATGACCCTTCAGCTCTAGAGATTTGAACTTTTGCAGAGGTTCCTGGAACCAAGAACTACCTGCTGTTCAAGGTCCTTATCTCTGCTCAGCTTTGGAGTCAGGTGAGGCTTCTAGTTACAGAGGGTAGGCAGGGGCAGGGGCTATGGTGAAATAAGGGCCCCTAGGATAGTCTTCCATTTCTGTTGCTGAGAGCCCTCTGGTGTTGGGTCTTTCATTTGCAGGATTCTTCTCAGTAAGATGAGAACAGTAAGCTAAATCAAGACCTACAAAGAGAGGTCCTTACAAGAGAGTCCTTGCAAGATGTCTAGGGGAAAGAAGTTTGCAAGAAGCCCAATTCCACACCCCCATACACATCCATTGAACTCTGGCTGACCAGGTATTTCCCAAGCCACTCAAATGTAATCCAAAGTAAGAAGAATTTATGCTACATTATCTGGGAACTAGTGTTCCCAACCTTCCCCATGATTCTGTTCAGTTCTGGGACTGGTAAGTTTCTTGGAAGTAGGATGTTCGAGTAGTAGTAGTAGTAGCAGCAGTAGTCGTAGTAGTAGTAGTAGTAGTAGTAGTAGTAGTAGTAGTAGTAGTAGTAGTAGTAAGAGGAGGAGAAGGAACATGTCTTCTGTGTCCCATCCTGCTATCTTTGTCCTGTGGCTCTGATGTGCGGTAGGTATTCACTGCCCACCCCACAATGTCTGTGGGGATATTGAGCTACGGACTGGTTCAAAGGGCAGGTACAGCCTGGATAGGCAGAAGAACCCATCTTGTTACAAAGCCTTCCAGAAGTAACAGGTCCAGCCTCTCCAATCTCCCTGCTCAGAGTCACTTTTGTGGGAGAGACTATGGAAAGACTATGGCGTGGAAATACAGGCAGCTAAAGGCTAGGGAAAAGTGCATCCTAATAACTTAAAAAGTGGATTTTATGAGTTTAGCTCTTCATAATGCTGGCCCTGTCCCAAAGTATAAAGTTAGTGCTGCTGCAGCTGCAGACTTTGCCAGTATGAGAGAAAAGACAGAACTTCGGTGTCAGATAGATTAGGGCTTGAATCAGCCCAGAAAGAGACTCTCTTAGCTTCACTTGACTCATCCGTTCTCTCTGTGAGACATGGCACCATCTTGTCTTTGGAACGCTGGGTGGCCATCACTTGTTTCTTTCTCCTAAGCCCAATATGTCACATGCTCATGGTACATGCTCTCAAACCTGCTTGTGTCCACTGTAAGTGGGAGATTTAATCAAATGTAACATATGCCAATTAAACAGGAGTAGAGGAAAGTTACGTTTCTATGGCAATTAATTTATGCTTTGGGAAGGCTACTCAAAAGTTACTGCAGAGTTAGATGTGGGCAAGACTAGAGAAGACCTTCCAAGGCTTGGATACAGCTATCCATGTGCCTGGCAGGGGGTCTAGGACTCTCACAGGTGCTCAAGGGGGAAAGACAACATTGTATTCATCAGTGTGTTCTTGGGAAGAACATCTTTTTAAACTTCACTTTCCTTGACTTTTTTTTTTTCTTTTAGTTGTTAGTACATATCTTGTTATGTAACCTAAGCTGGCCTGGAACTCTCTGTGCCTCTGTCTCTGTCTCCTAAATGCTGGCTTCACAGGCTTGGCTAGTTTTCTTGCCATAACCAATTCCCATGTCAAAGATGTGTGGAGCTGGCAGCACTGTTCCTCCTGCCTTCCTCCTTGAGGAATTTGCATCCCTTGCTCTGCCCACCATCCCTACTCTGTATTACCCACAACTGTATAGTTTGGCAAATCTGGTTGTGATTAGGGTTTAAGGTCCCACCAAGAGGGAGCCTCATAGGGGAAGGATCTTTGGAAGGAGCACATGGACTTTCAAACAATTTCTGACTTGATGAATCAATCGGGTGACAATCTTTACTGGAGGACATTTCTAATACAGCCCTTAATAAATGACCCCTGGTAAGAGTGTGCTTATTTCTTCTAATATGAGACCTAGCTACCTCTGTTACTCATGGTGACACCCACAGTGCCCCTAACTCATCTACCTGGCTCCAGACTCTGTAACAATCTTTCCCCATGTCAAGGCCACCAAAAAAAAAAAAAAAAAAAAAAAAAAAGATTTGACCCCTGCAAGGGAAGTTTAACCGTTTAACCTCACTCAGATCATGGCTCTTGTCAGTAGCTCAGCCAAAGATGGCTCTGGTCAGCTGCTCTGGGTGGGGCAGTTTTGTCAGTGGTACATCCAGCTCTTCTTGCCTTCCCAAACCTCTCCAAGCACCCCTCACTTAGCATTACATACACACAAATTCAGACCCACAAAGCTCAAGAGAGACCCAGAAGGACTCTCTATGCGCACGCATACCCACCCCTATGGCTCGCTTACTTCAGGCCACCAGTAATGAAGCTCCACCAAACGGTTCATCTTTTGTCTTAGCTGGAAGGAAGCTTGAGACAGAAGAGCATATGAAGAGTCACTTCTGCCACCAGAAAGCGAGCCACACGTGCAACTCTTGTTGCTTAGAATCTGGCTGAGGCACTGATTAGGGACACCCCCTGGAACTCTTTGCTTGTGAGGATTGTCAGGGACCTGATGCAGGGGCAAAGACAGAGAAGGGAATTCTATTTTTCTTCCTTGGGGCAGGCTTCTGTGCCATGGAAGGAGGTAGCAGGCCTGGGTCTGACACTAGTGTGCAACCTTGGGTGTTCTCAAATCCTTTTCCTGAGCCTGTTTCTCCTTCCGTGGAATGGAGATGATGACAGTTGTCAAATTTGTTGGCTGAGACCAATGTCAGTAGTGTAAGGTCTGTAAATGCAGCTCTGCTTCCGTGACTTGTTCTCATCAGAGAAGCCAGGGAAATATTGTGACAAGATCTGGATCAGCAGAGCAGGCTAAGAGTAATGGGCCCTGAATGGAGAACTCAGGCCCCAATTGTACCCCATGGAGAGGACACTAGGCGACCAATTTGGAAGATCAGCCTTCTTGGATTTTGGTTTGTTGATACTAATTTTTCAGAGATAGAATAGAGAATCCATCTTACATTTGGAAAGACCAATGCTCAGAGAGCAAACAACTTTATATTCAATGTTATACAGAGTAGGACCAGCATTCCGTGTTCTGACTCCCAGGCTAGAGTGTTAGGAGGTTATGCATGCTTCCCCAGTCTTCAAGCCCTATCATTTGAATGTAGAACTCTGGAATACTGAATGACATGGGTTGCTTAGACTCCATCTGGGAAAGCCTGTTGATGTTGGGGACATCCTATCTACTGCTGGTATGTCTGACTGAGCCCTGACCGTAGCTTCTTCCTATTGACAACAGGGTTGCTCTGACAGAGACAGGTGGAGAAGGCAGAGAGGTTGAGGTGAGACCCAGAGGGACCTTCAAACATGGGGACGGATGTCTTCATTCATACATTCTTGCCAGACACAGTACCTGATGTTCCAGAACCCTGTCTGTATACGAAATCAAATCATCCACCTCAGCCGTGGAGCAACTCACTGGGTCTCTGTCAGCTTGACAAGGGCCCCTCCTTCTGTAGGACTGTGGGGCCATTCTCCAAAGCTGGATGATGAACATTTCCACCACTCTTTCATCATAGATGCTAGGAAGCAACTTGATTGGAAATTGTTTGGGGAAAGATCTAAAGCCGGAGCTTAGTGGTAAAGCCCTTGCATATATAAAGCCCTGTGGAGGGTAGAAGGAGATTGAATCAGGAGGAAGAGAAAGAAGACTTACAAAAATTGTTTCTGGTAACCATAATACTTGGTAGACTAAGGCAGAAGGGGAACCCTAGAATTGAGGTTAACCCAGGCTATATAGGCAGTTACAGGTCAGCCTGGGTTACAGAGTGAACCCTTGTCTCAAAAATCAAGAAAGAAGGGTGGTATATGGCTTTAATTACAATGCCTAGGAGGCAGGGGTAAACAGGTCTCTGTGAATTTGAAAGCAGCCTGGTCTACACAGTGAATTCCATGCTGTCTGGGGCTATTCAGAAAGACCCTATCAAAAAAAAAAAAAAAAAAAAAAAAAAAAAAAAAAATCAAAGTAAAACAAATAAAACAAAGAGAAAACAAAACAAAAAATAAAGAGACAATGATTTTAGGTGAAATATGATGTATTTATCTGTGAAATGCCAGTATCCACTCATTCACTGAGCAAACATTTATTGAACATTCATTATCTACCAAGGAAAGGGATAGGAATAGGGCACAAAGCTGGATACATAAGGACCTTGCTTAGTCTCTTTGTGCAAGTGGGTGAGAAACATGGCTGTCTACAGTGCCTACCGTAGACAGAAGGGAGAGAGAAAGAGAGTGCAACCTGGGTGAATTCCTCTGCATGGAGCAACTGGGCAGAAGCCTGCTTAGCTCATGGGGTGGGGCCTTATAGTCCAGCAAGGAGCTGTCACGGTTCTTCAGCTCTGTCCAATTATCTACTAATGACTCACAATGAATAGATTAGGAAGGGGACTGAGGACAAGGACGCTTAATTATCTAGCAGACGAGAGGAGGAAACACTGCTGAGTATCCCTTGACAGGTGTGGGGCGGATGCTGAAGGAAGGGGGAAGCAGAGGCTGTAGGCTAGGTACATCCTGTACATCCAGTTTAAAAACCACAGTTGTGGCTCCCATGAAGTCCCAGGAACCAGATGTGGAGTCTGGCATCTGGAAAGGGGAGACAGATTCTGAAAGGTGGGTTGGGGACAGTCAGGAACTGACAGGTTGCAGAGCTGGGGCATTCCGGGGAGGAGATTTTGAAGGTCACTATAAGTTACCTTTAGGCAATGGTTCCAAGCCTAGGTTCAGGTCTGTAGCATTTGCTTGTAGAAGACTGTAGTCTACCCTAATGTGTAGTTTTATCTGTCCTAGCGTAGGTGGTCATTTTCATTTCTACCTGTGTCCAGCACCTGGGGCCCACCTTCCTTCAGCCGATCAAGAGAGGAGTATGCCTCACAGCTACATTCAGAACGACCACTATCTGCGTCTCCTCTCCTGTCACAGTGATACCAAAGGCATTAATTTACCTGATGTTCCTGGTGGGACTCCAAGGCAGACAGACACACTTCTTGGCCAATAGACCCACTAGGAAGATGAGGATCAGAGAGGTACTCTGCTTGATCAAAGATCATTTAGCAATGTGTCCAAGGTGGACATGAAACCCAATGTGTCTGCTTCTGCCAGAACTTCTCTACATATCTTGATAGCCATGTGTCCTTCGGATCTGCAATGATACATGGACACAGCTAACCATGTCTACTGACAAACAGGAGGAACTGACCTGGGAGTCCTGTTCGTAGCTCCTCCAGTGAGGACCCCTGGAGCCAATGTGCAGATTTTCTGAAGTATACTCTACATTGCTGGAGGCTTTTCTGCAGCTTTCCCAGCCTGCTCTCTGTTCTCTTACCACTGAGTCCATCTCCAATGCCCTGTTCAGTTAGTCCCAGGCCTGGGGGGGGGGGCGCTGTAGGGCTCTAAGTAGGAATTTTTTTTTCTTTCTTCAACGTAGAAGACCTTAACAGATGTCTGATTTTGTAAGAATGAATATCTTTCATGCCTTTCTAAGATGTCTGCTCAGGTTCTGACACCTTGCCTGCTAAGTGAGGGTGAGGTGGCATGTCGCAGTTTTTATGCTGAGTGGGTCTTCTGAGGTGTGTGTTATGGTGTCCTGATAGTAGGGTAGATCCAGCAGGGAATAGAGAAAGAGGAAGTTTAGGATGTCCCTCTTGTCTCTGTTTGCAGTGGTCCAGCCTGAGGAGGCCCTGGAGATCAATTGTCTTCACAGATCCCAAAGGGAGCTGTTCAGTCCCTCATTCGGACCATGCCACGACTATAGTCCTAACACAACTGAGCTCAGATGCACAGCTCCTTCTTAAGTCTGTCAGGATCTGACTCCTTGCTTGACTGATGTCTCCTGTCTCCTGGATATTCTGCAGTTCTGTCCATCCAAACTCTTCAGTGCCAGGCACCATGGACTGAGGGTCTCCTATGGGCTCTCTAGAGCACTACCCACCATTTATTCATCCTTCATTTCTTTCTTCTGTTTTCCCTTAGCCTGTGTATTTTCTGCATGTGTCCCCTTTCCCAGGAGCTCCTTCAGGACTCCCAGAAGCCGAGTTAGGTGTATCTCATAACACCCCACGTCTACCATCCTGCAGACAGCACCACATCAGCATCCACGGGGCACATAGTTCCTTCTTTCTCTGTCATCTCCTGGACTCTGAACCCTGAGAGGCATCACTCACAATGGTAATCTTATCATGTAGCTTCTTGCTATTCAGTGGGTGTGATCCATGGTCTGCCAGCTTCAGTATCACTTGAAGCCTCGTTAGCAATGCCAACTCTCCGCCTGACCCCAAACCTGTCAAGTCTGTGTCTGCATTCTAACAGGATCCCAGGTGACTTGTGTGCACACTCAACTGCCGCAGCCTCTAATCTAGCCTGGGTTTGCCTCAAAGGCCTGCAGTGATGTGATAGTCTTAGGCTCCTATCAGCAAGTGTGCTAGGGACTCTGAGTGGCCTGGTTCAAGCATTTGCCTTTACGTAGTTTTATTGACCCTTATGAAAGTAAGGCTACTTTATATCTTTATAAATGTGGACAGTGAGGTTCAGAGTGATTGTGTCCAGGGTCATAGAGCAGTGAGGGCAAAGTTGGATCCAACTGTCCCTCTGACTGCCTGGAGCTGGAGGAGCGCCGAAGTGAGGAAGGGAGACGTTCTCCTGGGCCAGGCCCAGGAATGAGATCACTCTAGGATGCAACTGAAACCAGTTCCCATCAGAACAGGATGAAGAGAAGAAGAATGGCGGGGGAGCAGTATGTTTCGGGGCAATGAAGCCAGTTTGATGGCTGAAATCCCAGCTTCCACTCTGGAGACCTCTGGTTCCTCAGCCTGCCGTAACTGTGTTCCCCTAGCTAAGGTCTCTCACTTTCTGGATGGAAATCTATTCCTCCCCTGGGCTGGCCCACAGCCCACAAGAGCATAACTACATTTTCTGGACTCAGCACAGGCTGGTCATCTTCCTGTCTATGCAGGTCACTGCCTGGGGCTGAGATGAAAGAGTCTTTCCTCTTCACACCTCCTGACCTGTCTGAGATGCCTGGGACCAGCTCAGAGGTAGCTGGGTGTCATGGGGACGAAAGGCTCTAGTTTAACCCACATGTTTTAGATATGAGAGTTGGAGTGTTTCTGGGATCACAGGTCACATGGCGGGTCCTAGGTGATTCTGAGCACAAAAATGAAATCTTCCTATGGGGAGAAGCAATTGGCTCAGAGCCTTTCTGTGGAGTTGCACCCATAGGTAACATTTGCCAATTTTCAAAGAATCTATTATTTATTGAACACTTACCATATGCCAGACACAAGGCAAAGCACTTAACATACATAATTGTATTTAATATTCATAATAACCTTATAATTCATTTACTATTCCTCTTATTGTCACTATTATTTTGTTTTCAGATAAGGAAACTAAGGTTCAACAAAGTGACATTCTTCGTCCCAAGAAGCCCCACTAGAAAGTAGAATGTCAAAGATTTGGGGACAGTGTAGTCAAACTGCCAACCCTGTATTGTTGAACATGTTTTATGATGGGTTCCCCCAAATGCAGGGACATTATGTTGTGGTCTTTGAGGAGTCATGTATTGTTCTAAGTGACCAAGATGTGAAGGTGGTAGCCACACTCTCCCACAGGAAAGAGCCATTTCTCGAAATATTCCCTGTTCTCTACCTTACAGAGCTGGCCAGGAAGAGATTTTCCCACCTAGTGAGTTAGGAAGCTGGGTCTCAGGCACAGAACTTGTTGGAGGGCTGAATGGCAAATGCTAATGCCCACACAACACACCACTTACTCCCTGGCTGTACTCATGGTCAATACAGGAATTCTCAGGGGTCCTTGGCACAATCTGATGCTGTTATGAGCCTTTGTTGCTGAGGACTTTCACATCAGAGTGAGGTTAAGTCCCATAAGATAATATTCTGTGAATACTCCCAGGATCCTTCCACAGATGAGGACCCAAGAACAGGACTATGGGTGGGCCATAGCCCTTCCTCCAGCCTGCCTGGCTTTCCTGAATCTTGTTCACCCTCAGTGCCCACCAATGCTTGTACAAAGACAGCAAGAAGCACATAGTCGCCTGCTCCTTTGATGCGGATTGACCATGTGACCTTTGGCAAGCCCCATTCTCTAAGGTCTTACTTACAAGGAGGAGAAACAACTTTGATTACACAGAGTCCTTGGTCGGGGGAGAGCTTAGTTTGAGGCTGAACAAGAGGGCCTGCCTGTTCTAGAAAGACTGAGTCCATGTAGAGAAAAGGAGCTCCCAAAACACCAACTCAGGCAGCAGGCATAGGCAACTTTTACTCGCAGCTACTGAAAGCCCTACAGAATGAACAGCTACAGTCTGCACAACTCTTCTGAGAGGGATTCTAGGGGTTTCTGCTTCTGATCCCAGCTGAGTAGCTCTTAACAACTAGGGAATGAGGCACTTGGAAAACAAAGGAGGGGGGCTGGACAGATGGCTCAGTGGTTAAGTGCACTGGCTCCTCTTGCAGAAGAGCAAATTAGGTTCCAGCACCCACATGTTAGCTCACAGTCACCTGTAACTCCAGTTTTAGGGGATCGAATGCCTTTTTGGGCCTCCCTGGGCACAAGACATGTATGTGTCATACAGACATACATGCAAGCAAAACCCTTATATACATCAAATAAAAATGACTAAAAAGAAAAAAAAAATTTAAAGTAAGTGACAGAGGAACTCAAGAGCCAGGTGAAGCAGGGGAAGGAACTTAGCCAAGTGTCTGGCTTCCCTTTCTAATCCAACATATGTATAGGACAGGCACTAAGTTGTCCACCTAAAACTAAAGGTATCGACTCTCAAGTGTAGTAGAGTTAACTATGCAAACAAGATATTTCGTGTTGTAACTTAGTGAACCCAAAGACTCCATCATATTAATTTGCAGCACCCAGCATGCAACCCCAATAGACTAGACATGGGCAGGCATTAAGAAAACTTGGCCCACGGGGAAGAATTGTGGCTGACTCTAAAATGGCGCCCACTGAGGAATTAGCAGGCCAATATCTGCTGCTTCTCATGACTGTCCTTAAGGATCTAATGAAAGCTGCGCTCACATCAGACGGAAAAATAGGAATTTCTAAAAATGGCCATAAAGGAATGAAATGTAAAATTTATAGCAAACAAAACAAAACAACAAAGCACAACCAAACGACCAAACAAGCAAGCACCCCCCCCCCAAAGAAAAAACCCTTAATAATGGAAGTAAATAAACACAGTCATCATTAAAATTTAAATTCAGTGGGACTGGGTAATTTTCCCAAGGGCACACTAATAATGAAATAGAAATTAAATCTCAAATTCATCTGGCTTTAGAAATTATGTTTGTAGGGGTGCTGGCAAGATGCCTCAGCAGGCTCCTGATACCAATCCTGAAGACCTAAGTCCCACCCTCAGGAGCCACATGCTGGAAGGAGAGACGTGCGGATTGTTCTTGGGCCTTCCCCAGCGCTCCGCGCCACCCATATGCACACAAATAAGTGAAATTTGGAAAAAAATGTTCCCCCAACTGTAATAAGAGATTAGAGGAAATTTGAGGAAAAATTGGGGTGGAATGTGATTTGTCTGGGACATCTGAGACCCCGAGTTTGTTTCATGCTCAGATATTGTTGTGAATTTTGCCCTAGCTTCTTGAAGATGACCAACCAGATTATCCACCACAGAGCTGAAATTTACACAATTGGAAAGTTCATTGTCTACCAAACCATCTCTTGATTATTTGCACTAGGGAGGAGAGAGGGGCGGGGACACAGTTCAGCAGTACTGCTGCTGTTTGGGCTGCTGGAGCTTACTGCGATATGTTTCCCCAACCACATCTGTCCTGGGCAAGCCTAATTCAGCACCAGCATGCTCTGCCACCCTTGGGGGCTGGGTGGGGGTGGACAGTGTGCTAGCTTCCCACCTGAAATCCAGTTGAAGGTGAATTTTCTTTATGACTTTTTTTTTGTTTGTTTCTTTGATGCCTAGATTCTGTGCATGCTACCACAGATGGAAGGGAGGCAGGAGAGTCACTGCCCACAGCTCAGGACCACTTACCTGAAAAGAGGCAGGAGCTAGGCAAGTAGGGTGGTCCAATATCAATTGTGTGTTCCTGGTAAGACCCTGCCCCCTTGGGATTTTAAAGGTGAGAAATGTCAACGAAGACGGAGAGTGATTGCAAAACCCTTTCAGGCTAATATAAGATGCAACCAGCCTGGGAACTCTAAGTGTAGGAGGGAGAGGACCACTCTAGTACCCTCTAAGTGCCTGGTACACATGAAATTATGGAATGAACAAATGTGCACATAATGATTTTCTTCCCGGACATATTTTTTTAAAAGATATCTCAAATTGTTGTTTAAAAAGTTTTTTTCTTTCTTTTTTATTTTTTTCCCAAATACAGGCATCTTTAAATACCATCTGTAATTGTCCCAAACCAGAAACGACCCAAATGTTCATCAACAGCGGGACAGATAAATAAATGATAGTGTGCCCACACAATGGAGTACTACCTAACAATGACAACGGCCACTCCACGGTGACATGCAACACTGCGGATGGATCGCTGAAGCATGATGCCTTACAAAAGAAGGCAGACACAAAAGAGGGTCTGCTGTGAAATCCCACTCAGCCTAACTGAAAGCAAAGGCACAGCTAATCTGTGGGGTTTGGAGTCACTGGAACAGAGCCCGAGGGGAGCTCGGGGACAGGGTGGGGTGGGGATGCAGGGCTCTGTTTCTTGACCTCTATGTTGGTTGCACAGATGGCTGGGGTTTGGACATGTTTCTTAGCTTTGCTTTTAGGATAAGTGCGTTCTTAAAAACTTTGCTTTATTTCAACTAAAAGGCCCAAAACACATAAAGCCAGACTTATATACTTCTCAGCCCGATTCTTGCCTTCTCCTTTGTACCACAGAGGGCAGGGCAGACATGGACCCCTATGTTATACCTTTTATTTGTTTATTTATTTATTTATTTATTTATTTATTTATTTATTTATTTATTTATTTATTGGCCTGGCTAAACTGTGGGACAGGGGAGGAAGGGATAAGACATGAGCTGAGGCTCTGAAGCCACCATCACTATCCTGTACCATCTGTGCAGGGCACCAGCCCTCAAATTCCTTCCTTGCCTTCCCTCCTCATTGGGTTGGTGGAGATTCACATTTCTGCAGAGTGCATGTCCCAGCCCCCTGCGGCTCCCTGGTCAATAAGCTCTTTAAGGAGCTGAAAAGAGGCGAGATCAATGTAGCGGGCCATCGATCCCGCCTCAGCACCGATTAGGAGCAGGAGCAGGACTGGCCCAGGGAGCCCCTTGCTAATGCGCTGCAGAGATCAGATTAAGCTGGAAGCCCCAAGCAGCCCAGGGCAGAGGGTCCATCCTGCCCAGGTTCCTGAAGGAACACCAGGGAGGTCCTGAATCTCCCTTGTCAGGAGACCTTTGTTATCTGGATGAGCACCCTTAGTTCCCCTAGTAGTCTGAAGAAACCCGACCTGCCATTCCTGGGCTTCAATAAGACTGTTACTTTAGAGTCTGAGAAATGCCCTAATAAGGCAAACAAGCCCTCTATGATCCTCCCTCCTCCCTCTAGTCTCCATTCACAGCACCCCTCCTCTTGACCAACCCAGCAGAACAGCTTCCACTCTTCCACCTCACCATCCTGGGTCACCTGTCATTTCTTTCAGAACGTTCTCCCTGACCCTCCCTCCCACCACTGCTACCACAATCTGACTTAGGCAGCCTCCCAAGGTTCTCTGTGTACTTTCTCAAGCAGAGCAAATGGCAAGAAAACACTGTAATTGCTTGTTTTCTTGTCTCCCCTGATTGTATATTTGAACCGCCTGGGAGACTTTAAAAAGGACAGATACAGATTTGGTTGGCCCAGAGTTGGGGCTGGGCATGGACACATTTACTATCTCACTCCGGGAGATCCTGAGGCATCCCTGGGATGGAGAACCACTAAACTAAGAAGACGGGGACAGCAATTGATCACTGATGCCCTGGGGTCTAGCACACACTGTACCCTCAGTAAATAGGCAAAGGACAGGAAACCTGGGATGAACTAGCAGTTGAACTCACCCACTGAGCCTCATTCCTCAGTACCATACAACACATTTCATTCTCACGGAGGCAGGAGGAAGAGGAAGAGGAAGAAACCCTTTTGTGAAAGAGGATCCTGAGCCCAGAGAAGGTAATTAGCCTAGCATGGTCTCTCAGCAAGTGTGGACAGGACCACTGTCTTACCTTATCCCCTCTGGACAACTGATTTTTAAAAATTCTGATTACCAGTGACTTCCTCAGGCTGCACATGTCCTTTGGTGTCCATCAGTCCTGCCAACGTAGTAGTAGTCTACATAGTCCTGCAAAAGTAGTCTGGCTCCTTTTCTTTGCTCCTTCATTGGACATTCTTGCCACCGTGGCAGGTGGAGACCATAAGAATCTCCTATCTGACAAGGCAAGGGGGTGCCTCTGTGATCAAGAGTGTTCCTCAGTGTTAGATTAGCGGAAAGAACCATAGGCTAGTTTTCTTGCCTGGAAGGAGTGTGGGGCAGGAGAGGAAGTGAAAAGAGATCAGCTGAGGCTCTGAAGCCACAAGTGACAGAGTGATGTACCTGCCACCTATCTTCCAGGAAGCACACCTGCAAAGCAGAGACCCCTGACTTCCAAGGCACACCCAGAACATAGCATCTGCAAGCCTTGTTGGAGATAGCATCATGGCAAAGGTGCACAGGTGTGGCAGGCAGGAAGAAGAAGCTCTTCATAGACAGGTATGCTGGGCTTTAGTCACAGCAATTTCTCTGTCTTCTGTGTCTCTATAGAACCAACCACTGGTCCCAGCATTCTCCATGGCTGTCTAGCCAGGGGAGTCCATTCAAGGCCAGGAGATTTCATTGGCACACTCCATCCTTGTGATGGCCATAAAGATAGCAGGATACTTTCTTAGAGGAAGTTTTCTGTATGAGCTGGCCTTCAAAACCATGCGTGAAACCCAGGAAGTCTTAGAGTAGCCAAGAGGCTGGGGAGCTGGCATGGTGTAGTCCAATCTCAGAATGTTTGTTTCTTTTGACATCTTCTCCCAATTATGGGAAGCTCAGATGCGCATTTGGATCAGTGCCGTCTTCATGACTCTTCCCATTGGTCCACGTTTGGCCCTGTTTTTCTCTCCTTCGTTCACACGTGTTCATGATGTAATTGGTACCTTCAAATCTCCCTGTTAACACAACAGCAGAGCCCATGACAACGATGGCTACTTACTTGCATGGCTTCCTTCTGCTCATTGCCTTCCCTACTCAAGACAACCGTCACTCAGACTCTCACAGCTGTCACTTTCTGGCTTTCTTTTGTACACATACTTTGTCCTTTTTTTCTATCTAAATGTTTTTTTTTCCCCCAGCTTTTTTTGGCTTGTTGCGAATCCCCAGCTTTTGGAGGCAACTTCCTTATGAATACTTCAAATGAGAGGTGGTCATTCCACTAATTTAGTATTGGCAAAAACTGTTACTAACATTACTTTGGCCTCTAGCTTCTGCAGTGTGGTCGGGCGAGAGGAGAGGGGCAGGAAGTTCCTTTTCCAGAAAATGGCTGTAGTGTACAATCCAAGGACTCATGGGTTGGTTGAATAATCCTCCTCCCTTTCACCCTTCACTAATCCATCCTTCTTAGTTGTCTAAGCCTTGTAAAGCCAGCAGTCTCTCCACAGATCACAGGCCCAGCTACTCTTCAGAAGTCCTGGGTCTAAGTGGCCAAGCTCCTTATATGTGTCCTAGGCTATGCCTGCCCTCTTCAGAGAACAGAGTAGGTGTGGGCAGAGCTGGTGGTGTGGGCAGGGGGCTGGGTATGCCACTAAAGATAATGTTACTGGTGTGAGAGAGTGAATCTGGTATGTGACCAGCACATCCTGGTCCCCTATGATGCTCATTTCAAAGTCCACTCCCCTGTAACCTCCCCCCCCATCTCCTCTGGCCAAGAACCAATTTTACCCATGAGTGATTCTGGGTAATCCTCTGCAGGCCTCCTGTGGGGGTGGGGAGGGATGCACCTAGGCTGAAGAGGTAGGCAAGCCTTTAGAGAACCAGGTCCCCACTGGGATCCAAGTCATTATCACCTCCTGCTGTAGACATCCCACACTTTCTCTGGTGACCCACCCTGTCCCTGTCCCTTATTCTATTCAGGAGGAAGTGGAGCCTTCAGGAAGCCCAAGGCCATGTCCTGACTGCTGCCAGAACACCCTCCCCATCACTTTTCTGTAAGTGGGTTTGTGCTAGAGCCCTGGTATGGTCACCTTCCCTGGGCTACTACTCCTATTGCTGAGCATAGGGAGGGGATAGCATGTTAGAGACACTTCAGGAGGACCAGGGTTCTGCAGACCCTCTAAGCTGCAAAGGTATCCAGAGGTAGCTCCGACCTACAGTTACTGATAGGGGATTGAGGCCAGAGAATTCTGCCACTCTGAATTCAGGGTTTCATGCTGACAGGAGGGGTGCTGTCTTCTGGCACTCCTGTCTCCTTTCTTACCCACATCTGCTGTCCAGCTTGTATCTCTCCACTCTGCAGAGAGCTGTCCTTTTCAGAAGTCTTCCCGGGATCCACAAGCCCTCTGGTGAAGTGCTAGGTTTTGCACTGATGGGTCTCAGCTCATGGACTAGCTCTGCTTCTTAATTATGTCACTCAAGCACACGATGCAACCTCACCAAGCCTGCCGATCTAGAAAAGGGTGCTGATTATAAAGTCGGTCTCCAGCTAATTGTGATGATACTCTAGACCACAGACAAGAGCTGCTCAGCACCTGGCACCTGGTAAACAGTTAAACAAATTGAACAGTTATAACTGTCATCGAGCCACTGGGCTCCTATTCATTTGTCCCAACCCTGGCAGGCACCCTGTAAAACCTCCTTCTCTCTGGTCATTCTCCGGGGACTCAGCTGCAGCTACATCTTGGGTGTAGCTGCTTCCTGCTATGGTGGGTCTGCACGTTTTGTCTCTGCTGACGCCTGACTTTCTAGGGGAACGGGCGTGGGAGCTGTCCGTGGTATGGCCCATGGGAGCTGTCCGTGGTATGGCCCATGGGAGCTGTCCGTGGTAAGGCCCATGCTGAGCTGCTGGCGGACAGTGTACACTGGACTCTTCTGCAGTCTCTAAGCTCATTATGGAGTCTGTGCTCCAGGAGTTGTGCCCATATGTGGTGGCCTTCACTGCCCTCTCCTGACTACAGAGGGCAGGGCAGTTCCTGGGAGGAGTGGGGGTGGGGCAGAGGCAGGCAACTGGGGCTGTTGGCAGAGATTAGTTTCTCTGTGTCTTGGTCTTCATAGCTGGGGGCTGTAATGATAAGTGGACAAGGACTGTGTGTGGCCGTGGAGAGGGGTTGAAATGGGAACAGATGAGGAGGAGAAGGATACTGCTCTTCTTTCAAAGAAGGCACTTTACCCTGTGAGGCTCCTGGAAATCCAGCCCCAAGGCCCTACGAACTGTGCTCACCCTGAAAACAGCCTTTGAGGTGAACCCAGAGCTACCCTCCCCACAACCCGTGCCACCCACAGGGGCTGAGGCTTGCTCATTTGCTCATAGTTAACTCCTGGCTTCCTTGGGGACTGTGACAGATTGAGAGAAGATGGTTCCAGCTAAGAGAGTCCTATAATTATCAGCCACGGATTATTTTAATTAAAATGCTTTGCATCCTCAGCTCTTAATTTCTAAAATGATTATAAATGTTATTATTAAAGGAAAATCCTTGAAGTGAGATCCATAAATTTCTGCCTGGGCTGAGATGACAGGGTGAGCTAGTACAGTAAGGGAACCCAGCCTGGGGCTGAGACTCTGGGGAGGGGGGGTAACAATAGGGGGAGAGGGGGGAGGTAAGAAAAGGGAGGTGACAGAGCCTGGGGAAGGGAGGGTTTCAGTTTCTATGCGCATCTTGCCCATTCCACCTGGATTATTAACTGCTTGCAACTGAGAGATGGCCCAGACCTGGAATCTGAGGGATGCCTCTGTTGTTTGCTGTGTGACTGATCAAGTCAGGTCACCTTTCTGAGCTCCAAGTTTCTGTGCTTTGAAATGAAAATAGCCGCCATCTGGCTGGACCATTTTAGCACACGCTAATAAAGTGTGTAAGCTATTTGTCAAGGGAAGCCGGAGGATAGCCATTCTGTCCCATCCCCAAGGGACCTCCGGAATCCCCTGGGGAATCTCACTCCTGCACTTCTGGGCTGTCCCTCCTACTCTCCATCCCTGAGGTGGTCACCCCAGAGACCAGCTGCTGCCAATCTCAGTCAGGTCCCCAGAGCAATAGCTTAGCTTTCAGCAGCCTGGTGCACAGAGGGTAGGCTCTCAACTGCCATCGCGGACTTTGAGGCTCACGGAGGAAGATGTCTAGCCCAGAGTCGTCCTGAAAATGTCTTGGCAGGTCCTTTCAGCTCTTGTGGTAGATAGCCGAAGCCTGCCTTTCCTGGCTACACTCTCTTCTGCTGACAGAATAGATCACCTGAGAGGAACTGATGCTGAGTGGGTGGGGAAAAGGCAGGGCGTGAGCACTGGATGTTGTGCCGGGACACCGACTCTAACCTCTGACCCATGCACTCTCAGGGTCACATCTATGCTACCTGGAGCTGAGCCTTTCCTCCCCCAGATCCTTAGGTTCTTCCCCTACTAAGATGATGTGCTAGCCACAACTCTGCTCTGCACTCCACACTGGTCTAAGATCAGCTCTGATGACGGGTCTAAAAGTGCTTTGTAAGCATGACGACCAAGCAAAAGCCCATTAGGACTGTTAATATTAGTATGCATACTTGGCTACTGGCCACAGAGCAGATGAACAAGGGGGTGTGGGGAGCAAGGACAGGCCCAAGCTTTTGCAGTTTGCAGGGCAGTTAGGGATGACACGTCTGTGGAGTCACTCCCAAAGTACTGCGGGAGGCTCCACTGGAAGCTTCGGCAAAGGAGCAGCATGCAGGCAAGCGAGTGGTCAGGAACGCTCGTCTCCCAGCAGGGACAGTAGTAAAATGTGTTGACTTTCACACACAAGGTGTTCTCCTTTCTGGGTACAGGCAGGAATGAGGGTCAGGGCTGGGCTGATTGCTATAGGACCCATTTCAGGCCAAGGTTCTCTTTTTCTGCTCTGCACACCCATCTACTTTTTGGAGATTAACCCAGGGGCTAGCCAGGTAGAAGGGGTGAGGCCTGAGGTCAGTTCCCCACCCTTACCTACTCCAGCATCTCCAAATTCTTTCTCCCTTACATTACCAGTATCAAAATAACTGTGTGCAGACTTGGTTTGTGTCCTAGGCTAGTCATTCATGCATTCATTCATCAGACATCCAGGAGAGCTTCTGAAATTGCTCAGATGTGCTGGGCACTGTGCCAAGCAGCAGCCCCGAGATGAATAAGACCCTGTCCTTGTTGTAAAAAGGCTCAAAGGCTACCGTGGAGACAGAAGACAAACCTGCAAACAGGCATTGTGTGGCTTGGGAACATTCCAGAGCCTGAATGTGGGGTAGGAGTAGACCTTCAGAGAGAAACCCCTGAAAGAAGCCGTGTTTGAGCTCAGCTGGAGGAAGTCTATCTGTTCCTGTCCTCAGTACTGAGCTGGTGGGATCCTTCTGACTCCTGTCTGACAGAGAAGGAGACACCAGGAGAGGGAGAACCTGAGGTTTGAAGAAGCTCTTATTCCAGCTGGTCCTATGAGCCCAGGACCCAATGGTCAGGGTCTTCCATACCCTCCCTTAAGGCTTATGTACTGGCTGGTTTTGTGTCAACTTGACACAAGCTGGAGCTATCACAGAGAAAGGAGCTTCAGTTGGGGAAATGCCTCCATGAGATCCAGCTATAAGGCATTTTCTCAACTAGTGATCAAGGCCGGGAGGGCCCAGCCCATTGTGGGTGGTGCCATCCCTGGGCTGGTAGACCTGGGTTCTATAAGAAAGCAAGCTGAGCAAGCCAGGGGAAGCAAGCCAGTAAGTAACATTCCTCCATTGCCTCTGCATCAGCTCCTGCTTCCTGACCTGCTTCAGTTCCAGTCCTGACATCCTCTGGTGATAAATAGCAATATGGAAGTGTAAGCCGAGTAAACCCTTTTCTCCCCAACTTACTTCTTGGTCATAATATTTTGTTCAGGAATAGAAACCCTGACTAAGACAGGTTAGGAGTTAGGATCCCAAGATGGGACTTGAGTCACAAGTTAGCCTCAAACAGGCTGTATTCCAAAGCCTCTTCCCTGAAGAATAGGGAAGGTTTCCAGGCGACTGTAAGATGATGCTGGTGAACGATTCTCTGGAAGGAGACGAACATACTCTCCTGACTCAGCATTTTTACTGGTTTTTTTTTTAAAGAGGGATTTGATGCACCCATGGGGCTGAAGCAGAACTTAGGGTCCTTTCCAAAGCTGTTGTAACAGTTTGTTCAGTCACTGGGAGGCTCAGGGATGTGATATATGGAATGCTTGTGCCCTATGGAGAGATGTAGGGAGGTGTGTGTGTGTGTGTGTGTGTGTGTGTGTGTGTGAAGCTTGCTTACCTTGGACTTTGTGCAGGAAGCTCTGTGTACTAGGGGCCCTGCTGTGTACATGCAGGCTAAGGTGTACCTCTCACACTGTGCCTTGCATCTCCAGTGTCACGCCATCATTGATACTTTATACCCTGAGCATCCTGAAGAACCCCCACATCATACCCACTCGTGCCTCCGTCATAGCTAATACACAAACCTGGATGCTGACTTAGAAAAACGCCCATCCATGCAGATACCTTTGGCTAAGTAGACTTGGATGAATGCCGGCATGGAGAGCCCAGAAGCTGCACCTGTTAGATGGGAGCTAGGGGCTGATCAGGCCACACCTACCAGCAACAGCCTCTTCACAGCTGCTGTGAAGAAAATGACAAGCCCTTGATGAGAGCCTCTCTGTGAATATGTGGCCCTCAACATACTCCCCAGGTGCACAGATTCCAGAAGAATGGCAGATAATAGTCTCACTTCTCCCAGGACACCAGACTCTGGGCCATGAAAGGGTCACTGTAATAAGGGCACCATTCAGCTAGATGTGTGCACTCCCCCACTTGCCACACCTCTTTGGGAGTTGTATGTTCCTTCCCTCAGATTACAGGCATGTGCTGTGAAATTCACACAGCATGAAACCTCCTTCTTCCTCTGGGAACTATTAAGAAGAGATCTACCCAGTCAACTCTGCCTCAGGAGCCAGAAAGTTTTCTCCTCAAAGCTCTTACCATTCTCTTGTCCATCTGTCTGTCTATGGTGTCAGGAACTCTTCCGACAAACCTCCTACCTCAAAGGGCAATCCATCCACTCGTGTCCCCTTGAACCACAAACCCACGAACCGTCAGCAGTATGTGAGGGACAGGATATTCTAGGGGATTCTGGGAGAGAGCATGTTATCTGTACAGTGAAGGGTCTTGTTTAAGCCTAAACAAGGAGGCAAGGTGGGTTGGGGGAACCTTGGGAATGTCAGTGGCTGAGATCTGAGGGTGGGACAAGGAATGCTCAGTCATTGTAACTGAAGCACCAGCTTTAGGTCAGGAGTCAGATAGTCACAGATGGTCCTTCTCCAATGTCAGGGGCTCTAGGGTATGGCTAGTGTTGACTTGCCAAATGTGACCATTGGCTGTATCTGACTAAGCTTGCTGTAGAGGAGGTAGGGGATGAGTCTACAGCCTTGCTTTGGGGCCTGGAGAGGCTGGTGAGAGTGAGTCGGGAGAAGGGAAAAGGAGGAGGTGTGGAGGACATGGGGAGAGGGGGAGGGGGAAGGGAGGAGGAGGGAGATGGAGAGAGGGAGAGCAGTGAGCACACATGGGCGAGCTCCTAGGGAACATTCTGTAAGAACAGCTCTGGTAGGCCGTACATTATACTATATTACACTGATGAGCCCAGATTATGCTTATGTGACTGGGAGAAGAGGCCTGAGGCTGGGAACCCAAGTTGATTTCACGCTGGTCCACCTAAAACTATGAGAAGACTTCCCTAGGGGGTGGCTACCAGCTTCTGTACAGGGAGCCTGAAGTCAGAGGGTATTGCTCAAGATGGTGGGAAGGACCCATCTTTGGGTGCCTTTCTGCTCCAAACTCCCAAGGCACTTAGGAGAAAATTCGTAAGTTCTTTTGCAGCTGGTCCGGTCTGTCCTCCCCTCCATCCAGAGTCACTCAGCTGTCCCATCTGCTTGCCCTAGGTGCTCCACGATCAGACCTTTGTCCTCCACAGCACATTTACACATACTGTTCCCTCTCCCAGGATCCCTTTTCCCTGTTTCTAACATGGGTGGCTTCTCTTCGTCCCTAAGGCTTAGAGACACCTCCCCCTACATTCCCACCCCCACTCTTCACTGCTAGCTCTGTGCCCTGGTGAAAGACCTACATTTTTGCATCCCACATAACTTCCTGGGCCTTAGGTGCAGCCCAAGACATTAAGGTCCTAGTAACAACTAACTTTGATCTCATTGGAACCTCAAGTGTGTGACATCTACCTATGGGGATGCTAAGATAGTGAAACGAAGGAGAAGGCATAGCATGCAGTCAGCACCCACAGAATGTCAGCCACCATTAAACCTCCCCAAACCTAGTAAGGCATGGCTAGTGCACTCATGACTCTTAGAATGTTACGAGAAAACAGACTCTGAGAGGTAGCCTAAGCCTGGATGTCAGGCCAGCTGGCTGCCTGTGAGGGGGATTTGCTGTAGACCTGCCAATGCCGTCTGCCCTTGGGATAGTCACCGGGCTCCTCTTTGCCTAGTATGGCTGAAGAGCTAGTAACACATGACCTTGGAGGGGACAGGAGTCTTCCCACATGGAACAGGGAACTATCCCTGCAGGCCTCCCTTAATTGCCCATTCAGAGTCCATCCTCTCTGGCTGTCTGCCCCATCCAGTCCCATTTGTCCTTCAGCAGCCTCCCTTGCCTGGCGAAGGACATTTGCATGAGCAGAGCATCTCCAGCCACTGCCTTCTCACCACCTGCTCATGTGGCTTTCTCCCCACCGAAGCCACAAATACATATGCAAAGACCAGTATATTAATTTGTGTTTGAACATGGAGCCGGGACACTGCTGAGAGAGGGGATTAGGCTGTGGCAGTGGGTAGGAGGGACCAGATGGCTTCATCACCTCTACCTGTTGCTAATTTGTTAGGCAACAACTCCTCATTTGTGTTTAGTCATGCCCAGATCCAAGATGGCAGGGCACCCTCGATGATGGGGCTGGGGTAGGAGGGATCAGAAGTCATGGCTAGGAACTGAATAGTCTGAAAATGAATGTTTTTTCTCAGTCTCTCCCTGGCTGCCTACTCCTAACTTGCCAGAACATTTGAGCTGCAAAGAAGGAGCCAGGAAGCTAAAGAGCCTCTTTTCACATTCATTAACTGTGTGCTTTGGGGTGGATTGCTTGGCATCTCTGGGCCCTTTTGTCTGGGTAAGGAATGTGGACAGTCACACCTGATTTATTTGATCTGTGGATTGTGGTACATAAGCTGTAATAACGACTCTGAGCACTTTTACATGGGTGATGTTGTAATAATGAAGTAATATTTACCAACAGAACCTTTGTCTTCAGAGAGAGGATCGTGTCTGGGTGTCTGGTCATGCTCGCAGAACACCTACTGTGTGCTGCACAGGAAGCAAAGGGAAGGTACTATTCACCTGACACTGTAGTGTGTTTGGGGCACTGCTGCCAGTCAGTTACTAGGGTGGACCCCATTACACAGAGAAACAATGGGGTATATAGAAGTGGTGATTTACTCAAATTCTAGGATTCAGCAGGAGTCCGTGTGACCTATACTTGGTCACTATGGTGTTGGGGTCTTGGGTGAGAAGTCTGTGCTTCTGACATGTGTCCTCTTCTCAGCCCAGGCGCTGGAAGAGATGACAAACACAGGAATCCAGCTCTCAGACCTGGATGCCTGCTCTTTTTTAATGTTCCTATCTTAGGTAGCAGGGGAATTTAAAGCAGAAGAACATGGGCCCAGATTCTATTAAGACAGTGGTTCTCAACCTGTGGGTTGCCACTCCTTTGGGAGGGTCAAAGACCATTTTAACAGAGGTCACCTATGTATTACATCCTGCATATCAGATGTTTACATTACGATTAACAGCAGCAGCAAAATTAGTTATGAAGTAGCAATGAAAATAATTTTTATGGCTGGGGGGAGTCACGACATGAGACATTGTATTAAAGGGTCACAGCATTAGGAAGGTTGAGAACCCACGGCCTTAAACACTTGGGGCCTGTGCTGAATTCCGGCTTGATCACTATAGCATGTGCTTTCTGAGACTGAGTTATCTCACTTCTGCGGTGGGGTGCAGACAGTCCCTACCTCCGGAAGACCAAATGCCTTGAAGGCAGGCAGAGATTCCCTTCTTTTCTTGTGTACACAATCCCAAGGAACGCCTGGTGGGGTACAGGGTTCTCCAGTCTAGCCTTGGCTTAAGCACCTCCTGTGCTTCTGAGCCTGCAGCCTGGCTTATCTTTCTCTCCCTGCACCAACCTCGAGGTGGAAGTTTTCCAAGGGCTGGGAAGAACCTGGGGCCTGTGATCCTATCTCAGGAAAACATCTGTGAATGTTGTATAGCAGCTTCCTCCAAGGTTAAAATCTTCCATCTCAGAAGGAGGCTCTGAGGATGGAAAAAACAGGCCACACAACAAGGGGTTTTAAGATAGAATGTTTATGAGGATGTGAAGGAACAGGATGCTTTAAGGGAAGGAGAAACAAAACACTTCATCCTCTTGGGAAGCTTCTCAACAAGGAAGTAAACAACTTAAAAAAAAAAAGCTTCAGGAAGTCCCTGAAACTGACAGGCCTTGAAACTAGGCCCCTTCTTCCTCCAAGAGTATACAAACCATCTCTGGAGAAGGTCACTCAGACAAGCCCTGGAAAAATGGCAGAAGCTAGCTGGAAGAGGCTCAGATCAGCTGAGCTATCTGAAAGTACACTCTCAACCTGTTAAGTGGCTGCAGTCTATGTGGTATGCTGAAGGTTCCCAGCTTTTATGAGCTGTCATTCCCCCGTGCTGAGGCTGGCTTTGGTGATGCAGTTGTCTCGGAGTTATTTCTGCTCCTAAAAATAACCCTCACCCCTATTCCTGCAAGTAAAACACAAAAACAAAAACAAAAACAATAACAGCAACCACCGATCACTGGTTCGCTGAGAAAAACTTTGGGAGTACCTGTGCTTTGGGCTGCCATCAGTTCTGTATCTGGGGTGAGTAGTGGTTTGTTCATGTCTCCCCAGGAGTAGTGTCATATAACATGGAGAAAACAGACTCCCTCCTGGAGCTAGAGAAGAGTCTCAGGTACTCACAAGGTGAAGTCCCTCACTTCCTCCATCACATGCTTGGCTACCAAGTGGCCTGCTTCCCACCACATCTAAACCTTACTTTCTAGTATTCCTTCATGCTCATATCCACCCATATCCACCACCAAGAAAGCACTTTTTACTCTGATGAGCTGGGTTTACTTCAGGTGTTTACAGTGGATAATCAGCTGGTGCCTGTTTATACCTTGTAGCAGGCAGTACTCATTGTAACCAGGATTTCTGTTGGTCTCCACAGTTGCTTGGGTAAATGACTTAACCAAACCCCTTGTAGCTTTATATCTTTCCCTCCCTTCTTCTTCTCTTCTCTTCCATTCATTTTTGCTCCTTTTTTTGGTCTCATGTATCCCAGGATGACCTTGAACTCCTCATTTAGCCGAGGGTGATCTTGAACTTCTACCTCCCAAGTGTTGGGATTACAGATGAACTCTACCATGCACAGTGTGTGCAGTGTCAGGGGACTGAACCCAGGTCATTGTGCTTGCTCAGCAAGGCTCTCTATCAAGTGAGCTATATCCCCAGCCCGAGCCTCAGTTTCTTTAATATAACAAGGGGAGTAAGACTCCCAGGGTTATCAGAGAGAATGTGCCATGCTCAATATCCAGCTTGACTATACATCCATATGCCTTGATACATTGATGCTGCCTTGGCCAAAGAACTGTGGCATCACTCCCATGTGAAATCACAGTGCAAACAAGGCCTGCGGGTTTGTTAGGAAAGCATCGTTTGGAGAAACTTGCTCAGGGGTTGTTTATTGACTGAGAAATTATTTGATCTCTCTTTGGCCTTCAAATTTGTGTCAGGGGAAGATATAATTATTAGAGATAAGATGGAGGGAATGGAGATGCAGAGCACTCATTGGGGCAAGTGGGGGAGAAGGAAGGAGAAGAGGAGGAAGAGGAGGAGGAAGAGGAGAAGGAGGAGGAGGAGGAAGAGGAGGAGGAGGAGGAGGAGGAGGCAGTAGCATCAATGGCAGCAATAGTTGGCTGGGGTGGACATAGGCTGTTTGGTGCCTCTGTGAGGAGGAAGAGAAGAGGACCAGTGAAGTGAGAAAAGTCAGGAAGGACAAGAGGCTGGAGAAAGGCAAAGTTCAGATTCTAAACCCCTTCTCCCACATCTCTTCCTTCCATAGCATCTCCTCTGGTCCTACATCAGATTCCACACCTAAAGTCTTCCTCAAGCAACTTCCCCACCCCATGATTGACTTGGGGAGTAGATTGCAGGGATCTGAACGGCGTCTTCTAGGTCAAAAGGGCATTAAAGAAATAGCTGTTCCACCTAGTCACTCCTGCCTGTGGCTTCTCCTTTCTTCAGTGGTGGCAACATGGGGTCGTGGAGGGGAAAAGATCCAACCTGGATATGAGTGTGTACTTTCTTGGGTATCCATGAAGAGGTGACTATAGGCAAATCACAGATTTCTCTTTACCTCTGGACATGCAGTGTGGTGTGGCTGCTCCGCTGAGTCCGTAATTACAAAGTCACTAAGCATAAGGTCTGTGCGCACTACAATCCATGCCTGTATGTCCAACCCAAGTCCACCATGTCTTTGATGCTGGAGCCACATTACATTGCTAAGAGTCTTTGGTGTAGCAATCATGTGTATGCGGGTGAGTACAATCCGCAAAGCTCCAGGGGCCACCTAGATCAGGAATGAGTATGTAATTAGATCAACTCTTTTAAATGTTTGTCTGTAGTCTGTCCATGTGCCTTTAACAAGCTTCTCCTCTTTAAGTCGACTCTGCCTGCATACCCTCTGCTGCAGTTAAAACAAAGCACAGGGCAGAGAGGTGAGAAAGCCATATTTGGGGCTCTGTGTATATTATCTGTTTAACCGTCATGTGGCCCTCCAGGCTGGTGGTGCAGCTGTGTGTTAGAGGCAGCACCAGGGGTTGCTGAAGTTGGATGACTTGCCCAATGTGAGTGGGCAGGTAGGTGTGGGGCAGAAACTCACAGCTACTTGGCCCCTTCTCAGATACTCTGTTCCTCTTCCCGGTTCACAGGCTTCTTTTCAGAGCACAGCGGTTCTCCTGACTCAGAAATCACTATCTTCTGTGACATCTGGACTTGCAGACTAAAGTGTCTTTCCTTGAGCTGTTTGCTCGAGACGTCTCCTGAGAGGGACATTGAGCACAATTATTAATAGTCACTTAGAACACGGTGTAAAGTGGAGGCAGGCAGGGACCATGTCGAGAGTACAGGCTCATAGCTTCACCTATTGGTGTGCGTGACCAAGAGGTGACCCATAGACGCTGCCATAACCTTGATCTAAAATGTAATGTTTACCAAGAAGTAGCTGTTCTTGGAAACCTAGCAACCGGTGACTCGGCTTGTGAGGTAGGATGCTGTCAGAAGCACATGGAGGCAAATCACAGGGCATAGGGCTACCTGGGAACTCAGGAAAGGCCAGGAATGCTGTAACCCCCTCAGAAATGACAGAGGGAAGTAGGGGCTTCTGAAAGAAAAGAGACCCCCTGACCAGGGCGGTCCATAGCCCTGTTCCTCCATCTCAGAAGACTCAGTTTCCAGCAGATCCTAGAAGGCAGCCCAGCACAGGAGTTGGAGGTGGTAGGAGAGGCTACTCAGCACTGTGCAGATTTTGTAAGAATTAAGATGCCTTTCATCCGGAGCTCCAGTGCTGCATGCCAACATTTTCATCAGCTTGTGGAGAAATGAGAGAAACATGAGCAAAGTTTTCCATAAGCTGAATTTATTCATGTTCAATGTGATTGTGCTTTTCTCCCCTCCCTGGGTCTATAGCTTCTCTCATTTCTAGGCATGAAAGTGTTCTCCCCCTCTAAAGGGAGGCCGACTGTGAACCAGCTGAATTCTTGGCCGCCTGTAAAACCTGAGACTTTGTGAATCCTCCAATTTTTTTCTTGCTGAAGCACAAAATCCCCAAGTCTGAGGACGGTGGAGTTGTACATTGTCACTCAGCATTTGCTCAATCCCTACTCAGTTGTAGGACAATATATATATATTTCTGGCTAGCACAGACAGCCTTTGAAATTCAAATACCTCAACCTTGTGCTTAAAATTAATAACCTTTCTTTACGTCTGCATGGTAACAGGCATTATATTCCATGTACCTGGTAATTTGGGGGAAGAAGCCATCTCTTTCACATGGTCATGTCTTTCTGCCTTTCTGCATCAGTGGGACCAGGAATGAAGCATGCTGGAGCCTAAAAAAGATCTCATGGAAAGTCTTTATATCTGATCCCCTGGCCTAGGACAAGGCAGGGAAAGAAAAGGGTAGATCTTGGTCTGTTCAGGGTGCTATGACAAATCACCTTAACCCTTTCTCAGCTGCTGAAACTAAAATGTCTGGAGGTTGGAAGTCTGAAAGTAGGGTGCTGGGGGTCACACCTCTCCTTGCTTGTAGACAGCCCTCTTTGTGTGAATTTTCATGAAAGTGCTAGCTAGTCCTATGGCTTCTTCTTTTAGTGTGTTTGTATAAGCTTGTACCTGTGTGTGCAGGGTGTGTCTGAGTATGTGTGTAGGTCAGAGGCCAACTGTGGGTGTTATTCTTCAAGATGGCTCTTACCTTGTACGTGCATGTATGTATGGCGCTTGTGTGTTTGTGTATGAACATGTGTGTGGGAGTACATGTGTATTCATGTGTTCATGTGTGTATGGAGGCCACGGTTTGATATTGATTGTCTTCTTCAATTACTCTCTACATTATTTTTTTTTTTAAGATCTAGCATCTTATTGAACCCAGAGCTCATTCATTTAGCGAGGTTGGCTGGCTAGTGAGCTCTAGAAACCTGCTAGCCTCTACCTCAAGAGCACGTGTCTAGATTTTCCACAAGTGCTATGTATCTGAACACAAGTCTATACGCTCACAAAGCAAGCACTTTGTTGCCAAAGCCATATCCCTAGTTCTTTCTCTTGTATTTTCAGATAGGATCTCTAAGGGGATCTGGGGTTCTCCAATTAGGCTGGGCTGGCTGGTCAGTGAGCCCCCGGTGTCCTCTGCCTACATCTCTCATTGCTCTTGGCTTTTCATGAGGCTTCTGGGCATCAGACCTGGATTCTCACATGCACACAGCAAACGCTTTACACACTAGGACTTCTCTCCCAGTCCTCTCTGGCTTCATCATATAAGTACACCGATCCCTTTCATGATGGCTCCACATTCATGACGTAAGGGTACTAGACACTTAAGATACACTATAGAGAATGCAGTGGGAGAAATGAGTGTTGGAAATTCACAGTGATACTGGTCAAGAGGGTGGAGCTTGATACCTTGTATGGTGAAGATGGGAAGACAAGTCCACTGTGGGTGGCACCATTCCCTGGCTTGGGATTTGGGACTGTATAGGAAGAGAATATGAGCTATGGGAAAGCATTTATTACTCCTCTTTTCTTGACTGCAGATGTATGGTGGCCAGCTGCCTCAAGATCCAGTCGCTGTGGCTGCCTGTCATGGTAGACTGTAGCCTCCAGCTGTGAGCTGAAGGGAACCTTTCTTCCTTATGTTGGTTTTGTCGGTATTTTATTGTAGCAGCTGGAAATGTAGTTAAGACTGCTCTTGCTTTGCCCCAGGTTCTATCGGGTAAAGCAAAGAGCCTGCATCCTTGAGAATTTTGCTGTGGAATCAACCGTAGCTTCTCTTCTGAAACCTTATCTACCTATCGCATCATGGCTACCCTTCCTGTGAGGGGGGTACCGGAAGGGAGAAAAGAAGAGAAGGAGAAAAAGGTTTCTAAACCTTTTTAACACTTTAGGCCTTTAATACACATTCTGTGGTGACCCCCAACCATAAAAGGTTTTTTTTTCTTTGTACTTAATAACTGTAAATCTGCTACTTTTATGAATCATAATGTAAATACCCGTTTTTTGGTGGTGTAAAGCAACTCCCATGAGAGGGTTGCTTAACCCCCTGAAGGACTCACGACCCACAGGCTGAGAACCACTTCCCTGAGTCAGGGGAGTGGGGGCTACTTACGCCCCCCAGGCTGTGGCCAGTTTCTGTGCTTAGCTATTCCAGCGCACCAGCACCGAGGCTATTGAGGTTGGTCACAGGTAGTCACAAAACCACCTTTTACTCAAGTGTCCTGGACTCAGATTCTGTCTCTGTGCCACCATTAAAGTTTAATTTCACCCGAGCTCTAGAGTTGTGTGTGTAGCCTTTCTCTTAGCATCTCTTTGGGATGCTGGCTTTGTCCTTACTCACTTGCATGGCCTACAGGAACAGGCCTGATTAAATGAAAAAAATAAAAAAGACACTTACACAGACTGGTTTACAGGCTATGGTCCAGGAAGTCTGCAGTGGAAGTCTCACACCAGAAATCCCGAGACTCTACGAGTGGTCAACTCTCTGACAATGAATATCTCTGCAGTTCCGGTCAGGCCTTGGAGTCTTAGAGGATTTCTAAAGAGCTGTTGGTCTCCAGTCTATATTGGGAACCAAAGATGATACTTCAGATAAGATGAAAGGATCTCTCAGGATGAATGATCTTGCCAGTGAAAATGAGAGTGAGCTGGCAAAAAGCAAACACTTCCCTCTTTCAGGTTCTTCTGTGTGGGCTGCTGCTGGAAAATCCCTCACAAGTCTGCCCAGCTACTTAGGTTTAGCTGATTCCAGACTTGGCCAAGTTGACAACCAAGATTAGCCATCACAGGTGTCATCTTCAGGAGCCACCCACTTCCTTTGAGGCAGGGTCTCTCATTGGTGTGGAGCACACCAATTTGGCTAGGTTGGCTGGCCCTTGAGGCCCAGAGTCCTTTCTATTTCTGGATCTCTATACAATGGGACATAGTAATGCAGCAACCAGAACAAATAACACAAGACTCACAGAGACACAGACACACAGACACACACACACACACACACACACAGTTGATTCTCAAAGACATGCTAAGTGAAAGTAGCTAATATGTTTGAGTCCACTTATATAAATATGATGAAGCACAGCACATCTGAGATCTCTGGGATGTAGATGGGAACCAGGATTAACTCCCATCAAAGGCTCTTGCAATGATCAAAGCATTCAAATATTCTAACAGTAGATTTCTGGTGTGGGTCACACTCGGTAGACTTATCTAATGTGTTGAGTAATGCTTAAACACTTACAATGGGTGAATCTGTTGTGTCTATTACATCTCAACCACGTCATTTAGGAAGTTCCTGAATAGAGGCTCCTCATGGATTTTTCTTAGAGGTCTTAGAAAGGGGTGGTGATGTGTAGAGAGCATCCACGGGGCTCTGCCCCCTTCCTTCTGAGTACCGAGATGGACAAAAGGGGTCCCTGTGCTCCCAGAGTGGGTGCAGCTTCACTGATGCTCCTGGCTGTGGATGGAACCCTGTGAGCCCCAGTAGGGAAACCTCCTAGGGTCAGACCTGTACTGAGCCTAGAGAGGAAAGAAGAAATGCTATAGTGTGTGGCAAAGATAGGAGGGTGCCCAGCAAGAAAGATCTGGAGTCAGCAATGGCTTTGGGGTGGAGGAAGGGCAACCAAGGGAAGAAATGCAGGCTATGGAGAGCCTCAGGACTGCCGGAGGGAATGAGAAGGGCATTCTTACAAATACATCAGGGGAAGAGAGATACTTGAAAGCTGCCCGGCCCATTAATAAATGAGAAGGGAAATAAAATTAATGATGATGATAAAAACGGCTGAGCCGCTGAAGTGCTTTGTAAAATTGGTCTTCAACAAGGAAAAGAAGGGAAAAAAAATCCAAGGGATGAATAATTGGAAATGGACAGGAGCCTTGTCTATAGAGCTGATGAAGGGTAGGGGTGAATTCTTAGAACAATTGGGTCATGTCTGTGGGTTTCAAACCACCCTGGCCGGAAATAGACTTTGGATCTGGAAAGAATTAGCTGATGAAGTTATTAAATCCTTGGCAGGTATTTTAACTATATGCATTTTGAGGGGCAGGTTTGGAGGTAGCAAAGCCTTGAAGATTCCTAAGACACAGCAACACACACACACACACACACACACACACACACACACAGAGAGAGAGAGAGAGACAGAGAGAAAGAGAGAGAGACAGAGAGAGAGAGAGAGAGAGAGAGAGAGAGAGAGAGAGAGAGAGAGAGAGAGAGAGAGAGGCGGGGGTCCACAGTTGAATCTCAAAGACATGCTAGCCAATATATTGCCTATGTTGAGGTCCCGTGTTGTTCCTTGCACAATGCTGGTTACCTTACATGTTTTAGCTTTTGGGGGACTCCTCCTAGCACTATACATGGCTATGATAGCCCATTTTATATACAAGAACTTGGAGGATCAGAGAGTTTATGAGTCTGCCCTAGTTACTCAACTTGCCAATGGTGGGACAGGATCAGAACCTATGCATTTCTGATTCAACAAAAGTTTCTTGTTCCATGCTTTAGAGAGAGAGACTCCTACTTGCCAGCCACCTCCTTCTAGTCATGCCTCTGTTCCAAAGCGTTGGAGTTTTTAATGACATCGACTCGGGATTAGGGGGAAGGCTTCAGAGTTTACACACTGAGGAGAAAGAGGTGGATAGAGGTTGTCCAGCGATCACACCCATTCTCAGCATGGTGGAGACAGAAAAAAGCCACAAGCAGGAAGAGACATTGGACTTTCCCCACCCCCACTCCCACCCTCATCTTGAGTGTGCAGGTGTCTAAAGTCTGACCTCTGATCCCCAGCCCTAGCTCTGACCCTCAGCTTGCTTTCTGGGCTATCACTCAAGGCCTCACGTCATTTCCTGTCCCTGCTGCTGGGCAGTCAATGCAGGTGTTCCTGTTACTGGGGAGGGTGAAGCAGGATAAAGTGGGTCAAACTAAACACTTCACTTCTGATCCCATCCCACCTCGGACCTCATTACTCTGGGGTTCTCTGCACAATGGGATGGGAACCCACCTGTGGTCAGTCAAGATCCTGGTCCTGGCTCTGAGCACCCCACCTTCTCCCTTCCACTTGGCTTCCGGACTTCCTCACTGGGCTTCTCAAGACTTTCTTTGGTCAACAATACATTAGCAATGCCACACAAACCGGGGCACGATGTGGTTTTATCCCTCTTGTTCCTTGTCCCTACTACGTGATGTCCATGTTCTAACCAGCCCACCATCTAAGGTGGAGGATAGGCGCTTCAGAGAAGGGCATCCTACCAGCCCACCCTCTAAAGCAGTGGTTTCTCAATCCTCTTAATGCTTCCACTCTAATACACTTCCTCATGTCATGCTGACCCCCAGCCAAAAGGTTATTTTTGCTGCTGCTTCATAACTGTAATTTTGCTTCTGTTATGAGCCCTGATGTAAATATCTGTTTTCTGGTGGTCTTAAGCAACCCCTATGAGAGAATTGTTTGATCCTCTCCAAGAGGCTGCGACCCACAGGTTAAAAATCACTGCTTTAGTGGGGGAAACAGGGCTCCTTAGTGGATAATTGCACAGCAGAATTTAGATTAATTCAAAGCCAGCTTCGTTGAATACCCTAGATACAAATACTCATTGATACACACCACAGTAACCAACAGTCATGCACATAGTGTGCCCTCACAGCTCCCACACTTATGCATATGGTGTGCCCTCACAGCTCCCACAGTTATGCACATAGTGTGCCCTCACAGCTCCCCAGCAAAACCTCTTTTCACTTCAAGTTTATTAAATTGCGAGCAAGTGAACATCCCTTTGTGTGTCAGGCAGGATAGGAACAGAAGTTTGGATTTCTGTCTTTGGGGAGCTTTGCCCGTGGGAGACAGGGAAGCAAACAGGATACTAAACAAGGAAGTTGCTGAAGGTGTCCTGGAGGAAAAGTTCTCTGAGGGAGGCCTTGGAGGAGGCAGCAACTGTCAAGACAGGAAGTACAGCCTGGGTGGACCTAGAAGCACAAAGAGAGAACAATGTGTGCAGAGCCAAAGCCCAGGTCTAGCCTCGACCTTTCGAAATCCCCTAACCATATGCTGTTTGTTTGTTTGTTTAAAAGGTGTTGGGCACATTACTTGATGAACTGGGACACTCCATTAAGTGGAAAAGTGGCCTAAGATGGGATCAAACTCAAAGAAACGGGAGAAATAAAAGACTCCCCTTGTTACTGCCGATGCAATAAACAGCTTAATCCAGGCCCGCCAAGGCGCAAAGGTAATTACACACCCACACCTGCTCCTGAAGCCAGGCCAGGTCCAGAGCGGCCCCAGTTGAGCTGGTGGGGATACAGAGTGGAAGGAACCTTGGTTTGGGTCCTTGTGTCTGGCACAACCCTTATTTCGCTGTCCCTGCCACCTCTGGAGAGAGACACAGACCTCCTGGCTTCTCCTATGGAGATGGGGTGGAGTGGGGTGGCAGTGGGGGGGGGAGTTGGTGGTTGGTGGAGGTGAGGGGAAAAGCTGGTATTGGGACCTTACGGTGGGCAACATGGCCATCTCTCAGGACTTACTCCCACCCCCTTACTCTCTAGGAGTGAGGAGCCTAGCCCCAGTGTGTGATTTCGAGTTAATCTGTCTGCACTAATTAAATATTGATGGCTGTTAAATATTCATGGGGTGTTTTAGCTGGCAGGTTTGATGTCTCCAGGCTCTGCTGTTGCTGGCTAGCAGCTCTGAGGATGGAATCTTTTTGGCTGGTCACTCTGTGTGCCCCACCTCCTCCCATTGTTTCTGGCCACAGCTTGGGCCTCCCTTGCTGGATGCTTTGCTATGGTCCCGGACACCAGGGTCCATTTCCCTGCATGTCTTGGGTAGTCACTATTGAAGCCTTGGGAGAGGGGCTTCAGTGTTGGTTGTAGGGTAGCTGGGGATGGGCACCGAGGCACTGGAGAAGTGTGGTGTGGAAGGCTCGGAGGCTGGAGGGAAATCGGGCAGTCGGGACTCTCTAGTGAGAGTCCATTCTGTAAGGGCCGGCAAATATTGGGTTGTGGGAGATGAAGCCAGACTCAGCTCCATCCTCAAGGTGTAGATCCTGGGGAACAGCCATGAGGGGGCCGAGGTACACCCTGACAGAGATCCCAGGACACCTTCACAGATCGTAATTCCATCAAGCTTCTGAGCAGAGCTGAGTCAGGAGAAGGCCACCTGCATGGAAGACCTCTGTCAAGGGACCATGAGTGAGCACCCGGACTTGAGGGGCAGGTGGTCCAGCCACCATATCGAGCATGGCTATCTTGTTTCCAGTTCTGAAACAAAGTTACAGAGGCTCTTCTAGACTTGTCCACCATCTCTCACTGGACTTGGAGCTCAAAGCAGGAATTCAAACCTCACTTTTGGGCGCGGAGTTTGCCTCTCACAAATAACGGCCAGCAAATACCTTTTTCTAGCCCCATTATTTTTTCTTTTTCTCATAGGATTTTGTGATTCTGCTATCTGGTTTGAATGGCAGAGGCCACTTCTTGGAGGAGCATGCTTGCGTGAAAAGTCTGCTGGTCCCACCAAGCAGCTCTCCTTGGTCTACCCAGCTCAAAAAGCACTGCTACTTTCTCATCTTTCCACAACCATTTAACAAACATCACATACTATGCTCTAGAGATGCAGAATTGAAGGAGACAGAAACCTCACCTATTCCCTGAAGGCTACCACTGGAGAATTAGAAAAGCAATGAATGAAAAAGAGAAATAGATCCACCCTCCCACCTTTGCATTTACTTATCCATCTATACATACCTATCTGCTCAGCAATCCATGTAGCTACTCACCCATATAACAATATACATCGAATCACCTACCTGTCCATGTATTATCTATCCATTTATCCATTTGTTGTTCCATCCATCATCCACCCATCCATCCAGCCAGCCAGCCATTTTTCTATCCTTCCTCCCACCCATTCATTTTGATATAACTGCTGTGGGGGGTGGGGTGAATCCAAGTAGGATGAAAGTAGGGACAGACAGCTCAGGAAGGTCCTTGCAAGATGGGTTCTTGTGTATTTGGATTCTAAGATTCAGGAAGTAGGAGTGAGGTTTGGGGAGAGGGAAAGAGGTAGAGTATTGAGAAAAGAGGGAACGGTATTCAGTTGGGTGAGATGCTCAGCCATGGAATAAGTACTTGGACTGATTGGAGTTGAAGGGGACAGAGTAGATGGGGCTGGGTTCCTGGAGAAGACAGGAGAGGAGGGTGGTAGAGGTGGCTCCTAGAACGCTGTGCTCTTATAAGATCTGTGGCTTTTGTAGAGAAAATATGGCGGCCCTGGGTGGCCCTTCGAGTGGAGATGGCAAGATCTGACTCGTCACTGTTTAACAGTATTGCCCTGGCTGTGGTGAGAATGGACAAAGGAACAGCGAGAAATCCTAGAGTGAGGCAGAACTTGGGCCCTGGCCTTGGTTGACTGAATCCTCCCAGGCATTGGCTCCGCCTGGAACCTGCATGGTGCTTTTGGCAGGCCTTGTCTGCCCTCTAGTGGTTGGAATTGGAAATGCATCCAGTGGAGCTCTTCAAATTTCTTAAGGCCCTTCTGTGGAAATATCTATTTAGCGGATAGTTTTCTCTGTGTGCTGGGCACTGACGGGCTCAGAAAATAATAAGACAGACTCTCAAAATTCAACGCCTAGTAGAAGGAAAGACCTGCCAATCCAACTTTAAGGCACTGGTCCTCAGTTGGGGTGTCCTGCGGAAAGCCAGATTTCAGCTGTTAACTCTGAGGTGGGGGTGGGTTAGCTACCTACATGTAGTACATGGGACCTGAATGCATCAGGGCATCTCCTGTGACATAGAGCATCCCCCAACCTCAGTGTACCTTCTGATAGCACACATCGGTGAGTGTGGAGGTTGAGGAGGCCTGCCCCGAGAATCTGTATCAGGAGCTGTAGCAGAACTGATGAGGAAAACACGGGTTGCAGAGGTGGAGTTACTGAGAGTGACTCAGCCCTTCCCGGGGCTGTGGGTCTCAACCTGCCATGAAGGGAGAAAGGGGATTTTCCAGGTGGCGAAAGAACAGATGTAGCCGGGGAGGCCGGCTTGGCTGGCTGACCACGGGCTCCCAGGATATCTGCATGGTGTGTCCGAGGCAGCCCAGCGTGCGTACAGTGACTATTCAACAACTCTCTGAATCTTCTCCACAATATGCCCCGGTCAGGGTGACAGTCCAGGGCTTTTCTAGACAAGTCCAGCAGCTCGGTGTGGCTGGAACAAGGGGAGGGCAGAGTGTAGCTGGGTGTCAGTGTGGGAACATCAGGGTTCACCTGCATTTGTCAGCAGGGAATGGCAGCAGTTGGGGAGTCCCTTCCTGCAGTGTCCTGAGGACTCCAGACTTGGGTCAAGGGAGAAGAGGATTAGGGGCTCCAGGCGGTGCTGAGGAGAGATATGAATTCTTCCCATTCAGGCCAAGAGCCCCGAGAGGTGGTTTATCTCTCTTGATCTTTCATAGGCCTTTCTCCAGCCAGAATGAGTAACTGGGTTGCTCAGTTTGAACTTGGCCGTGGGCCTGCTGCCTTCACTTGCTCTGACTCTGGTTTCTGTTTGTATCCCAAAAGCATGGGGGCAGGTTGTCTCAAAGGGACTTCCCAGCCTTACCTCTATTCTTGATCTGCTCTGAGAAGTAAATCTTGTCTCCAGGGAGCCTTGAGGAGGGGCCAGCTAGTGGGGATTGTTTCTAGGACAAATCTTATTGGTCCTCTTAGAGAAGACAGCCCTTAGCACATGAATCATTAAGACTGGAGACCCCTCCTAAGCATTACCACTGGGATCCGTGACGGCCTCAGAAGGCTGTTATCTGAGGTCCCTGCTTTGCGAGGCTGTGTTTCTGGAAAGCAGGAAGCAGTCTGCGTGTAGAGGCGGCGAAAGGGCAGAGCCCAGAGCCATCGGGGAGCGGCTGTCCTGCTATTTACAGATGGCTTAACCAAGTAGGCAGAGATGACAGCAGATGGGATGAGACAAGACAAGGAGAGGAGGGGGGCTCTAACGAGGCAGCCTCTCAGCTGCATGCAGTGATTCTTAGCTCCGAAAGTGGGTCTCCACAGGCAGGGAAGAGTGGAGGCCTTCCCAACAATGGGCTTGAGGATAGAGCAGTAGCCTCATTTGGCAAGGATGAATTGTGCAGCTGGGTAGACATTGTGTGCTGACACCTGTTACAGCCAGGTTCCTAGACATCTCTCCTGATATCTTTTCTTCCTATCAGCAGGTACAGATACAACACCACACGCCACATATACAGGGACCACACTACTCACGGCGCAAACCACACAAACATACGCACAAACCACACCGGTTCAGAGATACACATGATTCAAACTAGCTGCTGCAGGGAACATCTGTGAGTAGACTTGATTGCCTGGTCAAGGCCTCCCGTTTTGCACGGACAGAAGGGGGTTTGCACCTTCTCGCCTGCCTCTTATTTCAGAACATTTCCCATCTCTTTTCCCATCTGCCACCAGCAATGAACACTATTGCTTTAGAAACGTAGTGCCCAGAGAGCTAGTCCAGGCAGTGAAGTGCTCGCCTCTAAGCATTAGAACCTGAATTAGATCCCAGCCCCCAAGGAAAGAAAACTATGCTGCCTATGGCGGCTGCACTTAGAATCCCCACACTAGGAAGGCAGAGACGGAACATGTTAGCTGGTCCATCTAGCTTAATTGGCAATCTCCAGACCAGTGAGAAACTCTGTCCCCAAATTATTCAAGATTTGCAGAGAAGCACCCAAGGCTATCCCTCTGACCTCCTCACATGCATGAGCACATGTGTACCTACAACTGTACACACGTGTGCACCTGTACGAATATGAACAACATACACATGACCATACACACAAACCATGCTGCCCACCACATATATCCACAAAACACAAATCACATACACATGCGCACACCTCACACCCCATATACCACACACAGAAACACAGAAACACACACACGAAATACACCACACACACACAAAGCACACCACATCCCTCACACATACACACCCTCACACTATACTTATAGACATTCCATAACTCCCTAACCGCCCCTCCACACGTGAAAGAGCTTAGAATACACAGCCGAGGGCAGCAAGTGAAACCACTCTGCTCCCTAGATGCTCATTTTTTTTCTGGGTACATTTACTGCCTTGGTCTGTCCTGTCTGTAATTCTTTTCTTCCCCGCTCACACAGCTGAGTTTTTCTTATACCGATTGCACAGTTTCACGCCCTGCTTTCACTCGCACGATCACGACTGTTTTCCATGTTATTACACACACTTCATAAACGCCATGCTGAAGGCAGCGATGGAGCCAGGCTTGACGGCTGTACATTTAGATTCTCTGCAATTTCCCATGGTTCCACGGGACGCCTCAGAAAGTGGATTCGCGGGAGATGCTGTCATGCTTAGCTCAGTTCCTCAGGCTGGAGCATCAGGAGATTCTCAGATGTTGTACAGAGGGTCTTGTGGTTGGTTTGCCCATGGTGGATACAGTCTTGAGGCCCCTGGGAAGAGGACCAAACATCCCTGGTACTGTCTCCAAGTTCTTCCTCAAAGACACAGCACACTGGTGTGTGTGTATGTGTGAGTGAGTGAGTGAGTGTGTGTGTGTGTGTGTGTGTGTGTATGTGGATGCATATGCACAGATGTCTGTGTGTGATATGTGAATGCATGTGCACAGATGCGTGTATGTGTGTGTAAGACATGTGCATGCATGTGTGCAAGCGCTTACAGAAACTGGAGGAGGGTGTCTGGTATTTTGCTCGATCACTTTCCATTTTATGTCTCTGAGACAGGGTCTCTCTCTGAGCCTGAAGCTATGCTGGTGGCCAGCAGGTCCCAGGGATCCTCTTGACTTGGCCCTAGCAGGGCTGGGGTCACAGCAGTGTGTGTAGCCTGGTCTGACACTTTCACATGGATGCTGGTGTGTATGTAGCAAACACCACTTCCCCATGGATCCTTCTTTCCAGCCGCTCCCGTTCACTTCCTGTGCTCGCCAGTCTCTCACAGACCGTGTGTTGTTTCCTAGTTCCCCACCACTAAGATCTGTCATTCCAGCCAGGATGCCTCATTGATCAAGAGTGGGATCAACTGGTTCAACAAACAGAAAAGCCCCTGGCTTCAGGTAAAGCTGGATCAAGTGCTTCGCCAGTGTAATCCTGGACTGTGGCGGTCTCTTAACCCGGTGCCTGCTGATGATTCCATCCTGACGTGCCAGCAAGATGGCTCTAGAGCCTTGTCAGCCTGCCCTCCCCAGACCATCAGACAAAAGCAAGATGAAACCCAGAGCTCACTCTGATTGCATTAACTCAAGTTGCTCATTTATACCTGATGCAATCACTGTCCCCAGAGACAGGGCATGCCATTAAGCTTAGGGGACAAGGGCATACTTCACTTGATACAGGACCCACAAGTTAGGAGAGGCAGTCCCTGGGAAGTATGCCTGCATGGGAAATATATTATGAGACAGGGGTTTGGCTAATCTTTCTGGAAGGAGGGACAACAAAATTGCAGATGCCTCTGTACCTTAGGGAAGGACTCTTTCTCCCTTTAAAGGCAAAGTCTGGCTGGGTAGCCCAGGATGACTTGTTCTACTCATGATCCCTCCAAAGTTATGGGATCACAGACGGTGCCGACCTCCACACACAGCTCTTGGGAGACAAATCTCATTTCAGAAGCCTGCCTCATGCTGTCCCAAACAAGCTCCTCTGACAATCTCCCTCAGATAAGCTACCCTTTCCCTGTACCACTCTCAGGACAGGGAGCTTACCACCACCCAGGGCAGCCCACTCCACCCTGGCTAGCCCATCCTACCCAGGCTAGCCCATTCCACCCTGGCTAGCCCATCCTACCCAGGCTAGCCCACTGAACCCTGACCACCCTATTCTACCCAGGCTAGCCCACTGAACCCTGACCACCCTATTCTACCCAGGCTAGCCCACTGAACCCTGACCACCCCATCCTACCCAGGCTAGCCCACTGGACCCTGGCCACCCCATCCTACCCAGGCTAGTCCACTGAACCCTGACCACCCCATCCTACCCAGGCTAGTCCACTGAACCCTGACCACCCCATCCTACCCAGGCTAGCCCACTGGACCCTGACCACCCCATCCTACCCAGGCTAGCCCACTCCACCCTGGCTAGCCCATCCTACCCAGGCTAGCCCACTGAACCCTGACCATCCTATTCTACCCAGGCTAGCGCACTGAACCCTGACCACCCCCATTCTACCCAGGCTAGCCCACTGGACCCTGGCTAGCCCATCCTACCCAGGCTAGCCCACTGAACCCTGACCACCCTATTCTACCCAGGCTAGCCCACTGAACCCTGACCACCCTATTCTACCCAGGCTAGCCCACTGAACCCTGACCACCCTATTCTACCCAGGCTAGCCCACTGGACCCTGACCACCCCATCCTACCCAGGCTAGCCCACTGGACCCTGACCACCCCCATCCTACCCAGGCTAGCCCACTGGACCCTGACCACCCCATCCTACCCAGGCTAGCCCACTGGACCCTGGGTAGCTGCAACTATGAAAATCAGTTCTCTGCAGAGTCCACACATCTCTATCTCTAATCACACCCAGGCTCTGTCCTGAAGGACCCTCCATGGAAGCCTCAGGTCAGAGTCTAAGCCCTAGCATTCTCTTCCCTGTATGAGGCACCCCCAGGCTTCATAAGCTGTAACTTAGTTATCTCTCCCCTTCCCTCTCTGTCTTTTCCCCCAGATCTATTTCTGTTGGCCAGGATAACACCAAGAACTGACCAAGAAGCCAGGGGCTGACCTAAGCACACAAATTGACAGTTTTTCCTAAAGGTTGTAGAAGGCTGCCCGAGCCTCCTCTCTAAAACACTGCCCTGAAGTGGAGAGATGGATTTCGATTACGGATTTCTAAATCGTTCCCTCCCCTGGGGCTCATGTGAATTGCTCTTTTAAACAATTTCAGGCCCTGGAAACAAAATAACAAGTCTAGTCATGTGTTATGTAACAGGATATTTGTCACACCTTCATATCGGGAACCCTCCCCAGGAAGAGAGCTCTAAGCACCAGCCACAGGGACAATAGCACCAGCTATGGGGTCCGGCTGTTACCTTCTCTGCCACTGTTGCCCGCCATTCAAAGCTGGCCCTACACCCTTACAGGGTGACCTAGCAGGTCATAGCTTAAGTAGATCATAGATAGCTGTGTCCATCTTGGTGTCCCCACCGTATTATGTATTACCCTGTGTTTCTTTTCTGTAACACTAGGCAGCCATTATTCAAGACGATAGTCATCAACTTCCCTGGCTGGGTAGCCTTCAGAAGATTCCTGCCACCTGTCTGATACCCACAAGCAAGGGTGTTAAAATCATCCTTAGATGACTCCATCAGAGTCAGGCAGGTGCCTGTGGGCAGAATGCTGACAGTTTGGATGAGTGAGGGCAATGCTTGCTGCTATGACAAACAAGGCCAATGTAGGGCCTCAGAGCTAGAGAGGTGCATCTACTGCCTCTGGGCAAGTGTACATACTGGGTCAGGTTGACAGGGCCCAGCCTCCATATTCTCCCTATGCCTTGGGCTACCAAATGCTCTGCTACCTCTGGGGGTTCTCGATGGTGATGTTGGAAAGATGCTCTATACTTCAGGTCAGCAGAGAAGAGGGGCAGAGAGGGGAGCAGAGGGGAGCGCCCTATAGGGAAGCCCAGGTGGTTCTGTTTGTCTCTGTCTTTTCATGGAACCAGAGCAGAACTTAGTGACAAGGCTGAATGTGACTGCAGTAGGGGCTGGAAAATACAGTCCAGCCATTTAGCCAGCACAAAGAAGAGAACAGAGAACAGTGTGTGCTACACCATCCCGACCCAGTTCTCCAGCCCAGGAAGTGCCACCATGCCCAAGGGAACCAGAGGAAATGGAGCGCGCATCTGCAGCAGGCAGGGAAGAAGGAAGCTAGGCAGGAAAGGCAATCTCTGTGAGCAGTTTCTCTTGGACACTTCTTCTCTGGTATCCCCAGGAGCCCAGGCACCAGGGAGCTTTGTCCTGACCACACAAACCATCCACAGGATGTCAAGGGACTTGAGAATCTCCAGGGCTCTGCTCTTTAGTGCTAGCCTGTCACCAGCAAAGCCTGTTTGCTGAAGCCCTCTCTGCAGCATCAGTTGAAGAAACTCTGGAATGTTAACCAAGTTGTCTGGGAGGTTCAGAGGCTGGTGGGTCGAGAGAGGCTCCGACACATATGAAAGGAAGCACAGGATGGATTTCTGATGATGTGGTGGTGATTCCCACAGAGCATCTCCGACTTGTTAGCGACACTTTATCTGCCACTCCACATCACACTCCTCTCCAAAGGACCATCTCAGACTCAAGGACCCTCTCAGGCCCTCAGCCCATTCTGTTGGCTGCAATTAGTGCCTCGCAGCTTGCTCTCGATGAAGCAACACTTGAAGCTCTGTGTCAATCTCTGTGGGAGATGGGCCTTCTTAGGACAACTGCCTTTCATTCTTGACCATGGCCCTTACAACTCCCGAATGTTCCCGCTCTGCCACAGAACTGTCATTGTCTCCCAGACTTAGGTGTTCCTGGTCAATCATTTCCTTCACTCTGTGTCTAGAATAATCCCTCCTCCAGGGACCCCCAGCCTCTAAAGAGGAACAGGAACTGTCTGTGTCCAGCCTTGCATTTTGCTGCTTCTGGTAGTGACTAGGTCTTCTCAGCAGAGGGGTGTTATCTTCCCTTATTCCCTTCTTCCCTCTCTCCCTCGATCCTCCTTTTCTCTTCTTTCCTTTCACCCCACCTTTCTCTCAAGCATGTTACTGACAGAGATCTTTCCCAGCACCAACTGGGGGCTTTTTAAAAGCACATGAGTTCATTCTACTTGGTTGGCAGGCATTCTACTGAACTAAGCCCCTCCTATTACAACTTTTGATAATAACATCATAACTTTTATCTCCATTTCCTTGTGAAATCTCCCAGGTCCCCCCCCCCATGTACCTTTTGAAACAAAATGATTTGTTGAACTGCAACCACACCCCTCCCCCAGCTTTCAAACATTAACCCTGCAGCGTATGGCTTTTTGCTCTCAGGACTTCTCAGCCCTGACGCTTGGATCACTACATACCTGTCCACTTCAGTAGGCTCCAGAATCCTGTGTCTCTGAATTCCATTTTCCCTACTCCATTTATGTAGTAGACTACATCATATCCAGCAATTTCAGGAGGTGCTAACAAGTTCCATGTCTCCTTGGGCTACGGTTGGATCAGATACCAAGCATCCTTTTAAGAAGGAACATTTCACAGAGAATTCCTTCCGACGTGAGCTGACCTTTAGGATAATGATATTTACTCAGGCTACAAGACAGCACAAGTGTCTTGACCAGGGGACGATGGCTCTGAAGGACCTCAGTGGAGGTGCATGTTCCAGATGTATGGGAGGGGAGGGGTGAGTGTGATGAACATAAATTTGGTGAGTGGGTTCCAGGGCAGTGGCCACTGGGTCCTGGGCCCCATGAAAGAAGTATTTCAGGTCCTCTAGATCTCTTGGGATTGTACACACACACACACACACACACACACACACACACACACACACACACCAGCCCTACACACACCATGTACATCCACACATGCACATACTCCAAATCCACGTGACTATTACTTATGCTGTTTGCCTGCCTAGAATGTTGTCATTCTAGAATAACCCTTTTCTCATGAGCTTAACTGGACCTGTCATACCATTCACTACACTCAGTCACAGTGTGTGTCTGCATATGTGCGTGTGCACACAAGCATCTGTGTCTGTCTGCTTGCCTGCTTGTCTCTCTGTCTTCTTTGGACTGCAAGGATATGGCATATAGGAAGCCTTTATTTCTCATGTTAATATCTTCATAGTCTCTGGCAGGTGATCAATACCCAATGAATGTTGGATGAATGACTAAAATTAACACACGACTTAACGTAAAATCTTAATGAATGTTAAAAATTGAAGTGAGTTATTGCTCCTCCCAAGCCCCTTTCTTATCAATATCCAGGAAGGCCTCTGCTCTGCAGCTAATGATGACCATGAATATTTCATAGCAGTGCTTGCAGAACCACCACGCCCCCCCATCAGCCACGTTTAATGGCCCATGTTATTCCATCGTCTTAATGTGCCTCACTCAGATAGGTTGGCCTCCACTTCTCTAGCCTCTGGGCTGCTGGCAATTCCTGGTTATTATAGGTATCATGCGGCTACTGACATGCTTTTCTTTCTTTGGGGATAATATCAGAGTTTTTCTTTTTTACCAAAGAAGGAATTACTGGGTCAGGGGTCCAGCAGGCCTCGGGTTCCCTGATTGCTGGTGGAAATTGGTGCAACCTCTCTGCAGAGCGAAGCTGAGGAATGAGTTTTCACTTGCTGCCCATCTTGAGTTCTATTGTATTTATTTCCTGCACTTTAATGGCCACATAAGTGGACCTGAAAGTTGTTTGGATCTCAATTTTATTTCCTCACTGACGAGACCGCACCTCTCTCTGTGCCATGATTTACCAGCTCCATTTCCTCCTGTGATTTGGTCCCTCTCCTCTGACTGCTTATAGAAGGACCCACATCTATGTCCATCCATTATCAGTTTGGGGCAGTAAGCCGGTCTGCGAAGGAGACCACGCCAGACATAATGGATGCCACAGCTCTCCTTTTGATATTTATTTTTATTACATTGTGGTGCAAAAAAAAAAAAAAAAGTTCATTCTGATGTATTTGAAGCCATCCATCAGAGCCCTGATGGTATCTGTTTCTCCAATAGCCAGGAATTTATCTTCTCATCGGCAGCAGGGGTGAGAGTGCTGGTTTCTTGTTGCTGGGTCTGTCACAGATTAACGTTCAGTTTTAGCTGAATTTGACAGGCTTGCTGTACGGATGTAAATGAAGACTCCCTAACCTGATCGCCACCTCCCTCCAACCAGCAATGTTTAATAAACACCCATCTCCTGTTCCCTATGTGAATGTGAATCTTTGCTGGTCTAACATTGGTTTTGCTCAGTTCAAATCCACCCCGAGCCCCTCTCATCCTCACTTTTGCCGTTTTCAGATCCAGCACAGGATGGCTTCCATGCCCGGTTCTTTCCATCTTTCATCACTCAGAAGGGATCGGAGGTCATGGCCATTAAAAGACAAATCCTTTGACTGGGCTTTGCCAGAAAGAACTGGCTTGGGGCTGTCAGATTCTATTAGAGGACTGAGGAGGGTTTACACTGGGATTACCTTCACTCTATATATTGACTTTGGGAAACAGCATATGTACTTGGAGATTACAATTAGACCAGAGCTGGGTGGCTCTCCCAAAGAACTCAGGACTCCAGACAAAGGTAACAAAGCTCTGTTTTCCTTTAACAGGGCATGAGGCTCAACGGGTCACAGGGACAGAAACAGGACCTTCTGAATACTGTCATTTTCTTCAGCCTTCCCCAGTCCCCAGCCCAGGCACACAGGTTAAAAGCCCAATGGGGGACTCTGCCACAGCGTGTGTCCCAGGGCAAAGATGGCAGTGGATGAGAGATGGTAAGCAGAGGGCAGCATGGAGGATTCACAGTCTCCCCATCAGCCGGAGCCCTGCAGAGCATGAGGTCCATCCCATTGGTGCCAACACCTGCAAGGCTTTCAGTTGTCCTCTTCTGACACCCCCCCCCCCAGCACGCCACACACTGCAGTCACTAGGCTGAGCACTCTCAGACAAAGGCTGTGGGTCCTGGTGGTAATGAGAGTCTCCAGGCTGAGTGTGCCTGGGTTTCTGCTGTGATTCCAGGCTCTGAGAGATCTTCCTCTTTCCTGTACACTGGGCATCCCATGTAGGTGTGGCAGGTCCTTTCAGAGCCTGTGTGCTCTGGGTCTTATTGAAGACTTGGTCACTTTTCTTAAAGCCACCTTTTCTCTGACATCAGCACATGATTATCCTCCACAGTCCCCATCATCAAAAGTCTCCTCCCTGGTGACATGACCCTTCTCTCCTCCCACACAGCTTGTCCACTCTTGCTACCTTGTTCCTCTGACTTCATACTCTCGCCACCAGGAAAGATGGTCCTGTCCCGACACAAGTTGTACTTGCCAGTGAAACATGTGGCTTCTTGACATTAAACCTCAAATTCTTTCCATCATCCTTGACTTCTTGAGCTCACCAGCCTTGCCGTCTCTCTGGCCACTCCTTCCCAGGCTCACTGGCTTCCATCTGTCTCCCAGAGTCACTGCTCCTGGGTTCTTCTCATGGCCTCGGTCCTCCCTACTTGACATCGCTCATTGCCTGTCACCATCCTGATTGTGGCTTCCCTGACTGTGTGACCATGGAATAATTTGCTACCATACCTTTAGGCTCAGAATTGTTCTCTCCTGGTGTGAAGATTCCTGTCTTCCTAATGTGCACTATGGAACCCAGATGTCTGTGTCAGACAGTGCCTTGTCACATGGTGACTTTGTGACTTTGAACAAGCCTTGCCTTTCTTTCCCTGGAGGGTATACTATGGAGGCATTCAGGATAATATAATAATGGTGATAATGGGTTAGGATGATGGTGATGATGATGATAATTGCAATAATGATGATGATGATATATCATAGCTAGCTGCCTACCTTCAGGATGTGGCCTGCTCAAATCTAACTTGCTATCTCTTTCCTGCATCCTTAACTTCTATCTTCCTATGCATGTCTTCCTTTTGGGTGGATAATGGATAATGCTGTTTCAGTTCCCAGTTTCCCAGCTTCCCTTTGCTCTTCCCTCTGTGGTCAGCCACTCTTTGCACATCTCCCTCTTCCACATGTCTGTCTTCCTCTTGTCTTGTCCCGGCTCCCACCCTCCTCTAGCATGCACTGATTCTCCATGTTGCTGACTGAGCCCCTTAGTGGTTCCTGCCATAGCCAAGCTCAGGCTTGGTCGCACAACTCACAAGCTCCTGCATGGTCGCCTTTACCAACAGCATTCTTCTGTGTGACACCCTGTGACCTGTAGCCTTCCCTGTAATCAGTGATTCTGCCATTTCACCCAAAGCTCCCCCTGCTGAGAATGGTCTTTTCCTGTCCCACCTTGTCATGCTGTCAACTCCTGTTTTTAGCCTCATGTTAAAAGCATCTGCTCACAGTAGCATCTCTGCACAGCCAATTTGAGACTCTGACCTCTGTGTTCCCTGGCAATCCATCCCCACCATTTCTAGGTCACAGGAATTTTTCCTACAGTGCATGATTATGTGACTAGAAGTTTCCACTCCCTGCAGGAGCATGACTTTCTTGCCCATTCCCTTTGACACATAGTAGGTGTTTCATAATGGCTGCTGAAGGAATATCTCATTTGAAATCTTTGTGATGATGAGCATGGTCTTAACTCCTGGAGCAAGACATCCAATAACCCCTTTTTCTTGTTCATGCCCTTCATAGAAGCTCAACAAATGTTACAGGAGTCACCAATCCCTCTCCGGTCTGCTCCACAAGGCCCAGGGGTGAAGCTATTACTATTATTTTGCTAATTGGAGATAGCATCGGACTTCCCTGAAAATTCATCTTTCTCTCCCCCAGAGATTAGTGTTGCTCTCAGACCATCACAGAAGTCCCCCGGTGTAGTAGATATGAACAGTGCAGAAGCTTACAACTGGCTAAAGTGCAGAGATTAAGTATCCCTGGGATGCCCATCTACAATGGTACATCTGTACCGTGCCCTCTCCAAGAGTTCAGAAACCATCAAGGGAGAGGGGTAGAAAGACAATAAGAGCCAGAGGTCATGGGGGACTGGAGGAAGGGGCATGCTCTGGGCCAGGAAGGACCCTTGTATTAGAGAGCTCACAGCAGCTGTTGTCACCTGCACCAAACCAGTCAACATTCTAGCATGACACAAGAAGAGATTCACGACCTTATACCTACTTACAGAGCTATAGGCACTTGATGGTTCCTGAGAGGGGTCAATTTTATTTAGGGGTGTGATACCCCATCGGCCCATCATCCTCCACTGGATGGTCTCATACCCAGGAGTATATAATACGGATTTGGATAAGAGTTGATAAGACGAGAAAAGGAAAAGGAGGACACAGAGTTCCGAGGGATGGTGGTGGGCCTAGGAGGAGTTATGGGGAGGGACTGGAATGGATACAGTGAAAATTCGTTGTATGAAATTCTTTAAAACAGCTCAGAGGACAGGTGGGGAGGGGAATGAGACAGCGGGCATCGGGCTAAAAGTGGCAAACGGTGATTTGTGTGCTCAGGAATCAATGGCGTGAGCTGAGACAGACTTGGAGATGAGAAGATACTTTTGGGAGGAGCTGACTCCGAGCTGAGGATGATCTGGACGAAGGGGGGAGAGAGGCGATGCTTATGCAGAGATGCCCATGTTCTTCTGCTTTCCAGACATGGGCTAAGCAGACCCAGCCCTCGGGCCTATCCAACTGATGGCTTCTACCTCCAGTCCACTCAGTTTTCACAGAGGCTGTGCAGCCCACCCAGGATGTCAGACATCTCACAGCCTCCTCCAGATCTTCACTCATCTGAAAAGCCAGTGGGTCCTCCAGGACAAGCTCTGCAGAAAGGATGCTGTGGGGCTCAAGAGTCAGGCACCTCGTTGTTTCTCCAGGCAAGACACTGGACTCCAAGGAGCTGAGTCATGTGCTCAAGGTCTCAGAGCTAACTAGAGACACAGCCAGAATGAACTCCAGCGCCTCCTCTCCTCATCCCAAGCACAGGAAGGGTGCTTTCCCAGTGGGAGCATCATACCATGTAATAACATCTGAACCCTGAACTCCACCATTTGATCTTCCTGAATAGATTTTTTTCATTAAAAAAAAAACATCACCACAGGGGTGGGGGTGGGAGCATACAGAGACACTAGGTCAATAGGAAAAAACAAGAGCATTCTGCTCTCCACATTCCAACACTGCAGCTCGATGAAGTAAGAGATAAATTGCAGAAACAACCAGGGTCCGTTCAGTCAAACACAAGTTAGAAGTGTTCCCAAAGAAAGCCTCAGTTAAGGGAGGGAATTCGGAAGGAAGTATTTAAAGAGCAAAGATGTAAACACAGCATATCATATAAATTTATGGGATGCTGCCATGCTGGTACTTAAAGGAAAATGTATTGCTGGTGATGGCCTCTATTAGTGAGAAAGGAAGAAAACGGGGAATTAAGTCTCTGCTTAAATAACCCCGAAGGCGCACAAATTATAAAACGAAAGGGGGGTAGGGAGAGTAATAAAACCCAAAGCAGAAATGAATAAACAAGAACATAAAACTGAATTTGAAGGGATGGACCAGTATGTTTCATGCTCAGCAGTGAATCAGGATCACCTCAGATCCTCACTTGACCCATCTGAGCCAGACCTGCAGAGACCTAGGCCCTGGAATCTGTATTTCTGGCAGATTTCTGCTACGCAACTAGCACGATCTCTAGGTGTGTTGGGGGCCATTGTTTATACTGCTTCTCCCTAGGGAGACAAAAGGGGTCCTTGGTCAGCATCGCTTTTGGTGACCTATCTCCTGTCTTTCCTCCATGGGAGAAGGCAGTGGGACTCTGGTCTCTGGATGCAAGGCACTGTCATGAGAGTGGACACTTAGCCCTGGCTGCATCTATGTATTCCTGTAGATTTGGAACTCGGAGAGATGTGCAGCCTCCTTTTAGAAATCTGACTGTTACCAGTGCAGCAGTGGGCTTCCTGATGCTATAATTCCCAGTTTACAGAGCGGATGAAAAGATGTGCTGATTGTCATTCTGTCTGTCTGTCTGTCCGTCCGTCCGTCCGTCCGTCCGTCCGTCCGTCCGTCCGTCCGTCCGTCCATCCATCCATCCATCCATCCATCCATCCATCCATCCATCCATCTATCTATCTATCTATCTATCTATCTATCTATCTATCTATCTATCTATCATCAACTTGACACAAGCTAGGGTCATTTGGAAAGAAGGAACCTTAACTGAAAAAATGTGTCCATGGGATTGGCTTGTAGTCCCCACTCCTGCCATCCATTCTTTAGTCCCCACAACCCCCAGACAGGGTTTCTCTGTGTAGCCCTGACTGTCCTTGAACTCACAGAGATCTGCCTGCCCTGCCCTCCTGAGTGCTGGGATTAAAAGTGTGTGCTACTATCACCTGGCTGTAGTGTATTTCCTTGGGTGATGATTGATGTGGGGGGGGGGTCCTAGCACTTTGTGGGCGGTGCCACCCTGGAAAGGGCCTCTGGATGGTATAACAATGAAGACTGAGAAGCCAATAAAATAAGCTAGTAAAGTAGCACTCTCCCATGGCCTTTGCATCAGCTGCGGTCTCCAGATTCCTGCCCCGTCTGAGGTCCTGTCCTCAGTGTCAGGATGATATGGAGAAGCAAGATGAATCAAACTCTTTTCTCCCCAAGTTGCTTTTGGTCATGGTGTTTGTCACAACAATAAAAACTCCAAGTAAGACAATGGGGAAGGCTGTTCTTCAGAGAAAGAAGGTTAAGGCATTGTATAGACAGAAACAGACAGACAGACAGAAGGAAATCCCAGCATCCTTTGAGCCTCTGCTTCCTTTTGTTTCTAAGAGCTGGCTGCATTTGCTTCCTTTGTTTCCAAGAGATGCTCATGTGCCTGTGCATGTACAACTTCCAGGCATTATATTCTTTTTGACAGGGCTCCTGTTCCGTGTACCAACAGAGCCACCAAACACATGATTTTACCAGGTTCCTTTCTTTATAGGCCCATACTTCCTGTATCCCTCCCGACAGTCCCTTGAAGGGGAGTAGGAAAAACACAGCGACAGTATCTTACTGCCACGCCAGGGACACAGTGATGCTTTCTGCATCCTCTTGTGCTAAGTTCGTCCTAAGTCAGACTTGCTTCTCCACACCACACCTTCCTCAAATTTAAGGTCAAATCTGATCTTGTGTTCTGATAGCCATGGGTACAGGTGAAAAATGCTTGACTTTTGAAAAATTAAGAAATAATTTGTAAATGATAAAACCCACAATAACAACATTTTACATTTGTTGTCCTGGTGTCGATCAGCAAATACTGAAGTAGGATAAACCGAATCTTTAATCCAGACTGAGGACAATGTTGGTTCTGGGCATCCTGGGACACATGGAACGTGGTCCACGTTATGAAGGAGAGATACACAAAGTAATCGAAAATGACAAAGTGTGAAGTCCAGTGGACAAGGCAAGAAGGTAATAGAGGTGGGAATGGCTCTATAGTTGGTACAGTGGGTGGAGCCTGCCTCCAAGCAGGAGCCACTTTCCCCCAAGTCCTCAGAGACAGGGTGGTGGCAGATCAGGCAATAGGAAGAGCACATGGCAAGGCACATATGGAGTTCATTAAGGAACTCAGTCATCAGGATCCGAAGAGACTCGAAGGCTTGTGCAAGAGTTGTGGAGAAGGCGGCTCTAGGCAGCAGGAAGACTTGCCCCTGGAGGGCCCTTGGGAACTGTCTGAAGCCTGGATTTGATTTTGCTGGTGAGATGAGAGCAGTCTTGGCAAATGTAGAACACTTTGTGTTATTAATTATTTCTAGCTCTCCATTCTGGGCCCAGGGTAGGACTGCATTTCTTGACGACCCTGTGTCTGGATGAGATCCCATGCCCAGGAGACATGAATGGTCACAACATTTATGCTATTTCTGGGTCTAACACCCAATTGCTTATGTGGGACCTAGTAGATTTTCCTCTCTCTGTCAAGGTAACAGCATTCCAGACAGCTGTTCCATTGGCCTGGAGCCTGGAGCTTAGGAGTCCAGCAGAACCCTGACGCCCCCTGCTGGACATACATCAGAAACATGCCACAGACCATTGCTTAGGAAGAGATCCTGAGATTGAGTTTACTTGGTCCCATAACTCATAGCCTGTCCCTGCAGACTTACCATCCGCCCATCCCCACATGTGTAAAGGGGTAGGAGGCTGGCAGAGAACGCCTGAGGGCAGTGCCTACTGTCTGTGCTGAAGAAAGGTGTGAACAACTTGGGACTTAGAACAGGTCACACAGTTAGCCCTGACCTACTCCATCTGCATCTCTGTATTCTTGTGACCAAGACCCTGGACTGTCACCCCCTAACCTTCCCACACTGGCACTTCCCTCTGCAGGTGGTGGGAAAATGTGAACTGAGCCATAAAGAGCGAGAGTTCGGAGACATGACACGTTAAAACAACCTCCAGTTGAAAGCAAGACACATGAACTTTGAAAATGCAAATGTCCCTCCAGCTAAGTAAATAAAACCAGTCCAAGAAATGGCACACAGGAATTTTGAAAAGTGAGATTGAAAGAAAAAAAAAAAGACTCAGATGAAATAAAAATACAATGGAAAGGCAGGATGAGCCAAGAAAAACACAAGAGTTCAAAGTCAGACCTGCCTTTACATCCATCCTGCATGTGACACCTACAACACAGCCTCCCGGCACCAACCTGTCCATTCACGCAGGAAGTGGGAACTCCTCACTAAGTGCTCAGGCACCATGTGTGGTCCCAGGACCCATGCCTCTGAGCCATTCTGAGGCTAGTTCTGCCTCCTCAGAGCTTCCGGTCCAGAAGAGAGCGGAAACAAGAAAGCAGTGCATAAACTTTCCTAGTCAGGTTGCTTTAAGTATCGGTTTCACCTAGGAGCCACCTGACTGTGCGCACAGCAGCCTGCAGATGTAATAAAGATGATTACATTTCCAGAGACCTGGGATGGTCCACAGGACATCGTGGTAAACAAATTCTCTGTTCAATAATCATCGGAGAGACATGCATTATTTAAAGTCTACAAGGAGGCAATTTGTAACATTCAGTCACAGTGGAAAGGAAAAGGAGACAGCCGCTTCCTACACCTGAGCCCAAACATTTCCTTTTTTGGAAGGAGCTCATGCCTGGGAGACTAAAAGGTCTGTGGTAGGTTATATAATCCCCATAACAAAGAGAAGACAAGACAGGCAGGAAGGAGAGGGATGAGGAAGCTTCCTTTGGGGCTGTCTTTTGGTCTCTATCCTGGTACACCCAAGTCACCTGTTTTGTCTAGAGCTTCACCCCCCTTTTCTCTCTGCATATAGTAATATGCACATTGGGGGTTCTCTTTCTGCATAGTATTAACATGCAGGTTGGGGTTCTTCGAGTGCTATGTAAGATTTAGAAGACATAGTTCAGAGAACTAGACCTGTGATATGTACACTTATGTTTTTTCTTTTAGGCAAAGAAATGTGGGTTTGAGTTATAAACACTTAGACTCAAGTTTGGATCTGTGACTTTGGCAAGTTACCTCATCTAGCTGAGCCATAAGGATAGATAAATGTATATTTATCCTACACACACATATGCTTGTAAAAACTTTACTATATGGGTATACACTTATATCTATAAAATTTGTACATAGATACATTTATACATATATCCATGCACACGTGTACATGGTCATGTATTCACATGTATGCATATATGTGAACATTGCCCGGAACAGCTCCAGGTATATTAGGAAGCCCTGGTGTCTGTGGTGGTTTGAATATGCATGGTCCAGGGACTGGCACTATTAGGAGATGTGGCCTTGTTGGAGGAAGTGTGTCACTATGGGTGGGCTTTGAAGCTCTACCGAGTGCAGAAGAGACAGTCTTCTCCTGTTTTTCTTCACAACAAGATGTAGAACTCTCAGCTCCTGCAGTGCTATGCCTGCCTAGATGCTATCATGCTCCTGTGTTGGTGATAACGGAATGAACCTCTGAACCTGTAAGCCAGCCCCAATTCAATGCTGTCCCTTACAAAAGTTGCCTTAGTCATAGTGTCTCTTCACAGCAATGAAACCCTAACTAAGACAGTATCCTTTCTGTGGATAAGTCTATTGCGTTGGCTTATGGTAGCTGCTGAGGCTCTATGGGATCTGAGGAATGGTGTGTGGTAGGGCTCTAGACGATCACCCCTCCCAAGTCCTTTCATGATTTTTAAATACCATTGCTAGAACCAAACCACTGCCAAATGCCAGTGAACCTGGTGCTAGGTGAAAGAGTGAAATCAGGCAGTTGACCACAGATGTCATTTTAGCCAATGAAATGGGCACTTGCTATTTAACGTGACCCTAGAATCATCCTGGTTCTAGGCCTGACTGTGCCTCTTGGTTTCTAATCAAGTTCCCAGAGCCCAGAGGCCAGATCTACAAGGCTAGCTAGCATTCTTGGTTACGGTCTCACCTTGGTTTCTGAAAATAAAATGTTTAGACTTTTCTTCCTTCCTTCCTTCTTTCCTTCCTTCCTTTTCTTTCTTTCCCTTTCTTTTGTTTTCTTCCTTCCTTTCTTTCTCACAGTGAATGTGAACCTGTTCATTTGTAATATGATCCTCCATCCCTTCCATTTTGCTATCAAGATGACCAGGACCAAGCTGTGCATCAAGGGAGAGGGTAAGGTATCCCAAGCCTGCTGCTATGCAATGGGGTCTCAGTTAAGATGCTAATCCATAAACCGTGTCTGATGCACTACATGGAGGATTAGAGTGTGAGTGTAAAGGGCAGTGGCAGCTGCCACTTGGCCATATTGCCAGTGCTCCTGTATGTGAGGGTGTCTCCTGGAGGCCTCCCAGAATGCACTGCTCTCTGACCCAGGCTCACTTTTTTTCTCTGCAGAGTGGGACCCTAGTCTCCAGGACTTGATGCCAGTACCATCTTACACTATCCTTGCCCTCGCCTTAGATTAAATGACTGTCCAGGATGTTCTGGACCCCCACCTTTGTGATCAGGTTTAATCCTCAGCACATAGTGCAGCCCTGTGGTTATGTAGGACGAGAACACTAGGAAAGGAGACTATCCAAATGGCTGGCTTGTAGGGGCACATGTTCTGATCATCAGACTCCTTTTGCCAGGCACCATGAGTGATAGAAAACCTGAGTTCAGATGGGGCCTCTGCCAGCTCTGAGAAGAGGAATTAGGCCTAGGAGCAGGGGCTGCTCATCAGGATTTTGTATTAAATGAGGTGAGACATCAATTTACCTCACAGGTTTTCATGATTATCTTCTCAGGCAGAGCCTAACCAGAGGCTCTCAAGTGGGAAAACCCTAAAGCCAAAATTCTTTGAGTATTGATAGAATACCAAGAGGAAAATTCTATACCTGACCTCGTGTAGATGGGTCATAGTCAAAGCAGAGGTACCCACGGCCATGGCAACCACACCTATAAAGGCCTCTGAAGTTCTCTGGGAGCTTACTCGTAAGGTGAGAAGTTCAAGGTCAGCCTGGGCTCGATAGTTGAGAACCTGCCCCAAGAAACAAAATAATCCACAGCAAATAACAACACACTAAAAAGATGGCATAAAACAATCCTATGTCCATGCTGATGAGTGTGAAACACTTGGGTCCCACCCCCAATATCTCATTGTGTGTGCAAATATTCTAAAACCCAACAACAACCCTCATGCCCCAAATAAAACTAAAACTAAAACCCCGAGGCCTGAAACACTTCTGACCTCAAGCATTTTGGGATAGGAAGACCCACCCAGTTTCTTCATGGTGGTCTTTGGAGACTGTCTGATGGGAGTCGAGGAATGCATCTGTGTCCATGGTCCAGGGACCCTGGGACTGAGCCTCTGATTCCAGTCATTCTGATGCTTCCTAACCAAGGCAACCTCCAGGGCAGAGCAGCAGCCAAGAAGGGGATTTCATAAGATAGGCAATCAGGACCTGGTGATTGATGAGATGGGTCAGTAGTGGACAGGAAGGAGTCAGTGTTTGTATAGCAGCGCACAGAGTACTCTAGCTTCATTCTATTGCTTGGGCAAGTTGTAGGTGGTCCTACAACTCTTCATATTTTGATATTAATCCCACTTCGCCAAGAAGGACTGCCTAGTCACATACTCATGAAGGTGACTTTATCTGAGCCTCTCCATTTTAATTAGTAAAATAAAGGTGAGAGTCTGTGATTAGGCAGGAAAGGGAGGTGGAGAGAGAGGGTCAGAGGACAGAGGAGGAGGAAAGAGGAGTTCCGAGATGGAACCCGGGAAGGATGAATTAGATCCAGGTGGGCTTTATTGGCATTAAGTAGCTATGAACATTTAAGGATTTTATAGGTCTAATATCTCATGTAGAAGGGCAGTTTGTATCTTTGTCCATTTGATGTAATCTTATTGTGAAGAGGGTTTATGGATTGAGAATTGAATATATAAACCTGTATGGAATGCTATCAGGTCTTAAGGTTGTGTTTGTGTTGGGATTTGGAGTAAAGAAACACCCCGGGATGGAGGCAGTAGGGCAGGTGGAGTGAATCACCAGGGAAGAGAGTCGTGCAGACAGAGTGAGACCCTGGGGGCAACTTGGACCGAGTGACAGAGTCCATGCACCTGACTCCATATTAATAATACAAAGGGTTTATTTGCCTCACACTTCCAAGTCACAGTCCTTCACTGAGGGAAGTCAGGTCAGGAGCTCAAGTAGAAACTGAAGAAGAAATGGCACTGACCACACTGGGGTGGGTTATTCTATCAACCATGAGTCAAGACCATCTCTCACAGACATGGGTCAGGCCAATCTGATCTGAGAAATTTCGAAGGGTCTCCTCCTGCCGGATACTCTAGGTTATATCAAGTGGACAGTAAAACCTGACTAGCACATTTGGGGACAGGGTGTGGAAGGGGGGCTGCTACAGTCAGCACAGTGATCCAGAAAGGCTAATGCTACCACCAAGACAGTGCAGCTGGACCCAGAGTGATTTGTCCATCTACTTAACATATTTTCCTTCAGAGTCAGCCATTGACCTAGGCTCCTGTGGAGGACACTCCCTTTGCATTTTTACTGTGGGTGGTATCTTCTTAGCTATCACCTGCTTCCTTCCTTTAACGTTTCCATTGATATTAATTATCAGTGATCAATCACAAACAACAGAGTCTGTGACTGGAATGTCATTTCCACTAAAGCCAAAGAAGGTTAACGGACACCTTTCTGCTAGCTCAGGGTCTCTGTGCCACAGGGGCACAGCCAAAGGAGACTGAGACATTCTTGCCTCTTTGCTCACCTTTCCTTCCCGCCCAGCACATGCCAGATGCTGTGGCTCAGAGGTGGCATTGTGCCGATCTTGGCCTGGGTAAGGGAGGAAGTTGCATCTCATGAGGGGAAGAGGAGTCCCCCTCCTTTCTACAGAGGAGGGTGTGAGACTGACAGAAAAGGGGAAACCTCAGAAGCCACTGATCTTGTGTCTGACTGTAGCTATCAGTGGTAACCATCAGAATGTGGGGAGGCGGCAGCCACACCCATTAGCTACATGATGCTTGGGTGTCACTGATGTCATTTTGTATCTCTGATGTCATTTGTTTTTTTTAAAACAGTTTTTTCCTTACAACTTTATTTTTAAAAAATTAGAAATACAGGTACAGATTATTAAAAGCATTTTAGCATAAAACTATATGAATATATTTTTGTCAGTACTTGATTTTTTTTAAAGGTTTGATAGTAGGCATTGAAATCTTACCATAAGCATGTTTATCCTTTGAGTAGAGGAAAGCTACTGATTTGTTTGAGTTAATTTTATATCCAGCCACTTTGCTGAACGTGTTCATCAGCTGTAAAAGTCCTCTGGTGGAATTTTTGGGGCCACTTACATATACTATCATGTCATCTGCAAATAGTGATATTTTTACTTCTTCCTTTCCGATTTGAATCCCTTTGATTTTCTTTTGCTGTCTAATTGCTCCGGTCAGGACTTCCAGTACTATGTTGAATAGGCAGGGGGAGAGTGGGCAGCCTTGTCTAGTCCCTGATTTTAGTGGGATTGCTTCAAGTTTCTCACAGTTTAGTTTGATGTTGGCTATTGGTTTGCTGTATATTGCTTTTATTATGTTTAGGTATGGGCCTTGGATTTCTGTTCTTTCCAAGACTTTTAACATAAAGGGGTGTTGAATTTGTCAAATGCATTCTCAGCATCTAGTGAGATGATCATGTGTTTTTTTTTTTTCTGTTTGTTTTGTCTTTTACTTTGTTTATATGGTGGATTACATTGATGGATTTCCATATATTAAACCATCCCTGCATCACAGAGATGAAGCCTACTTGATCATGGTCAATGATTGTTTTGATGTGTTCTTGGATTCGGTTTGCAAGGATTTTATTGAGTATTTTTGCATTAAGTGAGATTGGTCTGAAGTTCTCTTTCCTTGTAGGGTCTTTGTGTGATTTAGGAAAGAGGGTGGCCTCAAAAAATGAGTTAGGTAGTGTTCCATCTGATTCTATTTTGTGGAATAGTTTGGAGAGTATTGGTATTAGGTCGTCAATAAATGTCTGATAGAATTCTGCACTGAACCCATCTGGACCTGGGCTTTTTTTTTTTTTTTTGTGAGGCTTTTGATGACTGCTTCTATTTCTTTAGGTGTTATGGCATTGTTTAGATGGTTTATCTGATCCTGATTTAACTTTGGTATGTGGTATCTGTCTAGAAATTTATTCACTTACTCCAGATTTCCCAGTTTTGTTGAGTATAGGCTTTTGTAGTAGGATCTGATGATTTCTTCAATTTCATCGGTTTCTGTTGTCATGTCTCCCCTTTCATTTCTGATTTTGTTAATTTGGATACTCCATCTTTGTCCTTTAGTTAGTCTGGCTAAGAGTTTATCAATCTTGTTAATTTTCTCAAAGAACCAGCTCCTGGTTTTGTTAATTCTTTGTATGGTTCTTTTTGTTTCTTCTTGGTTAATTTCTGCTCTGAGTTTGATTATTTCCTGCTGTCTACTCCTCTTGGGTGTATCTGCTTCTTTTTCTTGTAGTGTTTTCAGCTGTACTGTCAAGTTGCTAGTGTATGCTCTCTTCAGTTTCATTTTGGAGGCACTCAGAGCTATACGTTTTCCTCTTAGTACTGCTTTCATTACATCCCATAGGTTTAGGTATGTTGTGCTTTCATTTTCATTAAATTCTAGAAAAGCCCTAATTTATTTCTTTTTTTCTTCTTTGACCATGATATCATTGAGTAGAACATTGTTCAGCTTCCATGTGTATGTGGGCTTTTTGTTGTATTTGTTGTTATTAAAGGCCAGCCTTAGTCCATGGTGGTCTAATAGGATGCATGGGAGTATTTCAATCTTCTTATATCTATTGAAGCTTGTTTTGTGACTGACTATATAGTTAATTTTGGAAAAGGTGCCATGAGGTGCTGAGAAGAAGTTGTATTCTTTTGTTTTATGATGAAATGTTCTGTATATGTCTGTTAATTCCAATTGGTTCATAACCTCTGTTATTTCATTGTGTCTCTGTTTAGTTTCTGCTTCCATGATCTGTCCATTGATGAGAGTAGGGTGTTGAAGTCTCCCACTATTATTGTGTGTGGTGCATTGTATGTTTTGATCTTTAGTAGGGTTTCTTTTATGAATATGGGTGCTCTTGAATTTGGAGCATATATGTTTAGGATTGAGAATTCATCCTGGTAAATTTTTCCTCTAATGAGTAAAAATGTTCTTCCTTATCTTTTTTGATAAATTTTGGTTGAAAAATCTACTTCATTCGATATTAGAATGGCTACTCTAGCTTGTTTCTTGGGGCCATTTGCTTGGAAGGTTTTTTTCAGCCTTTTACTTTGAGATAGTATCTGTCTTTGTCTCTAAGAGGAGTTTCCTATATGCAGCAAAATGCTGGATTCTGTTTATGTATCCAGTCTGATAGTCTATGTCTCTTTATTGGGGAACTGAGTCCATTTATGTTAAAAGATATTAAGGAATAGTTATTGTTGTTTCCTGCTATTTTTGCTGTTAGAGGTAGAATTATGTCTGTGTGTCTTTCTTCTTTTGGTTTTCTTGCTTTTTCTAGGGTGTAGTTTTCCTCCTTGTGTTGGGTTTTCCATCTATTATTCTTTGTAGGGCTGGATTTATGTTCAGATATTGTGCAAATTTAGTTTTGTCCTGGAATATCTTGGTCTCTTCATCTATGGTGATTGAGAGTTTTACTGGATATAGTAACCTGGGCTGACATTTGTGTTCTCTTAGAGTCTGTATGATGTTTGTTCAGGATCTTCTAGCTTTCATAGTTTTGGTTGAGAAGTCTGGTGTAATTCTGATTGGTCTGCCTTTATATGTTACATGTCTTTTTTCCCTTACTGCTTTTAGTATTCTTTCTTTGTTTTGAATATTTGGTGTTTTGACTATTATGTATCAGGAAGAATTTCTTTTCTGGTCCAATCTACTTGGAGTTTTGTAGGCTTTTTTAATGCTCATGGTCATCTCATTCTTAAGGGTAGGGAAATTTTCTTCTATGATTTTGTTGAAGATATTTACTATGCCTTTTAGTTGATAATCTTTGCACTCTTCTATTCCTATCATCCTTAAGTTTGGTCTTCTCATTGTGTCCCGGATTTCCTGGACATTTTGAGTTAAGGGTTTTTTGGTTTTTGCATCTTCTATGACTATTTTATCTATGTTTCTTATGTTGTCTTCAGCCCCTGAGATTCTCTCTTCCATCATTTTTAGTCTTTTGGTGATGCTTGCATCTGTGACTCCTGATTTCTTTTTTAGGTTTTCTATCTCCAGGGTTGTCTCTTTTTTGTTTTCTTTATTGTTTCTATTTCCATTTTCAATTCCTTCCCGTTTGGTTGTGTTTTCCTGTAGTTCTTTGAGTGAATTTTTGTGTTTCCTCTTCAAGAGCTTCTATTTGTTTATGTGTGTTCTCCTGTAGTTGTTTAAGAGAGTTATTCATGCACTTCTCCAAGATCTCTATCATCATCATGAAGTATGATTTCAAGTCTTAATTGTGTTTTTCTGGAGTGTTTGGCAATACACTACTTGTTATGGTGGGAGTGCTGGGTTCTGATGTTTCCATTTCTTAAGTTCTTTCCCTTTCCTCTTGTCATCTTGTTATCTGTGATGAGTGTTCAGTTTTTTGTGGGAAAGCAGTGAGTTCTGATGGCAGTGACTCAGTTCTGTCTTTGTGGGCTCAGGTGTGGGAGCTCTTGTGAGGTTGATCTGGGAGCTCAGCCCTCTGCCCACTGGTCCTGAGTACTACTGGAGGGGACCTGGCTTTTTCTCTAGGCCAAAAAGACCCTTTTCCAGTGAGCACAGAACTCTCTGCTCTCTGAGAACTCCCGGTGTGCCCTCCCTGTGCCTATGTGCCAGGCTTACCTCTGGTCCAGGTGTAAAAACGCCTGTGGAGCTGATCTTTGAGCACCGCCTTCCCCAGGCAGATCACGATTCTCTCTGACAGAGGCCCGGCCCTTACTGTGGGCCGGAAAGGAACCTTTGCCACAAGCACTGCCAAGCACTCTCTGAGCTCTGGGTACTCACAGCACAATTTTACCAGGCCTGTGCCCCAGGTTCTCTGTTGGTCCAGGTGGAAAAGCCTCTTGGTGTCTCAAGCCTCATTTCCTTATCTGCAAAAGTGGATGACATGTTACCTACTTTATAAAGGCAGCATGTGAATTTCTATAGGATGCCAGCTACAACATGCTTGGCGCATCATAGGTCGATCATTTCTCCTGTCGATCATTCCACAGTTCTTAATTAGCAAGGACCTCCCCTTTCAGGAAGCTGAACTCTGCCCCTCTTGCTTGCATGAGAAACACCTAACCAGCTACCATGCTTTCATATTGGTAGGTCCTCTGAGCTCTATGGTATCTCATCCCATTGCTGTTCCATTAGTTAGAAAAACAATCCCATACTTAACATAGCAACTGTTGCCTGTGATCTTTTCAGGATAAGATTGAGTCTCAGGGTAGGGGTCTTCCTGTGTCAGCCCCTGTGTCCTTCAGAACTTGTTGAGGAATCAGTGACCCATGGAAAGAAGCCCACTCTCTTTTTGAGCTCTCTGTTAAAGATCAGAATTCGATTTCAGGCCCTCATCATTTCTTCCTTTCTATATTATGTGGGTAGACCTTTCTCATTTCAAAAGCCAATGCATTGATATAAGTGGGCTGTACCTGCACCACGTGGGAAGGAAAAAGTGACCACATTTTACCAAGAGAACAGAAGAGTTAAAAAGAACACCCAGACAAAAATGATTCAAATAACCCCCAGTGTCTGTGGTTACCATGTGCACTTACAATACATGCTCTCACAACCCCCCGAGATTCAGGGATAATTTTTATCCAAGCTCATTAGGCAAAAGAGAAAGTTAAAAATCAGTGGAGCATAGTGACTGGGGAAAATCCTACAATCAGGAAGTGACTCTGAAGGTTCTGCTACAGAGCCCAGGTCCAGGGTAAAATCCCTTGCACCTTGAATATTCTGGACACTCACGTGACTGAGAGTGGCAACTCCTGGGAAGGACAGATGTGAGACCTGAGCAAAATGGCTTATGAGACACTTCTAGGCATGGGACATGTGTTCCCAGTACTAGTCAAGGCTCCCTTTCTTTCTACCTACAGTGTTTTGTTCCCAGACCTCAATGAAGCTTGAAAGTAACTTTTCTATTAGCATGTATATGTTCCATAATTATCTTAATCTTTTTTTTTTCTGGGAACACTGGCTCCCCTTTGAGGCAGTGGTGCTGGTGAGAGGCCAGAGACACTTGTCTTAATTGCAGTAAAGTCGGTGAATAGCCAGCAATACACTTAGGGAAGGATCCCCAGGAATCAGAAACACCCAATAAGACAACGTTCAGGTTAGGTCTTAACGTTTTGCCACTCAGGCAGAAGGAATTCTGCTTGCTCAAGCAGGATGGGGTGGGAAGAGAGAGCGAGCCACTCCTCCCACCTGCTTTTTTGAGCCTCTCACAGGACATCTGTCTTGTTCTTATTTAGCTGCAGAGAGTATCTGTACCCCCCGCGCCACTGTGAATTCTTCCCAAGGCTGTGACAGGAGAGAAAGATCAGATGTCTTGTGGGCTATGTCTGTTGTGCAGTGCTGCCTCCCATTCGGGACGAAGCCAGGCCTCTATCCCTGCTACCTGATAGTTCAGAACAGCACCCAACCCCAGCAGTTTCTCCCAGCCTTCAGTTTTCTCTGTTTGATTCTGTTGACTCTGAAGACGTCTCAGGAGTCTGGGATCTGGATTAGAAATGAGACCTGAAAAATCACCAACGGTTTTCCACTCTCATAGCTCTTGATCCCTCGTATCTCACTGTGTAGGACCTCAGTCCTTCAGATGTACCCACGTGTGCACATACATCTGTTTGGCCCTCTGTGTCTGTTTTTGTAAAGGCAGGGGAATTATGACAAATACCACTTGTGTTTGTTTCTGGAGTCACTGAGACATTTCGTGTAAGCACTGTGTGTCACATGTCCACATAGAGTCTTCCTCAGTGTGCTCTGGGCTGAGATGGTGATGGTGATGGCAGTGATGACAGAGACACACTTAGGGTGTTCAAACTGGGGAAAGCTCGATGGCTACCACATGGCTGATCTTAAGTCATTCCTCTGTGCTCCCCCCACTCTGTCTCTGTCTCCCTCTGTCTCTTTCTTTCTCACTGTCTCTATCTGTGTGTGTCTCTCTGTATGCACACCCATGTATGGGGGTCAAAAGTCAACCCCTCTGTCTCTGTCTGTCTGTCTGTCTCTGTCTCTCTGTCTCTTTCTGTATGCCCATGCACATTTTTATTGGCCTGAAACTTACTGATTATGTTGGATAGATTGTACTGACAGTCCAGTGAGGCCCAGAGATGCACCCGCCTCTCTAATGTAGGCATTATAAGCGTGTGCTCTCATGCCTAGATTATTTTTTTAACCCATGTTTTGGGGATTGAACTCAGGTCCCCATGCTTGCATAGTTAGCATTTTACTGACTGAGCCATCTTCCCATCCCAGCCCTAAGCAGTTCCAGTCATTGAGTTACCCCATGCAGGTTCCCATTGGTTGCACCCTATGACTATGAAAGGGATGGTATTGGTTTGTGTATTGGGCAAATAGATCTGTCAGTTACAGAAGTGTTTATGGCTGGACTCTGCTTTCCCACAGAACAGTTGAGGCAGGATTGGCATAGTGCTTGAGGCAATGGACCCACTCAGCAGTGGCAAGCAATGGTACCTGAATGGATGAAAGCTACTGTCCTTTTAATCAATAGCAGAGACTAACAGCCCAGTGGGCCACTTCTAGAAGCCACAGGACAGCTTATGTGCAAGTCACCTCTTCTTCTCTGGTCCCAGAATGGTCCCAGAGTGGCATTGGAGATGGGAGTCTAGGGATGGTGATGCCACCAAAGAATGAAGCTCAAACCTGGAGGGGAACCCATGTCCCTTGGCAGGGAAGACAGATCACATGTCTCTGTAAAAGGCTAAGCTACAACCACCCTTCACTCTCCATCACAAAGCAACAAGTCTCCAAGGACAGTGTCTAAGTGCATGTGTTAAATCTCAAGGTTATTATATAATTAAAGAGTTTAATATCTTAAACAATAAAAATCCTATATTACTTACATACTTCCCCCTCTCCCATAGAGTATCAGGGAAGAGGTCGATGGAGAAGAGAAAGTGGGGAGCAGGTGAAGATGGAAATAAGAACAGAGAGGGAGTGTTCAAATATCACTTAATGCCTAAATGTCACGGGCTTAAAAAATTCAACAGAATTCTCATGCATTCTTTCCCACAGGGGGCTACTCTTTAAACAATGACCTTTATAAAAAAAAATCGAAGCAAACAAACAGCTCCAATGCTGGTGACATATGTCCTTTATCTGTGTGGACATTTCACTGCTCATAGCAGTGATGAATCTAATATTAGCCCAAATGGCCAGTATTTTGGACGGTGGTGGCTCTTGGGTGTCTCCCAGGTTTTTGAGGACCACATGTGTGGGAGTGATTGATTCAGCCCTGGATTCTTCTAAGATGAGATAGTTTCCATAGTTGCCATTTCCTGTGGTTGTAAAAATCCCACTTTGACCTTCTAGCTGCCATAAATGATTTCTAGACTCTGGAGGAAGGCAGGGCTGGCATGCAGAGCAATCTATAGGAGCACGTATCAATTAAAGCACAGGTGCTCACTCCCCGAAGATCACAAGGTGGGGGATCGGAAGCTGGCACCACCTGCTGAAAAGGGCAGGGGAAGGAACCTGAAGTCTGGAGGCAGGAAGTCATGCCTTGGGGGCCATAATAAACTCTCAGAGGGAGCCACCATGCCAGGGAAAAAATGTTTTCAGATGACAGCAAACAAAGGGGGGTGGTTTTGGGCAGGTTTTTGGGAAGAGCCATAGCTCTCCTGAGAGTCCCCAGGTCCTTTCTTAGGACCTTTCTAGGCTAGTCCATTGCAGGGTCAGCATGGCTGGGATTGTTTCGACAGCATTTTCATGTACTGAGCCTTGCCAAAGACAGAGGGCATTAATTGCTGAGGAGGATAAACCAGAAATTTATTTTCAGAACTCTGCTGCATCTTGGATGATTGCAAAGATCCCATTTCCAGTCCTTCATGTATCTCTGAAGACTCAGAGATAACAAACACCCATTTCAGCGTTAAGGGAAAGTTGACCTGCAAGCAGGTGCTTGTGCTGGCAGCCTCGGGTGCTTTCCTTTGATCCTATCTTGAATATATTGTCATAACTCTTATCTAGCAGCCCAGTGACCACTGCAAAGCCTAAAGGGCTAAGCCATTGTTCTTATATACTCAGCAATGCTTGGCTCACATGGCCATCCCCAACCCACCCAAATTTCTTTGTTCTCTTGGCTGCTAGAACACCTAGCATTTCCCCCCATCCCATGTGTGTGTGTGTGTGTGTGTGTGTGTGTGTGTGTGTGTGTGTGTGTGTGTGTCTGAGTGCCTGTGTAGGAGTAGGAAGAAGAGCAGCAGCCACAAAGGCATCTTCTGCAGGAGGACCTAATTGAGGCCTGCCTGAGAAACCAAGGATTGATGACGCAGACAATGCCAGCCAATTAGGAACTGCTGTTTAGAAGAGACGCTTTCTTGGGACCAATGGGTGCAGGGTTTAAAGGTGCTTGCAGCAGCATTTCTCACCTGCTCCTGGAGTCTGTACCACTGATTTAGCTTAGTGACACCTCGCCTCCAACCCCCAAGGGCAGGTAGGTCACAAGCAACATGTGTGTGCACCACCACAGCTTGTCATGTGTGCTGAGGATTTAAACTCAGGTTTTCATGCTTGTATAACTGGTACTTTACTGGCCCAGTCCTCTAGAAGGTAGTATTTTTCTCAGTGTTCCTATTCCTCCGTTATTTCTTTTCAGTGTTCCTTCCTGTATTCTCCAATGTGTTAACAGTGGAAGTTTCGGTAGCCGTTATACTGCCGAGCATAGTGATTGACACCTATAACCCCAGCTGTCAGGAGGCTACAGCAGGAAGATGGTGAATTCCAAGCTAGGTTAGGCTACGCTTGAAGATCCTATTGCAGCGATAAAAATGATTGTGTGTGTTCTTTACCTCATCCAGTCTTTGGTAATTTGATGCAGTGCTAAAGCTTTTAGGTCCATGATGGGTGGCAAAAAAAAAATCACTATATTGTTTGCTGAAATGGTTGGATAATCACCATTTCATATGGTTAACTTAAAGGCTCCGAAGTGCTAGTACTCATAAACTCTGGCTCCTTCATTTATTTCCCATCCACTTATATATACTTCGAGATATATATTTGATCTCTAAGATGTGTAGCTTGACCACAGCAAGTGTGACAATCCCGTGCCATTCCTATTCCAGAACCAAATCCACTTTTACCTTCGTGCCAACTTATTTCAGGCAGTAGCAACTCAATTGTTTGTGATGCTCTGTTACAAAATCCTTGGCATTGTTCTTGACTCCTCTGCCCCATGGTACCAAAATGCAAAATCCGTATGTAAACCCTAGCAACTCTAGTTGAGAAGACATCCAGTGCTTACAACATTGTCTTTGCCCTGTGTCAGCTCAAAGCAACATCCTCTGTTATTTTCTCCTTTCTTGGCTTGAAAGCAGCCAGCAGACTTGCACTACAAGGGTCTAGTTCAAGTCATTTTTTTTTTTTTTTTTTTTTTTGGCTGAGCACTCCCTCTGTCGCATGCACACCGCCCCCTTTCTCTTCCTGCTGTGGAAAGCCTTTGCTCAGAGTAACTTCTCTACACAGAGAGCCCCTCCTCTGGGCGGCTGCAGAATTCTCTTCCTCTATTTCAACATTGCTTCAACATCACTTTATAATGAGCCACCCCAGGACACCAATTTCAAGTGAAAGTCACCTCTCTGACCCTTTTGTGTTTGATCTTGTCTCCCTGGACTGCCAAGGGGGTGGGTCCTCTCTGTTAGGCTCATTTTCTGTAGCTCAATACCCAGAACAGTGTGCGGCACACAATGAAGCTCAACCCATCTGAATGAATAACGAAGTACCTGGACCAGCTCAGTGGGAGCAATAATGGGGCTCAAAGATGTCCATGGTTTCTCAGGAGAAAACAAAGAAGATAGCAGTCATCAGGGGAGGCAGCTGGCTCTCAGGGTGGCCACACTGTTACACTGGTACTCATGCTGTGGGACCAAATGTTTCTGTTCCCTTCAGAACACAACAGACTCCTTGCTGCAAGCAGTGGATAAATAAAGCTCTCACATATTGTCCTGGAGTTTGTGCTTCTTGAAGAGCGAGGCCGGTTAAGTGATTCTGGGAGCAAATTGAAAAGTAGACTCAGACAAGGGCTGAGAGAGTTAAGGCTTTAGGGAAAGGCTTCTCACTGGAAACGATGCTTGAGCAGAAATGAATGCAGAATAGCTTCTGGCCTTGGTTGTGGATAGATGTCACCATACTGCAGCTGGGGAAATCTCCAGGGGTCTGGTCTTCACTGGGCTCTCAAGTCATATGGCTACTTAAATAATCCTCCTCTCTCCTCTCAGTTTTCTCATATGGAATATGAGAAATTTAGACCTCCAAACTCCTTGATATTTCAGACTCTGATGACTAAGCTCTGAATCAGACTCTGGACCTGGACCTCTGGGCTACGTTCTCTCTTGCCTGGGGATGTGGCAATCTCCCTGTCATTTCTATTCTCCAAGGTATTTCCTTGCCATATATTTTGCCTTGTGTGTCTGTGTTCTTCACTAAGATTCTTGAAGCAGATACTTGGTTTTCTTTACATGAAAATCTCGCTTAGCTTCTAGGATAGGGCCTTGAACACAATGTGTTCAGCAAGAGTTTGCTGAATTGGTGGCGTGCTGTGGTTCAGGATGGAGAGGGGACTGGATTCTGGAGAAAATGTGGATTTGTCCTTCTTGTCCTCTGTAGGATAAACACAACAGTGCTATCCTGCTGTGGGAACAAGGGGCACACACTGGCACTGGGTTCTGAATAGAGGAAAGAGTGGACACAGAAGCCAGATAGGCCACTGGGCGCATTGTCAGCTGGGCAGCCTTCATCCCACCAGTAAACGTCTTTAATATTCAGTTACTTAATGTAGGTAAATGATACCCCTGCTCACCAGGGTAGCAGAAGTGTCTAGATGGAGTAACTCACATCAGGCTTCCACCAAAGGTCATGTTATATCCTTGACACATTGTGTTGGGAAACGTAGGAGATGCCAGAGATGGCAGGAGAGGTTTCTTGCTTTCTCCAGAGAGACTTTAAAGGCATGGGTCACTCTCTGGATCAGCTCTCCTGCTGGGACATTGGGCTTGACAACTTCCTCTCTGTTCTTTGCATTTATTCCTTCCTCTTGACCATCTCCATATAACACCATGAGACAGAAACTGCCATGTTTAAGATCACGAGGACTCAAGACCACAGATACAAGTGTACTCTGAGTCACCACATTTCTGGCTGCTAGGACTCTAGCCAGCCCTTGGTGTGTGTGGGGCCGGATCAAGGATCAGTGCATTGTGGGTGGACTTGGTGTTCTCTGCTGAAAGCCCCCAGGACAGATTCTAAACCAGGAAACCACATGCCGGGACTATGGCCAGGCAGTAAGCCCAACCTCAGGGCAATCCCTGGAAAAGAATGCAAACCAGGAAGGGAAATCTTCCAGGGAGAATGATCATTATGAATCAGTTGGAAACATCATGCTTCAAAGCAGAACCCAGGCCAGCGACAGCCCTTGGATCTTACATTCTTTCTGTCGGTGACCAGCTGCGTGGCTTTGACAAACCAATTGCTTTCTTCATGTGGCTTTCCTCCTCTGTCGATGGGGGCCAGAGCAGCCATCTGTAGAGCCGTTGATGAAACAGCCTGCACACTGGCTCATTACAGTCTGTATCAGATCTGCCTTTTCTGATCCAGCAGCTCAGCCAGGGGAGCCGTGCCGTGCCTCTTCAGAGACGAGAAAGCCTAGGTACAGGAATATGAAGCCTCATCTTCACAGGTGGATGAAGACACGGTTGTCTTTTTTTTTTTTTTTTTTTTGTCCCAAGTCTTACATGCACCGCAGTCATTGTAGGACTTACTGGAAATGGCAGAAATACAGAGCAGGCCTTCACGGGTCTCCCCCTGCCCACCTTGGCAAGCACTCTGTGGTGAGCTTCAGCAAAAGTGGGCTTCTCAAACTACTGCTAGCTTTGGTCTCTGTGGCTTGGTCCTCCTCAGTCACACCTTCTTGCCAAGTCCCCTCACAACCTACCATCAGTTGTGGAGTGAAGGTGGGAGGATACCCTTGAATGTCCCACTGGGGGTGACATGACCTTCTGTCCTTCTGAGTAGGTTATTCCTCCCCCTTTGGAGATGCTCCCATCGGGACTCTGTAAGCAGCACTTTTCCCAAATGTGCATGAGGTAAAACGGAAGAAACAGAGTGGGGGAGTGGGGGAGTAACTTTCTCTGGGTTACACAGCAAGTGGTCTCTATGGGCAGTCAGTGCTTTGGTGGCTGCCTTTAGCAGGGGACAGCAGAGGCAAGGATAAAGACCCAAACCCGTAGTAGACCTACCCATGAAGATTCCATGAAGATATGAATGGAGACGCCTCTACTTTGGCTTTGCCCATTAGCTGGTGGGTCCCATTATCATTGGGAAGTGTCAGCCTCAGTCACCCAGTTCCTATGAGCACTGTCTAGGGTGAAACAACATGTCCACCTCCCCCCTAATTCCCCTGCCCCTGAGCAATTGGCAGGGCTTGCTTCCTTAGGTTAACAGTGTAGGCTCCGGAGCTCAGGAGAACCTAGGGACCAGAATTACAGCCATGTTGAGTGTCTAGATGCTTCATGTAGTGCCTTGAGGTCACATCAGTGCTGCTATGGGCAGGGTAGGCATGTTTCCTACCATGCTCTGAGAAACAGCTTTGCAGGAGAAGGCCTCAAGTACCATGGGTGACAGGTATTGAGTACCAGGTCTGTGCTCTAGCTCAAGTCCTCTTAGCACCCGTCCAGATGATTTTGGCTTATAGCCAAGGGAGCTGATGTGCAGAGAGATGACTGGTCCAAGACCCTGCACTGTTTGTGGAAGTGGAGACCAGCAGCCCTGATGCCTAAACATGGTCTCTCCTGGTCAGCAGTGGGGTGAGTGATTGGGAAGAATAGGTTTGCATCTCTATTCTATTCTGAGCTGGTCTTAGGCAGAGTAGAGTCTGAGTTAACTCCTGGCCTCTCCTCCCAAGCTTTATACCATGGTAAAAGGATATTGAATGAAAGCCAGGAGGGCATCCTGCTATAGTGGGCACTGTGTAAGAGGAGGCAGTTTTTGCTAGGAGAGTTTTACAGGTTGAAGACAGAACAAGCTAGACACAGAGACCCAGGGAGCCAGAAGGTTAGAACATGTTGCCAAAGTTAGTACGAGGCCAAGCAGAGAAAGGCAGAGGCTGAGAGGGGAGCTAGATCGAACCAGTCAGCTTGGAGAGGAGTTTGAGCGAGCACAGCTCAGCTGAATGAGCCATCCAGAGTTCAGAAAGAACTAGAAAGGGTGAGCTTATTCAGCAGCAAGTCTTAGAGGCTGAAAACGTTCTAGGCCTAGATAAGATTATAAGGAGGCTAGAAGCTTCCAGGACCAGGCCTAGGCTAGCAGACTGGGGCAGTGAACTCAGATGACAATTTCATCAGGCGAATAGAAGTTACTTTTACAGGGCACCTTCTCGGGTCCTGGGCTGCTTGCTATTTTGAGCCTCTTGACCTTACGCCATTGTTTTGGACCCACTTATGGCCCCCTTTTCTTAAACTTCTCCACCGGCCCCATCCATGGGTTTCCACCTCGGAAAGGCCCTTCTGTCTAAATGCTTATCTGCTTCCTGTGGTTAGTTTGGGCAGATCTGTTGAGCACAGCTGAGTCACTGTCTCCTCCTTGGGTCCCACTGACTAAGTTCTTGGCTTTTTATGGTTCTCTTCCCATATCCAGGGAAGCCTCTCTTTTTCCACTCTGACCACCTGACCCCTTTGCCAGTGGCTCTGATGCAGGGCAACATTCACCCCAGGCTCCCTCTGAGCATTTGCAGTGCCAGGTACCTCCAGGAGGACGTCCAGACACAGTCTTATTTAACTCTTACATCCCTGTAAAATCAACATTGGTTTCAGCGCGAGTAACAGGAATGATTCTCAACCAGTGATTCGCGACCCATTTAGGGTATTAAACTTTTTACTAGAGACACCTATCAGTTCTCCTGCATATCAGATATTTATATTACAATTCATAACAGTAGCAAAACTAAGTGAAATTATTTTAAAGTAGCAGCAGAGAAATTTTATGGTTGGAGGGGCACACCGCAACTTGAGGAACTGTGATAAAGGGTTGCAGAATTCGGAAGGCGGGGCTCAGACTTCAGAGACAGTGATAGAAACCAGCCTTGACAGGCTGGGTAATAAGGGCTAAGATGGATGCAAGGGAAGGGAGGACCTTGGCTACTTAGAGAAAGGCTCTGAAGAAGGGTGGGACCCTCCTCTTCCCCAAGGCCACTAGGACTACATTGTATGAAGTTTAGCAAACTATAAAGAAGACAGATTCTTGAAGATTTTAGAGGCTTTGGAATCTCTAAGTTTTTGAGGCTCCATTGTCTATTTCAATGTCTAAAGAACAGCTCCTTTTCCTTCCTGTTGGGAACAAAATTTTGGGAGCACCTTCTTTGGGTTAGAGCTGAGAGTATCGTTACAGTTTCAGCCTGAAGTTTCCCAGTTTGGTATTTGTCTGTTGTAACTGGCTTTAGGCTCTGGCTTTGTGCTCTGCATTTGGGTTCACTGTGGTTGATCAGCCTCATCCGCATACTCCCACTGCTGTGAGCTGACCCACTATGTCTTTCCTGCCACCGTGGGACTGCAACTCTCTGAAACTGTCCGCTAGAATTAATCTTTCTCCCTTGAGTTATTTCTCTGCCCATTATATGGCCCCAGGGAAGCAAAGTAGCTAATACAACTCCTGTGTTATTTCACATTTGGGAGCATCTTTCCTTCTGATTCCCATTTTAGGCATGTTGGGGGGGGGGTCTGGAATTAACTCAGGGAGGGAGAACTTGGGGAGTGAGGCATACCCAGAATACCTCTACTGATACATAGTCATCTGTTGCAGGATATTTGATCACAGTGTGAACCCCAAGATTGTGTTATGGTGTGGCTCAGCCCTTAGCACACACCTTTAATCCTACACAATAAGGTGCTTCCTTCTTCAGTTTGTAGAAGGAAGCACCACCCATGTTTGAAAGTGATGTCTAATTGAGAGGCAAAGTGATGAGTCATAGAAAGATCTGAGAAAATAGGATGTGCCCAAGTCTCATGAAAACCAAGAGAGGACACGTCAGAGAGAGTGAAGCAGAGAAACAAAGGAAGCAAGTGGAAATTTTTAGCTGGAAGGTTGTACAGAGACAGATTGCAGGGGGGGGGGGAGGGAGGGAGAGAGATAGAGAGAGAACAAGCTAGACACACAGGTGGGGACAGAATGAGGCAGAGAATAAAAACGAACCAAAAGATTCGAACATTTCGCCTAAGTTAGTAAGAGACCAAGCAGAACAAGTTAGAGAAGGAGAAAAACATTGACTTTTACACTTATCGGGTTTTACCTTTTACTGAAAGAAGAGCTAGTACCCCCTCCCCCCATCCATTTTTTTTTCTCCAGGTAAAACCGTTTTATTCTTTTGAAATCTTTCTTTGTTATTAGGGCTTTGTGAATGCATTCCCTATGTCTGTGAAGCTGTTCGAGACGCTAATCGAGGAGGCACAGATGGAAGAGAGTTGTTAGCTGCTAGAAGGAATTAACATACATTTCATGTGTGCCCAGCGTAGATTAGATTGATGTTATCTGTACATTTTGAGGTTTCTTTGATGAGTTCAATAATCTGGCAGTTGAAAGTTAAGAGTTTGTCGTTCTTGCTACTTAAGGGCCCATGCTTTCTTGGAGTATAGTTCTGCTGCTGACGTTGAAGGTTTTATCTTTAATATATCCCTGAAGCAATTGACCTCAAGACCAAATGATGTTGTATTTTTGTCAAGACAGTCTCATGGCATCTTGTTGACTTTTATTAGATCTGATTATTTTAAGAAATGTCAGTTTTTATTAAAACAGCCCAGCTTGTTTTTTCGTCTTCTTCTTGAGACTACACAACTGTCCCTACTTGCCTTCAAACTCTCTGGTGCTGTTTTCCAGGAACCTGTGATCATATCTAATCAAGTGTTTAAAATCTTTTGACATTTTTGACAAGTCTCTAAAATCAATGTCTAAATTAAGTCTTTGGGAAAAAAAAAAGCAACCCAAAACCTCAAATTAACTTTGCGAGTTTCCAGAAATGTCCTTGTAATATCTTAAAAAGAATTTATTTTCTCTCTTTATCAAAAGAGAAATGTTTAAGCCAAGAGGGCTTCTTCTGTGGTCTGTACTATGTGGTAGGCAGCGTCAGAGGATGTGTGGTGCAGGTCTTCTTTCTTTACATTGTGTTAATATTTGATGTGTGTTCCTTGATACATAAACATTTTAGAAGACTGACGTATCCTAGAATAATGTTATCATTCATGATTCTAATCAACATGTGAAATGTTTATCACTCCATTAATTAACCCGCCTTGCTCAATACAAACTTGAAAGAGATTCATGGGAAAGAGTTCAACACATACTGCTTTCTGATCCTTTTTAAGAGTGTGCTCCTGGATTGGATAAGGATTTCTGAAATTCTAATAAAAAACTGGTGAGTTCATAAAACTATCAAATGGAATGGGACGCAAAACAAAGCTTTGAGGTCGCATGGATCCGAATTCACCTATGAGAAGGGTTATAATTCTTCAGATCTTTAAAAAAGAAAAGGTTGCTGGTTCTGTGTTTCACTTCCTAGGTTTGTTTTTATCATATATATATGTGTGTGTGTGTGTGTGTGTGTGTGTGTGTGTGTGTGTGTGTGTGTATGTGTGTGTGTATTTCCATGTGTGGGTATTTCCCACCTGTGTGCAGGTGCCCAAGGAGGCTAAAAGAGAAAATCAGATACCCTGGAGCTGGAGTTAGAGGTGTTAAATATAAGCGGTCCAATGCGAGTGCCGAAACCCAACTCTAGCACTTGGGAAGAGAAACAAAAGCTCTTAAACACTGAGCCATCTCTCCAGACAAAATACATGGTTTGTTGTTTGTAAGGAAAAAAAAATGCATCTTTTCTTCCCACATGATCAGTCGAGAACTGGGAAACCTTTCTCACATACTTTTATTACAGTGCTGGTCTCTGTAGTGAACTTCTCCAGGCCCTACCAGGACACAACACTGTGAGTCACTGCAGGAACAGCCTTTAAAAATTAATGTTATCTAATAAAGCCAATAAAGGCCCTTGCATCCTACCAAAGCTCTGACTACCATATTTTAAAATACACAAAGAATTAGTGGCCTCATGAAAGTGCCACACGTAATCAGGCCAAACTTAATGAAACTATATTTTTTAAAAGAAACATAGCCACAAGGGCTGGAGAGCTGGTTCAGTACTGTGCAGAGCACTTGCTGCTCTTTCAAAATACTGGAGTTTGGTTCCTAGCACCCATGTTAGGTGGCTCACAACTGCTCGAAACTTGGTTAAGGGAATTTCTTCTGACCTCTGGAAGCACACACACACACACACACACACACACACACACACACACACACACACACACACAGAGAGAGAGAGAGAGAGAGAGAGAGAGAGAGAGTGAGAGAGAGAGAATCCTAAAAGTTATAACCATAATTATATTTGAACAAATAGGTTAGATTCTAAAAGATTGTACTAACACTGAACAGTAGAACAGTACTGCTTTTTATATATAATTTGACCGAATTCTATTTTTCTCTAGTTTCACTATAACTCTACAAACTATTCTTTCTCTATGCCCCTAACACTGGAACTGGATGGCTTTAAGGATCAAAAATTTAGACACAATGGCTGGTGCATGGTCAGCCTTCATGTCTGTTGGGTGATTTGTATTGTCGCCCATAGCCTGAGATCCTCAACTTCCTTTACCACCCTCCATCCAAGCTGTTTTCAATGCATCTCAAGACTCAAGGGCCAGCTTTGCTCTTTGCTCCACGTCTTGAATGTACTTTTCTTTTGTTTTCTGAGAATGATGCCTTGGGTTTTCTTCAGGCAACAACAGTTGGCCGCAATGGTACCCTTAAAACAGCAGTGCCTGGTGCTTTTGCAAAAGTCTTGGGCTTTAATCAATAAACACATCTTCGTGTAAGTTAATTATATAATGTTGCCTCAAGTTTAGAGGATATTAAAGAACACATGCAAATCCTTCATCAGATAGGCTCTGCCTCTTCCCTTTATTTAATCACTTAAAGATGGCTCCAGGGAATCTCGGCTCTGGGAGTTTTCATCTTTGACTAACTTTCTTGAGGCCAATGCTATGGTCCCTTGGATGTTTGTGCTCTCAAGTGTTCTAACAATCTAACAACTTCCCAGCAGCCTCTCGCCTATAAGATGATTGACATCAGGACGGGAGAGGCTGGGCCACGCAAGAACTGATCACTCACAGCCCAACGTAGAGTTCCAGTGAGGTTGGCATGAGCATGAACTGGTTCTAGAAACTATCAGCAATAACTATAATATATTAAGTATAATAAGTATAAAATATAATAAGTATAGCTGCACTGTTTGCTCACCATCTCAGCTGCTTAGGAAGGGGAATAAAAGAGAAGAATTATGAACCAGGTAACCAGGACTAGCCACAAAGACTCTCCAAGCAGACAAAATCCTTAGGTCTTAAGTAAATCTTTCTGCTTGAACTGTGAACACAAGCAAACCTTAACTTGGGTCATTTCACATAAAGACTTAAAGTCAGAAATAAAAATTAACCTCAGCCTACCATAGGCAGCCAAGGAGCAAATGATTACACGGCTAGGACTTCAAACAATGCAAGCTAAAGAAAGCAATTTTGTAACAGCAAACACCCAAGTCTTTTTCACATTTGCTTCTGTGTTTCTCCCATCACTGCTTGCCTTAGAGGCTTTCTCACTGAAGCGCCACTGAAGCGCCAAACCTCCTTTGTTGGCTTAATTGCTTCTTACTGGGTGCTTTTAAAATCTGATTATGACATAGCTTGTTATTTTACCAAGTAGCAGATAGTCAATGTTCAATTTGGGCAATTCCATTTATTTTACAATATTATCCAGATGTATCTACACATACACACATAGATATACTCCTACTAATACGTGCTCAGCAACAGCCTCAGGTAAGCATATTCTGCACTATGTGTGCCCGTGGATGCACATATGTGCCTGTGCCTGTATGCTTGTGTATGAATGTGTGTGTGCATGTGTGTGGGTGTGATTTGAGGAAAACACTTGGAAGCCTGTGCCTCAGAAGAGAGATTGTCCTAATGATCAGTGCATGTATATTCAAACACTGTTTATATTTATTGTATCAGCTTTCTGTAACTATATAATTACTTGAGACAATTTATAAAGAGAAAAACTTGATTTTTGGATCTGTTGCATTAACTTTTTCTGGGGATATGTAGTAACATCTAATCACCCTAGGTGGACACCAGTGACAGACCAAGGTATGGTTCACCAAAGTCCAGCTTGGTAGGACTTGAGTTTATTGGGCTTTCTTATAGAGTATGAGCAAGGAGTTCCTTATAGAAGTGTGGCTGATTTCCCAATCACTTCAACATCATAAAGCTCCACTCTATCAAGGGTGGTGACCTCATGGAAATTACACCATAGTGCCCCATTTTTGATTAACCTTCTTTTCATATCATCTCCCAAGATTGTCTGCATCTGGGGTAGGTAAAGATAGGGCAATAGTTGGAGTTTCAGGTTCGAGTCTCCTGGATCTTCTTTCCTCTATTTAATAAGGAGTAGTAATGGCTCTATTGCCATTACGGTCGATATGGCTACCATCATATTTCTGCTCTAGTTACCATAGCTACTAGGGCAATTTCAAGATGGCATCTTGTTGTGACAAGAGGCTTCTACCCTAAAGGCTTACACTTTGGAAGTCTAGGCCATACTTGCTTGGCTTGATTATTTTGGGTGAGACATCATGGATACACACACACACACACACACACACACACACACACACACACACACACACAGAGAGAGAGAGAGAGAGAGAGAGAGAGAGAGAGAGAGAGAGAGAGAGAGGATACAGACAAAGAGACAGAACAAAGAGAGACCTGAGTCTTGTGGCCTTTTTTAAGAACATGCTCCATAATAAACTATCACACCTCTTAAAAGCTCTACCTCTTTCCAGTACTGCCTCTCTGAATCAAGTCTCCAACACATGTCACTTTGGGAGACATTTAAAATGCATGCCATAGCTCTCATTGAAAATGGATTTTTTTGCAGTGCATTTTGGTCAGCTATATCTTTGGATGAAGTGGATCTGAGAGTTCCAAAAAGGAAACTTAAGCCAATAATGGGATGCAGTTACATGCTCATTAAGTAACCAAAGGACAAGGAGAATGGCAATGGCAAACACTGGAGACTCAGCTGTGTAAGTCAGGATATGAACAGAGCTGGTCCAGTTTTGTGTGCTCCAGCAATCAGGGGTGGGTTCATGTCCTCTTCTAACATTACTTTCCTTCTGGAAAGTTAATTTAAAGAAAACCATCACACATAGAAAATGAGGCTTGCAAAAGGTAGTCATAACAGCGTTATTTGGAAATAACCAGCTAAATGTCTATAATTAGACACATAAATATCTAATACCCAGCATCTAAACAACCAACTAAGTATCTATAATTAGATTTTGTCGGCCCTGTTTGATGAAATATCTTTTCAGTCATCACCATGGCAATTATGGAAATTAAGGAGCATCACAGAAAACATTTACAATATAGCAGTGGATAAAAAGAGCACAGGAATCAGTTCAGGATGATGGGGGCAGCGGAAAGATGCTCCTACAAAGAGCGAGGCAGTGGCAGGTGAGAACTGGTTCTCTGAAGTGCTGTCACAATTGTTGATTTGCCATTTGCATTTTCTTTCATGTTATCATGAAAAATTCCAACTCCAAAGGCAATATGCAATATCAAAGGGAAGGCAAACCCAAGCCAGCTTGCTCACTACACTGGAGTCTGCCCTACCTACGAGTGTCATGGAGCAAGAACTACCAGTGTGTGAAGGGTTGCATTGATATCTACTATAATGTGTACCTTTGACATTATGAGCTTCCCAAACTTAGCCAACAGGAGTGTGTGTGTGTGTGTGTGTGTGTGTGTGTGTGTGTGTGAGAGAGAGAGAGAGAGAGAGAGAGAGAGAGAGAGGGAGAGAGAGAGAGAGAGAGAGAGAAAGTGGGGGAGGGTGGTCGTGGTGGTGGGAGGAGTTATCGTGGAGGTCAGAGATAGACTTCAAGTGTCTTCCCTTGATTGCTCCCTACCTTATGTTTTGAGACAGGGTGTAGCAATGAAACTGTTGCTCATTGCTTTAGTTAGGCTGGCTAATGGGCCCCAGAGACCCATCTACCCCTAACACCCCCTGTGCTGAGTTACAGACACATGCCACAATGCAAGACTATTTTATACGGGTGCTGATGATTTGAGCTTAGGTCCTTATGCTTCTATGGCAGGCAGTTTTACAGCTGAGCTATCTTCTAGCCTCTGTCTGCAAATCTTAAATGACAAAGTACACAACGGCCCCTGTGTGGCAGGCCAGAGCCTCATGCAGTCATTCATCTAGATGCCAGTATAGAATACCTGCAGATAATTTTTGTTTCTTCATCTTCCGCACTGAGGATGACACGTTTCCAGAAACAAGATTTTCTCCTAGAAGCTAAGATTCTGGACTTGTGTCCCGGTGAATTATTGCTGTGATCTTTGGCCCCCAGATAGTTATTACTCATTGAGAACTCAGTGTACAGGACTATACAAGGAATCTCCAAGTTTCGGAAAAAAAGGAATAGACTGGTGGAAGAGTTCATAAAGAGATGATGGATTTCTGATCCCAGGTTCATGACTCAGTTGGTCCCAAGGCCAACAGCTTGCATTTCTGCCTGGTCCTCAGGAGATATAGTGGCTGCTGGCATAACATTGGCATCTACTGGTCCACGGATGGGATCTTGTTGCTCATAGCAACTCTGCAAATGCGGCGCCCTCAGCTCTTCGTAACCAGAGAACAGAGCATCAGCATGGGGTGAAAGGTCATTTATCTGTGTCCCCATCATTGTCCAGGAGAGGAGTGATAACATGATAAGAAGGAAAGGAGGCAATGACTGGGAAAGGAACAGTCTAGATGCTGAAGAGTCACCTGTATTCACTTGCACAGCTATGCAGGGGTGGAGAAGGGGTTTTTAGGTGACCACCTCCTTAGAAGATGAACTAATCTATCTCTGGAAGTCAGAGGCAGGTCCTCTGCCTCTTTGTTCCAGTCAGTGGGAAAGAGCTAACTTAGTTATAACCTGTGTGGCTCTTGCTGTCAGCAGGAACTCTCCGGCAAGGTGACAGACATGTGCCAGGAAGCACTCTGCAGACATACCAGTGTCAGCCCATCTCTCCCAGGCAAGGTGTACCCAGCCCAGCTAGAGAACAAGAAGCATGCAGAGAGGAAACCACAGTGTTTGATGAGGTCTTTCAGAGCCTCCTCCACTTTCTTGTGAGGCCCTGAGGGCAGGAGTGACTCAGCATCCTTTGGCTGAGCCCCTGGAAACCCAGGCAGCGTGTTGTGGGAACCGCAAGAGCTCTGAAGTCACATTTGAATCCCTGAGCTGCTCATTTGAAGCCCTGGAGGCCTCCCAGGCTTCTTCATCTGCAGTAGGGGGTGGGAGAGACTACCTTTCTTCATGGGATGGTCACAATACTGCTTAGAGTATAGTTTGGTACTTTTCAGACTTTTATGGAAGACTTTTAGGTGGCTCATTTTGACGTCTAAAAAGAGTGAAAACAGCTAGGACATTTTTGATGAAAAAAGCTAAAGGTTTTTGCTTCTACTTTTTAAAAGTCAGATGCTTAGCTCATCCTGAGAGGTGGCTGCAGAGCACAGGAGCTGGCCAAAGAGATGCAGGAGTGCAGTGTGAGTGTCCAGAAGCAGGGCCATGAGGTTGTCTTTCAGATCAAGTCAGGGAACAGAGAGACCATCCAAAACCTGGAAAAATGGTGGTGATCATATAAATGAAGGTCAAATTGGGTCCTTATAGTAACACACACACACACACACACACACACACACACACATGCATGCACACACATACACATTTATGAATGTGTCAGAATCTGGGGAGATTGGCTAGTGGTTAAAGACAGTTGCCGTACAAGCATGAGGTCCTGAGATGGGGAATCTCTGCGTCCCTGTAAAAAGCTGAGTGTGGTCACACAGTGTTTCTATACCCTAGTGCTGTAGGTGGGTGGGTCACCGGGTCTGCCTGCTGTCTGCCTGGTTTCATTCTCAAAGACCCTGCTTCTGTAATAAAATGAAGAATGACATAGGACAACACCCAAAGTCCTCTATTTTGGTCTCAGCATGGGTGTGCCTATGGCTGCATGCACAGCTGGTTCATGCGATGCTGCTGACCTAACCCAGAGCCTCCTGCACGACTGGCAGGCACTTGACCAACCGAGCGAGCAGCATAACCAGGCCTCATACTTGTATCTTTAAACAAGACACAGGAGTTCTGAGTTAACAGAAAAGATGGATACGAGTGTTGAGATTACGTTTCCTCTCTTCAAGGCTAACCGCATCAAGTCATAGATGAGAGAGCGCTCACCACATGTGTCCTAACAGGATTCGTGTTCAAGCATAGCAAGAGCCCTTTCTACCACGGGAGGCCACGTTCTTGTCTGGAATGACTCAGACTTTTCCTTTTCTAGGCCTCTAGCTTTGTGTGCAGGTAGTGGAACACTGCCAGGAACTGTGTGTGCCATGTCCCCGTAGAAGCTTTACAAGCACTCCAAGTTTCTGTCCATCCACTTTCTCATTGATCTGCTGGGCGGCTACATCCCAAACAGAAACCACCATTGCAGGCAGTGCCCAGGAGCTTGACAGGTGTGCAGCAAGAACCCGACTCCTTTCACCACGTGGAGTGAGAATACAATTGCCCAGAAGACTTGACAGCGACAAGGAAGTGGTTTTTGTTATAAATACCTGGTATTTTAGATTGCCTGTTACTATGGTAAAACCACACTATGGAGAAACGAATGTCCAGAAGTAGGTATCGCTGCAACCAGAGTAGGATGCCATGCTCTGAGGCCGAGTACCAGACAGCAGGTGGTTTTTAGAAGAACCTGTAAAAATGACAGTGCATTGTGAAAGATTTGAAAAAAAAATGCTATCATTTAGAAGTGAGAAGGCAAAACATTAAGATGAAATAAAGTGGTTGAATTTGTGGGTTTGAGAGAAGAAGGTTTTCAACAAGGTAGTTGTGAGGGTGAGTTGGTTGTGGCTAGCCTTGACAAAGGGGATACTACACAAAGGAGACAGTTCTGAGAGCCGGCACTTTTGCAAGCAGAACCGAGAAACAACTGAAAACCAAGAAAGGCTGGGTTGCACAGCGTTTAGAAATGTGATCTTCTCACCTTCTTATTCTTGCGGCATGTAAAATATTCTCAGGAAAAAATATGTGGCTTTAGGGCACAGAGTCAAAGTCATGGCCATTAATACTCAGCCCAGTGGCCAAGACCAAATCGTTCTGTTTGCCTCAGCAACCCTCTGATGACACTAAGGGGCTCTTGGGGGTCATGTTACATGCACTGCCACTTTTATAAACATTCAACAACAACCCACAAAAGGCCTCCCATGGAGCCTGTGAGACACAGCTGCTCATGGAAGGAGACGTTATAAAGCCCGATGCCATTCAATGACTTGGAGTTGCATCTAGAGAGTGTTGGCTTTTCTTCAGATGAGGCAGAGGCTTGGCTTCAGTTTGTACAATCATCTGCTGTCTGGTGCTTGGCCCCAAAGCCAAAGCTAGCATCTTACACCTTGGTTATAGCAATACCTACTTCTAGGAATTCATTCCTGCATGGCGTGGTTTTACTATAGCAGTAGGCAACCCAAAATGCCAGCTGTTTATAACAATAAGCATTTTCTTCTTGCCGTTAAGTCTGCCGGCCAACTGCATTTGTGCTCTAGGCAGCGAATGGGGTCAGGTCCTTGCGGCATGTCTGTTCATTTCTAGGCCCAGGTTGCAATGGCGGTTTCTCCTTAGGATAAATCCTCCCTCAAGTTGAGTTGGGATAGTGTTTATCTAACATGCTTGAAGCCCTGACTTTGAAAGTGAACAGTCCATGTGCAATTCCAGCTCTCATCACCAGAGGGGTAGCATTTGAAAATCACAAGTTCAAGGTCCGTTTTGGCCATATATGAAGTTCCAGACCAGCCTAATATATGTGATATTTTGATTAAGAACAAAACAAACACACAACAACAACAAACCAAAAAAGATTTTAAAAAAAGGGGGAGGGCTTCCCATGGAGCCTGTGTTCATGGAAGTTACTGACGGCATGCAGTGACTTGGGAGTGCATCTAGAGAGAGTTGGCTTTTCTTCAGGGCAGGTGAAGCCTTGGCTCCAGATGCTTCAAAACTAGCTTCCCAGAAAAGAACTTTGAGTTTGGGAAGATGCTGCCCACTTTGACTCAGTAAGATTGACACTTCATCATGCTGAAGTATCCTGATGCCTTGATCTTGACAGGCAGGAAAGGCCAATAAGATAAGCAGAATAGGAATACTCAGGGGACTTGTGACAATGAGCAAGAATGGAGGTACACAGAAAGGACACCTTAAGGGAGACTGAGCTACTGTCCAAGAGGGAATGCCCTGACGGGACAGCCTCCTGGTAGAAACAACAGTATGCACAGAGAACGCTTAGTCCTAATGTCAGATGTAGGTGTGAAAGGGGTTCTTAGACATCAGCTCACCCCTTTCTGGTTTTCCACACGAGTGAGCAGAAGCTGGAATCTGGAGAGTGACAGTTGCCCATCAGGTGAGTAGTACAGCCCACCCCAGAGATCAAGGATGTTCATCTCACTCCTATTGTCCTGGACCACAATCTGTCTTTCCATTAGCTCACCACCAAATCTACTTCCCCCATCGCTCCCGCCCAGGTATTGCAACCCACACAGGCACACGGCATTATCCCTTTGCCAGATGACGCCACTGGCATCTCATCAGGACTCCTGCTTGTGTGTATCTGGTTCTCCATCCTCTCTTGCTCTCCAAAATAATCCTTTTATCCTAAAATTCTGCCTTCTGTGCAGTTGAAAGAGTAATCTTATTTAGAAAGAAAGAAAGAAAGAAAGAAAGAAAGAAAGGAAGAAAGAAAGAGAAAGTGAATTTAGTCCACATCCTGACTAGATTTCATGGCTGAGCTTGTAGTACACAGAATGAAATGCAAGCCACCCCACCCCCTGCTCTTACAGCTCTCTATATGGTCCCCATTGCCTTGTCAGACTTCATTCTTCATCCTTATCTCCCCCACAGGCTTCAAAGTCTACCTGCACTGACTTTTCTTTTGGAACATTCCAGCGGGTCCCTGTAGCAGATTCGTCCAGTGCCAGCTCGTGCCCTTCAGCCATGTCCCCTATTTCATGTAAACCCCCTTTCCTTAAGCTACAGAAGACTGCTCTTCCCCCTGGGCAAGACCAGCCCCTTTCCTGGGAATGGATAACTCAGGTTTGTGCCCCCAGTGGGGCTGCCCACATAACATCCCTGTAAAGGCGTGCCCATTGATTCTCTCATTTCTTCTATAGCTCTCAGATGAACACTTTCATGGACCTCTTTGTCTAAGAATCTTACTCGGGGCATGGCATAAGCTGAGATACATTAGGCCTTTATGCTTGCTATTTTTGTTGCCTAGACTATTCGGCTCCTCCATTTTTCCGGCTTCTTGTCATTCAGCTCAGATGTAAGCTCTTTAATCTCCCCCTCTAGACATATCCTTTTGCTCTGCTTCTCTCATTGGCTCAGCCAATTGGAAATAATCTCATTTCTATATTAGCTTGCTTGACACTTAAGGCTTTCACACAGGTGTAAGCTCTGAGGACAAGCGTCCATTGCGTCTGGGTCCCCAACACATAGTGAGTATCCAGTAGCGATCTGCTGCTTTAATTAATGAGGGGTTCTTGCTGGGAGAGATGTCAGATTCTGCCTCGGGAGTGAGATTTATAGGAACCTCGAGAGTATCTGCATTTCTAATCAGCCCAGCAATTGCCGGCGTGTAAATGGATACTGTTTTGTGTTTTTGAGTGGCTGATTCTCTTTAGTGGGTTTAATCTGCCTCCAAGTACTTTAAAGTGCTCACAATTGCTCTACTAATTACAAAGCCCGATAAACTCTCCATTAAGGCATATCTTCTAAGTGCTTTCAACCGATAATACTGTTACCAGGAATTACATATGACGAAAGTAAGGGAAACACATTTATTTAATAACAGCTTAAATTATTTTTGTTGATGTGCCTCAGTGAGAATGCCCAGGATGCAAGCACCTGTTTACCTACAGACACAGGTGAGTCACTGGCCGAGGTGAGCCCAGGGTAAACCTCATCTTATGATTCAGTCTTGACCTACCCTGTGCTCACCTGACATAGATCTGCTCCATGTTGGGACTACTAATCTTTTGCATTTTCAGGGCTGTGGTGGGGAATAGGAGTCTACCTAGTAATGAGGCCATGCCCAGTCCGATAGGCTTCCTGGCTATTGGGGAAGAATATTATCTCTCTACTATATGCTGAGTTCTAGCTTGGGAATGCTTTTTTGCTCATGGCTTTAATTCAGACAGCTTGTGTGCCTTGCTAATGTTTGTGAACCTGGGTTTCCTCATTTGTAAAGCCCATTAACAAGAACAGTTTCATGTATTGTTCGGAGGCTCAAAGTTACACTAGTAACTACTGTACAAAAGGGACCAAAGAAGCCACAAATCATCTGGAACATGTAAATGATTCCTAGCCTTTCCTTCTTGTTTGGTTAGCCTTCTCTATTATGACTCTGAGGTTGTAACTCCGGAGCCCCATGAAAGGAACCAAATACTGTGGAAGAATACAAAAGGCATCCTTACGGAACTGGCAGTCACATAGAGCAGGCAGGAATTTCAAACTAGAAGACTATGTAGATGGGGAGAATGGCTGGACCCTGTGCGTGTGCGTGTGCGTGTGCGTGTGTGTGTGTGTGTGTGTGTGTGTGTGTGTGTGTGTGTATGTGATGGTCCAGTGTGTATATGTATGTCCTTAATCAATGTGTGCATGGGTGAGGTAGTGTCCATGTGAGTGAAAAGGTCCTTATATTGCTCAGTTTGTTTCAACCTGAAGCACAGCAGCTAAGGGCCCAGGCTCGGGATCCCCAACACAATGAACAGCTCTGGACAGAGCTCTATGAAGCAAGGTGCTCAGAGACAGGCCAGGCAAAGAAGTGGCTAAATTATACTCTAAGGCTGGATGCATATCAAATGAGGGAAGGGCAAAAGTTATCTGGCTTTCCGAGAGGAGTGAGGGAAGGTGGGTAGAGATGGGCCCAGGGAAGTGGTAATTTTGGCAAGAGGTTGTTGGGAGACTGGCAGCTGAATCAGTAAAGACTACCCTATTTGGGAGATTTCTATCGGCAGGTGTCTATGATAAGACCAAGGCGTGTCTGGCAGAACGGAGGTGAATTCATCTAGGGCGTGCACAGGAGGTCGCAGGTGGGATGGGATGTGGCCTAATTAGGACCTGTATCGAGGTTTGCTCTTAGGCTGGCATGCAGAAGCAAGTTGGCTGAGAGGAGGACAAAGCAGCTCAGAACTAGCACCGACTTAGAGCTTGCACTGGTATCCACCTCCCTTCCAGCGTCTACCTCATGATGTCAGATTCAGGTGGGAGGAGATATTTTTGATGGAGAGGAACTTTAGATGAAAGGACAGAGCCAAGGCTAGCAGGATGGCCGCAGCAGCTTTTCTCCACATCCCCTCTCTGCCCTCTTAAGCTTGCCCACCAACGGAAGCTCTGACCTTTCACTCTGCTGGTGGAAAAGAGCTAGGAGGATATGATTCAAATGCATGTGTGGGAAGTGAAATACACCACTCCCTCCCCCACACCCCCAACTCAGTCAGTAAATGTCTCGATGTCAAGGGCTTTGAAGGGATAAGATCACAGTGATGGGTTTTGGCACATCATCTCCCAAGACAGGAAGAGGGACATAGAATGCATGGCAGGGAATTCCAGGAAGTAATTTTCATTACTCCAATGAGATGAATGCCAGCTAACTGGAGGCAAAAACAGGGCAGAAAAACTTCACAATACACAAGCTGTTTCCAATGTCACCATCTTGGAATGTTTTAGTCATTGTCATTTTGCACTGGATTCTGAAAAGCTCATCCCAGTCAGGGACACAAGGTTGGTAGGATGCACAGCCACAAATCATGACTGTGTCTGAAGGGCAACAGCCCTTAGCTGTTCCCATATGAGCTCTGGTGCTCCCATATAATCTCTGGTGTTCCCATATAATCTCTGGTGCTCCCATATGATGTCCATTGCTCCCATATGAGCTCTGGTGCTCCCATATGAGCTCCATTGCTCCCATATGAGCTCCATTGCTCCCATATGAGCTCTGGTGCTCCTATAAGAACTCTGGTGCTACCGTGTAAACTTGGCCTTTGATTCTTGCCTGCTACTTGGGAAGTGCGGCTTGTCTACTGAAGCTGAGACACAAGATCCTGCAGATTCCTGACTGGCTTTTGAGAACAGCTATGGAGGTGCTGCAGGGAAAATGAGCTGCACAGGATTAGATAGGACAGGAGTCCAGCCTCCAGCCAGGGCCCGTGCCTTTGGCAGAACTCTCACATCATTTGCTGGGCAGAGGCCCTGTTAACCCAGTGTGCTCAGGACAACACAGAAATCTAGGCAGGCAAGCAGAACAGCAGGTGTTAGGGACTAGCAATCTGGATTAAAATGCAGTGATAGGGGCTGGGGATTAGGGTGAAGTTCAATGCTAGAGTACTTACTTGCCTAACTAACGTGTGCAAAGGCCTTGGGTTTGAGTTCTAGTACCACGTGAAAACAAAACAGTGGTGGAGCCCATGTCCAGTACTCCCTGCATCCCACAGGGACTGAGCCCAAGGGCTCTGACCTGGCCAGGGAGATTTCAGTTTTCCATGCCAGCTGAGCTCACTCCAGAACTCAGTTGTCCAGCCCTGGTGATAGAATTTCTCTGGGAATAAGCCAGGGCTGACAGACACTGACAAGTGGGTGTCTTTCCTAGGACCCCTTGGCACACTGGGCATAGGACATATTGGGAAATGAGCTGTGGGTTATGCCCTGTCCCAGTCTGCCCTACCTGCTCTCCCAGGGAGGAAAGGGACTTTCTCAAAGCTCCTGGGCCTGTCCCTCAACTAAAAGTGACCTTGCTGGTTTCAGTGGGCACACTGAAGTTAACTGCTGCTATTTCTTGTCCCCATGTTTCTGTTCTGAGGCTTGGACGTGCTCAAGATGGTCTCCTCGTTCCCTGAAAAGGTGGACCCTATGTTCTAGCCTCCAGATGGCTGTGGACATTCTGCAATGTTTCAGCACCCCGAGGGGTCCATTCCCATCCACCCCTTTCATCTCTATCCATAGCCAGTCTCTGCAGACATCATAACTCCTGAGGGGTTGAGAGGCTGAGCTATAGTTTGAGCTCTGTCACTGAGTCCTCATGTCCCTGCCATAACCAGGTTGCTCAACTCTTCTTGGGACTCATCCTGGCCTATGAAAATGAAATCCAGAAGAAAAGAGGACTGAGGTATTCCTGGAACCCAGCCTATATCCAGATAGGTGAAGCTTCAGAGACCCCTGAGTCCACAGGGACTTTGCAAGGGAATGCTTACAATGTGGAGTCTACTCCAGTATCCAGCTCACAAGGTACCCTGGGGTTCCCGATGTTCTGGGTATTGCTGCTACTTCTTCCCAGGGAGTAGAGGGATCTATGCATCCAGTACCCAGGAGCTGCCCTGTCAAGATTCTTTGTCCTTTATCGTTCTCAGAAAAGGAAGATTGGAGACTCCCAGTATGGCTGTTAAAATCTTTGGTCCCAACGTGGCTTAGTCAGGACTTGGGGACAGGAGTCTTCCCTTTCCTGGAAACTCAAAGAACAATTAGATGCCAAGCTCGGGGAAGATAGAAGTGCCACTCCATATTCAGAATACTCAGACATCCAACAGGTTTCAATCCCTGTCTTTTGATAAAAGCCTCCCAAATGGTCTCCTTGTGAGTTGAACATCCAGAACAAGAGTGGCTATGTAGACTAACCTTCCTCCCCTCTCCCTATTTCTTAGGAGGAAATTGAGGTTCAGTGAGAAGTGACTTGATTCTCACTTCTTTTACTTTTCTAGACACCAGTCCTCCTTTATTTCCTGTGGAATGTTTTCAGCATCTCTCTCACTGCTTCATTCTGTCCTGTCTTTAGCCTTTAGCCTGGGCCTTTAAGTTTACTCATGATGGAAGACATGCCTTGACCTGTGTAAACCATGGGTGACAGTCAGTAGGAATGAACCAGTCTTGTCAACATAATCTTGTGTAACCTGACTTGAGCCTCTCCCCATTCATTTTTAGAGCCTACCTCCACACTTGTGTCTTGACCTCACTGCTCTCATTTTTCCTTGAGAACTCTGCCAGGCATTGTTCTGAGAACCAGCCTTCAATACCACACCAAGCCTATAAGCAGGGAGAATTCATGTATCCATTTAGAGATGAGCTCAGAGCTTAGCCGAGGAGCCTGAACTAGCAGCCTACAGGTTGGCCTAGAACCTGCTCAAAACCACTACCTACCATGGCAGCTCCCAACTCTCTTCCCATCTGGGAACACCCCACATGCAACCTTCCAGGCCTAGGTAAAATACCACACTGCTACCTAAGGAGCCCTCAGCCTCTAGACTACACACTGATGGCAGCCTGTACCCAGCTGTTGTTTTGTGGGTTCTCTTTCTCCTAAATCTGCCCCTGGAGGGCAGATCTGTGATATAACCCCTTCTCTTGCCTCAGTAACCAAGTAGGAACTGTTAAACAATGGGTCTTTGGAAGATGCCTCCAGAGAGAATAGTGAAGCACCCACTAAATCTTGTTGTCACAGGGACCCTACACATGATATGTCGCCCACCCAGACACTGCAAGGTCTCCAGCAGTAGAATGTTGTATTAACAGTTGCAGTTTTGGAACCTAGCTCCTTATTCCGATTCCACAGCTGGCCACCTGTGTAACTCCTGTCCACCTACTAAGGTTTGAGGCCTCGGTGAGCACAAAATTCTTTCTTCTTACCTCCAGTAGCAGCTGCATCACACACATCAATGGCAAAGGGAGGTCTGACTAAGGTAGAAAGAACTCTGCTCACTAGAGCTCCTGGATTGGGTAGGACATAAAACCCCATGGAATCGAAACCTGTAGTTGCTGGTTCTGTCCAGGAGCTTGGGGTGGTATAGCCTGAAGTGAGTTGGTCATGTGAGACCAGGGGAAAGTTCTGAGCAGGAAGAGCAGAAGACATGACATCTGAAGAGAGGAAACTCAGTGAGCAGGGCCATCACTTCCCACTTTGGAAGTGCTGCCAAGACGTTTGTACTTCAACCTGAGCACAGCGGGCTGGGCTTTCAGGCTCAGAAGCACATGAAAGAACTGGTGATGGTCACTGTTGTGACAACCTCTGCCTGCCTATTGTAGCGAGAGACACTTCTGTGTCCTTTGTGCTATAGCTAAGCAGTAGACAGGAAAGGTCTCCTGTAAAAGAAAAAAAGAGTGGAAAAGCTAAAAACCACAGGAACAGGAAGTAAATAAGTCGGGGCTTGGGATTCTGTGGTGTGTGGGTGCTGGGCACCTTTACTGTGAATAGGTGTAGGCTGACCTCAGGCAACTGTGTCTGGGAGCAGATCTCAAGGACCCAGAAGGACACTGTGACCACATCATTAAGAACACAAAGCTTGACCTGGGTGTTTGTAGACCAGGCTAGTAGAAAAAGAGACTGGGAAGTGAACCCCTGTTTGGGAGATGGTGACACTTCTTGGTGTCACCCATGAACCTCTCAGAGCAGTCCCAGATCTGAAGCAAAGAAGACCCAGTTTTAGGAGTGAACTCAGTGACTTTTGCACCCCACCCCCACCCCAGGACACCATCTCTTCTGGAACACTTCCTATACTTAAATCACTCCCCAAGATCTACCTCTGCATAATCTAAGAGTCCCCCTGAGCTTCACTTGGTCTCCCAGTACCTCTCCTAGTGCTCAGGAGAGTCCTTCCTTTCCTTTCATGCCATCTCCCATCCCAAGGAGCCCTCCCAATATCCCACAATTAAGCCAAGGCTGAGGAAGTTTATTTTGACAGTATTAGGTCCAAGAGGAAACACAGCTCAGAAAGCCCAAGTTGAAGTGGTAGAGCTGAGACTGGATGTCGCCATGTCTGGCTTTAGTCACTGTCCTCTCCCTCTCCCTGAAGGAATAAACAGAGAATTTCACTCTAGAGATGGACCAAGCCATCTCTGAAGCTCTGCCATGCTCAACGCATGCCAAGGGGCCATCAACGACCTGTGGTGGAAGGACCACCTGATGTAAATAACTCAATAGAAGGTGGTAGGCAGGGCTGGGCTGAGTGCCTCTGGACATCATCTTAGGAAGACTCCACCCTGGCTGCTAGCCACCTGGTCCCCATCCTCACTCAGTGGTCCCTAGAAAATGAAAGGTGAGGGACAAGGTCTCCTAACTATAAGCAACAGAAAGGTTTGCTTGTGTGAAGGATAACAGTGCTTATCCTGGGGTCGATTTTTGTTTGTCAATTCACCAACAAGCATTTCTGCTTGCTCATTTCCACAGATATTTTATTGAGCTATTATGTTGTCCTGGCCCTGCTCCTTGACAGCCAAGTTGGGGTATCCATGTGTAACATGAAGTTGCCAGATGATACATTCTACTTTTGGCCACTTCCAGTTTCTGGAATAGCCCGGGAAGGTAAGGCATAGCGAAGTACTAATGAGTTCCTCTTTTCTGTTTGGGAATTAGCTGTGGTCACAGTGATGGAGAAGATTGGGAGCAAGTTGTTGGGGGGACATCCCCCAGTACAGGGAAAGAACCAGAAATTTCCAGAGCAGCTATATGGACCCTTCTTTATTGCCTAAGTCTAAAGGGTCTCCAGTTGCATTTTTCCAGTTGACATACACTCACATCTCCTCTCTCCTAAGACCTCGGGGCAAAGGGCCAGAACACATCAGCCTCCAAAGACAAGGACATAGGAGCAATGGGGTAGTGATTTTAATGACTTTCTGGGTGGCAGGAAGCCGTGGGAGCCTGACTGGCATTGGACCAGCTGTGTAGAGACCATGAGCTGGTCTGATTCTCATGCCACCCCCATTCTCAATATAGCATCGAGCCCATGACTCCCTCTTTGTAAAAGTCACCCTCCCACCCTCTGTACTGTGAAGATTTTATCTCTTGGAGCCTTGACAATCACCTGGAGTTTTCTTCTCACAAGTACAGGCACTTGAGTTCTGATTCTGATTCTGAAATGGAGCCAAGATATTCCCAATTTCGACAAAGCTCCCTCAGGAGCGCCAAGTGTCATCATTGCCAAAGGTCTTGAAAGGCTCATTCAACTCAGACATGCCATAGAGGCACGGAGGGAGCTCCAGTGGAGAGATGGAGGGAGACAAGGACTTTCTGTCACCGTTCAGACACAGGGACTTCGGAGGAGACAAGATCTGACAAATGACTTTTATTGGAGGAAGGATGTTTGAAATGAACAGGCTGGGCACAGAGGGAGCTGGTTAGGAAGGTGGTCCAGGTCGATGTTACAGTGGGGGTGAAATAGTGGAGACAGGAGAGCAAAGTGGCTCTCTTGGCTGATACTTGACTATTTGCGAAGAGCTGTTAACTGTCTAGTAGGTTGTACTACACTCAATTAGCAACAAACCGTGGAGGTTTTTCAGTTACACAGGCTAAGATCAACATAGATTAGCCTAGCCGACATGCTGTATGTAGGCTCCATGATACCAATGTCAAAAAGCTCGGCTGCTTTGTATGGAGGGCCTACTATGAGCTGCTTATCCCATGTGCTGCGCACTGCACATACTGGTATATCTGGTGGCACAGTCCCACCTGCAGCCACACCCCACGCTCCAGCTTTCCCCACGATGCAGAGTGAAGTGTGTTCCTTTGTACTTGGCTCGTCCAGAGTCCTAACCCTGCTTAGCATGCTGTCTTCACAGCAGCCTGCATGACTTACAGTACTTACAGAGCACTGTCTGGAAGGGGTCCTCTGATGTCCCTTTGTGTCCCCAACATTCTCTTGTGCTCTCCACATGACAGTCTTATCTGGCCAGTTGTGCTGGATGGCTCTCTGTGGTTTGCCTATACGTTGAAGCAGGATGGCTCAGGTCAGGCTATGCCTCCATTGGCAATTGTCCCAAGGGTGATCAAGCAAGGGTCTGGACCAGAGAAAGCTTTAAAAGGGCTGTGGCACAAAGACATAAAAATAACAGCAAATGTGTTGGCCAGATATTTACAGACAGGATCTTAGGTCAACCTGTGGTATGTGTTTGTGTACACGCATGTAGGTGCACACACCCCTGTCTACGTGCATGTGAACCACTTTGCTTTCTGAGATAAGCTCTCTCACTGGCCTGGAGCTCTCCAACTTGGCTCAGCTAGCCCCAGGGATCAGCCTGTCGGCCTTTCCAGCTCCAGGATGAGAAGAGCATTCCACTATCCCCACTTTTTCTGTGGGTTCTAGGGATCAAACTCTGGTCCTCACATTGGAGTAGCAAGTACTTTGCTGACTGAGCCATCTCCCCAGCTCTGCGTTTCACTCTTACGGCCCAGATTTGAGATGTGTACTAGTTCCGTTTTGTAGGGATGTGCAGCTGGGACAAGTTTGTGCAGTTGCTGGTTTGCAGAGCTGGAACCCAAGACACAAACTCGAGCTGATGCAGATGTAGCTCCTCTGCTTTGGCCTTCTCCAAGGCCGGCCGCTGCTTTGGCTGCTTTGAATGGAATGGTATGGGTGAGACAAACTGTGCACAGGCCACTTCCTCTCTCTCACCTTTCTGACTTTCCACTCAGCCAGGACAGCTCCCACGTGTGTTGCCAAGAATGTAAAGATCGGTATCTGCTTTTACCCTTGGGGAAGTTCCCAAGGCCACCAGGCACCCCAGTATACCTCGAAGACTCCCCCAGGAGAGGTGAGAAAAGAAGTTTTCCATGTGGCCACCAGGTATGAGTTCCTTCTCCCTGGAACTCCCACCTTCTCCCCATGGTCTGGGGAAACACCCTGGGCCTTCTGATAAAAGCTCAGTACAGGATGAAGCAGGAGAGACTTCTTGGCTTCACCATACATTCAGTGGTTGCTCCAGCGGCTCAAGACAGAAACTTCTCACCATGAAACTCTTCACCACAGCACTAATGTGCCTGCTGCTGGCTGCCATGTGGCTACAGGATGTGGACGGCAAGAGCAGTGAGTGATGGGGTTCCAGGGAGAGAAGATGTGCAGGCAGGTGCTCTGGGCTGAGAACAGAGCTCACCTAGACCTCACTGGCTCCATCTCCGCTCCTATCTGGAGATGAATGGAGGGCATGAATGGGATGAGGGCACTGGGCATGGAGGAAGGCTGTGAACTAGGGGCACACATTTGCTCCTTGACGGGGAGCTTAGACTTAAAACCCATTCCTCTGATTCTTTTGCTAATCCCAGAACTAGGTGGCCGCAGAGACAGACCCGGGTTAGGGTCCTTTTCACGTGGTTCCAAGACTGGTCCTGTTCTGAGAGGGGCTTCAGTGTGTGGAAGATAATTTTGATCCTCACCCTACAGGCAGCTGGAAGGGACTATGTGTTGTTTAAAACAAGCTGGGATCCCTGAAGTCCAGAGGAGGGACTGGGAATGATTTCTAGAGTGTGACAGATGACAGGCAGGGGCTGAAGGAAGGACCATAGGAGCAAATAGCCAGAAAACTATTACACTCCTCAAAGATGTTTTCTGCAGGGATAAAATGGAATCCATGTTCTAGATTGTTCAGAAAATACTAACTTGTGGTCAGTGGACCTGCAGGTTTCTGTGAATAGTGAGGCAGGAAGAATCTAGGGTTGGAACATGGGGATGTTGAGGATGGAATGTGGGTAGAGAGTGTATAAACCAGCAGAATGGGGGTTACTGGGCCCTGACAGAGGCGAGGACCAAGAATAGGGATATGGAAGATTTTGTGGGTAAGTGAATCCACCACTTTTTGGAAACATCCCCGTTTCTTTCTGAGCTCATGTGGAGTTCCTCTCCCAGCCCCATGTCTGTGAACCACAGACTGCAATGTGATAGGATAACAGGTCCCCTGGGATGTGAGGCCAGAGTCCTGAGTTTAAGCACTGGTGTAGTACAGACCCATGTACTTGTGCTGGGAGATTGGAACTGAAGGGGTTTGTGTATGTGGTGTGAACAGTCTCACTGTATGGGGAAGAGTATGTGCTGAGCCATGGGCTCAGGTAGGCTTGTGGCTACTGTCCCCACCACCTGCTGGTTTGCGGGGTGCTTAGATCTGACCTCCCCCAGCCTTTTGATTGGTTTCTTCACTCCAGAAATGTGTGACTGCTGAGACAGAGTTGCACCATGGCCCCCTGGATGTGGTCTCCATGCCTGAGTTTGTCCTAGAAAGGACTTTGCGGGTCTTGCTTTTTAATCCTTCTGTGGACGAGAGGCTGAGGTATGGCTGCTAATGAATGGTCCTTTTGTGTTTTTCTTTTAGTGCCTGGGCCCTCCTCTAGCTGCTGCTTTACAAGCTTGAAGACAAAGCTTCCCCTGAAGTTTATCAAGTGTTACAGAGAGAACCACCTCACTTGTCCTTACTTCCCAGCTGTGGTGTGAGTGAAGCCGCAAACCAGGGGAGCAAGAATAGTGACAGAAGTGAGAATAGTAGACACCAGATGGCGCTGTTCCACAAGAATAAGGAGTCTAACCCCAAATAGGCACTCTAAGGTGTAGAGCAACGCTAGGGGGAGTGGGGCTTCCCAGGAGGAGGGTCCTGATTTATTTATTTGAACTACAATGTGCCTATGATTAAATCCCGAGTTATGTAGTCAGAAAGAAATGTTTAACAAAAGCACAACAGACAAGGCTGGGCGTTGGCTCGGTGGATAGTGTATGGCTGTTCAAGCAAGATGATCTGAGTTCATATTCCCAGCAGGAAGGTATGAGTTTGTACCCCGGTGCTAGATGAGGCAGAGGCAGGTATAGCCCGAGTGCTCGCTGACTCTGACAAAGTTCTGTGGCAGACCTTGCCTTGAAATGTAATACAGACAATCTATTGAGGAAGATTTCATAACCCTAGTCACCTAGTCACCCCTAGTCACCACACATGTCTGTATACCATGAACAACACACACATACACCATACAAATATACACATACTACATACATACCACATACCACATAAGCACACCACACACACACACACATACACACACACACACACACACACACCATATAAATATACATACACTATACACACATCACACACCATACACACAAACCACACACACACACACACACACACACACACACCATATAAATATACATACACTATACACACATCACACACCATACACACAAACCACACACACACACACACACACACACCATATAAATATACATACACTATACACACATCACACACCATACACACAAACCACACACACACACACACACACACACACACACCATATAAATATACATACACTATACACACATCACACACCATACACACAAACCACACACACACACACACACACACACACACACACCATATAAATATACATACACTATACACACATCACACACCATACACACAAACCACACACACACACACACACACACACACACACACCATATAAATATACATACACTATACACACATCACACACCATACACACAAACCACACACACACACACACACACACACACACACAAACATTGGGGCCCAGGCAGACACACAGACATTCAAACCTGGAACAAGAAATTGTTCTAAGATGGGGAAGTTTCATTCTAGCTACATATTAGATGGTCAGCCAGCTCCTGTGCTCTAGCACCACAGAGAAAATCCTGGTCTCTAGGGGAGACCTCAAGGGTCCCCATTAATAAGCTTCCAATGAAATAGAGGCATGCCAGCTTCAGATCTTATAAAACTCCCTGAATTTACAGAGTCAGGAGTTCAGGGCCCTGGTCTCACAGAGGCACAGATGAGTGTTCAGATTCCAGTGAGTGACCAAGGTTCTTGTTCATGTCCCCTGTTCACAGATTCAGGCTAATGAAAGATAAAGAAAGCTGTGCCTTAACTAACACCACATGGGTTCAAGAGTACCTGAAGAAGGTGAAACCCTGCTAACCGGGGTGAAGATAAGCTACCTTCCCATCCCAGCACCAGAGGCTGCAGCTTTACTCAGCCCTCCACCCTCAACTGCCACCATCCTCTACCTACTGTTCCAGGTTCACAGATCTCAGTCATGTGATAAGCTATATTATGGTACTTTATCTGTTTAAACTATGACATCTTCAACTCTCACTGCCTGTGTTTGTGTTTCTTGACTCCATGAAGATTTCAAAATTCAGACCTGATTGGCACTGGGGTGGGAACACAGGGGCTGGAAAGTTGAGGTGGTGCTAGGGGAACCATTACATACAAGGTAAGTTTTGATCCAGTCTGGCCTTTCCTCCATGGTTGACTGCTGAAGAAGCCATAGTAGAATAACCAATGGTCCCAGAGCAGGGTTCATATTGAGATAAGAGCCCTTCTTTCTGCCTCCCCTGTTCAAATGCCAGCCTGTGCTCTAGCTGGAGGGGGACTTTGCCTTCATTTGCCTGTAAGATGTTGCCAACCTTGTTTTATAAATAAAGTGATCAGGGTTGGAGAAGGGCACAGAGAAATGTCAGAGCCAAAGAGCCAGGCCAGGGGAAGGCCTGGAAAGGCTTAGAGGTGTGTAGCAGACCCAGGAAAGAGCCTTTGGGTATAAGTGGGAAGCTCTGAAGGGAAAGGAGTAGCAGATGACAGAAGCCTGGTATGTAAGCAAGAATTGTAAGTCAGATAAGTAGGCATTAGAGACACTGTTCTGGGCACTCACAGGAGCCCAAACCAGCTATGTAGATAGACTCTCTGAACATCATTTTTTCCTCCCTATGCTCCACAACCTTCCTGACTGTAGAGCGCCCTCTAATGGCTAAGTGTTATCCCTGAAGAAAATGTAATTTCTGCAAAATGCCAGGGGTCCTCCTATTGTGCCCAGCCTCCTCTTGGTACACTTTCAAACCTCACACTCATAATGTAGGCCAGTCCCTGGGACACAGTGTCCTTCTATCTTTCCTGCAGGAATGCAGTTCAACTCTACAAGCTGGATAGAAACCTACTCAGGTTACAAAGGGCGGGGCCTGGGGTTCATGTGGTCAAGAACCAACTTTCTTTAGACCTTGCTTAAAAAAAATAATCAGGGAGGAGAGATGGTTTAGTGGTTAAGAGCACAACATGCTCTTTCAGATGACTCAAGTTCGATTCCCAGCACTCTCATATGGCAGCTCACAACTGTCTGGAATATCTCTAGTTCCAGAAGACCCAACACCATTACATAGATATATGCAGATGAAACACCAATGCACACAAAATGAAAATAAATAAATAAGTAAATAAAAACCAGTGGAACTGAGGGTGCAGTTTGATGGCTGAACAATCTGTTCAGCATGCACAAACCACAATGTTGAAAGTCCAGCATCGCAAAGATACAATAAAAACAACCAGTATTCAAAATACAACCCAAATCCAAAAAAGAATGCAAATGCAGTATCCCTGAAGGCATGATGCACTTTTGTATAAAAAACCAGTCAAGTTATTCCAGAGTGGAGATGAGAACACTGGGAGGAGAGCAAAATCACTACCTCTAATAGTCTTGGAGCCTCTAAATGAGCAGAAGAGCAAAGATCCTGGAGGATGAAGTTATGGTCCAGGGTGGACACAGTGTCTCAGACTTCTGCCTGAGATAGGCACAGAGCTCACTGTCTAATGAGCATTGGATGGTGCTGATGGCGGAGAGCTGCAGTTAGAAGGCATCCTCCTGAGGACATCCCTAGAACCCATTCACTCACTCTACCTCTGCCTGGCTCACAGACTGGTGGTGTGAAGGAAAGGGGGACCTCTAGAGGCAGCTATTGCTCTTCTGGGTGATTCAGCAGAAATTTACCTGGTAGCTGATAAAATTAATTCCAGGATGTGAAGAGACTGCAGCCACTAGAGGGCAGGGCATTTGTGGGAAGTTGCCAGGCCTCTTCTGGGCACTTACAAGAATGTGGAGGCTTTGATATTATCTCCTAAGCCTCAGACTCCAGACCATCACAGGGGCAGTGTATTAGTCAGGGTTCTCTAAAATCACAGAACTTATAGAATGTCTCTCTACATTAAGGGAATTTATTGTAATGACTTACAGTCTGCAGTCTAACTAACACAACAATGGGCAGCTGTGAATGGAAGTCCAAGAATCTAGTTTCTCAGCTCCGGGAGGCTATTAGTTTCGGTTGGTCTTTTGTATAAGCCAGAAGCCTGAAGAGGTAGGTTCCAATAGATGTGCTGCCAAGTAAGGACAAGCAGGCAAAGAAGAGAGTCTCTTCCTTCTTCTATTGTCCTTATGTAGGCCTCCAGCAGAAGGTATGCCCCAGATTAAAGATGTGCACCACCAAGCTTAAATTTGGAACTTTCTCTGTCCTGGACTGGCCTTGAACAGAACTGCTTGCCTCAATATCTTGTGATAAAAGATTTGTACTACCTTGCCTAGGCCTAAACTTTTCATGGCCACTATACCTCAAGATCTGGATCAATAGTTTGTGTCCGCGCATGTCAAGATCCAGGTCAGAATTCCATGTCTTCCAGTCTCAAGGTCTGTATTACAGGTGTCCTACATTTCTGGAGTGTAGTTCATCCCAGATGTAGTCAAGTTGACAACCAGGAAGAGCCATCACAGTGAGCAAGGCTTTTCTACCTGTGTGGATTTCTACTCATGCGACTTTTTCTATCTATCTGTCTGACATCTCTTGAGAAGAGGTGATGTGGCTGAGCTGGTAGCTCACCCAGAGGTGTCTTCCTGCTGACACAAAGCAGGGATTTTCATGTTTAGGATCTAGCCGCAGGACCAAGATCACCAAGAAAAGGCTTTGGGGTCATGAAGACTTTGAACAAGGCATCTACAGGCCAAGGCAAAGCACTGTATAGTCTTCCGAAAGATCCATGAGTCTGGAACTCCTGTCTTAGGTCCCAGGTAAGGTGAGGTCTATTGGCATGTGATTTGAGATCACAGACTTTTCTTTTCACTATGTGATGGGGACACATCCTTGGCTCCTGGCAGAGACCAGTGCATGGCTAGTAGACAGGGCTTGGTATGGCCTTAGATCTGCAGAGCATCACAGAAGTAGTTATGGATTTGCAGCTCGCAGCTTGGGTATCAGTCTTGCTATGGGTCTGCAGCTGGCCAAGAAAATTCCTTCTGTCTCCAACCCAACTTCAGCTTTGTAATTGTGAAATGAGATGTTCAAGGCTCTGGAGAGTCTTGTTATTCTAGGATTCTTGGAAGTGGGGTTGGCTTAGGGATTACTTTAAAAAAAAAAGGGAGGGACAAAAGGCAAGCAAGGTCATGGAGGAGAAAGATGGGCTGGCTTCCTTAGGCTGAGACAGTCCTGGGATACCAATGGTGGCTGTAGTGAGCACAGAAGAGCTCTTAAGGCCACAAATCATTCTGTCTAGGTTAAGCTTATTCTCTCTTCCTGTGCTGTTCTGCTGATCTATGAGAAGTGCACACAGGGAACACGCTGAAGATTTTCTCTCAGGCTTAGTGGTGACCAAATAGTAAGGTAGAGGTCCCCAAGTTCACTGAGACCAGACCAGGAAATGCAAGAGGGAAGCCATGGGTTGTGCAGCGTAGGCCAATGATGCCTCCTTATCTTGGCATGAGCAGCCAGAGGGGATAGAGAACAGGGCAGTGTCTCATAAGTTCACTGTAGTTAGCCATCCAGGTAAAGGACCGATTTGTCCCTATTTATTCCAATCTGAGAAAGAAAAGCATAAAAGAAGGCTTTGCCCTTGTTAGGTATTTGGTTCTGAGGAGGCACGTGTCTTCATCATAGTGCTTATTTAGCGGATGAGAAAATGGAGGTGTAGAGAGGTTCAATAGCACGCCCAAAGTGGAGGCAGAAGGCTGAGCCAGTCAGTGTAGCCATCAGAGACTTTTGCCAAGCAGCGTTGAAAGTCTAGTACCTGAACAGATGGGGTCAGGTTCTGATGGCAGAGGCAATTGTCACCGCTCATCACATGCCACACTGCCATCTATGCTATTCTGCCACTCTGGTCTGGGAGGACATATTCCCTAGTTTGGGGACTATCAGTAAGTACTTGAGGCTCTGATGGGGAGAGGGTCAGGAAGACACTCTTTTCCTGTTTCTGGAACTGCCTTGGAGGAGAATGGAGCAGGAGTGAAGAGGGGATGAGGTGGGATGGGGGTGGGGCAGCCTGGACAACGTCTTCTGCCCTGTCTCTGCATCCACCTGGTTTCCTCTTTTGAATCAAGCCCAGTGAACATAGAGGGAGGGAGGGAAGGAGGGAGGGAGGGAGGGAGGGAGGGAGGGAGAGAGAGAGAGAGAAACAAAACCAGAAAGGGTAAGTTAAACCTAAAGTAAGGTGGTTAGCAAGGCAAGCAGTAAACTAAAACTCCACCAAGGCTTGAGAAAAAGTACAGATAACCACCAGTCAGAATGAAAAAGGAAAGTATTATCCTAGAGCCTGCAGACACCCAAAAGAAAATAAGAATTGTGTGTCAATAAATTTAACTTAGAAGAAATAGATGTTTTTTCTTCCCAAAATGTAATCAGATTGCAAAAAGAAATGAAAAAAAATGTAATTCTAAAGCTAGTAAACAAATGGAAGCAATAATTGAAAATCTTCCCATAACACATCCCTGGGGCTCAGAGGGCTTAACAGCTAATTCTCTTCAGCCTTGAGGGAACAGACCATCCCGGCTTGCGCAAGCTCTTCCAGAGAATTGCAGCTGTGTGTGCTGCTCAACTGAATCTGACATACTTGGAGAGAAAAAAATTGCCAAGAGCCATGTGAGGAAAGAAACCACAAGCTTGTCTCTTCAGTCACACGTGAGGACTGTGTCAAGGACAGAGCTGGCCACTAGCTTCAAGCTGGGTGGAGGCTCTGGAGAGACTCTTGGGATTTTGAAGGAAGGAGATCTGCAGAGTTTCTCTTCTTCTGACTACATGTGTACCTCAGTCGATAACTTCAGATTTTCTCAAGGTAGCTTGCTGTGTCTCCACCTACAGGAGGGTGAAGGTTACTCAAGGGCTGTACCTACAAAACTCAATTGTGCTTTTTCTGTACTGCTCTACATCTTAAAGTCTTTATGTCCCTCAAATGCTTCCAGTTGGAACCCTGACAGACTTGGAACTGGTGTCCTGGAAGTAGTCCCCAGTGGTGCACTTTTCTCATGGGACTGGGTTGCTCATATGCTTGAGGAGCACAGCAGAATGAGTTGCAGTTGTGGCATCTGCCAGCATAGCAATGACCTAAATGATCTCCAGAAGAGCACAATGTGCTGTGCTTTAACCAGCCCCCCACTCCCCCCAAGGGTTCTGGTAGATTTGGACAATAGGAAGTTTCACTCTCCTAGCTTTGATTCCCGTAGAGCACTGAAGGATACTCCCCTCCTTGCCCAACTTCATCAAAGTCTCATGACCTCACAAGAGTACTCATATGCCAGGACTATAAGGATGAGGGGTGGAGTATGTTAGTTTATGAGAATTTTTGTCCACAGGCATATATATCTAAACACTTTGTACCCACTTGATGGTACTGTTTAGAGATGTTATGGAACTGTTAGGAGGTGGAGCCTTGCTGGAGGACGCACATCACTCAGGGTGGGCCTTGAGAGTTTAGCCTTGTTGCAGTTCTTGTTCATGCTTTCTGCATCTCGCTGGAGATGAAAATGTGACTGTGCAATGTATTGCTCTTACTATCATGCCAAGTCTTTCTCACCATGACAATAGACCACAATAAATCTTTTCACCATGATGGACACGATTCTTTTGGAACCATAAGCCACAATAATCTCTTTCTTCATTATTTTGGCCATGGTATTTTGTTCATGGCAGCAGAAATGCAAACAAGGTAATAAATTAGTTCCAGAAGTGGGATTTGAACCCATGCTATGTGACAGTTAACAACTCTCAGGTGACTTGGGCAATACACTAACTCTTAAATTGGACTGAATAAAGTCTACTTATAATTCTTCTCAGCTTTAACACCCCAATAGTCTATTTCTATAAGTATGCCCCAAATTACCTGGAAATTAAATGTTAGAGGAACTAGTCACATCCTTCCAGCTCTAAGTTATATGTTGGCCCTTCCCTCTGCTTTGAGATTTAATATAGGTTAATACCTGTAGACAACTGTGCATTGGTTTAAGTTTCATAATCACCATTTATTGACTGTGCATTTTAGAAAAAAAATCACCTTTTTGAGTCTCTAAGAGGAAACGGATCACCAACCACTACTTTGCTGTGATGTTAGGAGAGTCATTAGGATAATCAATACTACTTCATATAGTGCCAATAATTTGCATTTCTAACACATCTTCAGATGCTGCTGGTGCCTCTGCTGGCTTGGGAGGTTGGTCTTGAAGATCACATGTTACAGCTGTGAAGAAAATAGATTTGCTGGTCTCAACGAGAAAAGTCAATAAATATGTTGGGAAGCAGGTAGATGCAAAAAAATTGCATAACTTAGTAAAAAGCTCACTTGGTGAGTCAGGATGAATTTTCAGGTCTCTAACAAACCAGGGCAGTGGGGGTGAAAGGGTTTGGAACAGAAGGTATATAGTAATGCTCATTAAACAGTCTCAGAGAAGGTAGGTATCATGACCTCAAGAAGCCATTGATTGGAATGAAAATCAGTGATTTGATGGAATCCCCAGAAATGAAATAGATAGGATGCTTATTAAGGGGCTGCCTGACTTCATGTAGAATTCTAGTGGGCAGAAACCTTAAGTCCCTGGAGAAGGCATGCATACTTCCTATTCAGTTATCAAATCCAAGTAGCTTAGGAAGGTACAGACCTTCCTTTCATGAATGAGGAGGCTAGGTGGCTTTGAGGAAAGCTTCTGCAAGAATAGATTGCCAGCTGGGATGTAGAGACTCAATTAAATTTGCATTTCAGATCATCAGCACGGGATTTCTCCTATAGAGATAGGTCCAATAAAATATGTTTTCTGAACCTGGTGACTCATGAACACTATAAATATGCCCTGAAATATTCCCCAGGGGTATTGACACCAAATCCTTGTATGACTCAAGCTAAAGAAAGAAAGACTGAGGCCTTTCTTGTGAGATTATTGGGTGATGGGGCTGAGTGGGTAGAGTTTTATAGAAACCTGAAAACCCATATTAGTTCACTAGAGAGGACATAGCTGTTCTCCATTCTTCTCAACATTTCTTTCTTTCTTTTTTTTTTATAAATTGAACAACTTTATTTTTAAAAAACAAAGATAAATGTACAGATTTTAAGCATTTTTGCATAAAAGTATGTGAATACATTTTTGTCAGTACTTGATTTTTTTTAAAGGTTTGATAGTATGCATTAAAATCTTACTAGTTACAATGAGCATAAAGTACATGTAAAACAAGATGTAACCTGGAAATAGTCAAGGTTTTCTTGGTGTGTAAAGATTAAGCATAATGGTTTTTCATTTTCTTTTGCTTTTTTTTTTGGCCTTTGTTTTTTCTCGAACTTCATATAGTCTGTGAGTTGTTTCTGGGGTGTTCAGAGCTTTCTGGGGTTAGTATCCAATTATCAGTGACTGCATATTATGTCTGTGACTGGGTTACCTCACTCAGGATGATATTCTCTAGATGCATTCATTTTCTTAAGAATTTCATAAAGTCATTGTTTCTGATAGCTGAGTAGTACTCCATTGTGTAAATATACCACAATTTTTGTATCCATTCATCTACTGAAGGACAACTGGGTTCTTTCAAGCTTCTGGCTATTATAAATAGGGCTGCTATGAACATTGTGGTGCATGTGTCTTTGTTGTATGTTGGAGCTTCTCTGGGGTATATGCCCAGAAGTAGAATAACTGGGTCTTCAGGTAGTACTATGTCCAATTTTCTGAGGAATTGCTGGACAGATTTCCAGAGTGGTTGTACCAGTTTGCAACCCCACCAACAGTGGAGAAGTGTTCCTCTCTCACTGCATCCTCCCTAGCATCTGCTGTCATCTGAAATTTTGATCTTAGCCATTCTGGTTGGTGTGAGGTGGAATCTCAGGGTTGTTTTGATTTGCATTTCCCTTATGGCTAATCTAAAGCACTTCTTTAGATGCTTCTCAACAATTCAATGTTCCTCAATTGAGAACTTTTTGTTTAGCTTTGTACCCCATTTTTTAATAGGGGTGTTTGATTCTCTGGTGTCTAACTTCTTGGATTCTTTGTATACCTTAGATATTAGGCCTCTATTAGATGTGGGGTTCCTCATCATTTCTTATATATGAATTTCTTATAACTACAGCATCCTGTGGATCTGTGTGGTACTGTAGAAGAACCTGAGCATCCATGAATCCTGGCATCTGCCCTCAATAAACTAGGCAAAATCTTCATTAATCTATTAACTGCTCAATTAGTGTGCTCATTCTAGTGTCTGCACATATGCATAATGTACCTTTATTCATTTCACCCCATTAATATCCTGATAGGGTACTGTTTTCTTTTTAATATCTGAATATAGAAATTCTCAACCTTGTTTTCAGTTTCTAATATCCCCTCCTTTTTTAAAGTGGCTTCATTTAGTCTGTTAATGATGTTTTCTAAAGAATTTTAAAAAGTTGGTGTGTTGATTTTTTTCATTCCTAAGATTTCCCCTCCCCCAAATACAATAAGTGTATAGAACTCTTTCAGATTGGGATATACCTAAACCTTAAATCATTAATAACTCAAGAACTAAAAAGATAGTCTTGTGGAAATTTTTGGTAGTTAAAAATCACTATGTTTAATCTTTACACACCAAGAAAATGTTGACTATTTCCATGTTTCATTTTGTTTTACATACACTTTATGATCATTGTAAATAGTAAGATTTCAATGCATACTATCAAACCTTTAAAAAATCAAGTACTGACAAAATATATTCATATATTTTTATACTAAAATGCTTTTAATAACCTGTACATGTATCTCTGTCTTTTTAAAATAAAGTTGAAAAAAAAAAAGGTTTTTTCTCCTAGATGCTCTGAATTTCTCATACAAGTCTTGAGTTAATGCTATTTCTTCATTCATATATTCATTTTAATTCTCCTTGGGATTATTGATATTGTACACTTTTTATTCTTTTATAATTTGACATGTATAAAACATGTAGTTCTTTGACCAACCCCTCCCATTGTCTTCTCTGACCCCAATTCCTCTCTAACCAAATTCATTTTTCTACTCCTTCTTTCATTTGTGAGGTAATGGGCCAGTGGGTACACCACCATGGGGGATTGGACCCAACCATCCCTAGCAACCTTTAACTACCTATAGCTCCTCTGGAAAAGATGGGCCTTATGTCCCGTCCCCCATTCAGGATAGAATGTTGATAAGCCCAATCGTGAGCAGGTTTTATGTAGGTAGTCAATGATGCTGCTAGGAATTCATGGACCATGAATTCTGGACCATGTCATGCCCAGAGAGACACTCTTTTATGGTACTCCTTCTCATCATTCTGACCATACACTGTTTTTTAGTCTTATTTATGACTGACTCAATACTCATTCATGCTCAGCACATTGCCTAGTTATGAGTCTCTCCAGTCAACATCATCCACTGCAAAAAGAAGCTTCTCTGATCAAGGCTGAGAGCAACACTGATAGACAGGTTTGTACATATCTAATCAGAAGGCAGCTTGAAACCATGTCCACTTAACAGAAATACTGTAGTAAGTTCTGCCCAAAGACCTCTGGACTCTCAGTCATGGAACTTTGACCACTAAGAACTTATATCACACCAAACTGAAAAGTCGAAAAGAAATGGATGAACTTCTTTGTGCACCTGGCCTGCAAAGTAAAGCCAAAATTTCATCAGCAACTTGGATAACTTATTACAAACACTGAGACGAAATCACTAATAAATAATAATGCTTAATAAAAGCCCTGCTAATGATAGTCCCTACAGAGTTCTTCCAGTCATTTAAAGAGCAAAACCTACTGCTCTCAAATTAAACCCTAACACAGAAAAGAAAAAAAAAAAACATATCCAGACTCATCTGATTTCAATGGTAGACAAAATTTAACAAAGAAAACCACTAACTAATATTTCTTGGTGAGGATAAATGCAAAAATTATTAGTAAAACACTTGCAAACCCAGTTCAAGAACATATTAAAAATGTTGCCCATCATGATTAAATGGGCTTCATTCCATCGATAAAGGGACAGTTCACAATATGTAAATCAGCAAATATAATTCACAACATGGATGACCCCAATGACCATAATTCTATAATCATCTTAATAGATTAAATAAAGACCTTTGACAAAATCCATCATTCAGTTAGTCTTATAATCATCTTAGTAGATGAAAGGTTTGAGAGAACACATCTCGTCGTTATAAACGTTACATACAGCAAACATTTGGCAAACATCAAACTTACAAATAAACTTGAAGCACTTTCACTAAGCTTCACCCATGTTTTATATAGAGCTTTAATACAACCAGAGCAACAAGGCAGAAGAAAACAAAGGATACAAAAGGAGGGGAGAAAGCCAGAGCATATGTAGGTTACGTGATTCTACACACAAAAGACCCTAAAGATTCCAGTAAACATTTGTAGAACTGAAACATACTTTCAGAAAAATGGCAGCACACAAAATTAATGTACAATAAAGCAGTAGTCTTTTTATATATCAATGACAAATATAATAGAAATGAAATTAGGAAAACAAGCTCATTCACAAAAACCAACCAATGAACAAGTAAACAAACAACACACACACACACACACAAACACACACACACACACACACACACACACACACACACACACACAGCCTGTACTTCAGTAAACATAACTGAGAAAGTGAAAGATATCCACAAAGAAAACTTTAAAACAGAGAGGAAAGAAATCAAGAAAGTATTAGAAGATGGAAAGACATATCATGCTCATGTTCATGGACCAGAAGAACCAATTCTGTGCAACTGGCGATCCTAACAAAAGCATATGTGCTTTCAATCTAATTCCAATAAAAGTCCCAGTGACATTCTTGAGGGAAACAGAAAAGGGAACTTAAAGATTCTACAGAAGTACAAATCCTCCAAGATAGCCAAAGCAGCACTGAGCTCTGAAAGTGTAAGCCAGCCCCATTTAAATGTCCATTATAAGCATTGCCTTGTTCATGGTGTCTGTTCACAGCAGTAAAGCCCTAAGGCAGAAGTGGGTACCAGGGACTGGAGCATTGTGGTGATGGACCTTCCTATGTTTTTGTTTGGAGAGATGTAGATTTGGAAACTTTGAACTTAGAAAGTGGTGGAATGCTTTGTGTAGGGGCTTACTGGACCGTCCTAGTAGGAATATGGAAGACATTGGTGCTGAAGGTGATTTGAACTATGGGGGCCTAGCTCAAGAGGTTTCAGAGAAGAATTTTAGTATGTGGCCTAGATATTTCTTGTAATATTTTTGTGAAGAACCCCTTGTCTTTATGGTCTACCCAAGGCTAAGGTAAAGAGATTTCAATTAACTGCATTGAAAAAGAAAGTCTTAAAAAAATACCCAGAATAGACTTTGTCCTCTGGTTTACTCTCATGAAGAGAGTTTTCATCAAATGTAGCAAGATTAGAAAGGAAAAAATTTAAAAAATGCATGGCTCATGTTTGTAGTTGAACAGGGGATCATTACATATTATCTTAGATGTTATTATTACCTGGTTATTATTTTCATTTGAACTTTTAATCTGAAATAAACTACAATCCAGAAATGAGAACATACTTGTGATCCCAATTGTGAGGCTGGAAAACGCAGATTTTATCCAGATCTTGAGGCATAATGGCCTTGAAATTCATAGACTCAAGAGTGGTTGGTGGTCCACACATTTAATCCCATTATTCTGGAGACAGAATTATACAGGTTTCTGAGCTCAAGGTCAGTCTACAGAGCAAGCTCCAGGACAGCCTTAAAGAAACTGGAGAACAGAAAGCTGATAAACAAGGGGGCAGCCCCAGAAAGCAACAGAACCACACTTTCAATAAAGATAGAGAACAAAGAAAGTTGTCATATTCTTACAGTATGAACCAGGAACTGGGACATTTGTAAAAATAAAAGCAGTAGTGATAAGTGGCAGATAGAAGATGGCAATGGGGACAGGTAAGAGAACTGTGAAGTGAGAGAGTGAAGAGAAGTCAGGTGGTGGTACAGGAGGTGCAACAGGACAAACCCGGAATAAAAGACTGGAAAGAGAACAGTCACCATTTCTTCTTTCCCAAGGCAACAAAGGATGAAGAGGCGCTGCACTTCCTAACCCTCCCTGCAGTTTCCAGTGCTCAAACAGGTTACAGCAGTCGGGGCTGGACACAGACTGAGTGTAGCGTGTAAGTATTAAAATTCAATCTATGCTACTGCTGTCTTGGCTCTAGCCTGTGGTCTCAGTGTGTTCCCAGGGCGGTACACAGCCCGAAATCGAGACCGCATGTTTCCCCTGGACAACACCTCTCCCACCAATGCCAGCTCTGCCTCTCCTGAGATCTGAAATTGCTCTCTCAGTCCTTGAGGCTAGATGCTGCCAAACCGCTCTGCACTCCCAAATTTTCACAGCTAGCTTGGGGGCACACTCTTGTCAACCTATGCTCTCCTGTGGCTACCTTTCCCCTCCTGGAGCTCAGCTGAGTCACTGTGAAATAGATAGTTTAGAATCAACAGATAACACAACCGCTGAGTGCGGAATCTATCATCCTAAACCATCAGCTATTCTATACTAGAAATCTTCCATAGGCAGATTCTGGTGGATTCTACCACCAGACCTAACAGTCTCCGGTCTACATCTTGCCTGCTTTCTCTCCCGCTTCGCCTCCTCCTGCGTTCCGTCTTCCTCTCTTGGACCCAGAAGGCCTGTTTCCTCCTTGCCCAGTGATTGAATTCTTGTCATCTTTATTATCCAATCAATTAATTAGGGGAAAATTCCACTACAGCTGAGCTCTTCCTTTACTGCCCCATCCTGTCCATGTGTATTACTGTCCCTCCTGGAGATGGCCTGCTTAGGTGCTCCCATGCACCAGAGCTACTGGCTTTGTGCACGGGTATGGAGATACCTAAACAACGGTCCATGAAGTATCTCCACGGTACTGTAAGAGTAAAAAGCAATCAAATCAAGGTGTGCCGCAGTGGCCTGATGGGGAACAGTCACCAAGGCATTCGTGTGTCCTGGACACAGGGTCTTTGAATATCCAGCATGTATTCAAGCTTTTGGTGAGGCTCTTCTTTCCAAAGTTCAGGCCACTGTTCCCAAATGCACACTTTCTCTGCTTCATTGCAGTGCAGCCTGCACTTTCTATTATGGAAACCTGTGCTCACTTAATCTGCATCCAAATCATAGTTTCTAGGGTAGTTGTTCATTTAGTCTTGTGACCCAAAGATATAAAAAATTGAAGGGTCTTCATCTCCTCACGGCTGAAAACTTTGTCTGCAAATCTCCTAATTAAGATTACCTCCTCCCCACCCCAGCACTAGGAAATTCAGGAGCCTTTGCTCCAGTGTCTGCTTGTTGCTAGGTCACAAGTATTTTATTTTTAGTTGTGTTTCTGTGGGGTGCCATGTTGTGAACCTGTGGAGCTTGCTGTGGCTCTCCTTTTCTGTTTGGCCTTCAGCACCCCTCCCTGTGAGTAGGATCCTCTCCTATTCTAATTTCATCACTGTTGTGTAAAACATTCTGATCAAATGCGGAGGGAGGAAATGGCTCATTTCATCTTAGAGCTAACAACCTATCATTGAAGGAGTCGGGATAGAAGAAGAAGCCATGGAGAAGTACAGCTTGCTGGTTTGATCATAGACTCATGCTTTGCTAGCTTCCTTATACAGCCCAGGACAACCTGCCTAGGCATGGTGCTCCCCATAGTGGGCTAAGCCCTCTGGGAGTCAATTAATAATGAAGACAATCCTCTCCTTTCAGATAACTCCAGATTGCATTGGGCTGACAACCGAAGCTAAATAGGATAGTCACCTTTTCTAAGGTTTGCCCCAAACCTGGTGTTAGAGTTTTGTTTGTTTGTTTCCAGATATACAGTTTAGTATTTCTGGGTTTTATTTGGCCTCTGTTTGCTATTTCCTACTAAACTTCTGTCCTAGCCTAAAACACAACCCTCTTCCTGCAGACATACATTTGGTGTGCTGTTTTAGGCCTGCAGAGCCACAGGAAAACAATGGATGTCTCTACTACTCCACCTTTTCTAAGCTGGGAAGTTTTCATGTCTTCAATAACTACTTGGGAGATGAGAATAATTTATACGATGTTGTGGTTTTATGAGATTCATTTACCCACTAAATTCATTTTTCAGAAATAAATAAATCACTCTAAATCTTGATATTTGTAAAATCTGTAAATATATCTTGATACTGCAAGATCTGTAAAGGTTATACACATATCATATGTAAATATGTTATTTTTGTTATATATATATGATATCTATATAATGTATATATGTTATAACAAATCATTAAGGCATTTTAATTGCCTGAACTATTCATATTGCTGATCCAGCAAACCCATACCATGACTGTAAAGTAAAATAGGATGTTCCACATATGTTACAGCATCATTAGCATTCCAGTAATGTGGGCCAAAACATATATCTGTATCAATGCCTATGCCTATATCCATATCTAATCTATATCTATCTTCAATATCCCTGTCTGTCTGTCTGTCTATCTCTCTCTCTCTCTCTCTATCTATCTATCCATCCATCCATCCATATATCTATTATCTATCTATCTATCTATCTATCAATCATCTATCTATCTATCTATCTATCTATCTATCTATCATCTATCTATCTATCTATCTATCTATCTATCTATCTATCTATCCATCCATCCATATATCTATCATCTATCTATCTACCTACCTCCATATCTATCTGTCTGGCAAGGTGAAATGAAAACAGGTGTGTGAAGCAGGATGGAGGGCCATATTAGCCTTCCCAGCCCATCCCATTTTCTCTCTCAAGTTGTAAGAAAGTCCAGGATAATGCCAGCATGAATTTTAGTCTATGGGTCTGATGCTGGAGAGGATCCTTGGCTCATAGAAAGCAGAGGGATGAAGCATTAGTTGGAATTCTCAATGCCCGAGACTGGGTCTCTGTGGAGAAAGGCAAGCCCTCGGATTGACACTGCCATCCCTATGCTGATAGTGGGGAGGAGAGAAGTCTTCTGTCACCCGTGGAAACATGGAAAGGCCACTTGCCTTCCTTCTTCTTTTAAACTGGGGCCAGTCCTAACTGTCCTTGTCTAGAACATCTCCTTCGACTCTTTCCACATGGCACAAACATGACTCCCTTGTCACCTGTCTTAAGTCATATTTTATTCATGAAAACTCAGGTTATTCAGATATTATAAGGGACCAAACTTGACATTTACTCTAAGAAACAAGCACATCTTTTTCAGCACTGCCTGAACCATCACACAGTAAAATCCAGTATGTACACACAATGTCAGGAGTTTAAGAAGTCATGTCCAAGTAAAAGGGTTGTCATAGGGCCTAGTTGTCTCAGGCCAACAGAGGCACATTGTTGTCTTCCTTTTGTTGTGGAAGCTTGGCACCTTTTGTTAGTTGTAAAGGCATCTGCGATTCTAACTTCTTTTGATGCCCACATAGGCATGCACATCTGCTGCCTTTTGTTTGGGGGAGAACTCCCAGAGTGAGTGCCTGTAGATGTCCCTTCCCAGGGTCAAGGGGGAAATGCTGGCCTGACTGACCTTGCACTTGGTACATGTTGGAACTGAGCAGAAGCACAAAAAAGGAAGCTTTTTTTTTTACAAGCTTCTAGAAACTTGGTAGTTCTGAACTAAATGTTGCCAAAAGGCATCTTCAAAGCCTCATTCACTTAAAGTCTGAACAGTGCTAAACATGAGAGTTACCTAGACCATGCTGTGATGTCGGCATATGGTCCACTTTACTGGAGTGTTAGTGACGCTGCAATGTATGTGAAACATCCTATTTTGCATCACAGTCATGGTATGGGTTTGCTGGATCAGCGTTGCAAATAGTTCAGACAATTAAAACACCTTTATGATTTGTGTATATTTATGTGTGATATACATGATGTTTACAGATCTTACAAGAATGTTATTTTTGTATGTGTATATGGGCATGTGTACTGTATATGTGATTTATAAGCACATAGGTGTGTGGGTATGTATGTATGGGGGTCAGAGAAAGACACTGGGTGCCTGTTCTATCATCCTCTAAGTTATTCTCACCAAACCTAGAACTAGGACAGCAAGCCTGGGAGATCCTCATGTCTCTGCTTCCGACAGTGCTTGCATCTCTCCCTCACACACACACACACACACACACACACACACACACACACACACACACACTATACACACACACACACACACACACACACACATTCAGAAAACTCTGATTAATACAATAGATTTTCTCTAAGTGTAAGAGCCTAGTTCAGATCTCAGCACCTGTAGCAAAAGCCAGAATACGTGTTTGTGTGTGCGTATGTTTGTGTGTGTGTGTGTATGATTTATTAGATTGGCTTACAGGCCGTGGTTCTGTAAGTTCAGCAATGGTTGTCTAAGGACACAAAGACCAAAAACTCAGTAGCTCTTCAGCCTATCAGCTGGTCTTCACTATACCATATCAAACCAGAATCCAAAAGCAGTTGGCGCCACTACCAGTGAAAGAATGAAGGTGTCAGCAAGAGCCAGGGGCAAGCAGGCGAAAAGCAAAACTTTCCTTCTTTCATGTCCTTTATATAGGATGTCATCAGGACATGTGGAACAGATGCAGAGTGTCCTCAAATGATCCAATCAAGAAAAATGCCTTCCAGGTGTGCCCCAGTGCTTGGGCTTTAGTTAGTCGAAGATGTGGTCAAGTAGCTATCACACCCACTTACCCACCAAACCATCTTTCCAGCCCTGATTAATTTTTAATCTATGTCCCAACAAGCAACTATCATTCATTATCAAGGTTGGCTGTATCCCTAGATGGTCCCTATCAATGCTGGACATTTTAAGGATCAGAACTACTCAGATTTAAGCCTTATTGATTTATTGATTGATTGAATTTACAGCTCGTATAAACATTCTCACATAGTATACAGGTATACATTCTTTTGTGTCCAGAGTTTATGCTCATGTCTTTCTTACAAACATTTTTTGTTTATTGTACAGTAATATTTCACCTTATTAAGATGACAAAGTCTACTGATCTCCCCCACCCCAGTCATTTGGAATTCCTCTCATTTGAGATGTTGTAAGGAAGTGCTGGGAACATTCTTGCTCAACTCTTCTGGACACATATGGATTCACTTATACATTTTATGGAGAGGAATTTCGGAGTCAGTAGATTAATGTGGCTCATTTTATTAGGTGATACCGAACCATTATTTACTAACTTTCTGCCAACAATAAATATGAGCTCTAGCAAGGTTTTTTTATTACCAGTTTTTTCTGTGTCAGCAGCTGTGGGATTAGAACAGTCTTTCATCTTGTACTTAGTTCAATCCCCTGTTGATGTGTGCGGTTGACTTCTTTTTGATACATTCATAGTTGACTTGGATATTTTGTTTTGTGAAATGCCTCTGTGCAAAGTTTAGACCAATATTTAATTTTTTTTACTCTTTTATTACTAATTTAAGAAAACAATTTATAAATTCTGGATTAAAATCATTTATCCATAATACAGTACATTTATTTCTACTGTTTATTTTTATATTTTTACTTTTCTTGACCAGAGCCTAGCATAATCATCACCAGAGAGGCTTCATCTGGTTACTGGTAGAGCAGATGCAGAGACCCATAGCCAAACATTATGGGAAGCTCAGGGAATCCCACGAAAGAAGGAGGGAAGGACTATAGAAGCCAGAGGGGTCAAGGACACCATAAAAATATAGGATCAATTAACCAGGTCTCATAGGGGCTCACAGAGACTAAAGTGACAATCAGGAAGCCTATATGGGTTGTATAGCTTAATGTTCTTGTGGGACTTATAACAGTGTGAACAGGGGTGTCTCTTTTTTGCCTGCTTTTTATTCCCCTTTCTTCCTACTGGATTGCCCTGTCCAGCCTTCATATGAGGGTATGTGCCTAGTCTTTTTGTAACTTGCATGCCATATTTAGTTGCCACTCTTTGGGGGACTTGCTCTTTTCTGAAGGGAAACTGTGGAGGAGGAGCTCTAGGAAAAGTGAGGTAGGAGTGAAGACTGGGAGGAGAGAAGGTTGGGGAACTGTGGTCAGCATGTAATATATGAAAGGAGAATAATTTTTAAATACTTTAAATTATGTATATATACACGTGTTTGTACTTGCGTGAGTGTGTGTGTGTGTGTGTGCGCGCACACACACACATGTGTCAAAGCAGGTGTCCACACAAAGCCTGAAGAGGAATTTGGATCCCTTGAGGCTGGAGTTACAGGAGGTTGTGAGCTGCTAAGTGTGGATGCTAGGAATCTAACTAAGTCTTCTGCAAGAACAGTAGGTATTTTTAAACACTGAGCCATCCCTTCAGCCCTGATTCTTTTTAAAAGGGGATATGAAACAATTTATTGACCATTGTTTACCATTTTTCATAATAAAATAAACTATAACTAAATAGATAAGATTCTGAAATCACAATTTCTTGGAAGAAAGCTTCTTAAGACATAGGACACAAAGAGAAATGAGACAACAGGAGATTTAAAGACAGGAAGTTTACAAGGAGGTGAAACAAAAGGTGTTCTAAAGCAGTGGCTCTAACCTTCTAATATGGCAACACTTTAATACATGTTGTGACCTCCAACCCTAAAACCACCTAATTACTACTTCGTAATTGTGACTTTGCTACTGTTGTGAATCACAGTGTTATTATCTGATATGTGACTTTGTTGCTGTTATGAAACACAATGTTAATATCTGATATGTGGGTACCTGATATGTGTCCCCTGTAGGCATCACTACCCACAGATTGAGAAACACTGCTCTAATGGAAAGTAACACACTCCATCCTTCAGGGAAGCTCTTCAAGACAGGAAATAATTCAAATAGTTTCAGGAAGTCCCTGAAACTAGTAAGATTCACTAGGCCTTTCTTTCCCCAAGAGTACACAAACAACAGACTGCTGAGAATCACTCTCAGATAAACCCAGCAGCTTGGAAGAAACAGAGATTAGCCAAGGACTCATAAAGAAGTAGTGAACAGCCAAACTCCCTGAAAGAAACAAATACCAGGTGAGTTGTCTAGTAGAGGCTTAGACCAACTGAGCCACTGGGAAAGGATAACCTCCCATCTGTTGAACTGCCTGTAGGCTGTTCCCAGCTCTTGTGAGCTGTTGCCATTGCTAAGGTGGACTTCTGGTGACACAGCTGTCTTTGAGTCATTTCTGTTCCTGTAAATAACTCCCCACCCATATTACTATAAGTTACACCAATAAAACTCATTGATTCACCAAGTTTGACTTTGCTGGAAATGATAAAGTTTTGCCTTGTAGGACTTTTGAAAATTGACTGTTGAATTTATTTGATACTATAGATCTCAATTCTGATGTAGCTTCTTTGAAATTACCCAACTTCATCTGTACAATGAACTATAGAACTGTCTATTTAATTTAAAAGGTTATAGCTTCAGAAAAAAATTCAGCTTATTCTGAAAATTTTTTTTAATGTTTCTCATAGCCATGGGGTGCTATGAACTTGGGTTCTCATATGTTTTGCCCAGGTTAATATTTTTTAAATAGATAAATATTTTATGAATACACACATAAATTAGGGTTCTCCAAAAGAATATACCTGATTTAATATATATAAATATATAAATAAATACATACACATAGATATCTCCACATATTAATGAAGCACACACACACACACTGGCTCACAGGTTGCTGTTTAGGGAGTCTAACAATGGCTATCTGAAGACAAAAAGGGTGAGAATTTAATAGTTGTTCAGTTCATGAGATTAGGTGTCTTGACAGTCCTAACTTGCTCTAAAGTCCTGGGGGATTCCTGGAGAACTGCTGATCCCTATAGAAGCCACAGCAATAGGCTAATTCAGAGAGAGTTAGGGCAAAAAGGCAAAATCACACTTTTCCCCTTCTTTATAGGCACTGACTCCAGTAGGTGGGACCCAGGTTTAGAGTGGGTCTTCTCACCTCAAATAATCTGGTAAAGGAAATCTCACTTAGGCATGACCAGAAATTTGAGTTTTAACTTGATCAAATGTAGTTAAGTTGACAGCCAAGCCAAGAATAGCCATCATAACACACAAACAAAAATCTTAGAATTGTTCTTTTCCAACACAGTCCAAGAGAACAAATTTTTCTTGAGCGATTTCTCCAATGTTTAGAAAAGACTATTCTCCTATGCAGAGGCAATGAACCACTGGATAAAATTCTCTATTCTGCTAAAGGAGGCAACTATAGGAGTCTTTTATTGTTCAAAGTAACTGGCATTCCTAATATAAATATAATTAATTAATTTAATTAATCTAAAACCCAAACCTAAATCCAAACCATTCAGACCAACACAAAAAACTCAATTTTCAAAACAGCTAGTGGTTTTAAGTATATTAATATTTAAAAAAACATCCAACCAACCAATGCCCCACTCAGAAAGACAGAGAAAAGAAGAAGGGAAGAAGAAGGGAAGGGAAGGGAAGGAGGAGGAGGAGGAGGAGGAGGAGGAGGAGGAGGAGGGGGAGCAGGAGGAGGAGGAGGAGGAGGAGGAGGAGGAGGAGGAGAATTTCTTTTGCACTTCGTGTCTGGATCAGAATTCGAATTTGATCTCTCATTGCAAACAACAGCAACATCTCCATACCTGCTTCTTTGCCAGTACCCAGCCTGCTGTGAATCCACCCATTTCGTAAGAAGTCTTGAGTCTTGTTTTTGTCTATGTCACTCATCACTTCTCCAGGACCAGGGTCTTTGGCACAGCCTCTTGGCTTGTCAGCAGTGTCTCTTTTTCCCTTGGATTTACTCTCATCAGATACATCCAGATAAAAACTTTCTTGTGACACTGTTTCTTGAATGTTTTAGCCTTTGAGCATCAAGAACAGCTTCTGTTAACTGGACGATCTAGGTGTTTTTCAGGCTCCCAAATATTGCCAGCACCTGTCAATCCCTTTTACTGAAGAAATAGTTTATGTTGATAGTGTGTGTGTGTGTGTGTGTGTGTGTGTGTGTGTGTGTGTGTGTGTATGTGTGTGTGTGTGTATATACTCAAGATTTGATAGTTTTAGGAATGCCATCACAGACAAACTCAGAAGTGTGTCTTACTCATCTCTTAGGCTTTTAAAAATTTAATAAAGTTTCCAATAAATTGAAACCTTTGCTCTTTCTCGGTCTTTAGATTACTAGCCTTGTTTTAGAACTGGGCAACCTTTTTCCATGGATCAAACTCTAAAGGCTTCAGACCTTCAGAACTATATTGGCTCTGTGAGGTTTCAGAGGTTGATTCCTCCTGGAGTGTGTCAGTTTCCACTGTCATGTGAGCAAATATCTTCTAATCTGTCTCTCCGTATGTTTGTCTTGCTATGTGTGTATGTATGTATGTATGTATGTATCATCTATAATATACTTAGTTATCATCTATTTGTATATCATATATGTGTAATCTATGTATCTATGTATAATATCTTGTCTATTGATTCTGTTTTCCTGAAGGAACCCCAGATAACATAGAGATATATACTATAAACATACAAATGTAGATAAATCTCTACATAGTTAGAGATATATAGATCCTTCTAGATATATCTCTGAGCTCCAAGTCTTGAATTCTGTAGATACACATTTTCAACTTTGTTGTTTTGTTTTAGTTTTTCTAGATCTTTTGCATATCTACATAAACTTCTTCATAAAAAACTATAAAAACATCTGTGTTTGAACTGAATATTTTCTTGTAAAACACATGTATATAAACAAAGAATTTATTGTATTCATCTAAATAAACTGGGTCAGAAAAAGGTCACATCCTGGGTTAAGCAGTGATAGTTAGCAGTTGGAAACTATCCTGTATCCATTTACTTTCTGTGCTTTAATGCCCTGAGACAGTTTTAAGTAGCCCAGATTAACCTTGAACTTGAATTAGCCTTGAATAGTAGTGGCTGATCTGAAAACCTAATCTTCCTGATTCTGTGCTGGGGTCCACCATTATGCTTGGTCTCATGGGCAATACTCAATTAACACCTTACCATTACCAGATTTTATGCTTTACAATGAGGTCTTTATCTTTCCACTTACTAAGGGTGTTTTTTTTTTATTTCCCCTAAGATGTATGTGGTAATTAAAAAATTTCTAGTAGATTGTTCTAGATACATGGGCAATTCATCTCGTAGTTGTATGTTAGCTAACTCTCCATGACTGTCAGAATTCAGCCATTAGTTCTGGCAGGTTTTGCAGACTGCATGTTGCTCTCTCTGATCAGTATTATTTTCCTTCATCATAATCATTGGGTCTTATAGAATCACTATGGAAATCAATATGGCAGTTATTCAGAAAGCTGGGAACTGATCTATCTCAAAATTCAGCTATACCTCTTTTGGTTATATATCCAAAGGACACTTTATTTTGAGAGAGATATACGTGCTCAAACATGTACACTGCTGCTCTATTCAATAGCCAGAAACTGGAAACAACCTAGATGTCCCTCAATAGAATAGATGAAGAAAATGTAATACATTCACACAGCAAAGAATTGCTCAGCTGTTAAAAATGATATCACAAATTCACAGGCAAATGGAAGAAACTAGAAAAAAATTATTCTGACTGAGGTAACCCAGATTCAGAAAGACAAATATGGTATGTATTCACTTATAAATGGTAAGTAAACTATAACCAAGCTACAACCCATAGAAATGTCTGATAGATAAAGAGGAATGGTTAAGGGGATGGGAGACACATGGATTTCCCTGGATAGGGGAAATAGAATAGATTTTTATAGGTGGACTGGGGCAGGTGGTAACATGAGCTGGAGAGATTAGGTGTGGGGGTGAATAGAATGGAGGGAAAAACGTAAGGAGAGATGGATGGAATTGATGGGGCAGGTGGGGAAGTAGAAACCTAGTGCACTGGAAACATTCTGGAATCTATGAAGGTGATCCTAATGAGAACTTCTCATAATGAGGGATATGGAGTTTCAACTGGACATCTCTTGTAGCCAGCCATGGCCTTTAGTGGTATTACTGGGTGGTTCAATTGAGTTGTTAACCAAGGGGGTCTGATGGAAATCCCCAAACACAGGCTGATGTTAATATAAAGGATTGCTCTTTCTAAACTGAGAGTGGGTCTCCATTGTCAACGTCACACAACTCTTTGAACACGGAGAAGTTGAGCTGGTGCCAACATGGAGCCTTTACCCCTATTTTCTAGTCTCTGTGGTGCAGACCGGTACTCAGCAGGTTACCAAAAATATATTGACACTATTCTAGCCACAGAACTGATCCTTAAACCTACCCTGCTGCAAAAATATGCTAGGGCAATGGAGGCATAAATGGTGTGAGTAGACAACCAGAGTCTGGTTTGACTTAAGGCACACTCCATGAGAAGGAACCATACCCAGCACTGATTGAGTAACCAAGAACCAGAGACTAGGTATCTCAGAGACCTAAGATAAAGACAAACACTGTTGGTCTTGGAAATGAATATGATGCATCCAAATGATATTCTGCTATACTAATAGATCAGTGCTTTCTCCAGCAGCAGATGGTGGTAACAGATATAGAGACCCACAGCCATAGGAGAAGGGAGGGGGAGGGGGAGGGAGAAGGGGAGGCAGAGGGAGAGGGAAAGAGAGAGATATCCATCAAATCCCTCCCCTCAGAGTTTAGGTAATCCAACAGAAGAGGAGGTAGAAAGATTTAAGAGTCAGAGGGAATAGAAGACACCAGGGGGAACCAAGCCTTTTGTCTTAGCCAGGGCTCCTATTCCTGCACAAATATCTTTAGCAAGAAGCAAGTTGGGGAGAAAAGGGTTTATTCATCCTATACTTCCACACTGCTGTTCATCACCAAAGGAAGTCAGAATGGAACCAAGGCAGGTCAGGAAGCAGGAGCTGATGTAGAGGCCATGGAAGGATGTTGTTTACTGGCTTGCTTCCCATGGCTTGCTCAGCTTGCTTTCTTATAGAACCCAGGTCTACCAGCCCAGGGATGGCACCGCCCACAATGGGCTGAGCCCTCCCTTCTTGATCACTAGTTGAGAAAATGCCTTACAGCTGGATCTCATGGAGGCATTTTCTCAAGGGAAGCTTTTTTCCCTGTGATAACTCCAGCTTGTGTCAAGTTGACACAAAACCAGCCAGTATACCTTCTGAATTAACTAAGCAAGGAGGATAAAAGTTTAGAGAGACTAAAGCAGCAAAGCATGGGGCCTACATGGTTCTACACCAGGTTCACTGAGTATGTATTATAGCCATTGGCTTAGTATTTTTATTGGACTCCTGATGATGAGAATAAGTGGGTGTTTTCTCAGGTCCTCAGGATGCTTTTCTTTCTAGTGGACTTCTGGGACCAACTTCAATATGATAGATAATTTTTTGCTTTTCCTTATTATATTTTTATCATATTTTGATGTTATCCCTTATAAGCCTGTTCTTCACTAATGAAAGTCAGAAAGGGAAAGGATCTGGAGGTAGAGTTAGGAGGAAGTAGGAGGAGTAGAGGGTAGGGAAACTGTAATCAGGACACATTGTAGAGAGAAGAATTTATTTTCTTTTTTAAAAAAGAGTTATTATATATATATATATATATATATATATATATATATATATATATATATATATATACTGTAACTGTCTTCAGACATATCAGAAGAGGGCTTTTGATCCCATTACAGATGGTTGTGAGTTACTGGGAATTGAACTCAGGGCCTCTGGAAATGTTCTTAAGCACTAAGCCATCTCTCCAGCACCCCCATCTATTTTCAATAAAATAAAAAATTAAAAAAGATTCACGCTCACAGAATGCCATAAAGCCACAAAATTAGAAATTATACTACATAAGTAAAAGGTCTATAGGAAAATACCCAGACATAGCACCATGATTCCCCCCTCCCAGATATTCCAAAAATACCTTTGAGTTCATTTTGTGTTGGCCATGTACAGCTAGCTGGTCTGCTCTTAAGGGTGGTTAGTATACCCAGTGGGACTCTGTTGGAGAAACCATGTTTTTTTCCTTTGTAAGTAGCTATCATTTGGAGATAGCTTCTGGGCTAGGGATGAGAACTTGTGTCTACTCTCCCTCTCAGTGTAGGGCCCCCATCTGGCTTAGGTCTATACAGATATACTTGTGCATGCTTCTGTAGTCTTTGTGAGTTCTTATGTGTGTCTAGAAGGATTGTTTCCTTGCTATCTTCCATCTCACTGTCTCTCACCATCTTTTCTCCTCTTCTATAGACCCCCCTGAGTTCTGGGAAGAATGTGATGGGGACATTTCCATTCAGGATTCAGTGTTCCAAGTCTTCTCATTCTTTGCATATTATCCATCTGTGAGTCTCTGTACTCGGTCCGTCTATAACAGGGGGAGGCTGCTCTGATGAGTGCTGAGCAAGACAGTGATCAATGAGTTGAGCAGAAGGTCAAAGAACTTTTATTTTTTTTTAACATGTGGGTTACAGGAAACAAAAACAAAGTCATTCATGTGTAAGTAGCTGGTGGGGCGTGTCCCAAGCATTTCCTACTCCTGTCTTTGGGCAGTCTTGGGGAGAGATGACAGGAGTATTTTACATGTCATGCTCTCCCACACATTGTGAATACTCGTCAAAAAGCCCCAGGTTACACAAGTACTTTGAAAATAAGAATATACCGTGGAGTCTACCTGGTAGAAAAAAAATTGCATCCCTGCTTTCCTTGGTGACAAAAACCTCACAGATGAGAAAAATGGCAACAGGTCTCTAGATCGAAATTGTTGACAGAGTCTCAATTAAAACTGTACATTTCTCAGTTTAACATGAAACACGAGGCTGCAGACTACACTAGACATTGTTTCTAAGAGTCAGGATTAGATCAATTCTACTTAAACATCAGCAGGAAACTTTGTTCTTCTTGCACTTCTCAGAGGTGGAATCTGGAAATGACAGCATGATGTCACAGTATCGAAAGGTCTGTCACCACGTAGATGTTTCCAGCAAGAACTTGAGTTTCCTGCTCTGCACATAGCACCATTTAAAACGCTGCACAGTTGGACAAAGGCCAGAATAAGCAAATGTCCTCCAAATAGTCCCATTTCATCTGGCACCCTTGCTAACCTTGTCAACCCCGGGGCCAAGCTTATGCAACTGTGATGTTCTGAGGGGCTGAGAACCATTTCACTTTTTACATCCTCTGTGACCATCATACATAGGGTACCCAGTATCCTAATTACTAATTTACTTCTATTCTATACCAGTAACCCTTTCAGCACCTAGAAAGACTCAATGTGTTGCATCTGAGCTTGACCACATATTAGTATACACATGTTAGTAACATATACAAAATGCAGCTGTGGGGACAATGGTCAATATAGTTTTACTAAAGAAAGCTGGTTTAAAACCATGTGTACCTCTCCCTGTTCCTCCCAGAACCAGCACAAATATGATGGGTACTTCTCAGACAGAGGATTTCATCTCCCTTTCTGACAGACAGTATGGTACCTACGAAATGTGCTGTTTTTCCCCTTTTTAATGTACTTTGTGTACCTCTAAACATCTATAGACGTGAGATGGTTCAAATTAGGACTCAAGTTTGTCTACTGGATACACAATACTGTTGGATTTAGTACACACACACACACACACACACACACACACACACACACACACACACACCAGTGGGCACATCTGTAAGTGTCATCCAGGGAAAATGTTCTGGTTTATCACCTATCAGTTCTCCATTTCTTCCTCATCTCTGTCATGTGTGACAGGTATGCTTACTTAGCTTATGATGTTTGCAATTCCCTTTCCAAAATTCCTGTGTTAGAAGAGGGCCTTCCTACTAATTTGAACATGAAGCATACAAAAGATGCCAACTTTCTAGCCCGACCTTTGCCACACTCCAGCTTCCTCTTTAATAGCTAGAGTCTACATATAGTAAAAATGAGGACTCATTTGCCTAGGATGTGTACAATACATCCAGATGACTAAATCTTCTTGACACATAATAGCAAAGTCCTTTCCAGTCTTTCTGCCCCCATCTCCCTCATCCCACTAACAAGCACAGATAGCCCCGTCTGCTCTCAGAGGCAACCTAACAAATCCATTTCCATACACTAGATTTCCAAAGCTTAAAAATCTGTTTACACAAGGGATCATTCTGATGCTTCTACTTTCAGACACATTAATCATGTTTAAATGTTTGGAAAGATGGGCCATTTCATGTAAGAGCCTTTCCCCTATGCACACAATGGTGGTGAATTAAACCACATGCGTAGCAAAAGTTGCAATAGCACGTGTGTGCCAAATGTGGTCACTCCCTCCCCCACTTCCTGCTTTCTCTCTCTCTTCAAATCAGGGGACAAGCACCCGCCTATAGTATGCTCAGAAATGACGAAACAATGTTGCATCAAAATACCCATTTACAGAAAACAAGCATTCCTAGGAATTTTAACACGAAGAGTATAAGATGTGCTAACGTCTTCACTGACGCCTTTCTCATCTGGTAACTGCTTTAATGAGGCGTGGACCTGTTTGTCCGCTATATTCACTTACACACATGGCAAAGCAAAATGTGCTAAGCATCCAGGGAGCCAGCATCCGAGGGTCCAAGAATAAGCCCAGCAGCACTTTGCTTTTTGCCATGCTGTGCCTCACCACCTCCCATCGCTGAATGAGCAGGAGAGGACCACTCAGCTCCTGGGCGTTGTTTCATAACACCATTTCCCAAAGACAGTATTTCATATGGACTTTAGCGGGGTAAGGGTGGGGGTGGGAAACAAAAGCTACCAAAGCGACATTTTACTGGCTTTCCATCCAGCGAGGACTCAGTCAGCACAGTGTGTAAATGGCAGTTGGCAGGAAAACTCACACATGTAACAATGCTAATAAATCGAGAACGTCATAAAATACGTGCATCCTGAGCTGGAATCCTTCTGTTCTCTACTGCCACAGTGGGCTAAGATGTTCCAAATGTTCAGAAATAAGTCTTTCTGTAAAATGCTAATGGCCCGTGTATAAACGTGTACAAATGTATTCGTTTATTGTTTCTGTTGTGTACTTGGAGCCTCTTTGGTATGCGAAGTGACCAGCTGCTTTCAATGGGGATTTCTGTTCCCTGTACAAACACTAGAGGTAAGAAAAAGATGGGTCAGGGATTCCCGAGTGCTTAGTGCTCTGCCGTGTTTTCTCCTGGGAGTCAGAACACAGACAAAACATGTGCAAGCCAAGAGAGGCTTAGCCATTCCCTCCCTGAATAATGACACTTCATAGAAATTTTAACAAAAAGGAACACATGCACATACATGTGTGTACACACACACACACACACACACACACACACACACACATATGGTTTATTTTACTATTTCTTCTTGTATAATATGTCAGGTATCCATCTAGACATGCTAAAAAAACACTTAACATTGTAAACTGTGTAGACAATAATAAGGAGAAAAATGCACGCACAAAAAATGCATACACACAATCATGCAACAGTTGCATTAAAAATATCTCCATGTACTCAGATTGACAAGGGACCTCCTCATCTGCATTCTGGTCTTGGTGCTCCAAAACACTGCGCAGGGAGGAGTGTCTCTCTGAGGAGGTGGTCAAATGACACCATTATAAAAATTCACTTCTAACAGACAGTTTTATGAGTTTAAAAACAACAGAGACTTTTTTTTCCAGTTCTATTCTATCTTTTGTTGGCAAATTCTACACATCTGCAGTGTCCAGACGTTTTTATGAGTTTAAAAACAACAGAGACTTTTTTTTTCTAGCTGTACTCTATTTTTTGTTGGCAAATTCCACACATTTGTAGAGTCCAGATATTTTTGTTGGCTTCTCTCCTGCTGTGATAAGAAACGGACCAAAAGTAACCGGGTGCAGAAAGGGCTTATTTCTCATCACACTGTTACATAGGTAACAGTTCCATCACTAAGGGAAGCCAGGGCAGGAATTCAAGGCAGACACCTGGAGGCAGGAACTGAAGCAGAGGCGAAGGAAGATCACTGCTTCAAGACTTGGTCTCTAATGTTTGCTCAGATAGCTTTGTGTTTTTTGTTTTTAAACAGAGCCTTAGGGGCAGCACTACCTCCCAGTGGTCTGGACCCTCTCACTTCAATAAGTAATCAAGAAAATAGCCCTAGGCACTTCTCTACAGGCCAACTTGATGGAGGCAGTTCCTCAAGTAAGATCCTTCTTTCTCATCTACCCATAGTTTATCAAGTTAACAAATTAACCAACACACCAGAATTGGCAAACTGTTTTAAAACTTGGCAGACCTTCCCCAGGGATGTCCTATTGGTCACATGTGATGTGCCTTCTCACTATTTCTCTCAAGTGGAAAGAAGGCCAGCCACCTGATGGCCACTCACCATTCCTCCAGAGAGTCATCCTGGCTCTCTTGCTTTCCTGGGGCCATTAAGACCTTTCTTTGTTTGTCAGTGAAGGGACAAGGTGAAGTCAGAAGTCCCGAATCTTGTCTACAGGGCAAGTCATCTTGTCTTGTCATCTTAGAGCTGTGCTGATCTGTACAGACCTGGCTTCCCTGATTCTGAAAGCCTCTCGGGGGCGATGTGATATCTGCTAGACACCATTAATTTCTAGGTCATGCATGTTCCCACTCAAAGCCTCCAGATTCTTAAATGTATGGCTAAGTCTTCTCCCAGATTGTGGGTGAGCTGTCCCTATGAGTTTTTGGTATTGGGTCATGGGAGGGGTTTGCTGCTGCCTGAAGTTGGGCAAGTTCCATTGCTGGTAGGAAGCTCTCCATGTTAGATGTTACTAGGCTACAGCTGGCAACACCAATACCTCGTAGTCCCTGCTACAAGCCAGGATTCACCTTTACAGCTTCACTCAATGGCATCTCAGGATCTCCTTGGAGGAATTCTGCTGCTGCCATACTTCACCTGGCCTCAGCAGCTCTCTAAACTGTGGAGGAAGAGGCCATGCACATGAATGGGAGATGTTATATTGTAAAAACTGATATACTCACATGCAAATCTAAGGAAATAACTCATTGGAAACTGTTAGGTTTATTCCAGACTTTTCAAGAAAACATGAAAGAGCCCCAAATAATTGAGAAAATCTTTAAAGAGAATACTGTAGAATTTTTTTCACCCCATGTACATTAGGTTTATAACAAAGTGTACGTTCCTTAGTTAGAAGAAATAAGCTTATAAATGGCTTGACTTCATTAATCATGAGTGGAACTCTGATTAAAAGCAAAATGAGTGTCACATAAAAGTGACTCAGTAAGCACACTGAAGAGCAAGTGTTGCAATGTCAGATGCCTGACTGCCCAGCCCCCACCCCTGTGCCAATGATGCATAGGTGTTTTTTTTTTTTTTTTTCTTTTTAAACCACTTGAGATGGGCTATCAGACCAAATAAATACCTTCTTAATTAAGTCTTCATAACTAAGTGTTTATTTCCTGAAACAAATACAAATTTCTGTAGAACGATTGTACAAAAGTCATAATCAGAACATGGCTGTGGACCCAGCATTATGATCTGATCAAAATAGCCCACTCAGAATTTAAGCATTATCTCAGTAACATCTCTGGTGGTCTCAGGAGCCATGCCACGCCTCCACAGTCTCCTCTGTAGTCCAGTTACTCAGTAGACTCTTCCTCAGTTGGAGCTGTCTGACATTTATCATGGTGAGATTTGCCTCCCCAGGTCTGGCTGCAGAATGACTGATGTCATGTTGTCTCCTTGATGGACTCCATTAGGAGGTATGCAGGCTCGCCTCTGGTTGTGACAGCTTCTATTACATAGTTAAAACCCCATAGATCTTATTAACAATGTACATGAATTAGATCTTTTATTTCTTTAGTTATTATTAGCTATATTATGGAGGGATTTTTTTTTCATGTCAATACTCAATTGAATATTCACCCACTGGTTTGAGCATTCATTGATGACTCTTTACTGAATTAATTTTCATTCTCATGGACTGCCAAAGAGTGACTTTAATAACTGCCATTCTTTATCTCTCTACAGTGGCTAGCATCATGTAGGTTAGGCTCTCTCCTTCTCCGATTTTACTCGGTGGGCTAAAATAACTTATTTTGGTGAATGTATTGTCCGAAAATGGGTGGTACGAGCCTCTTCTCTTTGGTTCTTCCTTTTTTTCATATATCTCCTGCAGTCTTTGAGGACTTCATTTCTCTTTAACAGGACAAAATGTTGCAGCTCTGGAGCCAGGCATTTATCCCCATTTATTGCTTCTTTAATAGAGAATAGTCTTTATAAATTGGCACTCGCTGTTCACATTGCTACACTTGTATTATTGTTTCTAAGTGTTCCCAGTGAACATAACCAGTACATGTGTATGCTAATATTCTCATGTATGCATATGTTGAACATATGTGTGCATTTGTATTTATATATCTCTCTAGTTCTCTTTCCTTGTCTGCCTGCCTGCCTGTCTGTCTGTCTATAATCTATCCTTAAAGCCATGAGTTTATTACCCATATTATGAGTACAGAATAAATGTTGTAAGAAGTTATATTTTAGCCTTCCATTTTCTTATGCTTGTCTGTCTCCTTCTCCAACCACAAGTAACTTATTTCCTTCTGTGGATTTCCTGGCAGCCTTTCCATAGTCAAGAGGCCAATGTAGCTTTATTCTCACTAGCCTGATTTGTGAGCTTCCCTGACTCCGAAGAGGTTGCTGTTAAGTTCTTGACCCTAGTTACAGATCTAGCACTGATAAAAGAACCCAAATGAGTCTGTGGCTCTGGTCCAGTTAATTGCTGACTGAGATCCAAGTACTGACCAAGGGGAAGGTAAAATGTGTCCAGGTAAAAAAAAAAAAATCAAGAAGATAAAACTTAGTTGAGACCTGTGTGCAGACAGTTCACTTAGGAAGGCACTTTAGTGATCAGAATAGAGAGGGGTCAGGGTGGGATGGGGACACAGAAGTCACTTGGTATCTTGCCAGCCTTGTGTGCAATGGTTTTGAAGCTCATAGAAGTTTAAAAAATCAATTTCAGAATCACCACTGAGAAGAAGATGTCAGAGGCTTTTAAGTGTCTATCTCAATGGCATCCTTTGGAAGGCTGCTACCCAGGGACCTTTCCCATTACTTTCTGAGCTTAGGTTCATGACCCAGCAAGTCACCCAGGATGAGCCTGTGGGGCAAAAATACAAAAAGAGTAAGATGTACCGAGAACAGATGTCGGAAGAGCAAAATGAGTCATAACATACAACACACGGCAGGCTCAGATCCAAGGTGAAATCAAAACATGCCCAAGAAGAGGTTCTGTATTAGTGACCTCCATGGTTCCGTGTCTTCTGTCTCCACTATGTATGAGAGTACACAAGGACACACACAGATGTGAACCAATTAATATAAAGATATAGGGTTAAACACCATTTTCCCCCAAGCCCAGGCACATAACTTACCAATCACTTAAATCAGAAGACAAAGCACATCCTGTTATAGTTATTTATTTGCACAAAGGTCAGTTTTATTTGATGCAAAATAACAAATTCCAGAATGCAGCTGTTGAAAATTTGGGTGGTGTTCTTTTTTCTTTTTTTTTCTTAAATTTAAGAATTTCCTTTTTTCTTTTTTTAAAATTGAACAACAAGATAAATGTACAAATTTTAAGCATTTTTGCATAAAAGTATACAAATACATTTTTGTCATTATTTGATTTCTTTAAAGGTTTGATAGTGTGGATTAAAATCTTACTAGTTACAATGAGCATAAAAAACATGTAAAACAAGATGTAACTTGGAATTAGTCAAAGTTTTCTTGGTGTGTAAAGATTAAGCATAATAGTTTTTCATTTTCATTTTTTTTGGCCTTTGTTTTTTCTTGAACTTCATATAGTCTGTGAGTTGTTTCTGGGGTGTTCAGAGCTTTCTTGGATTAGTATCCAATTATCAGTGACTGCATATTATGTCTGTTCTTTTGTGACTGGGTTATCTCACTCAGGATGATATTCTCTAGATACATCCATTTTCTTAAGAGTTTCATAAAGTCATTGTTTCTGATAGCTGAGTAGTACTCCATTGTGTAAATATACCACAATTTTTGTATCCATTCATCTACTGAAGGACATCTGGGTTTTTCAAGCTTCTGGCTATTATAAATAGGGCTGCTATGAACATTGTGGTGCATGTGTCTTTGTTGTATGTTGGAGCTTCTCTGGGGTATATGCCCAGAAGTGGAATAACTGGGTCTTCAGGTAGTACTATGTCCAATTATCTGAGGAATGGCCAGACTGATTTCCAGAGTGGTTGTACCAGTTTACAACCCCACCAACAGTGGAGAAGTGTTCCTTTCTCACTGCATCCTCCCTAGCATCTGCTGTCATCTGAAATTTTGATCTTAGCCATTCTGACTGGTGTGAGGTGGAATCTCAGGGTTGTTTTGATTTGCATTTCCCTGATGGCTAATGATGTTGAGCACTTCCTTAGATGCTTCTCAGCCATTTGATATTCCTCAATTGAGAACTTTTTGTTTAGCTCTGTACTCCATTTTTAAAATAGGGTTATTTGATTCTCTGGTGTCTAGCTTCTTGAGTTCTTTGTATACCTTGGATATTAGGCCTCTATCAGATGTGGGGTTGGTAAAGATCTGTTCCCAATCTGTTGGCTGCCGTTTTGTTTTCGTGACAGTATCCTTAGCCTTAAAGAAACTTTGTGATCTCATTAAGTCTCATTTGTTGATATTTGACCTTAGAGCATAAGCCTTTGTTGTTCTGTTCAGGAAATTTTCTCCTATGCCTATGTGTTCTAAGGTTTTCCCTACTTTCTCATCTAATAGTTTCAGTGTACCTGGTTTAATGTGGAGATCTTTGATCCACTTGCACTTGAGCTTTGTACAAGGAGATAAAAAAGGGTCTATTTTCATTCTTCTGCATGCTGAGTACCAGTTGGACCATCACCATTTATTGAAGAGGCTGTCCTTTTTCCATTGAATGTTTACAGCTACTTTGTAAAAAATCAAGTGACCATATATGTGAGGGCTCATTTCTGGATCTTCTATTTTATTTCATTGATCCACATGCCTATCTCTGTACCAGTACCATGCAGTTTTTAGCACAATTGCCTTGTAATATAGCTTGAGGTCAGAGATGGTGATTCCTACAGAGGTTTTCTTGTTGTTGAGGATGTATTTCGTTATTCTAGGTCTTTTGTTATTCCAGATGAAATTGTACTTTGCTCTTTCCAACTCTATGAAGAATTGGGTTGGAATTTTGATGGAGATTGAATTTAATCTGTAGATTGTTTTTGGTAAGATGGCTATTTTTACAATGTTGATCCTTCCAATCCATGAGCATGGGAGATCTTTCCATTTTCTGAGATAGTCCTTAATTTCCTTCTTTAGAGATTTAAAGTTCTTGTCATACAGGTCCTTCACTTGCTTAGTTAAAGTCACACCAAGGTATTTCATATTGTTTGTGACTATTGTGAAGGGTATCTTTTCCCTAACTTTTTTCTCTGCATGTTTGTCCTTTGAGTAGAGGAAGGTTACTGATTTGTTTGAGTTAATTCTATATGTAGTCACTTTGCTGAACTTGTTTATCAGCTTAAAAGGCCTCTGGTGGAATTTTTGGGGTCATTTAAATACCCTATTATGTCATCAGCAAACAGGGATATTTTTACTTCTTCCTTTCTGATTTGTATCCATTTTATTTTCTTTTGCTGTCTAATTGCTCTATCCAGGACTTCCAGTACTATATTGAATAGGTAGGGGGAGAGTGGGCAGCCTTGTCTTGTCCTTGATTTTAGTGGGATTGCTTCAAGTTTCTCACCATTAGGTTTGATATTGGCTATTGGTTTTCTGTATATTCCTTTTATTATGTTTAAGTATGGGCCTTGGGTTCCTGTTCTTTCCAAGATTTTTAACATGAAGGGGTGTTGAATTTTGTCAAATTCTTTCTCAGCATCTAGTGAGATGATGACGTGGTTTTTTGCTTTGAGTTTGTTTATATGGTGGATTACACTGATGGATTTCCATATATTAACTCATCCCTGAATTTCAGGGATGAAACCAACTTGATCATGGTGAATGATCATTTTCATGTGTTCTTGGATTTGGTTTGCAAGAATTTTGTTGAGTATTTTTGCATCAATGTTCATAAGTGAGATTGGTATGAAGTTCTCTTTACTTGTAGGGTCTTTGTGTGGTTTAGGAAAGAGGGTTATTGTGTCCTCAAAAATGAGTTATGTAGTGTTCCATCTGATTCTATTTTGTGGAATAGTTAGGAGAGCATTGGTATTAGGTCGTCAATAAATGTCTGATAAAATTCTGCACTGAACCCATCTGGACCTGGGCTGTTTTTGGTTGTGAGGCTTTTGATGAGTGCTTCTATTTCTTTAGGTGTTATGAGATTATTTAGATGGTTTACCTGATCCTGATTTAACTTTAGTATCTCTTATCTGTCTAGGAATTCATCCATTTCTTCCAGATTTTCCAGCTATGTTGAGTATAGGCTTTTGTATTAGGATCTGATGATTTCTTCAATTTCCTCAGTTTCACTTATTATGTCTCCATTTTCCTTTCTGATTTCGTTAATTTGGATACTCTCTCTTTTCCCTCTAGATAGTCTGTCTAGGGGTTTATCAATCCTGTTAATTTTATCAAAGAACCTGCTCTTGGTTTTGTTGATTCTTTGAATGATTCTTTTTGTTTCTATTTAGTCAATTTCTGCCCTGAGTTTATTTATTTTTGCCGACTACTCCTCTTCAGTGTTTCTGCTTCCTTCTGTTTTAGAGCTTTCCACTGTGCAGTCAAGTTACTAGTGTATGCTCTCTCCAGTTTCTGTTTTGAAAGCACTCAGAGCTATGAGTTTTTCTCTCAGTACTGCTTTCATTGCATCCCATAGGTTTGGGTAGGTTGTGTTTTAATTTTCATTAAATTATAGAAAATCCTTAATTTTTTTCTTTATTTCTTCTTTGACCATGCATTGTCTAGTTTCCATGTGTATATGGGCTTTTTATTGTCTTGTTGTTATTAAATACCAGCCTTAGACCATGGTGATCTGATAGGATGCATGGGAGTATTTCAATCTTCTTATATCTATTGTGGCTTGTTTTGTGACTGATTATATGGTCAATTTTGGAGAAGGTGCCATGAGGTGCTGAGAAGAAGGTGTATTCTTTTGTTTTAGGATGATATGTTCAGTAGATATCTATTAATTCCAATTGGTTCATAACCTCTGCTACTTTCACTGTGTCCTTGTTCAGTTTCTGTTTCCATGATCTGTCCATTGATGAGAGTGGGGTGTTGAGATCTCCCACTATTATTGTGTGGGGTGCAATGTATTTTTTGAGCTTTAGTAGATTTCTTTTATGAATATGGGTACTCTTGTATTTAGAGCATATATGTTAAGGATTGAGAGTTCCTCCTGACAAATTTTCCCTGTAATGAGTGAAAATTTTCCTTTTTATCTTTTTTTGATAATTTTCATTTGAAACTCTACTTTATTCAATGTTAGAATGGCCACTCCAGCTTGCTTCTTGGGGCAGTTTGCTTGGAAGGTTTTTTCCCCAACCTTTTAGTCTGAGAAAGTGTCTGTCTTTGTCTCTGAGATGAGTTTCCTGTATGCAGCAAAATGCTGGATTCTGTTTATGTATCCAGTCTGATAGGCTATATCTTTTTATTGGGGATTTGAGTCTATTTATGTTAACAGATATTAAGGAAAAGTGGTTGCTGTTTCCTGCTATTTTTGCTTTTAGACGGAGATTTGTGCCTGTGTGTTTTTCTTCTTTTGGTTTTCTTGCTTAGGTATTTTCTTGTTTTTACTAGAATGTAGTTTTCCTCCTTGTATTGGGCTTTCCACCTATAATTCATTATAGTGCTGGTTTGTGGTCAGATATTGTGCAAATTTAGTTTTGTCTTGGAATATCTTGGTCTCTCCATCTATTGTGATTGAGAGTTTCGCTGGGTTTAGCATCTTGGCCTGACACTTGTGTTCTCTTAGGGTCTGCATGATATCTGTCCAGGCTCTTCTAGCTTTCATAGTCTCTGTTGAGAAATTGGGTGTGATTCTGATTGGTCTGCCTTTATATGTTATACGACCTTTTCCCTTACTGTTTTTAGTATTCTTTCTTTGCTTTGGGAACTTGGCATTTTGACTATTATGTGTCGGGAGCAATTTCTTTTCTGGTCCTCTCTATTTGGATTTCTGTAGGCTTCTTTTATGCTCATGGTCATCTCATTCTTAAGGGTAGGGAAGTTTTCTTCTAAGATTTTGTTGAAGATATTTACTGTGCCTCTTAGTTGATATTCTTTGCCCTCCTCTATTCCTATTATCCTTAGGTTTGGTCTTCTCATTGTGTCCTGGATCTCCTGGACATTTTGGGTTAGGAATGTTTTGGCTTTTGCATCTTCTCTGACTGTTTTGTCTATGTTTTCAGTGTTGTCTTTGGCCCCCAAGATTCTCTCTTCCATCTCTTGTAGTCTGTTGAAAATGCTTGCATCTGTGACTCCTGATTTCTTTTTTAGGTTTTCTGCCTCAAGGGTTATCTCTTTTAGTGTTTTCTTTATTGTGTCCATTTCCATTTTAAATTCCTTCTTCAATTCCTTTATCTCTTTGGCTCTGTTTTTCTCTAGTTCTTTGATTTCTTTGAGTGTTTTTCTTATTTCCTCTTTAATAGCTTCTATATTTTTGTGTTTTCCTCCATCCTGTTCTTATTTAATGATCTCTTTCATCATCTTTAGGTATGATTTTGGGTCTGAGTCTTCTTTTTCTGGAGTGTTTGGCATTCCGATGTTTGCTGTGATGGGAGAGCTGGGTTCCGGTGTTGCTAGTTTGTTTTGGTTTCCCTGGGGTAAGTTCTTTCACTTACCTCTTGCCGTCTTGTTGTCTGTGATTATATGTGGTCTTCTTTTCATGATTGGTTCTTGTCTCTCCAGTGTACCTGGCCTGTGTCCCTGGATCTCAGCTGTTCTTGGTAGCAGATGGCCTGAGCGCCTTTTCTGCATGCACAGGTCTGGCGGGTGGAAACAGAGACCCTAAGGCAGGGTTTCTGCTCCCCTGAACCAATCTGGGGGTATACTTTCAGAGTGCCCGGCAGAGACCTCTCTGCTCCCCTTCTACTCGCAGCCTAGTCTCACCAGGCCTGTGTCCCTAGGTCTTCCTTGGGTGGTGCTCTTTCCAGTAGCCTGGTGTCAGGTCAGGCTGAGTCTTCAAGCCTTGGACATTTGTGAACTGTGACTGAATATGAATACTGGACTCACATCTCTGTATCCAGTTTGATCTTGAGGCTTTGGAAGAGAGAGGATCAATTTGGTTGAAGCTATTTGGTGCAGTCTCCCTTTGGTGCCCCAATATTTGTATGAATTTCAATAAAAACTCCACTACAAATAGGTGGTAACTGACTTAGGGGTGTTTCCAATAAGCTGTGCTCCTGGATGATTTAATGGCTTTACTTACTTCTTTGAACCTAGTCAACAGATATGACCACCAAGATATATGACTATAAAGAAGGGTAAGGATATGTGTGGGGTCATTAGCTAGACATCTTTCCACCACTGAAGTACTATTTCTACTTCTCATTAAATTGAGGGGAAAGAGATTTGCCTTAAGTAAATTAATTCAGTTCATACATCAGAACCTTTCTCTGTCTTCTGTGTTTCCTTATAGAATTGTGGTATCTCTCCACATAGGCATGAAGAAAGAACCCCAGGGAGATGGCTAGACAAAGAAAAAAATTCCTCTTATTTATCTTATTTTTATTCTATTGAAAACACACACACACACACACACACACACACACACACACTATCCTCGTCACTACTGTCCCCAACCAGCAGAAAAGGAGCAATGACACAGCGTTCTTCTCAAAGCAGTTTATTCAGGAACCTTACAGCATGCACGTAAAAGTCTCCCTGTCTCCTTCCGCCCCCAAGCGCAGTCCCTTTTATCCTCTCTCAACTCCACCTCCTCAGTCCATGTTTTGTGGCTGCAGTTCAAAGGTCCGAGTCATCTGGCCTGATCTCACGTCATGGGTGCACCTGCACAGCTTAAAGGAATGACGTGGCTGTATTCGGGAGTGGGAGGAAGGCAGGGGCTAGTCACAAGACTTGGCCCGAGTCCCAAGAGCCATCTTGCGCCATCTTGGCACCACACCCACTCTCCACATATCCTGATTGTGATTTCTTTTTTCTCTACTTCCAGATTCTCCTCCCCTCCCTTCCCACCCAAACCTATCTCCTTTTTGTCTTTCATTGTAAAACAAATGGGCTTCTGAAGGATAATAGTAAAATAATAATATAAAACAAAAACAAACACATTGGAATTTGACAAAATAAACTGAAGGAAAAGAGCCCAAGAACAGGCAGGAGAAACAGTTATCTATACAGAAATCCACTCATTGTACACCCAGGAATTCCATAAAAATACAAAGCTGGAAGTTATGGTATATATGCAAAAGATCTGTAGAATAAAAAAATATATATATAAATAAAATAAAAACAAAAAAGAGTTTTAAAAGAGAAAGGAAAATCCTGACATGATATTATAAGACAAGGAACTTCTAATAATGCCTTTGAATTTGTTTTCTGTCTGTCATTAACTGTTAGGTATATGGTCTACCCTAAAGAGTAGTTTGTTTCCCCAGTGAAATTTCCTTGGAAAAAACTATTGTTTTTCATTTGCAAGTGTTTATCAATTGGAGATAGCTTCTGGGTTAGGAATGGGGGTGAGTACGGGTGGATTTATTTGGATTCTTCTACACAAAGCTGGCCAGTTTTACTGCTATTATCTGTTGACGATACTGTCTTTCTTCCAGGGCACATTTCTGGAATAGAAATATTAGGTGTCCACAGGGTTCTCTATGTATATCTCGGTCTTCAGTTGGAGTCCATTGATCAATGTGTCTGTTTTTGTGTCACAATATCTCTGTAGTATAATTTGATGTTGAGGATGGTGACACTTCCAACAGTTCTTTTAGTGTTCAGTATTGTTTCAGATCTCTCTCTCTCTCTCTCTCTCTCTCTCTCTCTCTCTCTCTGTGTGTGTGTGTGTGTGTGTGTGTGTGTGTGTGTGTGTGTGTGCGTGCGCGCGTGCGCGTGTGCTCTCGAGAGCATGAGTATGTTTTCATGTGAAGCTGAAAGTTGTCAAAGCAGTTCTACTAAAACCAGGAAGGAGACATGGTTATCTCCTCTCTTCATACCTAGTCAATGTAGTACTTGAAGTCTTAGCGAGAGCACTGAGAGAAGTGAAGGAAATCAGAGAGACACATACGGAATGGAATAAGTCAAAATATCTTTCTTTGCTGATGATATCATAGCCTACACAAGTAATCCTAAATTTCCACCAGGGAACTTCGACAGATGAGAAGTATTTTCAGCCAAGTTTCTGGATAAAAAATTAACTCACAAAAAAAAAAAAAAATCAGTAACCCTCCTGTATACATATAACAAAGGATCTGAGAAAATTAAATGGGAAACACCTTCCATAATATCCTCAAAAAAATAGAAGATGTCTTAGGGGTAACTCTAAACAAGGAAGTGAAAGACTTGCATGATAAAATTTTACAACGCTGAAGAGGATATATCAGAAGATGGAAACATAGCCTTTGATCATAGATTTGGTAGGATCAACATAGTAAAAGTGGCCATCCTACCCAAAGCTATCTACAGATTCAGTAAAATTCCCATCAAAATTCCAACACAGTTCTTCACAGATCTTGAAAAGTTGCTTGTAAATGAGGACTGCTGTCTTTGAGCTAGCTAAGCTCATGAGGTGCAGGGAACTTGACTTTAAGAGTTTGCCATGAAGGTCAGGGAAATGGCTCAGTGGATAAAGTGCTTGCTACACACTCAGCACAAATGTTCCAAGATGGTAGAGCTGGATTCCATCATAAATCTGGGAGGAGTACAGACTTTGAGATCATAATGAAAATAAATTAATTCTGAGTCTCAAAACCCTTTGAATACTTCTTGATGCTGCTGTAGAAGTGTGAGTCTATATCCAGAGTTTGTTGGTACCTGCTACAGTACTGCACACACCATTGCTCTGTCTAGACTGTTACTACTAACTCAATTGTGCTGGCTCACACTTAGGCCCTAGTGAGCTCCTGCCTGCACCATGGAAAACCTGAGCCCAGTCTAGTCAATTCTCCCTGTTGCTCCTCAAAGTGTGTTACTGTCCCCTGCTACTTCAGAACATTTGCTGGGGCCTTAGGACCTGAATATTTATTACTCCAAGTTCAAGGACCCCTAAAGCCACGACATAACATTTTATTCCTAATTTCCAATCCCAATTCCTCTGTCTTTTTATTGTTCAGCTGCATGGAGCTCCACACGCTGGCCCCCCAACCTATTTTCTTTCTTGGAAGCTCAGAAAAATCCGATTTATTTGCTTTTCATAACACTCGCTACCCTCAGGGTAGATGTGTCAGAGTTATTCTCAGAAAAATCTCCAAGTGGCTGTAGACCTAGGCATCTAATTTTCCTCAGAAGTCCGGTTTCACTTGTAAGATACTAACTTGGCTTGAGAATTTAGTCACGGGGTAAACAAAACTGGGGTTAGAGGGAAAAAGTCAGCAGACTGTTGCAAGAGGTCATGGGAGAGACTTCATGTAAAGACAGGTTTAATGAAAAAACGAAATGAGCTGGGGCCACGGACTCCCACTTCACAGTGGAATCAAACCACAAGACATTCCTGCAGAGCGGCCCCATCCACAAATATTCCTACTGCTGGGTTCTCGCCCTGTGAAGTCTGACCAGGAGCAAGTCATTCAAAGACAGCTATGGTAGAGTGGCTCAGCAGGTAGAGGCTCTTGCTGCTGGGTCTGAAGACTTGAGTTCCATTCCAGGAACTCTCCTGGTGGAAGGAGAGAACTAAAAGTCACAGAGAGCAATGGAAGCATTTGTGCTGGCTGTACAAAAAAGCCACTGACCTTGCAGATTTGTCTTGTTCTAGAAAGGCTCTAATTTACCAAGTTCCAGGAACCAGCCATTGGAAGCACACATAGCCTAATCAAGGCATAGGAAAGCCAAATGTGTTCCTTTACAACATAATTATAATTTTCCTTTACAGTATATTTGGGACTAATCTCTGCAATTTCTACTTTAAAGGAAAAAAAAAGACATAAAGATACCATCAAATAATGAAAACAAGATCCAGAGACTAGATATCAGATGAGTTCTTGGTGATCTTACCCAAATGCTGTTTGTTTTACAACTAGGCCAAAGCCTTTCTTTGCTATAGAACCATGCTAGAATAATACAAAGAATTCTATTTTAGAGAATTATTACTATTTGATTTATCACCCTAAATCTATTTGTAAAATTTGGTACATTATACAAAACTTTTGTTAATCCAACAGACCCAAGGGGGAAGATCACCTACTCAAATTATGGCCAAATCAAAGCAAGGTTTTTTTTGGGTGCACATCAGAGCTGAATCAGTAGCTGCCTGCTCATAAGACGGGGTTCATGAATTCTGCCTGAGCTATTTTCTCAAGCCCTTTTTATAGGACAAAACCATGGGGTAGGGGACGTAAATGTGGCTACAGAAGTGAGAGCAGGCAGTTAAGGACAGCGGGTCATGGAAAACAGGTATAGAACATTTCTGAGAACAGATGGCTGCTGGCAGTTGGTTACAGTACATTCCAAGGTTATTGGGTCAGGGAACAGCCCAGTTCTGAGAAATAGAAACTCACCTTTTATGGTAAACAGAAAATTAACTTGGCTACAAACTCAAAATGGCTTCTGGAAAACAAAAGGAGATAAGCTGGTTTCTCATTTTCATTGTGTCTGTGTCTTCAGTCTTCTAGGTTGATGATTAAATATATCAATGGCATTGACTGTCAGAATCAGCGAAATATTTCAGGATTTTTGGTCAAGATAATTCCTGTCAGTCCTTCTAAATCTAATATCTACTCTTTTTGATAAACATCTACTATCTAATTGAAAAAAATGCTAAGCGTCCTATCAACATTAAGTAAAATGTGTCTGAGGCATGCTATAAAAGAAAAACATAAACTACTGCAAGTAAAAATCAGAATTGGTTACAGGGTTTCTATGGTGAGCTTCCAGAACAGGGAAAGCCAAAGGAATAAAAAGGGAAAATCAGGTGATTCCATCAATTGGAAAAAGACAAGCATCAAAAACTCCCACCTGGAGAGAAAGGACTTTATCAGGTATGTCTAGCCATTTTCTGTTTCTATCACTTGTAAGGAGAAAACCCAGTTAGCTTTATATGCCTCACCTCAAATTTGTACAAACTTCTGCTAGAGACATACCCTTTTGGACTTCCAAAAATCTAGGTGCTATTTATTTTCAAGTACAATGACAGGTGAGTACCCAAGTAACTAAGTTGAAAACTCTGCTGACAAAATTGCTAATTCTCATCCTATTTCTTATTTTTTTTTTTATGTTTAGATGCTTTGAAAATTTCCCAAGGCATTTGGAATTTTCCTTAATACTATCTAAATGGCAAACACACTTCCAGGCTCGGCTTTAGTAAAGGTCCGAATGAAGACACTGTGTTCTTAGTGCATCACACTTTCATTATGTCTGTTTGCCTACTCACGCTTCCAGCCTTCCTTGAACCAAGTCTTTATAGCAGAAAGGATTCTGTGACTCGGGGGAAAAGCACAGGGTCAGTCTGATTAAGGAGTTTAATTACTGCCTTACTTTAGGGTTTTGGAAACAATGTGGTCTTCTATCTTACGTTTCCACAGTCCATCACAGAGGGAAGTCAGGGTCAGGAACCTGGAGGTATGAGCTGATACAGAGACTATGAAGAAGGGCAGGTAGAAGCTGAAGCAGAGACCACGGTGTTGCTTATGGTCTCCCTCTCCTTGGTTTGCTCAGCCCCTTTTCTTATAGGATCACCAGTTTGTGTGTGTTGGGGCAGGGTCTCTCATCCACAATAAGCTGAGTCCTCACATATCAACCATCAACCAAATGCCCACAGCCACACAGACTTTCCCACGGGCCAATCTCAACTGAGGGTACCTCTTTGCAAATGACTTTAGCTTGTGTCACGATGAGATGAAATTACTGTGAGGTAAGCCCACCAGAGACAATCACACCAACAATGGTAAAGCCGAGAAAAATGTCTTCATTGCTGGTCGATGACTGCATAGGGAACTTGCCTAAATCGTGAAGCCCTGGGCCACATAGGTCTTTGTCTTTTATACTGAGAACATACATCATCGTTGCCACATTTCAGTTAGTAAGGAGCAGAACTACAGAAGTCAAAAAAAGCAAGGTTAGTACATTTGAAGAATTTACTTGAAGACTATCTAGAAACCCATGGTCTCAGCTTTTATTCCTGCTTTAACAGCTGACCTAGGTCTTTGCACCTGTTTTGTAAGGAGTTGCTGCCTACTTTCTGGTTTCAAGGCCTGGATGGGGCTTTTAGCATGATGTCAGTTATATCAAGGTTTGGGAGAACAAAACTAAGAGAATGACACATACATAGGAGTGTTGGTTGATTAAGATGTTGATTTTCGTCTTCTGTTACCCTTATTTCTTCAGGTCATGATGTGTTCTTGATTATTTTAACTTTAGGTATTGTGATGTTAGTTTTGATTGTCAACTTGACACAATGTAGTCCCATAAAGGGATGTGGAAGAAGGAAACTTCTTTTTCTTACTTGTCTTTCACTCTCATTGGCAAGTTCATCTCCACGGTTGCTGCTGATGTTACTGATATTAGAGTAAGTTTCTTTGGGCTTCCACCATGGGAAGAAGATTCTTTAGGAATCCTCTAGGTTTTGGCATCAAATTAGAACTGCCAAGACATATAGCCTCATGGGTGAGCAACTATTGATTTCTTGACCTCCTTGGTGGGAGACAGTCACTGAAGAGCTACTCAGTCCACACGCTGAAAGACAGTCTAGTACATCCCATATATGTTCTGTTGGCTCTGGTCCTCTAGAGAACTGTGACTATTGTGTGTTACATGTAAATGTGTCAGACACAGAGTGCATAGCTCTCTAGAAATTAGGAAAAAAGTCTTTCAGGGGGAAGGTGAGGCAGGCAAGCATGGGTAATATCTTAGCAACTCTACTTGGTTTGGGTTATGCTCACACTCTGTCTCTGAAGAGTATAGCAAGCAACCTGTTAGCAACGGAGCACTATCAACTGCAAAAGTGTTTAAACCACAAAACAAATTGCTCCACTTAGTCACCACTTGATAAGCTTTGTTTCTAGTCAAACATGATCTGGAGCAGAGTCTGGGGCTGATTGAGACCAGTTTGTGGTACATGGACAATGAGGTGAAATGTATCATCAAGTGAACTTTCATAAAGAATCCTCTATTTGCTGTTTATGCCTATGTGCAAATGGACATGCCTGTGGTGAAAAAGATGATGCATTGTGGGAACAGATAAGAGCAATGAACAATGGTTTATGTAATTGAAGCATCTCAACCATTCGAGAGCCACCCACTATATCTCTAGTAACAAGGGTCTTTTTTCCCTTGAACCTTATAAAATGAAACCCAGACAATATATTGGAACCCTTGAAAAATTTCACCCATATGGCCTGCTGCTCTTTGATAGTTATAATTTCCCATCACTTCACTTTGAATAAAAGAGCCCATGTTTCATTTGAAAATCAGTGTGAGCTTTTATTTCAGTTGTTTATATAAGAGACAAGGATGAGGAAACACCCAGCCCAGGCACCAGCTGTTTGTACCATCTCTCTTCCCGGAGAAGGTTAGAGAAGAACTTCTGGTTTTGGCTGTCTCTCAACCCAGACGTGAAGGTTCAAGGCTGCGGATTTGAGACTTCTTGTCAAGGGCTTTCATGTACCTATTGACCCACATTTTTCTGGGGTCTGTGCAGATAGACCTACCCCGCTTGGTCCGGAAGCTGTGGAGAGATGGCATACTCAGAAGAAATAGTGCCATGCCCTGAAAAGAGCCCACACATGGGTCTATAGACCTCATTTACTCTTGCTTCAGAGATAAAGGAGCTGCTTGGCAGGAGGGGAGGATGAGGAAGGGCAGAAGGAAGAACTCTGAGGAGGATGCCCTGTTCTTCTTGTCCTACTTGAAGCTTTGTCATCTATTGGGTAAAGGTACTGGGAAAAACACCTCTGAGCTCCTGGAAAATTACAGATTTCTTCTTTTCCAGTCTGTTTCCCTATGTGGGTAAGGAGCCATTCAGATAAGAGGCTACATTTGTTTGACTCACTTGCCTGTGTGTCCTGATCACTTTCTCTATACTATGACTAGGTGTTCTGGTCAGGAATCACTTACACGACAGCTTCCAGGGGACAATGGACACTATTGATTCTCTCATAGCTCTGCAGCATCCGAAGAGGGATCATCCTGTTTATAACAGACAAACAGCAGATGGCCGGAGGAGATGTCTTATCTGAAAGCAATTTTGTAAAGAAAAGGTTAGGGAACATTTTGGAGTGCTCTCATAACAGAAGATGAGGGTTAGGTTGCAAATAGAAGTCACTGTTCCCAAGTTTTGTATCTAGATTCTAGCCACAGAATATGCTCTAGGAGTTAGTGTCCCCTTTTGAACTACAGGATTCCTCGCTGATGACTGTAAATAATGAAATCTCATTGACTGGTCCCATATTTCTGACACAGGAAAGTAAGTTCTAAGGACCCCCTGTCCATCACCTTACATGGGCATAGAATCAACCTAATTTTAAATCTAATAAGCCTCTCCATGTTCAAGTATCTACATATGGCTGTTGTTCTGGAAGCCACTCTGGACCCAGAATCCAAAGTGCTTCATCAAGACATCATTGTTATCACTTGTCTATTCCTTGTGATGACCTTCTCACTACTTCTGGTCCATCTCCCAAAACAACGAGAGAGCAGTATCTGTAGGGCCGCATGCAGCATCTTGTACCAGAATTGTTGTCATGAGACATCACAGGGCTTGCCCTCAGTGATCTAAACACTTACTTCTGGTTCTCTGCCTAGCTTTGAAACACTGGCTTTTGTTAACTTCTTCCATCGTCTCAGTATCTCCATCTTAAAACTGCACATCATGCAACAGCTCTGGGAAGCCCTGTGCTCAGATCAACCTTAGGAAACCTGCTAAACCATTAACCTTAGGAAAAAAGATGCCTTACCTGAACTATCCAGCTTCCATGGGCTGACAGAGACAACTATGAACAGCAGGCAAAGAAGCACTGCAGAGATCTTCATGTTGAATGAAGGCAAGGACTTTGGAATGAAGGCGGGAGTCCTCTCAGTTGGTCTAACTCTGCCAGTCTGGAGGATCCAGTCTGCCTTATATATAGGGAGCAGGGAGTCTGACACACAGTGCCATGCCTAATGGAAGATGAAAGTAAGATCTCCGTTATGCTGAGTAGGCATTAGATCCTGAGGTGATTTCCTGGTAGCTGGAAAAAAGCTCAGCATTTACCATCTTTGGTTAACTTAGACTGTAAGATAGAAACTGAAAGGTAAGCAACTGAAACCAGCAGCATTAAGCAAGTAATCCTACTGGATTAGGGATTCTAAAACGTTGAAATGGAAAATATCTGTAGAGAAGAAAAAAATAGAAACTAAGGTTTTCATGGAGTAAAGAGAGGCCAGAAGCTTCCTTTTGGCGGGTACCAAGAGGCCAGAGATAGGCCTAAGTCTTTGCCTCTGGCCCTCTTTACACTAGGCTATTGCAACCTTAAGGTAGGTGAGCTCTTTAGAACCCAGATGGGCTCCAAAGAACTTGAAAAAGTGGTATACTCAAATCTTTTCCTTTCTGGTCTCCTCTTCCTTTCTTTTTTAATACTAGGATTTTTACATGTTACCTTGCACATGACAGCCAGTTAAGTATTCTACCAGTAAATGGCAGCTGTACCTCAGCCCTTCCTTTTTAGTTAGTTAGTTCATTCTTGAGATAAAGACTAAGTAAATCAGGCTCTCCCAGAACTTACTTTGTTCCCAAAGTGTCCTTTTTCTGTAATTCTCCCACATCTGTCTGACAAATGCTATAATTACAGAGTTACAGAGTTGCTCTACTATGTCTGGTTCAGCCTGAAAGCCCTGTAGAGCTGGGCAGCATGTGCTGATCCTGCAGTGGTAGGGATCCTGTAGAGGGAGGCATCCTGCAGGAGCATAGCTCCCTACATCACAGAGCTGTTTTCTTTTGGAATTCTTAATGTATGTATGAATTTTGTCTGAAAACTTCAGTCCACTACAACCCCGTTGGCCAAACATCCTGTTCAGTGTGTGTGGAGGCCAAATAGTGTCATTATTATTCCTCATTAGTAGGCAGGAAGAAAATCTTCAAGTGAGAAATATAGTTAGTAAAACCACTCAGGACTAAAACTCTGAATTATACTTGATATATTACACCACCATAGCTCATGGATAATATTTTATGATTTTCTGTGTTTTGACCTCTGTCAGATACAACATTTAAATACAACACACAGTAATACATTGTATCTAAATTTGTAACAATCAAAAAAATACCATGACCTAAAAAAGTCTAGCAAGGCCAAACTCCTAAGTATGCCATGAGTCATTATACTCCTTAATCCAACTGTTTATTTTTCCTTTGTCTACAGAATCTTTTCCCAAAATGAAGACTTGCTTCAGGCAAGGTTTGAAGTATGAGAAGGCAACCAGACATAAGAAGGAATGATGGACTAAGGGCATGGTGTCTTCACTTGAACCTTCCCTGAAGACATGATTTATTATAATGTTTGTCATTCAGAAATTATTAAAGAGAATTTCAAATGCTAAGACAGTTTAAAAAATATCTAAACATAAGAATGATTTAGGAATCATAGAAATAGAGAATTGGGAATGTTGTTGAAATCTTGAGCTTAGGCACTTGGAATACCCAATTGTCATTGTTGATGAAGAACATGAGCCAGCATTTTTGCAGTCCATAAAACCAGCAGATGTTAGTACAAATTTGAGGTCAAAAGTTTGAACCAGGGCTTGAGAGATGGCTCAGCGGTTATGAGCACTGACTGCTCTTCTAGAGGTCCTGAATTTAATTTCCAGCAACCCCATGGTGGCTCACAACCATCTGTAATGGGATCTAATGCCCTCTTCTGGTGTGTCTGAAGACAGCTACATATATAAATAAAAATTAATACAAAATTAAAAAAATTTTGAACCAAATTGTTTATTACTTTTAGTATTAAACGAATCTAAGAGTTTACAATGTTAATAGTTATAGCACAAAACCAGACATACTGATTGATATATAAAAATGGGGACCCAGATATAAGCCCACAGCATACAGCCACCTAATACAGGGGGATTTTACTAAGAGACAATACATGCACATGGGAGAAACAAAAGTATCTTTGATAAATGGTACTGGTCAAACTGGGTAGCCACATGTAGAAGAATCAAGTTAGATCCTTATCTCTCAACTTATATATAACTCCAAATGCATCAAGGGCTTCACATAAATCCTAAAACCATGAAACTGATAGAGGAGAAAGCAAGATATATCTTTGAGTTCATAGGCACAGGAAAAGACTTTCCTAACAATCCTGATAACACAGACATTAAGAGCATCAATTAACAAAAGGGACCAAATGAAACTATTTCGGTTTCTGTATAGCAAAGAACATAACCATTCAATTGAAGCAGCAGCCTACAGAACAGGACACGATTTGCCAGCTATACATCTGAGAGAGGGGTAGTATTCAGAATATACAAAGAAAAAAAACTAAAAAAAATTAAACATTAAGCAGACATTTCTGTGAAGCTGTCATGGAAATTCAAATCAAAACTATCAAAACTACTTGGAGAAGTTTGCATAAGACAAACAAACAAACAAAAACAATAACAGTAAGTGCTGGAGTGCATATGAGGAAGGGGAAAATTTATTAGGTCCTGATGGGTATGTGAACTGGTGCAATCACTATGGAAACCAGTATGGAGGTTCTTCCAAATCCTAAAAATTGATCTATCACATGATCCAGTTATACCACTTTTAGGCATCCACCCAAACGACTCTGTATCCTGCTATGAAGATGCTTGCTTATCTTTGTTCAATGATGCTCTATTCATAATATTCAGAAACTGAAAACAACCTAATGAAAATGTGACGTGCTTGCATAAGGGACTATTATTAAACTGTGAAGAAAAGCAAAACTGTGAAATTAATAGGCAAATAGATGGAGTTAGAAGTAATCCAGCTGACCCAGACCTAAATAAACATCATGCTAGTCTTCATATGTGAATGCTAGTCATGAACAATGATGGCCTGGCAAGACATGCCCATTGGTATAATAGAGGCGTGAATGTTATAGAAACAGCAATAAAACACTCTGGTTGGTTTTGGGATGCACTCCACAAGGTAGAGCCTGTGTCATACATACATATGATTGTACACACGTCCTCATAGGCATTTCAAAATCTTGCAAATTGACTGCAGTTTTTATGATTCCATTATTTTTAGAGATTCTAGGGACAGATTGCCTTTGCCCCATAAACAAAAACAATGCAAAATAAAAAAAATGTCCAACAATGATATTTTTTCTATTTCCCAGGACACTTAGTTGAGAGAGAGGGGGAGGGGAGTGGGGGAGGGACAGTGGGAAGGGGAGAGAGAGAGGGAGGAACAGGTAATAAATGGGTTTTTAAAAATTATCACTACCTTCAAGTTTGAGTTAATGCAATTAATCATGAGACCATCTAGAATGCTAACTAGTAGCTTTACGATTTGTCCCTTTTCTTGCCTTCGGTACTGTACTGTCAACTAAACTTTTTGTAAATCTGGTTAACTAGTCAGACCTAATGATTATACAGAGGTTGAAATGCTGCAAATGTAAAGCCTAATTACAATTTACCTTAAACTATCTTTAGCATCCTAAATAATCATTGCTTGCCCATATCTGGGTGGGACCTAGCATCCCATGACTGACAGATTGAAACCTTTTGGAATATGCTAACTTATCAGAACTCCAATTTCCACCAACCAAAAGCTATGAACAGCATTAGACAGCATCTGAAGCTCATAGCAGACATTTTCCTACTTTGCTGTATTTATTAAATGTATTTCAAAAGTGTATTTATTTGTGAGTTTCTTGGCTCTGCTGCTTGTAAAAACTTCATCAAACTGTCACCATCTTGGACAATGGACTTTCAGGTAACATGAATTTGTATTTTGGGGCCATGGTCATTCACATTTAACTCCAGAATGATTTCTTCTTCCCTTTGAGGTGAGTGCTGTGGGTTTTCTTTTTGTATTGACAGAAGAGTGGCAGTGAGGAAAACTGAGTGCTAACAAATAACCAAACCCAATGGTCTGGGGAAAAATCATAAACAGAATGTTTTCAAATATAAAAGGACATCCAACAAATGGAATTTTAATAGCCAATTTATACCAAACCATTGGAGCAAGAACTATATCAAGGAACGCTCAAGACCAGACAGAATTCATCAACATCCATCTAAAAGACTAAAGTTGGGGCATAAAAGCACAGGCTAGGGAAAGCAGCTGAGGCTTGGCACTGTGTGGCAGGGTTGGTGTGTTCTGGAATCACTAGGCATGAAGGGGTTGTGGGGAAAAGCTTAGGTTTAGCACTGTGTGTCAGGTTTGTTGGCTTTGCAGTGGATAGAAGAGAAACAGTTGGGAAAAGTGCAGCTTCAGTTTTGGTGTAGGACCCCAAATATTAGAGATTCCAAGATCATGGAACCTCCACCAAGGATAGCAGCAGGTGTGCAGTGGAGCCAACCTAAGACAGCTGGACATTCTGTGTATTAGTGCCAGTATAAAGGGACACAGTGTCATTAATTTCAGTTTGAATTATTCATTACTGATATATATGAAGACTATTGAATCTTAGACATTAATCTTTGTGCTCTATGACCTTTGTTTGTGTGAAAGTGTTTGTGTATGCACACCTGTGTGTACCTGAGGTGTATGGGCCTCTCTCTGAACCTGGATCTTGATGTTTTTGTGGGCTGGATATTCAGCAAGATTTCACAATCTACCTGTTGCCTCCCAACTCTGCAGTGGCACTGCAGATAAATGGCCCACCATGCTTGTTTTTGTTTGTTTGTGTTTTCAATCTGGAAGTTTTGGGATCCAAGCTTTAGGGCTCATGTTTGAGCATCAAAGACTTTATTGACATACTCCATATTCTTTGTCCATTCTGAAATCCTTCTAAAATTCTTTTTTAAAAAATACCTGTCATTGATTCCCTGTGATTTTCTGCAGAAGTCAAACATGTTTTTTCTCAAAGTCAGCTTAACTTCCTTCCTTCATCTATGTATCTTTCTGTTTTCCCTTCTGCCTAATGGGTCATCAAGGACTCCCACTGATGGGACACTGCAATGGTTAGTGCTCTGCTATGCTCAGTCTTATGAGAGCAACACTTACTTTAGCAATGATGAGTGTGGAATTCACTACAGATCTTCATAGATGTTCATTTGACTGAAGAAGCTTCCTTATGTTCCAAGTGTTGACAAGTAATTTTGGCTTTAGAATGCTGATGGGTGTGTGCTTTTGTTCAATGTTTTCCAGGGTCATGTGACCTTTTATTTATTTATTTATTTAGCTAATTGATGCTATAGTTTACAGTAATCAATTTTTGAATAGTTTAAGTCTCTCTCTCTCTCTCTCTCTCTCTCTCTCTCTCTCTCTCTCTGTGTGTGTGTGTGTGTGTGTGTGCGTGTGCACATGCACAAGTGTGCATGTATGAGTGCATGTATGTGTGTGTTACATGGGTGCTTGCTAGTGGATGTGTGGATATGCTCACTTGTAACTTTGTCTGTGGTTAGAGGGTGACATTGGCGTGTCTTACTCAATCACTCTCTCTTTTACTTTTTGTGACAGATTATCTTCCATGAGGCTGGAGATTACCCTTATCAGCTGGACTAGGTAGCCAGAGAGGGCCAGGGTACACATGAATCATGCTTTTCTCTTGCTTGATATATTATCTGGCTTCTGCTAGGTTGCAAAGAGCAAACAGATGATAGTATTGGCTCTTCTTGTAATCTCAGCACAGCACAACAGGTCTCTTTCTGTCTATGTATATTTTGAAGTAAATTTGCAAGTGTTCACTCTGCTTTTGTGTTTTAGAACAAGTTGCTGAGCAGGGGTAGCATTTGTAGTTCCAGCGCTCAATAGAATTTATTGGTCTGATTTAGGATATCCTTAAACTTTCAGGATTGGAGGACTATTCTTTATCCAACTTATGCAATAGATAAAGACACATATTAGTTATTTATACTTCCCCTTGTGAGTTTTCACGGAGTGCATATTTAAAGAAGTTGAATAGCTTTTCCTCTGCTTTCAGGTTTTGGACCAGGGGCTCTCAATAATCTTTTATTCATCATGATCTCGTCTTATTTAAAGCAATAGTAAAGATGCCCTTTTTGAATTTCTGACAGTAATTTGTGCCTTTAGCCTTTGCATGTGCTTATTCTAGAAGAAGGTTTATTGCTTTTATTTTTATTTTCAAAGAGCCACCTTTAGTCTTGTTAGTTTTCTCTAGCATTTACTTATACTCTACTCTTGTTTCTCACTCATTTTTTTGGATGATTTAGGTTTATGTTGCACACAGACATATACAAACATATACAGCACACATAAATATATAAGTGGAAAAAAAGAGAGTGCCAGGAAGAGGAGTCCTTACCCTTAAATGAATGCTCATGAGCTTTTACAAATTGGCCTTGGGACTGACTGGGTGACAAATGTTCCCTCCATTAGTTACTCTTCTTGCCTCTGGAGTTGAAGATTGGTACTACCATATTTTGTTTTCTATGTAGGAGCAAAAGGATCTGAATTCAGATTCTCTTGATGGTCCAAGTACTTTACCCATAGATCTATCTCCCCTGCCCATTCTGAAACCTCCCTATAATACCTGGAAGAAACAGTTTAAAGGAGGATGTGTTTATTTTGGCTCACAGTTTGTCATAGCATTTGGATGGTATTGTGATATGAACAATTTGGCCTGTGTTCTCATGAACTTGTGATCAGATATATTTCAGCAGCAAACAGGAAGCAAGGTATAATCTATAATCTACAAGCTCCATGTCACTCACTCCAAAGATTTTTCTTTCTTCCCTAAGGGTTGTCCTATCTCCCTCAAATAGCTACTGGCTGGGGACCAAATGTTCAAGCACATGAACTTCACACTATAACATAACAATTATTCTCGTCTATTCCTATTGTAAAACACAATGTCTTAGGCATAATAATTTAAAAGAAGAGAGATTAACTGCTTATTTTCTGGTTTTGGGGCATAATAGTTTATAAGAAGGGTGAGTAATTGCTCAAATTCTGAATTTGGATATGGTGAAGATCAAAGTACCAGTAGACTTGGTGTCTGTCTAGGACTTGATGTATGCACCTTCTGTGTTCTGTCCTTACTAGAGGGTAAAACACTTCATATTAATATCACTTATGAAAGAAGACACCTCCTGACTCAGTCACCCACTGAAGGTTCTGTCTCTTAATCCTATCACAATGCATGATATGATTTTTATGTGACTGTCCCTCAATGGATACATGCTGGAAGCTTGGTCCCTAGCATGGTTGATGACGGTGAGATGGTGGAGAGGCCTTTATTTACTGGGGTTGAGTTTATGAAAACTTAGTGTTGGGAGCTTCACCCTTATGAATGGATCAATGCGGGGAGTGGTTTGAAGGTATAGCATTGAATCATCACGGTCATTCTGTGTGCCCACCCCCTTTAGTACACAGCATCCTTTCTGTTTTTCTGCTGTGCTGTGATGCAGCCAGGCTGCCTCACCAGTGACCATGCTGGCTTGTTTAAGCCTTCTACCTAGACTTGTAAATTAAGTCATCTTACTTTCTTTGTGCACACAGCACAAAGGGACAAGACTAGATTCCAATATGAATCTTGAAGAAGCAAGGCATTCAGATCATAATACAAGTAAATTAATTCTGCATCCAAAACTGCCAGCCCCTCAAACTGCTATGTGAGGCTCTAAGGATGAGTTCAGATCCAGGGCCTCTGTTTACCCTCTATAGCATTACACTCAGCATTACTCTGCCTGTCTTTTTATACATGACTTTGTCCTTGCTAACATTCATCTTAGATCATCGAGGTCTTCCTGTACCACTGCAGCTGCTGCTCCTAGGCCCTCTCTTCCTCATGGTATCCTGTGCACAGACCTGGCAACGCTTTCTGTTAATACCTCTCAGTGTGTTCCTGCCCTTACAGTTCGAGTCCACTTCTTGTGTTCTTAATGCTTTCCTGCCCTGAAGTTAAGAAGTCCCTACAACAAGACTGCAACCTTATATTTCTAAAGCCTACTGCCAGTTCTTTCGGATTTGGGACATGAGCTGGCTGGATTCTTTTCTTGGACTCAGTAGCTTCCCTCTTTGCTGGACATCTCAGAGGCGTACTGTGCATCCGTATCCTGTCACTTCTGTAGCCCTCCCGCAGATGAATTAGAGAGCCTTCCTCATCAAAATCCCAGATATGTGTGGCACACAGATGTCTAGTGTTCCTTGTTGGTCTGGCTTCACCCCTAAGATCTTACTACTCTGGGCTTCAGAATTCATTTCATGGGAAAATCCTGGAGTTAGAAAAGTCTCAAGACCATTGCAAGACTCCATGAAAAGATAGGTGTGATGAGAAAAGAAATGGACTTGGAGAAGCTCATGACTATGGGCAGGTAAGGGAAGGGCTGGAGCTAGAGGAATAGCAGGGCCTGTCATGTCCTGCCACGTTATTTCTGAACCTCAGCAGGTCCCACCCAGCCAAAAGGCATTCCAGCAGGACGGTCCTTCACACCGTCACTCCTTGCTGTTTTCTTTCCTCTTCCAGCTTAACAGGATCTAAAATTAGAGTAATGTACTTAAGAAAACATATGTACTTTGCTTTGAAAATGCCATATCCATATAATAACACTGAACACAGCCATAGGAAGCACACACTCCACTAGAAGAAGCACTGATTCTCTAAGAATACAAAAGCTGGTGCTGTACTACCCATGGATGGATCTCATAACCCACAGGCAGCTGCGAGGGAGAACTTTGACATTTTGCCAGGAATTTAACTGAGTTTTTATAAAAAAATAAATACACAGCTTGTAAATTAAATTCAGTTTAATTTGCTCAGATATAACTTAAATATCATTAAATATTATGTAAGCAAGTTTGTGTTTTAAATTATTAAAAACATATCTCTTTAGATATCATAATAAATAACTACCACACTGCCCATGGGGAAGGTCAGAGGAACTCTTTGCCTAGACATGAAGGTTCAAGGATGCTGAGTTTGAGACTTCTGATCCAAGTGTTTTATGGAGTTCTTAACCCACTTCTCCTTGGGGTCAGCACAGATCTCCTTATCCAGGATGGTTCTGAAGCTGTGGAGGGAAAGAGGACATGGTTAGATAAGGTACTCCAAGGGTTCTGTTAAGAGCATGGCTTATTGGTCCTAAGCTTCTTCTACTCCTCCACAGATGAAGAGGTGGGAGAGAAGATTGGGAAAAGAGAAAGAAGGACTCAGGGAGAAGCGCTGTTCTTGCTCTCCTAGCTGAATCTCTCCAGTCTCCTGACTGAATGCATTGGGTGCAATTTCTCCAAACTGATGGAAAAGTATGGATTCTCTAATGGGCTTAGTTTTCCTAGGTGAAGAGGGGACCAGACCGGTAAGAGGCTATATCTGTTTGACTTAAGCTCATAAGTCCAGACTCCTCTCACTTGCTTTACAGACAGGAAACTAGTATGGAGTGCTGGGTACAGCCAACTTACACCACAGCTTCCTGGGGACACTGGCTGCTTGTGATTCTCTCGTAGCTCTTTAGCCTCCAAATGTGGATCTTTTGCTTAACCACAGTATAACAGCAGGTGACTGGAATGAACACCGAATCTGAAAATAATTTCACAAAGAGACAGTTAGAAGACCTTGCAGGGTTCTCTCACAAGGGAAGGAAGAATTCTGGCCTGTATCTGAGTTACAGCTCCCAACTTCTGTATCTAGGGCCCAGTCACACAACCTTACAGGTTATGTCCTTGCTGTTAACTATGTATGGAAAATGTCATCAATTTCTGACACAGGCAACGAAGTTCTAAGAACTTGCTGTCCATTACTTTGTTGCTGGTGGCTTAGAGTTTAAGAAGCCTCTCTAGTATCCACATGTGACTGCTGTTCTTGAAGGCACTCTGGACCATGACCCCCAAATTCTTCTTTGAGTCATCATATCTGTCGCTTCTCTAGTGTTGAGATGTCATTCTCACCACAAAACCACTTCTGGGTCACCTCTTCAAACAAGGAGGGGCGGTATCTGTAGCAGCTGCATTTAGCATCTTGTCCCAGAGCTGGTGTAACCTGAATCTTTCCATCTTTAAAACTTCAGAACATACAGCAGCTGGAGTGTGCTGAGAGATTGGGAAAGGAAATGAAGCCTTACTTGGTCCAGCCAACACCTGTGGGCTGATGATGGCAGCTATGAGCAGAAGGCAAAGACATGTGGAGTTCTTCATGTTGAGGTCAAAGGCTTTAGAATGAAAGCTGGAGAACTCAGGAGTCAGGGTCACTGGTCTCTGCTCCTCTGGAAGTCCCATCTGACTTTTATAAGAAGCGAGGAGCCTGGTAGGCTTCTACAGAAGAAAGGATGAAGTAAGATCCTCAGGACTGTGCTGAGTAGGCACCAGGATGCCAGGGGTGATTTCCTCACAGCCAGAAGAAAGCTGTATGGTTTCTGTCTCCTTCCTGTGTAGACTGAGAAACTGAGGAAAAGGTATTCAAATGAGGCTAGCAATATGAGGGAACTGACCTCACTGGATAGAGGTTCTCATTTCTTTGAAATAGAAAAGCATCTTTTCTGAAGAAAGAAAGGAAATTGGAAGTCACAGTGGAGTAAAGGGGCCAGGGTCTGTCTCTTGAAGTGTGCCAGGAAGTTGGAGATAATGCTAAGTCTGCCTCGGGCCTCTATTACAGTAGGCCACTGCAATCCTAAAGCAGATGGGCTCCTCAGAACTTAGCTGGACTCCAAATAACCCTGAAGAAATGGCAAGGTCATTCTTCAGTTTGTCAGCTATCTATTTTCCTCATTCTTTTCTTCCTTCTGTTATCACCTTATACATGTTAGGTCTACCCTTGTATATGCTAGGCATGTACATTACCAAAAGTTAGGCATGAACACCACCACATGCTAGGCATTAGCACACTGCTGCAGCTGCATGACCAGTACACTCCCCACCCCCATTTATCTTTTGAGATAGGGCTCACTTACTTGCTCAACATGCCTTGAACTAATTTTGTAGAACGGGCTGGCCTTGAACTTGTGATCCACTGTCTTAATTTTCCAGATAGCTAGGCTTATTGAATTGCATCATTATATTTAGCTCATTGTCTCAAAGTCCTAGAGTCTTAGAGAACTGGGTGGCACATGCTGATTACGCAGTTGATGTGATTTTAAGTGGGTGAGATCCTGCGGCGAGGGAGATCATGTAATGGAATGATTCCACACTGGAGTTGATTCTGCAGTGTGTGGAATCTTGCAGTGAAGAGGATCCTGTAGTGAGTACAAAATCTTGCAGAGGGTGGGGGCAGGGTTCTTTAGTTGTGGGAATCCTGCAGTGGACAATCAGGCAATGGGTAGGTGAGGTCTGTACTGGGAGGGGATGATCTTATAGAGGTCCGGTCATGGGGGTGTCCTGCATTGGGAAGATCCTGCAGTGGAGTTGATCCGCCGTAGGCAGTTCTTCCCAAGTGAAATCATTTAGAGAAGCCCATGATATCATAAAGATTCTGGAAATTTTGATCTGTTTGCTAATAGGTTCGAAGGCCCTTCACTACATACTGTAGAGGAGAGATCACTGGAAGATGTGAAGGGAAGCCAAGGTGCAAACTGCTGACCTCATCTGTCTCTCACCACTCATGCTCCCTTACCACTGGAAGCATAGATTACGACACTTCCAGGCTGGCTCATTTTTACTAAGCCACAATACATGTTAGGCTCCTCTATGACAGCATTTAAAGATATATATCTCACTTGATATTTTTTGAAAATTAATTTATGCTTTCTTATGGCAAAATACGTATACTATGAAATTGTATTCTTAACCACAAAGTGTGCAATTCACATGGACTTGCAATTGATCTCCATGACTCTATTTTGTCAGCCAAATTTTATGTTTAATAAACCATCCCCATCTGCTCCCTGATCTCACCCACCGCCCATCCCTCAGCAGCAACCACCACTATTTATCCCTTCTATGATTTCAGCTTCCTCAGCTCATGTAAGTTGATGTATATTGTATTCAAATTTTCTTCAACTGCAATTTTACTTAGCACAGTGATCTCAAGGACCTTCTATGTGTTGCCCGTATCATAATTGCTTCTTTTCTTGGAGGCTTTGTAAGAAACAGATAAGGTGTACTACACAGCATGCTTATCCATTCACAAACACCCAGCTACATGCTATGCTTCTGTCACGAGTAATACTTCAACTGCGTGGGTGGGCAAGAGTCTCACCAACACCCACTTTAAATTTCTTTGAGTAAATATCCAAAAGTGGTCTAATTGCCGGATTCTATGGTAATCATGTATTTGTTTATTTTGAGAGGTTTATCACCCCACTTTCAGCAGTCAGCCACCACGGCATTTGTTTCTGTTTCTGGAATGTTTACTGGTGATGAGTTTATTTCTGGGGACTTATCAGATACACAAGTTTCTTTGGAGAAATGTTCTGTCCATGTTTGACTCCAGTCATTAATTTCTGTTGAGTTGAGATGTTCTTTGTTCTGGATAGAAAATTCATTAAGTCATGCAAGTGCTTCTTCCCTTTTCCCAGATTGCCTTTTCATTTTGCTGACACTGTCCTTTGATGCTGAAAACTTTTTAGTTACCACAAAGTTTAACTTGTGGGTTTTTTTTGTCACACATGACTTGAGAGCCATAGTCAGCAATTCATTGTTGAGTCTGGCATTGTGAAGCTTTGTTCTGTGATGACTTCTAAGTGTTGCATTGTTTCGAATCTTAAGTTTCATCTTTGATTAATTTTGAGTTAAGTATTCATATGGTGTTGGGAAAGGGCCCAAGTTTATTCTTCTGCATGAGCATATTTGATTTTTCCAGAACTATTTCCTGGGGGGGGGGGTACAATTGACTACTCTTGACATTCTTCTTAAAGACTGTTTGACCATTTGGCTGGAATTTATTTCTGGGACCTCTGTCCTGTTTCACTGGTCTGTGTCTCCTGTTGTGTCAACAACACACTGTTTTGGTTACTGTGAGTTAGTAGCAGATCTTGGAATTCAAGATTATAGGCACCATGTAGGGTTCATTAATATTTTAAGTATATTTTAGCATGTGGCCATCTGTTTCTGCTAAATGTGCCACTGGGATTTGAGTCTAATCTGTAGATAGCTGTAGGAGATGTTTACATCATAACAAAATTGTTCTCTGACCCATGAACCTCAAGTGTACTTTCCTTCCCTCACATCTTTATTTTATTTTAAGGCGTGTTTGCTAAATCCTTTGTATGGTTCTAACGTCTTCCCTCATTCTTAATTCACCTTCTTTGAGACTATTATAAATGTAATTGCTTTCAAAATTCTCTTTTCAACTACTCATTGCTGCAGTAAAGAACTGTAGGAGATGTAAGTACACTGCCTTTACATCGTGCACCTTATTGGTTTTGTTTATTCCGTTCATTAATTAATGAACTAATTTATTAATTAACTTTATATTCCAGTCTCATCCCCCCTCTCCTCCAAATCCCACCCTCACAAATTCCACCCTCCCTTGGGTGCTACCTCACCCTGGGACATCTAGTTCCAGCAGGACTAAGCCTGTCCTCTCCCACTGAGGCCAGACCAGTCAGTTTAGCTACAGGAAGGGGATCCAATGGCAGGTAACAGAGTCAGAGACAGCCCCTACTCCAATTGTTAGGGGACCCACATGACGATCAAACTACGTATCTATTACTAATTATCTAGGGGACCTAGGCCCAGACCCTGCATGCTCTTTGGTTGGTAGTTCAGTCTCTGTGAACCCCCATGATCCCATGGTTGGTTTACTCTGTAGACTTTCTTTTGGTGTTTTTGATCCCTCTGACTTACTCAATCCTCCTCCCTCTCCCCCACTTTTCCAAATGACTCTCCAGGCTCTCCCTGATGTTTGGCTCTGGGTCTCTGCATATGTTTCCAGCCACTGCTGGATGAAGCCTTTCAGCAGACAGTTACGTTAGACTCCTGTCTGCAAGCATAACAGAGTATCATTAAGAGTATCAGGGGTTGGCTCTCTCTCATGGAGTGGGTTTTAAATTAGGCCAGTCATGGATTGGCTGTTTCCTCAGTCTCTGCTCCATCTTTATTTCTGTGTTTTACTGTCAAATTCTAACCTTTCTCTTTGTGTGAAACTTGTGGGTTACGTTTAAGAACTCTTTGCATATTTAGCATACATGTCCTTTTTTTAGATAAAAGTTTTTTCAGATAATGTCTTCCAATCTGTAACATGTCATTTGCGCAACAGCATCTTTTATAGAGTGGGCGAATTTTTCATTTTCATGAAATCTTATCTATCACTTGTTTGCATGTGGTGTGTGCTTTTGCTGTTGTGTCTATAAAATTAACACCAAATACAGTCACCTATTTTTCCCCATTTTTCTTTTAGAAGTCATTTCTTTATTGACTGAGGATTTCATACATGTAAATCATTTGCTCTCACCCACATCCCATTCCCTATTTTGCAATTATCTGCCCTCCCATCTCAATCACCTTGTGGCCTCCCAGTTTCATATGTTCTCTGTCTTTTAAGACCCATGGTGTGCACACAGTGCTGTGTAGTCCGTATTTTAAGCGGTAGACACACTTATGTCTGTGATTTGCCTGACATTAATTTCTGTGAAATACTTGAGGTCTATGTTTGAATCCATTTTTTTTGTATGTGTTCACCCAGTTGTTACAAATCCATTTGCTGAGAATTCTCCATTGAGTTGCCTCTGCTGCTTTCCAGAGGCAATTTGTGTGGATTTATTTCTGTCCCACTGATTTATTTTCTATTATATCATTAGTCACGTGGCATATTGGCTACTGTAGCCCTGTGGTAAGTCTAGAAGTCAGATAATGTGAAGCCTCTGACTTTATTTCCTTGGTGTTGTGTGAACTTATCTGGGTGCTTTGCCCCTCTGTATAAACTTTAAAACCTCTCTGTCAATATCTATCAAAGAACTTGATGTGATATTGATTGAAATTGTGTTGGATGAAGAGGTCAGCTGGGGAGGAGCTTGGAGGCTGACAGTGTTGATTGAGTTTTCCATCTGAACACAGAGATCTTTCCATTGACTTAGCAGTTCTCTCTCACAGAGGTTTGTGGTTTTTCTCACAATATCATACATTTTCCCTATGGTTAAGTCTAATGTACATGATTTTTAGCAATACTATCAATGATAAAGTATCATTGACTTCTTGTTCATTAATGACATCTTGGAAGGCTATTGAATCTCACATCATAACCTCATATTCTGAAACCTTTCTATGATCAGAAATTAACTGTAAGAGTGTTGCTGTTGTACCATTGTTGGTTCTTTTTGATTTTCTGGAAAAGACAATTATGTTTTTCTTAAATGCAGTTTAGCTTCTTTCTTCCTACCAGTGTAATTTTTGTTTTCTTATCTGGATTTAGGAGTCAACCAGGACTTCCTCTGACGTGGAACTGTAGGGGTGAGAGGGAGCATCCTTGGTCTGCTATAGTCTCAATCTACAAGAACCTTATCAGCAGTAAATGGAGAGTCAGCTGCAGTTTTAGGTAGACATTTATTAGGGTGAGAAGCTTCCTCTACTCTGAGAGTGTTGAGAAGCATCTGGTAATTTAGTACACTGAATGGGTATTAATGTGATAGATTACCATCATATTTAATATATATATATATGGTGTGTTGGGGGAGAGATACAGAGAGAGACAAAGAGACAGAGACAGAGAAAGAGAGATTCACGAGATGCCTGTGGAGGTATACTCACTTGTGCAAGTGTTGTAAAGTATTGAATTGGTAGTATTCTCAATCACTTATGTTTCGAGATAAGGTTTCTTCACTGAATCTGGTTTAGCTGGCCAGGAGGGACCCAGGAGCCACCTGTCTCCACCGTTCTCCTGAAGGTTTGCACCTCGCCCCTGCTTCTTACATGGGTGCTAGATATCCTACCTCTGTTGCTCTCCCTTGGACAGCAAGCATGTGTCTTTCTGTCAAAGACAACTGTCTCCACAGCCTTTCCTTCATGGATTAAATTACACTATGTTGTGGTATATAACCGTTATACATGTTGTTGGCTTCTGTCTTTTAAACTTCTGCTGAGGCAGTCTGTGTTTGTGTGCCTGGGTGTCCTGTGTTATCTTCTGCTGTCCGGTTGTGACCTGTCATTGGCTTATGTTAGGTTGGGAAGAAAAGCCAGGTGGTAACAGCATTAACTCCTCCTGCCTTGGAGGCCCAGAACAGCTGTCTTTCTGACCTCAGACCATGAATTTGCAAATATTCTCCTTGCTTTTATATTTTTGAACAAGCTATTGAACAATTATTTGTTATATAAAAATCAAGTAGAGGTCACCAGTGTACCCATCTTGGAGGTCTTGGTTCTTTATGGGTTGGAGAATTATTCTTTTGTCAACTCTGTACACGATACAGGGATAGACGGTTATCCCTTTTTTCTTTGTGTGAGTTTTTGTAGTGGGTATTTTAAGAAATTGACTTTTTCTCTAAGCTTTTGGGTCAAGAGTGCTTCATCCCGGACATCTTTATTGTCCAGTGTTCAGCGGTATGTTAGTGATGGCCCTTCTCGTGTTTCTGAACAAAGTAACTTGTACCTTTGGTTTCTTGCAGTTCTCCAAGTTGTAGGTTTGTAGATTTGTTTTGGGTTCTTTTTAAACATTGGGCTTTGGTTTTATTGATTTTCCTCTTGTTTCCCTAATCTCTGCTCTTGTTTATCTTTCTTTCCCTCTGCCTCTGCAGAAGCTAAAGCTGTTCATTTTAGATGGTTCTTATTTTCTATTTCCATTCAGCATTGCACATGTCCTTGTGGTTACTGCTTTTACTTCATCTAACAAATTTTTGCTACTTCGTGTTTTCTGCTTGGTACTATATATTTCCAACTTTCTCTTGAGATCATTTGTTAGACCGATGCATTATTTAGAACTATGAAACTTAATCTCCACGTGTTTGGAGAGTTTCTATCTTTCTTAAGTCGACCTTAAATTTAATTCTATCATGGTTGGAAAGCATTTGTTATGTAGTTTCTATCCTTTTGCATTTACCAAACATGGGTCTTCTTGTAAACGTTGCACACTTGTTAAAAAAATAATGTGTTTTTTCCTTTCAGTTTTTATTGAAGAAAACCTCCTCTAAGTGTCAGTTAGAATCACATTAAATCCAGATGATGTTGTTCAGGTCGTCTAGCCCTGATGACTGTCCTCTCACATCTGCGAGTGACTAAGGAGGGTGCACTCAAGCTTCACCTGTCAGATGGGTGGCATCTGTCATTAATTGCGGGAGATTCTCAACTGCCAATGCTTCACCCGCTTTCCTTCTCCTGCATCTCCTTTGATGCCCTCACGATGCTCACACACTGTCTGTATTTGTCTTTCGATGTTCTAGAATATCCCATTTTATGTCCTCTTTGCATCTCAGTTCTGGAGACTACGGGCCCATCCCTATGCTTACTTTCCTTGGCTCTGTCCATTCTGCTGGCAAATCCAAGGATGATGTTGTTATTTTTGTGTCAGGGTGTTTTAATCATTGAGGCATCATTTTATTTTCCTTTTTAATTACTGTTTCTCTATCTCTATTTTCTTACCTTTTGCAACTTAAGCTTTTACCACATTGCTAATAGTTACTTTGGGTTCTCAGTGTGGTGATTTCAGATTTTTTTTGGTTGCATCTTCCCAGCAGCCAACAGTTGCCAGTAAATCCTCAGCTGGGGGTAGGACTATCAGACTGATGTTGTCTCATGCATGCTGTCACTGTCAATGTTAGTTTATAGGTGCAAACTCCCTCTTGTATCTCTGTAGTAGTCCACTGGCTTCGGCACTTACCATTTTGTTTGTTCCTCTTCTACAATGATCCCTGAGCCTTGTGAACTAGAGATGTGATGTAGATGTCACTTTCAGGGCTCAGCACTCCAGTCTTACTCTCTGCATGTTGTCCATTTTTGGGTGTCTTAGTTAGGATTTTACTGCTGTGAACAGACACCAAGACCTAGACAACTTTTTTAAGGACAACTTTTAATTGGGCTGGCTTGTAGGTTCAGAGGTTCAGTCCCTTATCATCAAGGTAGGAGCATGGCAGTGTCTGTGCAGGCAGATGTGGGAGGAGCTGCCAGTTCTACAGCTCATTCCAAAGGCAAACAGGAGGAGACTGGCTTCCAGGCAGATAGGATAGGGTCTTAAAGCCCACTCCCACAGTGACACACTTACTCCACCAAGACCACAAATAGTACTGCTCTCTGGGCCAAGCATATTTAAACCATCACAGTGAGTTTTTGTGTTAATCAACCTTGTAAATGTAACTTTTATTCACCTGATGTAATTGTCATCTCTAAGACTTACCACCGCCATAGGTTAGCCTGGGCCTAGTACTGAAGTTTCTAGCCTTCATAATAATCTAATCTAGACCTATAATGTTTTCAGCTTCTGAGACTTGCTGCTGAACAAGCGCCCCACTTCCTAGTTCTTTCTGGTCTCTGGCTGGCTGATTCAACTCAGCTGTTCTCTCTTGAAGTCCTCTCCAAGCTGACTGATTCAATCTGGCTTCCAACTCAGCCTTTGAATTGCTCTGCTTGACTTCAAACCAACTCTGGCAATCTTTTCTAATCTTCTGACTCCTTCTAAGTTTTTGGCTTGTTCTGTCTCCAGGAGTGTCTAGCTTGTTCTCTTCCTACAACCTAACTCTGTACAACTGTTTCAGTAAAACTTCCTCCTCCTCCTCTCTCTCTTTCTGCACTGCTCTCTTAAGTAGCTTCCCTTTCATCTCCTCGTGAGAGTTGGGAAGATCCCAATAAGTCACCCTTTTCTCTGATTCATCACTTTGTCTGTAACACTATTAGACAACACTAGCATGGATGTTTCTTTCTACAAACCAACTTTATCTTCATTGTTTGGGGTTGAAGGTATGTGCTAAAAGCACATCTATATTCCAACCACAGGATTAAAGGTGTGTGCAAAGGGCTGAGCCCCATCACAACTAGAAACAGATCTTATCAGTAAATTATACAATATTTCAGTTTACAGCATGATCAAATATCCTGCAACACTTCATCTGCTGCAAAAAGAAGATTCCCTAGTGAGGGTTCAGAGGTATGTGCATCGATGGGTACAAGGATTAGTCTTTAGAGGTCGATTTAATTCTATGTCCACTTAGACACAAGCTCTCTCCTATGGACTATGACTTACCTAGTCTCAGGTTTTTGTCCTTTCGCCAGGCATAACTTCTGTCTTTTGGAGATTTTTAAGTCCAATCAGAAATAGATTGGTCACCCTAACATCCTTACCACTACTGCATAGGTTTGGGGATATCTTGTTGGGCCAGTCATTACTGCAACTTTCAGAGTTCATATTTGAGCCAAACTAATGATTGCTGTTCTTTCTGAGCAGAGTGCAAAGAATCTTCTAGAACTTTCTTTTTCAGAATGACAGCATTTCTTCTGAATATATTTTTGAAGTGAACATTTTCCTCTGTCCCTGCTAGAACCATAGAATTTGTGTGATTCAACTCTGTAAACCTGGTAGAGCCTCTAGAAATAAAGTTTATTTCTAGAGTGAGAGTTGAGACTTGCTTCCTCGTCTGGTGGGGAAATAGCTCCTATACAGTTCCATCTTTAAGAACAAGCAGTTTGCTAGCTGAAGCTCAACCTCCTAATGGGTTGCTTTGGCTGTTTGACTCCTGTTGTTGTTGGCAAACTGTGGTTTTGTGTCTGTCCCTGTTCTGGTTGCCTTGAAGAGCTCTGGCATATCAAAGCATTGTCAGTCTTCAGTTAAAATTTAACAATTGTTCAGATTCAACAACATTTTTCTTTATTAGGCAGGAGTGGTTCCTCCAATTTCCTTCCAAGTAGAGAAGATGGAAGTCACAGAAAATCTTCTCATATGTTGCTTTCCTTTTCTATCTTCCTTGGTAGAGCATCGGTGCAAATCACTTGCCTTTTTAAACACGTACTTAGTCATTTTCTTACTGATAGGTACAAGAATACTTTGGCTTGGCTTTCTTTTTTAGACTGAGCATCACAAATGCCCCCTGCTAGTCTGTGGAGTTTTCTTTTAACAATGCCTTTCACCAAGCAGAACTTTTCAACAGCAATGAAGTTCATTTTACCCCATTTTCCTGCAGCAGCTCTTGAGTTTTGTGTAATTTCTGAGCTGAGATCTCATATTCTCAGTTGGCCCGTTGAGACTTCTGACAAACCATTAAGTGTGCTCCAGAAATCTTGAACTTTAAATGCTCCATAAAGGTCTATATACATCAGCACAGTACAATTAATGTATTCATTCTTCACAGACAGGAATTATGAGGTTTTCTTTTTACCATTATAAATAGTATGCATGACAAAGCTGATACAACATTATCATTCATGTCTCCATCTAATTCCACAGCTAAGGGATTAATAAATCAAACGTGTGGATATTGTAAAAGAAAAACCCTTATTCAGATGATTACATCGTTGGAAAGCTTGCCCCGACATTAAAATATGAGCCAATTAGTCTTAAAAATGTTGGACAGCTGTGAAAAAGACATTTATTAGTTAAAAGGTGAAGTTAACCTATGATAATAGAGGTCACAATTGTGGTTTCTGTTGTACAGACTAATTGAAAGGAGCCTGGAACATTCTGCATTTTGATGTAGCTCTCCAATTAAGTAGAGATAGTAACAATGGGGTTATATCAGCTTCATCAGAATGGTTGTTTGTAACTACTTTGTGACCCGAGTGATGGTGAAATTAGTTGCTTATGCATGTGAAATACATAAAATGGTGTCTTCCAAATACCTCTCCATATGCCAGTTATACTCTGATAAAAAGAAAGTACAGATAATTGGCCTAGATTTTATTTGCTCATTTAAAATACAAATTTATTTAAATTATATCTATGTCTGTGTGTGTGAGAGAGAGAGAGAAAGAAAATGTGTACAGGTACCCACGGAGATGAGAAGAGGATGTTGTATCCTCTGGAGCCAGAGTGTGTGTTGGGAACTGACGTCAGATCCTATATAATACAATGTATAACTAACTATGTACTTTCCCTTAACTGCCAATCCATTCCTGAAGCCCTTCCACAGGAACATAACCAGTAATGCTTTGAGCCAGGAATTGGGGGATGTCCTAGCAGACTGCCTTCTAGTCTGTGGAGATGCCAGCTGTGTCCTGTGGGTCTGATTCTGTGGAAGTGTGTTGACTTACAGATCAGATTTGTGTATGTTTTTCACTTAGAAATCAAGTCTCTGCCTTACATAATGCCTTAAGAGCTTCACTAGTCTCTTCAGAGCTGCCATAAGCAGGCAGCATTAATAGATATGGGAATTATAGCTACAGGAAAAGAGAAAGGGCAGGAGAAATGAAAAAGAATTCATTCTTAAGTAACTTGAGATTAGTCATAATTTAGTCAATAATTTTCTAAGTATGCCTGAGGTAGTCCTCCTAACGTTGACGTAAAGGATAACATTCTCACAAGTTTAGTGATGACAGAGAGTCCTCTACCATGTGTCAGCCTTACAGTCTGGTACAGGACGGCCAGAAAGTGCTGTAGAAAAATGAAGACAAACAGCAATTAAGTCTTGAGTTAATGAATAGGATGCTGTGATTGACAAACCCATTTAGGTCTGTTATGGGCACAGCAACAGACAGTGGTTCTGCCTATGTAGTTGCCACTCCTGGACTGAATAGTTTTCAGGACCCTGGGCATTTACAGGGCAGTCATTTTTTTTTATCAGCTATGAAAGAAGCAGAATATCAAAGGGCTCAAAGTCTGGATTCAGTTACTAGGAAATCAGGTTAAAATTCTTACTGAGATTAGAGTCAGAGTCTGGACCTTGGCATCCCTCTAATAAACCAGGTTCATGCATTGTCTAAGAATTTCCATTGCTGTGAAGAGACACCATGTACCAAGGCAACTCTTAGAAAGAAAAACATTTAATTGTGGGGTAGCTTCAGTTTTATAGGTTCAGTCCATTATTGTAAGGTTGAAAGCATGGTAGCATCCAGGCAGGCATGCTGCTGAAGGAGCTGAGAGCTCTACGTCTTGTTCCAAAGGCAAACAGAAGACTATCTCCCAGGTGGCTAAGAGGAGGGTCTCAAAGCCCACCGCAGAGTGACACACCTCCTAATATTGCCACTCCCTGGGCCAAGCAAATCAAACCACCACGGGCACACATCCTCAGTAGTCCAATTAACACAATGAATAGTGACAAGCAGAAAAGGGAGATTTACTCACTGCACAGTTCAGTCATTGGAAAGATGTCTAACCAAACCCACCTCTTGGGTTTTAATGTGAACTTTAGATATAAATAGAAGACCAGAGGTATGCATAGAGAGTTCAGGTCAGTGTATAAAACTATCTGCCATTCTTGTGCCAACTCTAGTCTTGTTTGCAGGTAACCTTACACAAACCATCGTTTTCAGGAGACAAGCACCCCTTCTGGCTGGGCCCAGGATCTCAGCCCTTTCCTTTACCTGCATAAGATACATGGGGAATTTTCTCTTTTGAGCAACCTAATGTTTCAACAGTCTGATAGTTCAAGGGCAGGACTCTTTAGAGTATCCCTTTAGGAAATCTTTTTTTTTTCTACAAGGATAGTTATATTATCTATATCAGAGAAGGCACGAAACTTCTTTATATTTAATGCTTTTAATCTTCTTGCATAAGAATGGGACCCCCTGTGACAGTTAAATTATCCGATGTCAAGACTTGCTTTGAAGAATAGGGTATGGTGAGTGATAGGTATCCTAACTGTAACATGTGGTAACATACAAATGCATAGGAGTATTAAAAGAGAGGGCCCAAGCTTATATAAGAGAGCCAACTGTAGTTGGATAATGACAGAATGTCTCCTAGAAGTGAACAAGTGAGTTCTTGGGATGCTACCATGAGCCAGCGTCAGGACAGTTGGGAGGCTTGTAAGATACAGGAGTTGTAGTCAATTGTTGACAGACACAACAGGCACTAGGATTCTAGTTCAGTGGTGAGTTTGTATCTGTTAGTCTTTGAGCCCCTTAAGATTATGCAACTTCCCTCTCTTGTTTTATTTTTAAACAGAATTCAAGGAATTCCAGTACAAGAAGTTGAAATGAAACTTAAGCAACGTGAGTTGTGGAGCTGTTCTGTTAATTGCCCGGTGGCTTTCCTATCTTGAATTGATCAGAAACGATTATCTGGAAAAAGCAATGGGCACAATTATGAACTGAGCTAGATTCTCACTTGGGTCTCCTGGAAATCAAACTTTCTGCTTTGATCTTCAGTTCCTACCCCATTCTCTTTTCTCAGCGGTCACAGTGTTACAGAATGAGTTGAAGGAGGCATTTGCCCTTATTCACCTCTTCACCTGTACAAATGAGAGAAAGAATTAGACAGATGAAATGGTTTGTGTTAGGCTGTATAGCTGCACCATGACAAGTGTGTGACCACATCAAGGCAAATGTCACCACGTGACACCAATTAGAAAGGAAGAAACAGAGAGAAAATGATAATACGGTTCCCAGGAAATCCAAAGGTCAATCATTAAGTGCAATAGTGCCCAGACCTGCTTGTAATATGAGGATGCCATAGGCAAGTATTAATAATGAGGTGGGATTGATTAGCCACACCACATACAGAAACAATTTATAGAGTTTGCGTCTGGAATTTTCTGGTTTTGAAGTGCTCTTTGTGACTGAATAACTTGTAATCAAGGCCAATTTTGGTGTCATCATGCTAGTTCAAGATTTCATTTACCAATAGATGGAAACCAAGGATGGGAAACAATTTCCTCAAAATCATTGTGACAATTGAGTAAAAAGTCTGAACCCCAGACTTAAGGATGTATTATTAAGCCCAGTTGGGCACGGGGCCTCCTAATTTGTTCCCTGGTTCCTGGCAAATTCTTTGTTCTTGTGGAATAATTTATGGCTATCAGTTCATGTGACAAGGACAAGCAATTCTGGGCCTCAGGGGAAGAAAAATGATTTCAAGGAAGCTTGCTTGATGTGTCTTAACAAAGAAGACATAAACAGATTCTACTGGGCCTAGGGAACACCAGGCCTTCTTTCATCCCCTCAATCCTGATCTTGCCTGGCAGAAGGGAGCCTCTGATGATTTGACATGACTTACCTAGTTGTACCAAGACAATCAAGTGAGCGTACAGGAACAACACCTGCCACCAGATTCCAATTAAAGGACAAAACCCAGGAAGAACACTACAATGGGGCTGCCCTGGAGCCTCTGAAACTACATATTGCACAAGTTATATGGTAATGTCTTATTCGTTATTCTGTTGAATCAGCAGAATGTAACCCTGAAGGATGTTTGGGATAAGAGCTGAGTATGAGAGGTGCACAGACTCTTTTATTATGACAACAAAGAGGTTACCTGAGCGTCAATAAGTGTCTAGTTGCTTCTGGGTCTTTACAGATATTATGGTATGTGCATGAATGTGTATATACATATATATACACACATAGAATATACAATATTCTCTCTCTATAATATATATTCTCTATATATTCTATTTATTAGAATGGCTTATAGGCTGTGGTGCAGCTAGTTCAGCAATGGCTATGTCTCTGGTCTTCAGTATACATCAGAATCCTGAAGAAGTAGACTGTAGAAGAAATCTATTCCAGGGAAAGGATAGACTTGCTAGTGAGAATGAGAAAAAATGGGGAAAGAGAGAGCTGACTTCCTTCTTCCATGTCCTTTATACCGGTTGCCAGCAGAAGGTGTGACCCGTTTAAAGGTGCATATTCCTGCCTTTAAAATTTAGATTAGAAGGAGTTCTTCTCACGTCAAATGATTTAATTAAGAAAGAAATATCTCTCAAAGATATTCCCAAATAATTGGGCTTTATTTAATTGTAGATGTAGCCAAGGTGACAACCAAGAATAGCCATCACAGGGAATTTTAGGAAGGGAATAAAGATTTAATATATCAGGCACAGGCAGGGGGTGTCATATAACAGAGCATTTATATCCTTGCTTGTCCTGGCCAGGCTCTGCCTGTAGTGGGAGGGGGAGTAGTATGAATGACAAGGCGCAACATTCCATGGCTGCCTCTGATTGAGGTTCCTTATCAGCCTATATCCCCAGACACCATGGCATATGAAAGACATAGAAATATTTGTTTCACTTCTTAATGAGCCCTGCACAGATTGGCAGATGTCAATTTGGCTTTCCTTTTACTGACTGGAGTAGGCCATGAGCTCTTGTCTGTCTCTGGCATGGAAGCCTAGTCTGTCAAATGCACAGAGCGAGACCTGGCACTATTAGGAACTGTCCCTCTCCAATTCAGTGTTAGCATGTCAGCTCGGCGGCTGTTGAGCCTTGTTCAAAAGTGTACAGGCATATACTCCGTGACATTCTCAAGCTGAGCACTTTCTAATACTTCACACTTAAAGGCCTGATCATTTAGATTTTGTTAAATTTTAATGTGAGGCAGGGTGGTGCATCTAAATAGCTTCATAACATTTAGTGCCCTCTGCAGCATTCTAAATAAAACATATTTTTGTTATTTCTGTCAAGACAGAAAAGGAACCCATAACAATCCCATAATCTTGCAATTGACTTTTATCTAAATGCCAGGCTATTATGCTAATGATTATGATATCAAGTTATCCACATTAGCTTAGTAAAGTAGAAATGATGATAAAGCTCTCAGTGGGCACAGGTGTTAATTGGTACTTAGAGTGGTGTTTTATTTAATTATTTATGAAAATCACAAACTTATGAGGGTTGTAAATATAACTCAGTGATTGCCTAGCATGCATGAGGCTCTGGATTCCGTGTCCATTTCTACATAAACCAGGCATGGTAGGCTGAGTGTAAGGCCAGCACTTGTGTGGTGGATTCAGGACTATAGAAGTTCATGGTTATCCTTAGCCACACGGCAAGGTCCAGATCAGTAGGAGACCCTATTTAAGGAAATACAAAACAAAAATCAACCAAACTTTATAAGTCAAACATCCTAGTATCTCTCATACTGTGAGAGATTTATTGGCTACTCAAGTTTCACATTGTATATGAGGCCATTCTCATTATGTATTATGTAACTGTATTTCTTTAAGTGAGCCCAAATATGGCAGACTATTTGATTTAATACTGTATGTTTGTTATGGTTTGAATGTGAAGCAGTCTTCATAGGCTCAAGTGTTTAAACACCAACTCCCCAGCTAGTGGCATTGTTTATGGAGTTTGTGGAAACTTTGGGACATGAGCTCTTTGGAGCAGCAGTGGGTGACTTGGGGGAAGATCTTGAGGATTATGCCTGTGTCTGACTCTGGTTAGGGTTTCCCGACTCCTGGTTCAGCTGATGTGGGAGGAGATTGTCACACACTCTCATTGCCAAGAACTGCTCTGCCTTCCCTTCCCTGCAATTATAGACTATACCCACTGGAGCCATGAGCCAAAATAAATCTTCTGAAGTTGCCTCCCTCATCTATTTTGTTACAGGGACAAAAAAGTAACACAATAATCTGAAGCAAGCATTGATATCAACATTCATTTTTATTCTCTATTTTTAAAGGTAAGAAAATAATCACATTAGGTTAATCATAGCATCTTCAGGTTAGTATAATAAATGGGTGTGTATTTTATATTACATGAAATGGCAAATACATGATGTAAGCATGTGCATGTAAGCACATGCTAGTGTGTAGCAACGGCAAGTGCAGTTTGGTGGCTCTCCCATCCATGTGAACTTCAGGATCCACAGCAGAGACCTTCTGCACAAATGACCATTACTGAGAGAATGGTTCTGGTGTCTATAAATGCCAAGTAAATCCATTTTAGCTTTGAGGTGTTTAAATGATTTTTTTATCCCCTTCTAATCTCTTAAGTCTCTGCAGCCTCACACAACTGAAGGCTGGAGCTATTCCCTTGCTGAGCTCTAGGGGATGTGGTCCATAAAAGCCCTCTGCTCCTTCTGGCCTCCACAGTTAATAAGTTTCTATTTATTTCACCAATGAAGGGCACTATACTCCCATCAGTTGTCTGAAGATTTGTCAAATTTTTAAGGAATAGCTTCTGAAATACTACCTAGGCCCAACTGCACAGACATTGTAAAGACTTAACTTGATTTCCAAATGATTGCATACCCATGTAGGAAACAAAGAGGATGCACAAGAACACTCCAAGTATCAAACATATCTACATTTAACATGAAGAAACCATTTTGGCCTATTCTGAACACTTGTTTTTTGTTTTTTTTTTTTTTTTTTTTTTTTTTTTTTTTTTTTGTACCACAAATGTAGTGTTTTGGAAGCACATCTAGGCTGGGCAAATAGGGACACAGTGCTTAAACATGAAGAAGGAACCTGGTGAACGTCCTTAGACCCAACTCAGACAGCTATACCTGTTTAGGGAAAAATCACAAATGAGAGGAAGAAAGAATGCAAGAGCCAAGATGGGATGATAAGCAGACAGTAACATGTGAATAAGGCACAAGCTCAACACACCCGTGAATATATTACAGTTGTGCACACAGCTGAGCTTGTCAATACTGCATCATGGATGAGGGTCGGGCCATGAAGCCCCTCCCTTCCCAGAGAGACTATTGACAATTCATTGTTGGCTTGCTGGGGGAAGGATGGCACTTACATCTCCAATGGTATAGCCACAGATATATCTTTAGTGCTACAGCCAACCAGTCACCTTCCACTCACACTCAGGCAATTAATTCTAATGAAACTCAGGGTATCACACACAAAAGGAAGACAGGAAAGTAGTGGAGAGACTCATTAAAAAGAGCCAGTGGGAGAGGGATGGATATGGGTGGAAGAATTGGAAGTCAAAATGACTACAACTCATTATATAAATATTTGAAGCTGTCAAACAATAAAAGGGTGAGAGGAGATTGAATCTGAATGATGTCTACTTGTGTGCTTTCTTCTCTTTTCTCCAGCTCACTTGGAATGTATGTCATACATGTGTGTATGTTCACATATACAGGCATGCATGGAAACACTCACAGAATCCTTCTGTCTTTTCCAGTACTGGGTATTGAACCTAGGGTACAAGGCATGCTGGACAAACTTTCTACCACTGAGTTGTGGTACATCCTGTCACTTTATAACAATGTAGACATGAGAAAACTTGAAGCATATCCTCAACCTCCGGATTTCCTCTAGCAAGAAGGAACTTAGGCCCTTTAAAAATAAATCATTTTGGACCTTCCCATGCTAACTTTATCACAGAACCCTGAGCCATCTTGTGCAGTTTCAGGTCAGGAATCAAGTCTCCGTACACACATAGCCAGCCCAGGATGCCTGCACTCATCTCTAAGAAGGACATTGGATTAGTAAGAGCAAGGTAAGAGACTTGAGATGTAAGGACCTCTGTCAAGCACCCAGGCATTGTTTTGACTCAGTGGCTAACTAGCTGTCTGGTCTACATAAAGCCTGTTAGACACCTGCTTTGTGTATAGCACAGGAAGGCATATGCTCAGTTATGACAAGAAGATCTCAAAGCAATTGTTGACCCAAGAGGTTGATATTTTATCCTAGTTTGATTTTCTGTTGCTGTGAGAAAACACTAACAGTGACCAACTTGGGTAGCAAAGGGTTTATTGGCTTTCAAGCTACAGTCCATGATCAAGGGAAGTCCAAGTAGGAACTCTAGGCAGGAAACTTGAGGCAGGAACCAAAGGATAAAATAGATCAGCACTTTTCAAACTATAGACCACCATCCTGCTGAGGGTCAAATGACCCTTTCACAGGGTTCCCCTGAGACCATCAGAAAGAATATTTATATTATGACTTATAACAGTAGAAAATTACAGTTATGAAGTAGCAACAAAAATAATTTTATGGCTGGGGGTCACAACAACATGAGGAACTGTATTAAAGGTTCACAGCATTGGGGAGGTTGAGAGGCACTGTCATAGAGGAGCTCTGTTTATTGGCTTCTTCTCCCGGCTTATTCTTTCTTCTACAGTCTAGGCCTTCCTGCCAAGGGATAGCACCATTCACAGTAAGCTGGGTCCTTCTATATCAATCAGAAAATTCTTTACAGGTATGATCGCAGGGCAATCAAATGAAGGCAATTTCTCGGTTGATGTTTCCAATTTTCAGGTATGTCAAGCCAATTGTGTCAACCACAATTGGCCACTACATGCTTTATGTGGTGCTGTGGAACATTGTTATTTCTTTTAAAATTGAATTTAAACTTTTTAAATTCACTTTACATTCGACTTACTATTCCCTTCTCCATCATCCTCTCCCACATCCTTCTCCCATTCCTCTCCCCTTCTCCTCTATGTGGGTGGGGGAATCCCTGAGTATCCCCCAATCCTGGCACTTCAAGTCTCCGTGTGGTTAGGCACTTACTCTCCCACTGTGGCTAGAGAAGGCAGCTCATCTAGAAGAACATATCCTACATACCCAGTAACAACTTTTGGGGTAGCTCCTGCTCCAGTTAAAAATAGCTGCATATCTGCTACATATGTGCAGAGAGGCCTAAGTCCAGCCTGTTCTTCGATTGGTTGTTCAGAATCTGAGAGCCCCAGGTTAGTTGATTCTGTTGGTCTATATGTGGGTTCCTATCCCCTTAGGATCTACAATCCTTACTCCCATTCTTTCATAACAGTCCCCAAGCTCCATTCACTATTTGGCTGTGGGGGTGTGACACTATTCTAAGGGATATTTGAACAAATGTCTACTTGTCACAGATAGGGAACCAATGACAAACAATACAAGAATATCATCAAAATTTGACTGGGTGAGCCAGTGAGTTTTATTAGAATTGCTTATAGGAATATGGATGGGGGTTTACATACAGGAACAAATATTACTTAAAGGCAGCTGCGTCACCAAAGTTCATTCTGGCATGGATGACAGCTCATGAAACTTAGAAACCTTGAGAGCAATGCATAATGCAAATAATTCACTTAGCCTCGGGTTCTTGGCAGCTTGGCTGATCTCTGTTGCTTATAGGCCACTTGACTTGTTTGAGCTTCTTCAAGCAACTGAGATGAGGTTGTCTCTCATTCATCCTTATAACTTACATTCTCTAGGGAAGAGTGGAACCTAGAGAGTCTGGTCAGTTTCAGGAACTTCCTGAGCCTTTGAGTTATTTATTTCTTGATCTTAAGAGCTTCAGGATGGGATGTTTCCTTTCCTTTTAGAATATCTTTTTGTTTCACTTCCACTTTAATATCTCTGTCTTGATGAGATTCCCTTTAAATAGAAAGTTTTAAAATCAGAGGAAAGTGCTGCACAACACACAGGACATGAGAAATAGGCATGCAATTCCTTACTTATATCTTACCAGGCACAGGATTACGGATGAATGTAACTCCTGACATGTTGGACATAACATTTTTCTCCTTTCTTCTATTGTTTCATGATCGATGATCTCTCTCTGTCTCTCTTTTTGCAATACGATTACTCAGAGACTGGGAAATTTGAGTCCAAGAAGAGCAAAAGAAAGAAAGGCAGGGAAGATCTTTGAAAGCTTAGCATTGAAATGGGCAGGGCAGAGTTAACATAATGCATTCTGTAGTCAGATTAAATCCCCATATTCAGATGATTATACCAGTTGTCTGGGCCTTAGTTTCCCTAAATGCATGTGAAGTACATGAGTTGACAACAAGCAGTAAACAGGCAGATGTCATCACACAGTCGAATATTTAACCAGTTAGCTCTTCTAAGATATGAAAACTGAGAGAAATGTGCTATTGACAGGATGCCAGAAAGAGGCTTAACATTTGGACCATCAGACAGATGGAGTTTCAACAATTTTTAGTGTTGTAGACAAGAGAATAAAGTTCTAAAGTCTTTACAAATAAATAAAAACAAGTCTTTTGTACACATAGGGTAGTGAAATCTCAACACACTCACATGAGCCAGAGGTGTTCTATGCTCTAGAGAATTGGGGAGAAAAGATACCAAAAGACTAGTTTCTGTGGGGAGTTCAGGGACCACAGTCAGTAAGTCTCTCTGACTATGTAATTCTCTTTCCTTTGGCTCTGGTTTCAATCAGGATTTGAGGAACCGTAATGAACAAACCAGAACGAGACTGTAGACTTTCCAACTTCTGAGATTGTTCTGGCCAGCTGCTAGCCATGTACTCTAGAGTGGGGATTTTCTGTCTCTTGCCCTTTTGGTGGTTTCTTACTTCATAGTTATCCAAAGCAGATCAGACAATTTGCTGGTAATTTAGAAGCTGATGAACGGAATGATGACCATGGTATGAACAGTTAGTAATGGCTGGAGATGATTGTGCATTGGAAAAGAGCCAAGCTTCTTGAAATGAAAGCTGTTTTCTGTTGTAGTTAAATCTGAGAAAATGGGGTCAGAGGCAGGTGCTAGATGCACCTAGTGTCACATGTTCTTGGAACACACTTGGCTATTTTATAAATGTTTTCAAGGTTTACAAAATCACAGGACCAATACAAATAGACACACAGATGACCAGTGATAAGTCAGATGACCAGTGGAGGGTAGTCAGTGGCGCAAGGTAGGACTTGGGCAGGTAATTGTAAATATCACCTGCAAGTTCAAGACAGTGGGATGGAACCCAATGATGGGAACCCAGAGGAAGCCCAAAGAGTATGAGGGTTCCAGAACCTTTAACAATTCTGAGGAAACCATTTGAAAACCTGATGTGCACTTTCCTATAATTCAGCACTCTGACCTAGAAACCTGGGACAAGGTCTGGTGTTATCTGAGAGACTGTCTTGTAGAGACACAACATACAAGTCTACTGAACCCCAGAAAGGGAACGCAAAACAGGCCAATGTGTTGACTGCTCTTAAGTCCAACTTATAAAAGCAATGAGTTTTATTAGGGTGAGAGGTTATTTACATGAGCAAGTACCCCTCAAAAGCAGCCATGCCACCAAAAGGCCCATCCCATAGACTCATGAGAGCCTCTGCCCAACTCTCAGGCAGATGGACATGTGAGAAATCTCTTCAGAGCTGTGCTGGTCAGTCTGTTCCCCAGCTGTTGTTTGCTCTTGCTCAACCCTGAAGAGGGGCCTTTTAGAGTCTTGGGAGTTTCAACTCTCCCAGACATGTTTATTTACCTTCCAAGTCTCATGCTCTTCCTGGCTCTCTCCTGGAGGTAATGTTTTTAATTGGAAGAAAACTACTTGACAACACCGAGATACCTATGTTTTCAAGAATAGTCCTGGTGATTCTGGCCACTATCTAAACTAGAATCTAGTGCAAATGTCAGCAAGGTAGGCAAGTATTCCTCAGCCTGAAGAGACATCGAGGTTGCAGCACTCAGTGGCGTGTAACACCTCTGTGAAGACTGATGGGTAAGCAGTACTACAGCGTAAGGAGGTGGAGCACCACAAAAGATGTGTAAGGAATATCTGTCTGAAGCTGGGTACATGGCAGACATGTCACCACTCTGCCTGTCCGCATACCCTGCCATCTGCCATGACTTGCTCATTATCACAGGCTTCTCCTACTGACAGACTATGTGGAGACATCTCTGCCATCTTTTCCCACAGCCATGTGTGTTCCTAGAGTGGGATGAAGCATTGGCCCTGATTGGTGCTTGAAGGTGAAATCTTGATGACAAAAGAGGCGCCCAGAGCTACGGGATCTGGTGGGAGGATGCCCAAGCCTGCTTAGTTGATACTGTCCCTAGGACATTGAGTAACTGTCTAAGGCAGTGCCTATGTAGTGAGAAGACTGTTAGCCCTGCAATGAGTACACTTGATTATACATTCGAAGTAGTTTTTCTAACTCTTCCCTACTCTGTGTACATATTACACTGTGAGCATGGAATGCTCCTCAGAAACATGACTCTTAGAGTGGTAGGAATCTGTGAACTTGTATACCAGATGCCTCCATCTCTTGCAGGACCATTCCCATTGGATAGAGTGAAAAACAGAGGCCAAGAGGGAAAACTTGGCATATCTCTTTTCACGGGTCCTTTATGCTTCTGACAGTGCTTCCTGCAGAAGCCATCCTCCTTTTGCTCAGACTTGCAGGCTCAGTTGGTCTTCACTGCAGGGAGAAGGTTGATTTCCACAGTGAGTCCCAATATGGAAAAGGAAAGTTGGCCAAGTTTGTGTACTGCACAGAGCATTTGGGGAGACTTTTAGGAAGAGGAGGCCCTATCTCTGAGCACATACTATGTACATCTGCACTGGGGTGTAGAAAGGTGGTAATTAGAGAGTAATTAGCATTGTGTGATATTGGGGAGTTGGCTCTAGGACTTGGAGCCCCAGCTCCCCTAGTCTGTCCTTAGGACAATGTATCTTCCACAAGTCACAGCATAGTTGTTATTACAATGAGCTGCTGTTCTCTTATGCTTTTCTTTCTAGATTACTATAGAGACCAGGAGCACACTGCTAATTAGGCTTCCTCTATTTCTGACTATTTGCAACACCCTTAGTGATAGATTCTTGTCAACTTTTGAGTGAACCTAGGTTGTAAATTTTGGCACCTTAAAGTCCTCCCAAGTACTGTTTGGCATCTTGAAGTTTCTGATTTTTTTAACATAGAATAACATACAAAGCCTGCCAGTTAGGATTATTAATCTTGTCTGCCCTTTCCTCATCGGTCCTAACTAGATCCCCTTTCATACCACTTTATCCTGTCCACTGGAAAGGGAAATATGACTGCTATGACCTTTGCCTGTTCTTTTCCTGTGGTCTCTCCACAGATAATGAGTTATTCTCCAAGCTAAGAATAGATTAGATGGAGGTGTCAAGGCAGGGAGGTGAGAATGTTCTAGAATGTATTGCAGTGGACTGGGGAGGCACAGCACCCAGCGGTGGGGTAGGTAGCGGTAGCATGAACAGGAGAAGGAAGGAATAACTACAGGCTGGAGCTGGCCAGCATCCATAATCTTGGCTTCCAGGAAGCTGATACTAGGCATTATAACCACCATGTCAGAGCAACCTTGTCACTTGTGAGCCTGCATGTTGACTGACCATGTCAAGAAGACATGTACTAAGATGGTGGACCATCTTTACCCCTACTTTCAGCTTTATGTACTAGTTTCATGTGACTACAAAAGAATATACAACTGCCACAAAACTAACCCAATTAACCCCTTGGGTGCTCCCAGAGACTAAACAACCAGCCAAACAGCATGCAAGGGCTGGACCTAGTCTACCCGCCCCTGCACATACGTAGCAAATGTGTTGCTCAGTCTTCATTTGCTACATACTCATCATAGGCTCCATTATCCAGATGTTGTGTCCCCCAACAACTGAAATGGGGACTTAGCCTGACTCTGTTGCCTATCTTTTGATCCTGTTCCCCTAACTGGTCTGCTTTGGTCTCAGTGGGAGAAGATGTTCCTAGTGCTGCAGTGACTGGAAGTACCAGAGTAGTTTGATACCCAGGGTGGGACCTCCGCTTTTTTTTCAAGGTGAAGGAAAGGAATTGGGAGAGGGGCCCTGTGAAGTGGGGACTGGGAGGAAAGTTGGGGCTCTGATCGGGATATAAAGTGAATGAATGAATGAATGGGGAAAACCAACAAAAGCAATTCTAGATTATCCCAGAGACATAGAATACAGAGTAGGTCTATGCACAGAGCTAACATCGAGGAAGTAGCCAGGCTCTGACTCTGGTATCCCAATTTGCAGTTCTAACTCATGCTGCAGATAGTGAAGCCACTCCTGGTCCCTCTTGAAGCAGTTCTCATTTATGAAAGGTGGGACTCAGGGCTAGCATGTTGCTTTAGTCAGTGGAGTGCTTGCCTTTGAAACATGAAGTCCTCAGTTGGACCCACAAACTCGAATGAAAGCTAAGTGTGTTGGCACATGATTGCAATCCTAGGATTGGGAAGGTGGAGAAAGGCAGATTACTGTGGATTCTGCCAGCTACTTAACCTACTTGGTGAGCACCATACCTGTAAGAGACTCTGCCAAAAATCCAGGTGGACAGAGCCTAAGGAGCAATGTCTGAGCTTGTCCTCTGGCTTTCACACATACGTAACACACAAGATGGGAACCCTGTGTCAAAAACCAATGGGGACAGTAATTGAAGAATGATATCTGAGAATCTCCATGTTGTCTCTCTTACACACACAACTGTTAGTGGTCTGATTGTTTCAGAGGTGCTTAATATTGCCGTGGGGTTCCTCCTATGCTGTGAGCTTCATGTGCTGGATAGCTTCATATTGGAGGAGTCCAGTTTTCTCTTGGCCTTTCTACTCTGAGTGCTTTACCTGGTTTTTATAGACTTGCATCCTGTTCCTTGTTATTACACTGGAGTACAGGATTTGAAAGGAATCCCTTTGTCAGGTTATGTCTAGGAATAATGAAGTGAGATCTCTAATATGCAGAGTAGGCACTGGGTATTGGGGAAATTTCCAGGGAGTGAAAAAGGGAAGTTGTGGCTGGGGCTGCCCATACTCCTCTACCCACTCACTGCTCCACCATCTCACTGCTGAGGCTCAGACGGTGAGGGAGGGAAAGGAGGAGCTGCCAGGCTCAGTCTAAGAACAGGAAGTGTTAGGACTTGGATCATGCTGCTGGCTCTACTTCCTCTCCCTTGAAATGTCTTTTTTTTTTATTAAAAAAATATCGAATTTACTTAGAATCCTTCAGAATGTCAGCAAAACAACTGCAATTTTTTACAATTACAGAGTGGTATTCAGTTAACAGAACAATTATCTTTGTATAAGCTGCATTAGAGACTACTGAAGATAAAAAGAAAAAAAGGAAAAACAAAAAACAAAAAAATAAACCAAAACCCAACTAAACAACTGTCCCCATATATAACTAATTTGTGCTGTGCACCAACAAGAACCTGCTTTAAATTTCTACGCCAATTTACAACCCTCAGACTGTACCAGGCAAGGTCAGTGGCTATTGAAAATATCACCAGAACAGGGCTATCTAAAGACACATTCAGTAGTGTGTTAACTGTACAAGAAAAGACACTGTACAGTTTAAAAACAAATCTTACACAGCCTTACATTTCAATCTTTTTCTTTAAAAAGGAGTGAGTTGTGTACAGGGGTGTTAAATGCTTTATAGACAAGAAAAAAACTGTCCTAGAACCAACTTTTTTTAATCATCATCTTCTTTATCTTTGTCTTCCTCTTCCTCATCCTCTTCATCCTAATCATCTTCCTCTTTCTTCTTTTTCTTTCTCTTTTCAGCCTTGACCATCACTTTTCACCGCATTAGGTTTTCCTTTAGCTCTGTAGGCAGCAATATCCTTGTACTTCTCCTTCAGCTTGGCAGCCTTCTCACTGGACTGCTTGTCATCCACGGCAGTGTTGTTTCATATCTCTCCTAGTTTCTTTGTGACATCACCAATGGATAAGCCAGGATACTCACCTTTGAGTTTTGGGCAGTACTCAAAACAAGAAGAAGGCCGAAGGAAGCCTCTTGGATACATTGGAGTCCTTGAACTTCTTTTTGTTTTCCCCTTTGTGGGGGATGTAGGTTTTCATTTCTCTTTCATAACGAGACTTATTAGCCTTTGCCATATCTTCAAATTTCCCCTTTTCTTTAGCAGACATGATCTTCCACCTCTCTGAGAAGTTCTTGGAGAATTCTGAGAAGTTGGCAGAAGCATCCGGGTGCTTCTTCTTGTGCTCCTCCCGGCAGGTTTGCGCAAAGAATGCATATGAGGACATTTTGCCTCTCGGGTTCTTAGGATCTCCTTTGCCCATGTTTAGTTGATTTTCCTCCTTCGAGGCAGAGTCACCCAGTGCCTGTTGGGCTCTTGCTTGCCCCAACACTGTCTCTATGGAGCTCAATGGACTGCAGTGCCTGTGAGAGTGGGAGCCAGATGCAGCCTTATCACTCTCTCTGCTCTGTAACTTGAAATGTCTTCTATGGAAAGGAGAGGGGAGAAGGAAGCTGTGGTCCTCAGAGAGGTGAGCAGATCCAGCACTGGCCTCATCAGCTTTCCCATCTTTAGTCCTTGTTAAATGAGAACATTGGCTGAATGAAAGACTTTAGGGTCTCACCAGGGGAAAGTTCTCAGATTTGAATATCAAAAGATATCAAAGTTGCAGACATTGAGGGCTGTAAAGTGCTGGGGTTTTTCAAGCCTGGTTTTAGTTGTCAGAGTCTTCCCAGAGTGAGTGGTGGCAGGGATCCCAGAGTGTGGACTAGAGGAGCAGACTGAACGATGCAGGGTCTGGAGTTTCTTGGTTCTCACTACAAGCTCCATGGAGCAGTGCAGTTTAAAATGTGTGGAGACAGTAAGGCACCAACAACACTGCCATACCACACATATGTGTGCATATATGCACACACACTCATAGCAAAGTGTCAGTTACAACATAGACAAGATGTGAAGAGCTCAAATGTGGCTTCTACTGAAGACTGGCTCCCTCCAATGGACAATCAGTGTAGCATGGTAAATTCTACACCATATGGCACAGAGGTGAGCTGCATCTACCATGGATTAGCTTTCTGTCCAGCTTTGCCTGTGCTCCATGTGTCCTGCTAATGTCTGCTCTCCTGGCCTCACCATCAACTACTTCACTTGTATTTTCCCTCTAGAATTTCCAAATTCCAGAGAAGTGTCTGTGACTTGCTGTTCCTCCCTCATACATTACCCAGCGCTGTTCAGATTTCACATTACACAACAGCGTTTTGTTTGTATGTGTTTCAGGCCTCCCCATTTTCCTTTGTATCTGGAGGGGACTTCCCCAGTCATCGTGTGGTCCCACAGAGAACCACCAATTGCACACGGCAATACTTGGCTTTCATAAAGGTCACAGGGGCCCCAACCAGAGGGCACATGATACCTTTCAGTGATGTTGGATCAATAGGCTAAGGACTGTGAATTGCACTTGCCTTAGAGCATTTGCTATTCTAAGACCAGGCAGGAGGCTCACTTGTGTCTTGTGAGTAGATACCCTGTGCTCACTAGCCATGGGGTATGGGAATGGGCAAAGTTATAACTCAACTTCTACTTCTAGAACTAGTGGGGTATATTGTGAAAAAGGTTCAGTGGGTTGCCCCATGAAAAGTGTTCAACAAGTGTGTGTGTGTGTGTGTGTGTGTGTGTGTGTGTGTGTGTTCATCAATATGCACCCATGTGTACATATATTTGTGAAGGTTGGAGGTTGGGTTTAGGAAACTTTTCCATATTTCTTCTCCACCATATTTTTATTTCAGATAAGGTTTCTCCTGGAACTTGTAGCTTGATGGTTCAACTAGAGCAGCTATTCAGTAAGACCCAAGGATCCTCCCGTATCTGCCCATACAGTGATGGGATCACAGGCACACACAGATCTGGCCAGCCTTTTATGGGAGTGCTTGGGAGATGAATTCAAGTCCTTACACTTACAAAAGAACTTTATTGACGGTGGGGGCACCTTCTTCAGCCCTGAAGTGTTTCATCAGTGACTAGCACAGTTTTCAGTAAGTTAATAGTCATTGAGGTTAGGGATCAGAGGAAATCTGGGATGCTGGGAAGGCCAAGTATGAGAGAGAAATTCTCAAATTTTTGTCAAAAGCATGATTCATGCTTTTAAACTGGGCATGGTAGTAGGCTTGATTTTCCAAGGAATGCCTGTGTTCCAGAAAAGATAGATAAGGAATGCCGGATAGAGGAAAGAGGCCTGAGGTCTCTTGCCAAGGACTAGAACTCTCTGGACCTGAGAAATGTGACCTATGTGGTCCAGAGAAAGACAGTCAGGGTAACTGGCTGAGGGTTAGTGACATCAGGCAGTTGGATTGCTATTGTTATTATGGACTTTTCACCCAGACTGCAGTTCACTGACACCACAGTCAGTATTGTCAGGCCAACACTTTAGCCTTGCCTCTGACAGCTACTCTGTCCAGATTCATGGCCTTAGTGGGAAGTAGGTGACTGCCTGGCTTCTTTGGGTATTGGTCTTCTGTGTTGGCTTTGTGATGCTGCTGTTTAATGTGAATAAAGTTAACTTCTCCATCACTAGAGGATGGGAAGAAAGCATGTGGCCAAACATAACTCTGTTGGGAGCTGGAAACAAGCCACCTGATGACGAGGTTCCCCGACTTTCTACCCAGTTACAGGTGATGATGGGCACAGCATTGGAGATCAGACTTTCAGATTTTCTCAGAAGCTGTCTGGGACTCTTCCTCCAGTGCCATACAATTAGAGGAAGAATTGACTAGAATCCAAGAACTGACTCTGTTCCATCCTGTCCTTTCCCTGAGAGGAAAGCTTAGGGCTTAGGACAGAAGCAAGATGCTTAAAGCATTAGTAGTCCCTGTGTCTCATACAGTTGTCCTCTGTCCATCCTTTGAGCCTGTCTGTATTGCCTAAGACCCGAGCTTCGGTTCAGATACCTACTAAAGAGATCTCATTGGGATTTGCTAGTGGGATCGGCCAAATTTGCTTAGCATTCTTTCGAATAAATATTTTTGCAAACCCAAAAGAGTATACAGCAGATGTTTAATACATATTGATAGCTACTCTTGTTAAATGTATTCTTCATGCCAGAACTTTTGAGTTTGTGGACAAACTAGTTTAATCTTCTGTATAAATCTTTGCTGTAAACACTGCTTCTCTTGTGGTTATTAAAAGCTCTTAGTACCAAGGTTTAGGGAAGGTGTGTGCTTTTCCCATAGGAGACAAGGTTAGTGAATGTCATCCTTTGCCCCTGCTGAGCACACACTCACATACCTAAACATATAGCATATCTTGTTTATTATTCATGAAGTCCTTTAGTGGCACGCATCTTTATCTCGTCTTTTCTGGTGTGATTAGGTGTGGGGTGTGAGAGCTGCAGAAGATCCAGTAGATGAAACAAAGCTCTGCTGTGGCACAACAAAGGGGTGTTTTTGGGGAAGGTGCTTTAGAATTGATGCTTGGGTTGGTGATACAGCTCAGTGGATAGAGGTACGAGCATGAAAGCCTGATAACTTTAGATGGATCCTTGCATCCTACACGGTTGCAGGGGAGAGATGATTTCTGTTTGTTGTTCTCTGACCTCTGCACATAGCCATGGCATATGTACACATGTACTGGAAGGTGGGGGTATGTACACACACACACACACACACACACACACACACACACACTTGAACACATATCCTAGCCATTTATACAGATAATGGTTATCTATATAAATGCTAGGCATATAGTTCCTAAACTTAGACCCCATTTGTAGGGGTGAGGTGTGGGCCCTGAGAGGAAATGGAGCTACAGAACAAAGTTATGACCAGATAGCCTTGCCTCAGGTCTGAGCTACTTCTTGTCTCCGATGCTCTATTGCTCTGCCTAGAATCCCACCAGGATCAGGGAAGACATCCTCTAGCTTTGGGACACTGGTGACTTGTGAGTCTCTACTTAATGCCTCTTTATGAATTGGTATTGGCTGTGGGAAATAGAATGACTCTGCAGCCAGCGCTGCCCATTGTGAACTGGGTTTAAGAAATCCACCAAATTAAAGTGCAGGGTGGCAATGGTGCAGCGATAGTTCCCTGGAGGACGAAGCTGTTCGTCCACTGGGATGAACATGAAGAAGACACGGTAAATCAGATAAACAGGGGGTGCTGATACCCATATCAGCCACTACCCATATCAGCCACTCAGCCTGGACGCTTACTCTGGTCTCTCTGTGGCTGCCTGCCAGTCACTCATGAAAAGTGAGAGAAAAACAAGGCCGAGCTTGGGTCCTGGACATGCGGCAAACATGGGTATCAATCAGTCTGCCCATCTCAGAGTGGCCACAGAGACAGAAGCAGCAGTGGTGTCCTCCCAGTGGAGATCCTCTGGAAAGATTTTCTGCTCACTAACTTAGATAGAAAGAGAAGTCTAAGGTTAGAGTGTGATTGATGAAGGACTCTTAAGGACAACGATCATGTTCTGAGATACATGTCATTAGATTTGGCTACCGTGTAGGCCCTGCAAGATAATCAAAATGAACCTATGACACTGCCTCTGCACACCCAGGCTGTGAGGTATGGATACAGTTCTGTGAACTTTCCTCTGGCTTTCTTCAGTTGTCTTCCTAGAACCATTCAGAGTCTCACTACTTATTTTTGTTTATCATCAGGAATACCAGTACCGAACTATGAGAGACTCATGTAGAACTAGCACAACATCCAACATCATACTCAGGTCCAGCCTTTTCTCTCAACATAGAAAACTGTCAGGCTTTAGCCAAGACCACCATGGAGCATCAATGGGGCATGCTTCTGTGTGTCAAATTCAGGTCACCAGAATTTTCTCTGATGCAGGCCATTCTTGAACTTACCTTAGTCTTGTGGCCTATAATTAAGCAGAAACCTTAATACGTTCTTTTGCTTTGCTTTTGTTCTTCACGGGGCCTGCCATGATAAAATAGGACATGGTTGGAGAGTGATAACAGCCTCCAGTTTTCCACCTTTGTAATCCTTAATTACTTTTAATTTCATTTTCAGGTTAGTCATTTGACGGAGCCACTTATTAGACCAACTGATATCTGATATGCTAACAGGCCGTAACAAACAGGATGGGATGAGACTGAGTCAGCACCAGAGCTAGAGTAACTCTGAGATGCATGAGGTTGCTAATGGTGGGGCATAGCATGCCACCTTACAGTTCAGTTTTTAAAAAAGAATCCTAAGTGGAAGTAGCAATACTCTACAAGAATAGTGAAAAGTACAGCACAGGAAATAAACACGGGATCTGGCAAATGGTCATTTATTGTCATTGTGAGGATGATATAATGTACGTGCCTGAGGCACTGAGGATCCATTTCCAAACACTTGCAATAAAATGATATTCCAGAGAAGAGAGCCATATGAATTTTGTTGTTGTTCCTCAATGCACAAAAAAAGTTATCTTTAGAGTCTGATGTGCACTGGAATTATGCCGGGAATCAGTGTGCATACCTTGGTTAATATCTTTTTTAAATTATTTATTATTATTATTATTATTAATTATTGGACATTTTCTTTACTTACATTTCAAATGTTATCCCCTTTCCCAGTTTCCCCTCTGGAAGTCCCCTATTCCACCCCCTCCCACTCCCATGCCTCTGTCCTTCTTAAAAGGGAGAAGAACATATTCACAGGAGCAAATACAGAGACAAAGTTTGGAGCAGAGACTGAAGGAAAGGCCATCCAGAGGCTGCCCCACCCGGGGATCCATCCCAAATACAGTCACCAAACCCAGATAACATTGTGGTTAATAATATCTCATTACTGGACAAATGCTAATGATAATCTGGCCTTCAATGAGTCATAACCTTTTTTTTTTTTTTTTTTTTTTTTTTTTTTTTTTTTTTTGCTGGAGGAGAGTCTTGGCTGGATATCAATTGTGGCTGATTAATTAGACTGATCATTGAATATTGGAATGACATGGACAAGTATTTTTTTGATTTTTAAATTTTATTTGAGGCATATAGGCATTTTGCTTGTCTGTGTGTCTGCACACCATGTACAAACAGTGCCCTCAGAGACCAGATGAGGACATCATATACCTTGGGATAGGAGTTACGGGCAGTTGTAAACCATCATGTGGGTTCTAGAAACGGAACCTGGTTCCCCTGGAAGAGCAGCCAGTAGTCTAACCACTGAGCCATCTCTCTAACCTCTCTGAGCCAGAGATGGAATTGGCTGTGCTGACTTTGTCTCTGCAGTGGATGCTGCTGCTCGATGCTTTGTTCTATACGGCAGAATTTCTTTGAAAGCATTTCCAAATGAAACCCTTGTAAAGCCTGCACCACATTATCAGCTGAATTTATGCGTGTTCTCAAAGCCTCCTCTATCTTCATTTCAGCAGTGCTCACAGCATCTGAACCGGGAGCTCATTCATCTCAAGGAACTATCACACTGCCAGCCCTAGGCGCGTCTCACTGTGCATGACCTTCTGGGCCCTCCTTTCTTCTGTGTTGTCAGCAATTAGCAAAATTATGTGGCATGTGACTGGGTGTGAGCAAATAGATAATGCTTACTGGTCTGGATGGTTTGTAAGGAACCTGATGAAAAAAGAAGCAAAACCTCAACTGGAGTGTAAGGCACAGAAGATGTATCTATGAGACAGAACACGGCACATGAAGACATGCTGACCACAGAGAAACAAAACGGACCCGTCATTGACACTGACCAACGTCTGGTATTTGTTAACATAGCACTAGGATAGTGAGAACATGATTAAATTAGTCATAAGAATTGGTCTATATAATGCACGAGTCTCAAGGCAAGGGCTCCCGACCTCCAAGATCGATGCAGCTGACGGCGCAGCAAGCTAGTAACCGAGGCTAATGCTGATCTCTGTTGTGGGACCATCCATCCAGGAACATAACCAGCAATTTCAGAAACTATGCATATGATTAATGTCTACAGGTTCTGCCCTCAGAATGGCAATGACTCATTTAAACTGGAACACTTTCCGGATGGGAGTTTGATATTTCTGGCTCCAGTACCTTGGCCAGCACCATTTCCTGAGATGGCATAGAATGCTTGTCCTCAGCACAGCGTTCCACTGCCCATCTGTAGAATACCAGGCACATTGCAGCACATGAGGTGAATCACTGGGTTGTGCCCCTGGGATCCATGTTATCGAGCACCTATGCTTCCCTAGTGGTTCCCAGCAAGAGAGTGTAGTGGATGGCATGCTGGGGGGGTGGTTGAACTACTAGTTTGGAGAGAATGCCTTTTAAAGATGGAATCCATCTTTGAGAATCAATATATACCTCCAAAGCCATGACAGTGATGTTGTATTCCTGGTAGGTAAAATCCACAATACAAGAATCAGAGGTCGATATAATATGATCTCACTTTTGATCCTTTCTTATGGCCCACTACTAGTATTTGTAGTTCTTGTTCCTATCCATGAAGGTGGTGTGGTTAAAACATCCATACAGTCTAGAGATATCTCAGTCTAGCTAGATAGAACTAACAAGCTATGGCTGTGTTCTCACTTGTCTTGCTTGCAGGTCAACAGACCCAGAGGTAAGGAGAAGGTAGAAAGCATCCCCACCTGGGCAGGGTGTGGGCCCTAGTCATCAATGGGAGCTGGTGGTGCTGATCCTCCTCGTTGAACAGTTTTGGCATCTGGGTGGTCTATTCATCTATTTCTTGGTGTTCTTTCACCCAAGGCTGACAAGAGGATAAAAGCAGCTGACACAAGCTGGCCTTCACAAAGAACAAGATGACCAGAAGACTTTAGCAGAAGTGCAATCCAGCTGCATGGTCTAGCTTAGGTGTTAGCTGAGATGAAGGAACTGTAGAGTGAGGATTCAAAGAACGAAGCACCATTTACAGTCTCAAGAACATCCACAGCATTTGGAAGGAGGTTGAAATTTACCCTATCAAACTTTCTCTTTTAAGTTTGATAGGAGGAAGAAGCTTGAAAGACTTCTTGAATTTTCTAGATCTCACATGAGCACATGAATTTGAACAGAAATAAGAGAGGACCCTAATGGAGTCGAGAGATAAGGAGGAGCCCTAATGGAGTCTGGTGTTATGTCCAGAAATTTTCCTCCCCCAGGACTGAAGCTCTCCTTCAGAGTATGAGCTGCCAAGAGTTCCCAGCTAGGTCTCCTCCACCACAGAACCTCCCCCTGAAGCCTTCAGCCATGACATGAAAGGGGGAATATGAAGCAGGCCCCACCCTTTGGATTACCCTCCTTCTGGTACTCTCTGTAGGATTAACTATCTGTGACTACTACATCATGACAAATGTTCTCTCTTTTTCTTACATCCAGCACTCTACCTTAATATCATTTAGGAGTTTCTTTTCCAGAGGGACCAATGAGATTCAAGGTCTTTGTTAGAGTCTATGTAGCTGTAGAAGGCTTCAACATGCATGGTGCTTTGAACATCAACCTTAGTATTTCTGGGACAAGTCAGGCTATGATCTGCAGGAGGTAAACTGGATTCAAGATACTTCAAAAGATAGGAAAGAGCTTGGCATAGGAGATGTAACTAGATTCTTTTTAATTCTTTACATCAAGAGGGGGCCTCTCCTCTTTGCTACTTTTTTTCTGATGTCTATGTAGTATTTGACTGACACTGGAGGGTCTGTTGGTATGTTGGTTGTTCCCAGTGGGATACCTTATGGCCACTTTATGGCTGTTATGTGCCTCCTGGGAATGTGTCTCCTGATGGTTGGTGTTCTGAGCTGGTCTGCTAGGTTATAGAGGAGATGAAAGTCTTTTTCTTGAAGTCAGAGCCATGACATTCCTGAATAGGAGCTATTACGTGGTAAAAGCTGTCTGATAGAGAAACTTCCAGAAAGGTACACTGTAAGATAGAATAGGGATTCTATTTATTCAGTGTGTAGAGTCTTCTGCCAGACTCTCTTGGCCTTGTAAGTAGAGATCATGACATAGCAAAGAGACTGCTCTTAGCATGGTGGTCTTATATGGTCATTGGCCAGAGACCTTAGTTTTCTATCTAAAAGGTAGTATCATACTAATACTATAAAGACCCAAAATAACAGTAAGAGCGATCACTTACAGTTGTATACTGAGATCACCCACCAACATTTTTCTAAGTGCCTTATGCTGACCTCTTTAACATCTTGTGCCAATGGTGACCATGGTCCTAAGAGAGCTTGGTGTGACCCTATTGTATAGAACCTAATCCAGAAAGCTTCAGACCAAGAATTGTTAGCTTCAGATGATACAGTTATTTATACAAGCAAGCAGCTAGGACATTTTCAACTCTTGGGGACAAAGGTGGTCCCTGAAGCTAGGTATGGGAGTCATGTGAAGATAGAAATGCTGGTCCATCTGAAGGTACTGAAGGAAAGTGTAGATTTGAGTTGCGCACACAGGAAGAACAACCTTGTTTACTTTCAGATGGGTTCTCTCAAGTGTGTAAATTTGGAGTCTTTAGGCTGCTGTTAGAGAGTGGCTTTAATTGCAGCTTGGGGAGTTTCTGATACCAGTTTCTCAACATGCACTATTTCATCTGTCACTGCATTAATTCTGTGCTTACTCCCTTTCTGATTATCTACCAGAGATCCCAACACACACACACACACACACACACACACACACACACACACACACACACACACACACACACACAGAGTTTCTTGCCTGCCTAATATAACATTGTGTCAACTTCTCCTTTTTCTCTCAACAGTCCTGCCCGTATCCACTTGTTTTTCCTGAAGTTTCTCTAGCAATGACCTTTCTCTTCTCACTACCTGGAAACAATGTGTTTTCCCACCATGTTGGACACATACACCTAGAAAAGGTACCCAGTAAATTTGACAGACATCATTCATCCTCACTCCTAGGCATTGACTGAAGCAATGGTTCTTATCTGCCTGGACTGAGGTCCCTCCTGAAGTCCCTACTGTCAGTCTATCCACATATACCTTAATCTTGGGACAGCTCATCTTTTAATACAGAGAAAAATCAGTGATTATCTAGAAGGGATGCCTCTGGTCTTGTCTGTGAAGGGTTTTCCAGAAAGGGTAAAATGGGGAAGGAAGATTTACTCTTGAGGCTGGCAACGCTATCCTTGAGCCAGTGTGTACAAACAGGAGGAGGTGAGTGTAATGGAAGTCTGTGTCCGTCTTGCATCCTGACTGCAGAGCTGTTGAGCAGAGCTGCCTCATGTTCCTGTTGCTGCAGATAAATGCACTCTTGCCACCTTACCCACCACATGGATTGCACCTTCAAACTCAAAGCCAAAATAGATCCTTCCCTCCTTAAGATGGCTCTTGTCAGGTAGTATACCTTTGAAACCTTCGTCTAAGCCTGTTGTTCAGGGTCACCTGGCTTCCTGTGCTTTCCAGTGTCTGCCATGCCTGTGTAGTCTGTGTTGCAAGACAAAGCAGTAATGTCAAAAGGGGCAGACTATCACAGATGGTTGCAAAAGGTCACAGGAAAGACTTGGGACAAGAATAGCATTACATCATGGTGGAGGCTCCAGCAGAAAGACTGAGGGCTGTGGAGTTGGAACCTTGCTCGTAGGAACAGGAATCCTAGAGCTGAGCACAAGTGTAGTGGAGGTCAGGTCTCTTCTGAAGAGTGACTAGCTCAGGGGTGTGTGTGTGTGCGTGCGCACGTGCGAGAGCGTGGAGTTATGACATTGCTGATGGGACCAAGAATCCTAGGAACAGACTAACATATCTGGATTTTAATAAGCACAAGCCAAGCCAAAGAGTCATCTTGTAAGGAATGCAGCCCCACCTCACAGTTTCCCCAACTGCCATCTTTACTCCACCCAAGCTGAATAGGAACACACATTCTCTCTCTCTCTTTTTCCCTCTCCTATAGTGGTAATAAGATAAGCATGGATTTTATAAATGCTCAAGCGAATTCATTTCTGCCCAATACCTTATGCTCACAATAACAATATATTCCTGGAAATACAAAACACTTCCACACAGTGACCTTTATACTGTAAATGGGGAGAAGGTTATAAGAAGACTTAATCAGGACTGACAGATGAATAGGAACCTCCCCAAAGCTTTAGATCCTAAAAATGACAAGGTTAAAATGTTGTAGTAAAATATTTTATTATATATATATATTGGTATATATACTAATAAAAACATTCTGCCTTGACATAGTGTCACTTTAAAGGCAGAAGTAGGTAAGTCTCTGTGGGTTTGAGGTCAGCCTGGTCTACAGAGTTAGTTACAGGTCAGTCAGGGTGATACTGAAAGATCCTGTATCAAACAAATAAGCAAGCAAACAAACAAACAAGCAAACAACAAAAACTGATATCCGTTAAAATAAGCTTTAAAACTCCAATTTTATAAATGTAACATATCTTTAAATATTAGCATTTTAATTAGTATATATTAATTGTGCAAAACAATGGGTCACATTATGACATTTTAATACATGTGTATAAGGTGCTTTGATCATATATACCCCTCTATTATTCTCAGTTACCCCTAACTCAATTCCATTCTATTCCTCAATAACCCAACATCTCCTTTCATGCCCCTTTTAATGATGTTGCATATGGGAAAAATTATACAATCTTTTGAGTCTGATTTATTTCAGCAAACAAAATGACTTCTAGTCCCATCTGCAACACATGAAGCCAAGTCCTTGGAGGATTGGTGTTAATATTCCCTCAGAGCACATCTTAGGAAGGAGAAAGAATCAAGCATTTCTTAGGCTCTGGGTTAGTGTCAAAAGAGGAGATTTTTTATGGTTTGGGAGTTTGGAGTTTTTGGTCCAGGTGCTTTGTGGCATCCTGGACCCACTTCTTCTTGGGGTCAGCACAGATCTCTTTGCCCCGCTTGGTCTTGAACCTATAGAAGAGAAAAAACAGAAGGATACCTTGGAATTTCTCCCCTTTCATCCTCAACCCCCAGGATAATTTGCTTTGGAGGGCAGAGGTCACTATGATATAAAATGATGGTCAGAGAAAGGATGGGACTCCGGGCTTGACTCCTGCTCTTGATGACCCAAAAAGTGATCTTTTCTCTTGGCCTAAAAGAACTAATATGGCTCAGAACCAGCTCCCATGCAGGGATTTGGAAATAAACATGTTGTGATGTGAAAGTTCACGCATTGGGTTACAATTCTCAAACTGATTCTTTAATAGGGACACAGCTGTTTACTGTGTCCCTGGGAAATTAGTTTGAGGCCCTGAGGGTGTGTATGTGTAACATGCATGTGTGTGTGTGTGTGTGTGTGTGTGTGTGTGTGTGTACTCCGTAGTGGTGTGGTGTAGTGTCTACTCACACTATGGCTTTCAGGGTGCATCTGCTGTTGTTGATTCTTTTGTAGCTCTTCAGTAGTGTGTTGGGGATCTTCTTACTGGTCATAGTAAAGCAGCAGGAAGTTGGGATGGAGCCTACACGGGAGAAGAAAATGGACAGGAAGAAAGATTCATCTGGGGTCAGTGGGTATTTTCAATCAAGACACTGTAGGAAAGAAGCCAGAAGAAGGTAGGGGTGCATCAAGGTGGAGGTAAAATTATGAAGCCTTGTACCTTTGATGAAGTATATGCCCCTCCCCATGGCCCTCTGCACAGTGGGCATCCATCATCTCCGACAAGGGGTAATGTATATTATGCTGGTAATATGTGATATATTGTTGAGCTCTGAGAAGCTGGCTCTGGAAGCAGGTTTATCCTTTCTTCCATTTCAGACCTACGTATGTTTATGTCAAGTTTCCCCTGAGATTTGTCTGGTAAGGGAATGATATCTGACTCTGACAGAGAGGCGAGAAAAAGAGAACAGACTATAAAGACCAGTATTGTGCTCCAGAGAACAGCTAGAAAAAAACCTCACTAACATCGCAAGGAGAAGCTTCAGCCATGGAGAAGTACTCAGTGACTGTCTCAAGAGCTGCCTTAGCAAGTTTCTGCTCGTTTCAAGCCCTTGATGTGATGATATTACCTTTCTCTTATCAAGTTGCTCTCTGGGGATGGAACTATACTCTGTCCAGAACTCCTTGGACTGGGAGCATCAATCGATAGCTTCAGTGGGGATCCCCAAGTCAATTTTCACTGCCTGTTTTGAGCACTGGATCTAATGGCTCCCCCACCTCTCTCTCTCCCTCCCTCCCCTCCCTCTCTCCCTCTCTCCCCCTCTCTGCATTATCCTTTTATTTTTACTATCTCATTGACTTTTAATAAATACACTCACTCATTCAAAACTTGTGGCTGTACAAACAATTCCCCAGACCACACAGAATATAATTGGCATTGGCATCAGGCTATGAATTCCTATTTCTGTTTTAAAAGAAGTGACTCTCATTAACAGTGGTGTGTGTGTGTGTGTGTGTGTGTGTGTGTGTGTGTGTGTGTGTGCACGCACACACACACAGACCAGTCATGGACTGAGTAAGGGCACACCCACAAACACCTGGCTTCCTAGTTGCCTAAAGCTAGAAGCAGGGAATGGCCATCTTGTATACCTAAAAACTACAATTGCATATAAAAATTTTGTCTCCCTATGAACATTTTCTTTGGCTTTTTCTTGTTTACAGAGAATGTTCATTGATTTCTTTGCAGGCTCTTGAAACAGTGTAAGAACTTTCTCAAGACTGAGAGCCCAGGAGGAAAAAAGTAAAATTCAAGCCTTAGGAAAGTTTATCTGAGAATAACAGACACACACACACACACACACAGACACACACACACACACACACAAATCAAGCCCACCCCAAAACCTTGATTGTTTAATAGTATGTCAGGAGGTCAGGTGACATTAATTTGCTACCTAGTAGCTTGTATATAATTAGAATTCAACTCTTATTCACACAAATGAATTGTTTAGGTGACTAGATAAGAGGGAAGTTTAAAGACTATAAATATGAGATTTTTTTAATTAAGTGGGTAAACATTTAAAAGTAAATATGGATTTAGCGTGATGACAAAATAAAAAAGCTTAGATCCAAGTCATGGGAGGTCTGTGTAGATTGTGCAAGGTGTTTGGAGGACGGGATTTCAAGATTCATGTATGTTTGATGATGGGTTATTAACATTTCCACAGATACTGCTCTGCTCATGGCAATAGTTACAAAAACTGATTCAAAAGCCAAAAAATGCGTATCTAATCAAGAAGATGTTTGTGATTTGCTAACTTTGTTAGGCTGGTTCATACTTGGGAAAACTATATTTTAGCAAAACCAGGATTTCCTTAAAATGTTATTCGTCTAAGTATTACCTAAATGTTACACAAAAGTTAACATTGTAGGAATGGTAAGGCTGCCCTCCAGGGTGTCCAGCAACCACAGCTTGTCAGTGAAGACAAAGGGGCTGGAAACTAGAGCTGGGATTTTAGCCTTTGACCTCTAAATTCAGCTAGGACTTGAATGTTGGAATCCCTCTAAGTCACCAATCCCTTTGACAAGAGAGGCCACAGAATCTCCAGAGACTGAACTCTAAGCAGTGCCATATAGCAACATACAGACAAGGGCTGAAATTACACACACACACACACACACACACACACACACACACACACACACACACACACATATGTATGTATATTATATTACCAAATTGTTATGTGTTGTTTGGGCTCACTTAGAATCTGGCTCCACTACTCAATTTCAGACCAAAACATGTCTGTCTCACAGAGTTCTTCAAGAGCTCTAACTTGGGGTGGACTACCCCTCCCCCCGTAACTCTGCAACAAGCAAGAGGGAACAGACAGACACAGAAGAGTAAAAATACTATGCCCCTAAAAATAGTTAAAATGTGAATATTGCTAATAGAGGTTATCATTTATCCCATGACACGAAAGTGCTTGCCTTGGGAAAGAGAAGTCAGCCATCCAGCCATGGGACGCTCATCTATGGAATAAGAGTCAAAGGGGCTCCCTGCTCAACTTCAGCCTCACCTGAGAGACCCTGGCCACTGGGGACCCCGATGACTTCTCTAAAGGGGCTTCCATAGTCAATTTTGGCTGAAGATTTTGAACACTAGAACTGGTATCATGTTCTCTCTCTCTCTGTCTCTCTGTCTCTCTCTGTCTCTGTCTCTCTCTCTTTCTCCACTTTCTTTAACAATGGCTTGGTGTTGCTAAGAGTGTACGACAATGTCTGAGAACCAGCCATCACTCCTTACTGTCTGCTCTCTGGGCACAAGTATGGTTGTACCCTTGGTCTCTTTTGTTGGCTGGAAATTTTAATCGGTTTGGTCATAAGGGAGAAGATGAAATGGCATGTGATACTTATGAGCTTGCTCAAGTTGCCTGTAGAGCAGACACTCTTTTCTTTGCTATTCTAAGCAGTCTGGGAACCTGAGTATACAGTACAGAAGCCAAGCCCATGCATTATTACTGTTTGCTGTGGGCAACAAGTTGGCCCTTGTTCATTTGATTTGGATTAGCTGTCACTGCAGCATGCATTAGTTTACAAACACTGACAGCAGGTTCTTAAACACAGTAAAGATGCACCCACTTGAGAGCATGTCTCAGGATCTTCTGCTTTACTACTATTGCTATATTGAGTCCTGCAGAAACTGTTCTCCCCAAATAGGACCTTCCCATTTCACCACTATCCAAATGCTCACTGTGCCATTCCCAGACACTGTGATGGGTGCTGACTGTGTGGATACATTGGCACCTGCCTCTATAGTCATAAGAGAAGAGGGAGGAGGGGAGGAGAAGAGAGAGAGTGAAACAGAGAGACATAGAGAGATATAGACACAGACACAGACACAGAGACACACACACAGAGACAGAAAGAAATATGAATGTGAACCAGTATCAGTTCTGGCTTTTTGTATGGTTGGGGTTTCTTGTCCCATTTTAGGATGATTGATTGGCAGCAAGTCTCTGAAGAATCCTGCTGTGAGGCTTAGGAAATGCCTGGCTTCCCTCAAAGGTTGGAGGGGACTTACCTGGGTGAGCAAGCACCTGGGAGGTGAAAGAGGTGGCTGTGAGCAGCAGGAATAGTAGTGCTGTGGAGATCCTCATGGTGTGGGGAGACAGACGGAAGTTACTGCGTTGATCTCAGCCTCTGGGCTCTGCAGGCTCTCCCGTCTACCTTTATAGGGAACAGAGTGGGTGGAAGCTTCCAAAGAAGACTGTTTGCACAAGGTCATGAAGGAGGGGTCTTGAGCATTGGAACATGGGCCAGCTCCTGGAAAGGCAGCAAGATAGAACAAAACTGTGGGTGGGACTTGGCTTGTGTTAGGGATGGGAGTGAAAACCGGAGAGATTGTGGGATTATGAAATGTAACTGATCATTATGTAGCAGGACAAAAAAGCCAGGGGATGACATGGGGCAGCCAGTGCTAGTCTGTGTTCACCTGGTCCTCTGAAAGATTTTGGAGCCCCAGAAGATCCCTACTCAGAAAACAGGGAATGAGGGTTGGCTTGCCCTTTTAATGTAGTTCAATGGTCATACAATCTTAGTGTCCAGGAACTTAGCATCATGGGAAGCAGCAAGCATAGGGACAGCTTAGAAAACTAGGATTTGGCTTGAACTACACATATACACAGACAGACAGACATACACACAGAGGCACTCACACATACATACATACATACATACATACATACATACAGGCAGACAGACAGACACACACACACAGAGAGACACATTCCAAGTGGTTAGCAATTCAGGATGACCACCACTACCAAGCTACATATACATCCTTGTCCAAAGAAAGCAACTGGTTCCTCTGCCCTAGTAATCTCTGGCAATTCCTTAGGACCCACCCCCACTTTTGCTGGCTAGAAATTATTCAAAGACGTCTCAGTATGCAACCTGGAATTAGGAGGAGCACTGCATCTGGCTTGGATGGGCAAGTTATGCTCCGGGGATGAACGTTTAGGGAAAACTCTCTCTGCCATCCTATGCATGACCCGGTGTGCATATGATGAAATGCGGGTGCATTGTGGGGAAGGACAATATGCAGCAAGCAAAGGCTTGGGTAATCTAAGCCTGCCAATCAAAACAGAAAACTACCTAACACTCCTGCCCTATTGACTAACTCTTGCTGGACTTTCTGAAAGAGACCCAGGGAATATGATAGCATGAGACTCTGGAGCGATCCCTCTCGGAACCCACTGCAGCCTTCATGGTGCTTCCACACTGTATCTGTTTTGTGCTTTTGTACAAAGCCTCTTGCGGTTCTGGTCCTTCTCCACCCCTAATGCAGCACTTCAAGAGCCCTGACAACCCTGATTAGACAACAACCACAACCATAAGGAATGATCAGAAAGAAAAAAAAAATTAAGCTAACTCCTACTGTCCTTTACTCTCCCTGGTAAACTTGTGGCCCCTCAAATCTTTATTTCAGCAAAAACATCTTAAGTGAATTGGATGCTCATACGTACCAGAAAACTACTGATCCAGAAGATGGTAGATTAAAATGAAGGAAAAAGTCAGGACCGAGCAAATATTTAAAATAGTTTAAACCAAAATAGCTGATAGCAACCTGCTATAATTGCCTGGTGACCTCAGGCAACGTACCTCTAACACTCAAATGACTAGAAACATCAGGAAACCAAAGACAGCACGACGCCTCTAGATCTCTATGTGCTTTGCTAAAGAATACAACTTCAGAAAAATGTTTACAAGTTAATGAGGACAATAACAACCACCTCTTTAGTTTTTTTTAACCACACCCCAGTTTCTGTGCCATGACCAGCAGGACTGTCAGTTGAATATTGTCATTCCAAGAACCTCTTTTGGTTGGTGGTTAAGTCCCTGGGAGCTCTGCGGGGGGTCTGGTTGGTTGATATTGTTGTTCTTCCTATGGGGTTGTAAACTTCTTAAGCTCCTTCAGTTCTTTTTCTAACTCCTCCTTTGGGAATACTATGCTCAGTGTAATGTTTGGCTGTGAGAATCCACCTCTGTATTTGTCAGGCTCTGCCAGAGCCTCTCAGGAGACAGCTACATCAGGCTCCTGTTAGCAAGCACTTCTTGACATCCCCAATATTGTTTGGGTTTGGTGACTGTATATGGGATGCATACCCATGTGGTTCAGTCTCTGGATGGCCTTTCCTTCAGTCTCTGCTTCACACTTTGTCTCTGTATTTTCTCCTGTAGTTTGTTCCCCCTTCTAGGAATTGAAGCACCACCAACCAAAGAGTACACATTGGAGCAACCCATGGCTCCAGCTGCATATGTAGCAGAGGCTGGCCTTGTCAGGCATCAGTGGGAGGAGAGTCCCTTGGTTCTATGAAGGTTTGATGCCCCAGTGTAGGGGAATGCCAAAGTGGGGAGGCAGAAGAGAGTGGTTGCAGGAGCACCCTCATAGAAGCAGGGGGGGGGGATGGGAAAAGAACCTTTCGTGATATCTAAAGTAGCAAGTTTTTTTTTTTTTCTCTTTAAAGGCCTATGAAAATATTTTACAAAAGATTATTAGCTGCAGAAAACATCTTGACCCTTATTCTATTTTAGATCTAGCATTCAGTATTAGCAACAAAAAAAATTGTCAGGTGACTCAGTAAAACTAGACTAATTGAGGATACAAAAAAAGTGTTTGGTACTCATTTGGAAATAAGAGAAGAACATTTAAATTAAAAATTAAAAAAACAGCTTTTATGATTTTCAAGAACCACATATCATTCATAAGTGAGAAAATTGACAAAATTATCACAGAAAAGGCTTTCAGAAAAAAAATCCAGCACATTCCAGACCAGTATACATTTTTAATTTAGTGATATTGTCTTCTTATGAAAAATGTTTATTTAGGTTATCGTCTTAGTTCTCTGTAACTGTGAAGAGATACCACAAGCATTGCAACTCATAACAAGAAAAGCATTTAATTGGGGCTGGCTTACAGTTTCAGAGGTTTAGGCCATTATCATCATGGTGGGAAGCGTGGCATGCAGACTGACGCGGTGCTGGAGAGGTCGCTGCGAGCTCTATCTGGCTTTGTAGGCATCCAAAAGAGCAAGACACTGAGCCTGGCTTGAGCTTTTTAAACCTCAAAGCCTGCCCCCATCGCACAAGGCTACACCTACCCCAACAAGGATGGGGACCTTTCCCGGTCCTTCTCATGTAGTGTTCCTCATGGCCAAGTATTCAGATATATCTGCCATTCTTAACTCAAGCCACCACAGTCACCAAATCAAAAGGAAGCTCATTCTATGAAGCATTTTCCTTTCTCCTTTGAGGATTTCATATACACATACAGTGGATTCCGGTTATATCTACCTCCTTACTCCCACCTTTGACCTTAGTTTTCCAGCATTTTAAAGTGACTTGCTTAGCTGCCAAAGCCCTTTACTAAATCAAATAAAAACAAACTCCTGTATATCAAATACATTTCCTTGGAACTGGTCTGCAAGCAACAGAACAGGTGCCCAATGTCTGCATACCCTAAGGATTCAGGGAGCACAGAGAAAGACAGCCTTCTAGTTTACCCTCATTCTCGGAACACACAGCAAACAATGTGGCTTCAAAACATCAAGTACAAGGAACATACAAACCACTATATTCATCTGTGCAAAGCCCTTGGCTCCCACATACTAGCAGCTGTGAGGAGAGGCCACACCTTAAATACAGCAGCTGCAGTAAATTACCGTGTTGAGTGAGAGAACAGAAGCACCACATGGGTTGGTTCCTGGCTTTTTTTAGGACAGCCCCACACCAAATTGATTGATCCATAAAGGTTACATGGGAAGATGTGTTTAAAAGGATTGGGGTTAGAAAAAAATAGCAGTTCTGTGGTCAACTGCTGATGTCTGTCCTAAGCACTGGACTGCAGTGCTCTTGCTGGCCTATGAGCTTT